>NC_090986.1:6055384-6681538 GCF_041146395.1 Eulemur rufifrons
CTCAAATGTCCAAATACCTACTATCATTGACAATTTCCATTGGAAATTGAATAGGAATTGTAAACTTAACAATCTAAAACTTATATTAATATTTTGACATTTTCCTCCAAATTTTTTTATCTGAGGATTTTCTCTCAAGTCAGTTAATGAGAACATCTTTCTTCCAATTCATCATGTAAAGATTCTTGGTGTCATTTTATTAGGAAGGAAGGAAAAGAAAGGAGGAAGGAAGAGAGACAGGAAAGAAAGAAAGAGAAAGAAAGAAAACAAAGTACAAAAGAAATAGCAAAAGAGAGAGAAAATAAAAGGAAGAGCAAAAGATAGAGGGTAAGATATTAATAGAAGTAAAGAAAGAGGATAAAGAAAATGTGACATACATATGTACCAAGGAATGCTACTCAGCCATCAGTCTTTTGCAGTAACTTGGATGGAACTGGAGGCCATTATTCTAAGTGAAGTAACCCAGAAACAACAACAAAAATACCATATGTTCTCACTTGTAAGCGGGAGCTAAGCAATGAGTATGGATGGTTATACAGAGTGACTTTATGGACACTGGAGACTCAGAAGAGGGAGAACGGGAGGCACTTTTTAAATATCTGATATAATAAAAAATAATCAAATGACAAAAAAAGAGAAAGAAAAGTGCAAAAAAAATCAGAGAAAAAAGAATAAGTGAACAAAAGAAAAATAAGGAAAGAGCAAAACAAAGAAACAAAAAGAGAAAAAGAAAGACTAAAAGATTGAGCAATAGAAAGAAATAGTACAATAAAGAAACAAGGAAAGAAAAAAGAATGAAAGAGAGAGGCGAGCAATACGGGGTATCACTGCTTCTGGGACCTCTCAGCAGAGTTTGGAAATATATGTATAAATATAAGCTCAGATGTGCACACATCTATGTATGTATGTAGGTATCTATCCATCTATCTGTGTAGATATATTACACTAGACATAGGTTCATCCTAATATTTCCCACTTCATTCCAGGACTGCAAAATTCATTCTAGCATTCTCTATTTATTTTTAACTTTTGTCAAGTACAATGAGAAATAGGCTGACAACTCCATGTGAAGAATTGGGAAGACACCTATAAGGATAAAAACAGAAGAGTTATTCAGGATAAGAAGAATGTATTTAAATATATTTCTTAAGATCCATTAAACAGAAACAGTCAAAATCAATTAGACACTACATAATAAATTATAATTAATTTTAATGACTACTCCAAGGCAAAACTCACAAAAATGCTCAAAATATTTGAAACAGAAACACACATTGCTTAAAAATCAAAGTTATTGAACCCACTCATAACATGAAATTTATGATTAGGCATTAGATTAGAAGTCCATTTAGATAATTTCACTAATGAATGAGTAGTAAAGATTTTCATAATATATTTCAGAGAGTGTCAATTGAAAGAGATTTTAAGGCTGGTATAGTAGAAGAGGATAACTGTAAGGTACCAAGAATGTGAAGACAACACTACAATGCATATCGTGCCCTTAAAATGCAAAAAAAAACCAAAAAACAGAAAACACCTGAGCACCCTGGATGAGATTCTGCTAATCAAAGATTAAAGAAAGTACCCTGAGAAGGTTCACCTGTGTGTGAGGAGCTGCATCCAGAATGAGGCGTGTCTTGCAGGTCTGAGCGTGATCCTACGCCTGAAACCTCCAGTGCTGCCACCAGCGCCTTTCCCAAACAGGCCCTGAAAACAACATGAGAAATTCTGTTCAAACACTCCCCAAAAGGACCCTACTCTTGAATTCTCTCCTGCTTGGACTCTCAAGGGTTCATCCAGTGTGTTCACATAGAAAAGACCCTCAGTCCAAGATATCAGAATTTAGATTCCAGTGTAGGCCACACACTTATACCCTGAATGAATATTTAACTGACCTCTGTGTACCAGGGAACGCACTCAGGCTTAAAAGGTGAAACCACAGAAGAAATCCCACATATGCCCCCATTTGTATCTGTATAAACACCACCAGAATCCACTTAAAATTGCTCATGGTCACCTGTGTATCTGAAAGCATCTCCAGTAGTCTTACTAGAGAAGGCAACCAATATGTACACACAAACACTGGTGATTAAGGTGATTCCCTGGACAAGCAACATTGGAAAAACCTAAGAAATTGTAAGAAAGACACATTCTTTGGCTGCAAACCAGAGCCACTGAATAAGTAACATGAAGGAGGGGCCCAGCAATCCCAGATATCACAAGCCCTTCAGGTGATTCACATGCATGCTACATTTAACAACTCCTGCAGCACCCAAGGCATAGCTTATTTCTGAGCTAGCAAATAAGTAATTCTAAGAATACACAACAGGCATGTGATAATATTAGAGTTGTGACTCAAAACTTTAAAATGTAGAAACAGAAATCTGTATAAACATAGATTTTATTGGCTTTTTCCTCTTTCCTATTTCACTACCTTCACTACACTCCTTGTGTTTTCTGTAATCACCTGCCAAATAAAACAGAGGCACTCATGTCTTGCATCAGAATAATCAAATTTAAAACCATAATTTAATATTTCATCAAATAAGATATAAAACACACATTGCAAGAGATTACAGAAGGCTATATTTGACAATAGGGTAGAATATAATGTTCTCAGTATCATATTGTGTTTGGAAATTTTCCTGAAGAAGTTGTAACAATCAAATAATTATTTTGTATTTTAAAATATTAAGGTATACAAACGTTTTTGTTACATATATTGCCTTTGCACCATTCGAGTCATAGCTACAAATGTGCCCATCCTGACAGTGCATGCTGCACACATTAGGTGTGAATTTATCCATCCTCTCCTCCTCCTCCCTTACACCCAGTGAATGCTATCTTCATATGTGCACATGCGTTGGTTAGTACTAATTTGATAGTGAGCACAGGTGGTGTTTGCTTTTTAGTCTCGTGATACTTCACTTAAAAGGAAGGGCTCCAGCACCATCCAGGATAGTACAAGAGGTGTTAGTTCATCACTGTTCTTTGTGACTGAGTAGTACTCCGGGGTACACACATAGCACATTTTATTGATCCATTCATATATTGATGGGCATGTGGGTTGTTTCCACATCTTTGCAATTATGAATTGTGCTGCTATAAACATTTGAGTGCAGATATCTTTATTATAGGATGACTTTTTTTCCTTTGGATAGATACCTAGTAATGGGGTTGCTGGATCAAAAGATATCTCCATATTGCTTTCCATAGAAGTTGTACTAGTTTGCAGTCCCACCAGCAGCATATGAGTGTTCCTATCTCTCCACAACAATACCAACATTTATTGTTTTGGGACCTTCTGATATAAGCCATTCTCACTGGAGTAAAATTATATCTCATCATGGTTTTGATTTGCATTTCCATATGATTAGAGTTGAGCATTTTTTCATATGTTTTTTAGATATTAGTCTATCTCTTTTTGAAACGTTTCTCTTCATGTTATTTGCCCCACTTTTTGATGGGGTTGTTTGATTTTTTTCTTATGGATTTTCCTGAGTTGTGTATAGATTCTAGTTGTCACAAACAAATAATTAAACAGTTTTTGAAGCATGCCTCAAAATAATAAGCACAAAATTTGAATATACTATTGAATCTTGTGCATCTGGGATTTATACAGTACACTTGAGAGGCTTTCCATTATACTGTGTTCCAGTGTGATGACCTTATTGTCACAGCCTGTAAAGCAGTTTGACATAGTTTGGATATTTGAGCCACCCTCCACGCAATCTCATGTTAAAATTTGATCTGCAGTGGTGGAGAAGGGACCTAGAGGTATATGTTTTGGTCATGAGGACATCATTCCCAAATGGCTTGATTTCATTCCTATGTGATTGAGTTGGTTCACACTTCGTTTCCATGAGATAGGGGTGTTAAAAAATGTGGCACCTCCCTCCTCTCTCTTATTCTTCCTCTCTTTCCATGTAATTTCTGCTCTTGTGTTCCTTCCTTTGAGAGTGGAAGCTTCCTGAATCCTCCACCAGAAGTAGATGATGCCCTGCTCCTTGTGTAGCCTGAACTATGAGCCAAATAAACCCTTCTTCATAAATTATCCAGCAACGGGAACTCCTTCACAGCAACACAAATGGACTAAGACACAGTTCAAGTAAAAACAGTCATTTCTAGTAATGTGCTCATGTGTCCTCTTGCGTTCCAGAAAGATGTTTCTGCACAGGGTGGGCACATAATATTTCTAGTCAAAGAGAGATATATAGAGAAATCCCTAGGGGAATGGTCTTTTCTGAATTTAAAGATAATGGTTTCTAATCCAATACCATATATCTATCAGATTCACATTTCTTCTGTGTTGCTTTTGGGAATGTACATTCATGCCTGGAGGTGGAGCAGAAAAAGTGAGTAAGCATGAACATACTAAGTGTAGACAATATCAGAGCACAAATGGAAGCATACTAGCACCCTGTAAGATCATTATATTTCATTAGTCCGGGGATGCTACCTATTAATCATGCCCGTAAGAAACAATACGTATATTAGATTATGGTACTATACAATTCTTTTCTTAGTATAGGTGAACAGAACCTAATACCTATAGAAGGAGATGCATTATAACATTTTGCCAATGTTAAATGTCTGAACATAACCAGAAACCCAACATTGTTGTACCTATTTTCACAATTCACAATCCACTTTCTACTCTCCACAGGTTGGGTGAAAGGAGATGGTAAGTCAAAGAACATGGGGACTTCAATCCCAAGAATTTGGTGGAATTTTTCAGATTAAAATGCTTAATAGTTCTTACTGGCCAACATCCTCCCATCACTTTTCCCAGTGCCTCAAACAGAATGAGGATTACAAGACCTACACTGATAAATAGGCTAAGTGGAAATGCGAGATGTCCATGCCACGTGGGGGCCAGCTTCCCTGGAAGGTTACCCAACTACAGTGGAACAAACCAAAATTGGGGTTATACTTTATATTTAGCCCTTGGGAAACTGCAATTGTGTGTGTAACCACAGCACATGCTTAGCTGAATCTGCCTAGTACAGTCTCCCACATGCATCTTCATCTCAAACATCTGTTCTGGAAACATGACATTTCAAAGCAATGACTACACTATTTGATTCACCCTGCACTCCATTTACTTCCAACTAAAACTAATCTATGCCTGAGAAAGTATATCTCTGACTCCCAACAGCATCTAATCTATACTATGGTGAGTAAGATATGTACTATACTTGAATGTTTTGGAACATTCTTGACATCTGTAGGCTTTCTCTCCAGTATGAATTCTCTGATGTCAAGTAAGATGGGAACTCCAGTTAAAGGTTTTGCCACATTCTTTACATTTGTAGGATTTCTCTTCGGTATGGATTATCTTGTATTTTTTGATATTTGATGATTGACTAAAGACTTTCTTGCATTTATTATATCTGTATGAGTTTTCTCCAGATTGGATTCCTTGATGCTGAGTATGTTTTGATGACTGAATAAAAGCTTCTACTCTTTTATTACATTTGCCAGATTTCTCTTGAATATGGATATTCTGATGGATAATAAGCTTTGAGTATTGATGAAAGACTTTTTCACACTTTTTACATTTGAAAAGGTTCTCAGGAAAATGACTGTTCTGATGTTTTTCAGGGCTAGAGCCTTGGTTAAAGGTTTTCTCAGATTTTTGGCATTGACAATTTTTGTCTCCAATACAAATATTCTGGTAATTATTTAGGGTACACACCTGGCTAATGGGCATTCAAGTTTTATTATATATGTAATGTTTTTCCCAAATATCTATTCCCTGATATAGATTAAGGAATAGTGAATGGGTAAACACCTTCCCATGCTGATTAAAGTTGTAGGTTTTGGCAATAGAAGGCATCATAGTTTGGTGGAATAATAATAAACTTTAAACAAAGGACCCACCAAATTGATCACATTTAAAAATCTCTATTTTTAACTGTCAGATCTTCAGAAATAGTTGACTGCACATTTAATCCAATTCTATATATTAAGTGGTTCAGATTATTTGACATATGTATGAGGTCACTATTTACATTTTCTAAATTTCCATTCAGAGAAAAGTTATGTTCCAAAAATTGATATTGATATTTACTTACAGAAAGGTGAGCTTCAGCAAAAGTAACTGACAAAAATCTAGTTTTTTCCCCAAATATTTTACATTTTTGACCTCTGCTATAAGTGACATTTTTCTTATAGGTAGTTGTCCTACTTTTTTCATGTCCATCACTACATCCGTTTTGTGCTTCACACTCACCCTCGCCTTCCCAGTCTTTCCTTAAGTGTAAATTTTGAAAGCTACACAACTCCCAAATCTCAATATCACTTTTTGGAATAGATCTTCTATGTACTTCTTTGTCCACAGGCTTTCAGTGTAATAAGAAACCATCCCTGAAAGATATCAAAAATTTTCAAAATTCCAATTACTATACTTGGGTGAATATATACTTTACAAATAAGATATACAAAAGTATACCAACCTGAGAACAGCATCATGACTGAATCAAAAACCTGAGGCCCTGTTTTTCAAATGATATATAAACTTAACAAAGATATGTGAAGGAAAAATCAACTGAGTTTGCGGTAACCCTAGTGAGTGCAAAGCCAAGAAGAACCAGAAGGGGGAAGTTTGTTACATTTGGGCACCACAGCATCGTGGCAGAAAAAAGAAAAAAGAAAAAAAACCTGTCCCTCCTTTTTTCTCTCCCTTAGGAAACAAAGAAGAGACTGGAACACGTGTCCAGTGTTTTGAGTTTCTCTAGGGGTATCTAAGTATTGTTTCCTTTAATATGGAGTGCTAAAGGGAATGGTGTTGTAGTTTAAATGACAGTTTGGGTCCAGTGAAAACAAACATGAATGCTTTTTACAACAACAAAGAGAATGCAGCACCAATTATATTTGCCAAGGGAAACAAGAAATTAAATGCTTTTATGAAAAAAACATAGGGAATCTTTTTAACAGAAAAATAGACACAGTATAACAGAGGAGACACATATGGCCAACAGGTAGGGGAAACTCCCAGAATGTCTAGTGTTGCTGAATGATGTCCATTTTTCCCTGTACAAAGAACTCCATAAGGATGGGATAGATAGCTGTTTTGTAAATGACCAGAATCTCAACAATAATCAGAAGACATCAAACCAATAAAAAGTCAAAAATATTCAAGTGACTCTAAGAAGTGAAGATCTATTAATTAATTTGAAAAGAATTTAAAATAGCTATCTAAAGATGCTTAATCACCTAAATGAGAACACAGACAACTTAACAAAATTAAGAAAACAATGTATAAAGCAAATTAGATTACTGACAAAAATAAAAAATCTAAAAACACAAAGTATGGGACTGAACAATAAAATAATAAAGATTTCTTACAGTGGGTTGATAGCTGATTTGATCTAGCACAAGAAAAAAGCAGCAAGCATGATAACAGGTCATCTAAAATTATAGAGAAAAGGCAAAAAGATGAGAAAAAGTTAAGAGAGCCCAAGGCACTTTTGGCACACCATCATGTAGGCCACTATAATGATAATGGGAGAACTAGAATGAAAAAAGCAAGGAAAAAAGGCAGGGAGACTATTTGAAGAAATAGTGCATACAATTTTCTAAATCTGAAGGAGAAAATAGCATACAATTTCAAGAAACTCAGACAACTCTAACAGGACTAACACAAAGACAACCACCAAGAGACACATTATAATCAGAAATTTAAAAGTTGGAAAGAGAACCTTGAAATCAGCAAGCAAAATGTGACTTAGCATGTACAAGTGTTCTCCTACAAGATGATCAACAGATGTTGCAGCAAAATATCTTGCAGGCCCAAAAGGTGCAGGAAGATATATTCAATGTTCTAAAAAAAAATGACAACTATAAAACAAGAACACTATTTCTGAAATGACTGTTATTTCAAATAATGAACAAGTATGTTCCTTGAAAAAAAGATAATGAAATAAGAAAGGGAAAAAAATAATAAAGTAAAAATTAAATAAATTTTAAAATGAAAAAATAAATTATAATTTTTGCAACAAGTTGTTCTTGCAAGAAATAATTTTCAAATTAATAAAAGTTTAATGAATTTATATCCACTAGACCTTCCCTGCAAGAAATGCCAGAGAGTCCATTTTTCACATTAAAAAATGATGGCAGATAGCAGATAGCAACAAAAGTCATGTGAAAATGTAAAGTTCTTGGGTAAAGGCAATTATACACTCAAACAGAGTATTCTGTATTATTATAATCATGGAGAATGGAATGCTTTTATTCTCATAAAGACTTCAAAACACAAACACTTACAAATAATCATACACTTGTCCTAATGGATACACCATACAAAAAGATATAGGCTGGATGTGGTAGCTCACACCTATAATCCGAGTCCTTCCTGGGAGGCCTAGTCAGGAGCATGGCTTGAGCTCAGGAGTTCAAAACTAGCCTGAGCAAAAGCAAGACCCCATCTCTACTAAAAATAGAAAAGTTAGTTGGGCATCACAGTGCACACCTGCAGTCCTAGCAACTAGGATATTGAGGTAAGAGGATCACTTGGGCCCAAGAGTTTAAGGTTGCAGTGATCTATGATGATGCCACTGCACTCTACCCAGGGTAACAGAGGGAGATTACATTTCAAAAATACATATATATATATAATATATATGGTAACCATAATGAATATACCTATAGTAAATAGATACACAAAAGTTAACGAGAAAGAAATTAAAACATATCACTACAAAAATAAATAAAAGATAAAGACAGTAAGAGAAAAAAACAGAAACAATGTTGCTATAAGATCTACAAAATAGGCCGGGCGCGGTGGCTCACGCCTGTAATCCTAGCACTCTGGGAGGCCGAGGCGGGTGGATCGCTCAAGGTCAGGAGTTCGAGACCAGCCTGAGCAAGAGCGAGACCCCATCTGTACTAAAAATAGAAAAAAATTATATGGACAACTAAAAATATATATATAGAAAAATTAGCCGGGCATAGTGGCGCATGCCTGTAGTCCCAGCTACTCGGGAGGCTGAGGCAGGAGGATCGCTTGAGCCCAGGAGTTTGAGGTTGCTGTGAGCTAGGCTGACGCCACGGCACTCACTCTAGCCTGGGCAACAAAGTGAGACTCTGTCTCAAAAAAAAAAAAAAAAAAAAGATCTACAAAATATGGAATAGTAACTAATTCTCTTTCACTAATCATTTTACATATAAATCAACAAAATCAATCAAAATACATAACTGTGCTGAATAAATTCAAACAACAAAATCCAATTCTATGCTTTCTACAAAAATATCATTTCACATCTGAGGACACATGGGGTCAAAATGAAAGCATAGAAAAATGCATTTTATGGTTTTTCAGAAGGAAAAGAGACAGAAAAAAAGATTTAAAGATAAAATACCTTAATACTCTCCAGATCTAGAAAAGGATATGGAAATACAGTTTCATGAATCTCAAAAGAACGAAAGCAAAAAGAACTAATGAAGATTGCCCCAGGACACATTGTAATTAAAATATCAAAATTCAAAACAGTGAGAATCTTAAATGCAGCAAAACAGAAGAGATTTTCACATACAAGGGAACATCTATCAGGTTATGAGCATATTTCCCAGCACAATCTTGCAGGCCAGGTAGGAATTAGGTAATATATTCAACACGCTACAAAAGAACAAAAACACTGGCACCTAAGAAGACTATATTTGACAACTGTCCTTTAGGAAAGATCAAGATGTTTTCAAACAACAACAGTAAAAGAAGTTGAGGGAATTCATCACCACTAGACCTGTCTTACAAGAAAAGATTAAAGAAAATTCTTCAAGTTAAAATGATGGAATGCTAATTAACAATATGAAAACATAAAAGTATAAATCTCTCTGAAAATAAAACTATAATGGTAGTATATAAATCACTTTCAACTCTAGCAAAAGCTACAAAACAGGAGTATTAAAAATGAAAACAACCACAATAATTTGTTAACTTAGATACACAATATAAAATGTGAAAGGTAACATATATTGTATAAAATGTGTGGAGGGGAAGAAAGTGTTGAATTTTTTATGCACAGAAGTTAAATTGTATGATTTGATATGTTAAATCAATATATAATAGTATACAACAAATATATAGTTATATAAATCTACATGCTACACACAATCATACATATACACACGTGCGTATATATATGAGTGACACAGTCAAGGTAAGCTTCATACTGAAGAAATATAAAATAAGAGTTATTAAAAATGTAAGGTTACAAGTGAGAGCACTGTTCTAAGACCCCTAATGACACATTATATTTGAGAAATCTAGGAAGTGAGTAGATACATTAAACTATATTACAGTTGAGAAATATAAAAATATGGTATAAATTATTAATCTGAGTTCATACAAAAGTATAGAACTCTGAAGTAAAATGACATTGGATTTTTTATATTTAGGGAGCTTCTTAGTGCTCTGATAAAATTTCTAAGCATAAATTTCTGCAAAATAATAATGAAACCTTCATATGATAAGAAATCATAAAGCAGAAAATGTACATCTGTCTCTGATGTTCCTGGGATTTCTGAAGCAAATGCCAGTATCGGCACTACTCACACATATTTCAGACATGATGTGAAAAGGAACATAAACAAAGTTGTAGGCTTCCTCTCAAAAATACACAGATACTCCCTTGTTCCCAAAAGCAATAGAAGATCACTCAGATCATGCAGTTTCTTATAAGCCATGAAGAGGACTTAGGCTCAAAGGAAGATCACTGAAAAAAAGTAGGGTCCTTAGAGAATTTTAGAGCATGGGACAGAGGATGTCCTTATGTGACAGCAAGCAAAAGAAATCCAGGCTTCTCAGAAAGCATTTCCATTGGAGTAAAGCTTTGCAAACCACATTTGGAGGTTTGGCTTTCTCCTAGGCCTTTGGATCTCTCACCTATATTACACCTACCTGGGTGTTTGGCTACTGTCTCATGTCTCTCCACACTCCAGGGCTCTTTCCTTTGCTCCAGACAGATGATCAGGTCTGGCTTAGAGTCAGCAAGACCTATTTTATTAGGAAAAATAACATGACTCTTGCTAGGATTCTCCAATTACCAGCCTAGTACTGTGCTCAGTAGAGAGGAGTGAACATTGTGGCAGTTTCTAGAAATTTCCCAGAATACTCTTTCCTGGGAGAAAAAAACATCTAACATCAATATTTAGGAAATATTTTAAATGTGTGGTTCCTTCCATCCAATATCCAGTACTACTGAATCAAAAATTGGTGGTAAAAATTGGACTTTAAAGTTTGGGCAATAATATCTTATATCACTGAATTTCTGTAATTGTCCCCAATCTAGAGTGAAGTATTCATATCAGTTTGATATAGGGAAAGGTTTATGTCAAGATGAAACATCTTGAAAATTTTATTTTCTACACCAACAAGCCTTCAAGGTTTCCTTGAAAGCAGGGATCTAAAACTCATTCATTCAAAGAAGAAACTCCCAAAAAACATTTCACAAAGAAAGGAAATGAAACCCTTAGGGTGTATTACAAATCTTAAAGGAAAGTTATCCTCACCCAGGAAGACTAGGTTTCTGTAATTCTCGAGCATCACATGCCTATACAAATTCCGTTCAGCAGGACCCAGGCCTACCTGCTCCTTTACAGAGAATTCTATGGCCATATCTCTGAGAGTTACCAGTCCCTGGAAAAAAAAAAAATACATATTTACCAAGTAGCCATGGAAAGCATTCTCAATTTGACTAACAGTGAAATTACAGAATGAAGAGAACTAGCTCTGACTTACAAGAATGACTAGAATTATCCAATAATTAACATAGCAATATGCACTAATGTATTCTCTAACTCTGAGGACAGAGGATAGCAAAAAATCTACAAAACAACTGTAGATACTATACTTTTCTGTATAATAAAGTATAAAATTTAGGGTATCGGCCAGGCATGGTGGCTCATGCCTGTAATCCTAGCACTCTGGGAGGCTGAGGTGGGAGGATTGCTTGAGGTCAGGAGTTTGGAGAGCAGCCTGAGCAAGAGAAAGACCCCATCTCTACTAAAAATACAAAAATAGCTGGGCATGGTGGCATGCACCTGTAGCCCCAGCTACTCGGGAGGCTGAGGAGGAGGATCACTTGAGCCCAGGAATTTCAGGTTGCTGTGCGCTAGGCTGAGGCCATGGCACTCTACTCAGGGCAACGGAGTGAGACTCTGTCTCAAAAAAAAAAAAAAAGGACATCAACATAGGCATATATATTTTTAAGTGGTGTCTATACAGTACACAATAAGTTGTATATGTTTCTCATGCGGAAAAGTCATTATGAGTTAGAAGAGTATTTATAAAATTTTAATGTGTACTACAGTGAATTGGAGATCTTGCTAAAATGCAGGTTCTGACTCAGAAGGTCTGGAGTGGGGCCCAGGTTTTTGCATTTCTAACAAACCCACAAGTAATGCCAACTCTTCCAGCCCAAGAAGAATATTTTGTCAAACACACAGTAAGTGGTAGAATCTGGGTTTTATGTAGTTCATCTGACCAGTAAACAAAGACGAGAGCCTTCATTTTCCAAAGCAAGCTAAAGAAAGTAAGAAGAAGGGGGACCTTCCAGATTAAACGTAATGGTTTTTATACATCAGTCAGTAAAACTCTCCAAGAATTTAATAAGAAAAGTAAAAATAATTACTTGATAGAGGAGGAATCTGTCAGAGAGCACCTTATCCAAGTGAATGAAATTAACACCAACTGTCAGAGGAAACACTGGTGTGAGTTGCTGACGCACACGTGACACACCACTGCTGTGAGTTTATTGGCCAAATTTTTTTTTAAAAATGGTAAATCATAATCTGAATCTAAGCATGAGAAAACATCAGTTTTATGCAAAGTTTAAACCACATGTATTTCCAATGATCTGTAATCTCTAATAGTGTATTTAGTCTTTCTTTAGCAGGCTAGAGCAGCGGTCCCCAACCTTTTTGGCACCAGGGACCATTTTGATGGAAGACAATTTTTCCATGGACAGTTAGGAGGGGTGATTTTGTGATGATTCAAGTGCATTACATTTATTGTGCACTTTATTTCCATTAGTATTACATTGCAATTTATAACGAAATAGTTATACAACTCACCATAGGTTGGGGGACCCCTGTCTTAGAGGACACAACTCTTCTGATTAATCTCTTTTTTAGAATTTTCTATCTTTGGCAATTAATGCCATCCTTTTTAAATGTGTGTTTTTAATCCTGTTTGACACAGACATACTGGTGCATTCTGATGTCACCTCAACCATACATACTCTTTTTCTTCACTGATATCCAAGGACCTAAACCCATTCCCAAGAGGAATCTTGGTATCCACATTTTCCCATGTTGTTCTGTCAAAAAGGGAACATTTTCACTATTGCAGGTCATAAATTCATGGTGAGCATTGTTCACAGTATACAAAAAGCCTGGGTGCAGTGAATGGAGGGAAGGGTCTGGCACACAGGGGAGAATTATTTTAAAGAGCCTCTTCAGTATGGTAAGAAAGAAAAAAAGCTGAGACAGTCTTGTTAGCAGAAACATCAGAAGTAGAGAAGCAATGATCTTCAAGTCCCAAATACATGACATTCTAGGAGTAAAAATGGGCACAGCCTTGGGAGACAGTTACCTGAGAACCAGCCATTTCTTCCTCTTTCTTCGCCTCCTCTAGGATTCTTCTCAGGTGAGATTATCTAAACAAATCACAGCTGCATCTTCAGAATATGCCTTTAAAGACATCAGCACCATCCCTTCACCTGCTACCACCGCACCCACAGGCAGAAGAAACTTAAAGTGCAGAAAAGGTGACACTCATCTGTCCTTTGTCACAGGAGAGATTCAGTAATATTGAGCTCCTACATAAAGATCAAAATGTGAGTTTCTTCTTTCCTGCCCTCAGGTGCCCTCCCCTGCCTCAGACACCAGCAATTTCTGCTGCAGCAATGGCAATATGGGCCACACTTACTCACCTTCACAAAACCCAAGCAAAGCAGACCCTGTGACCGCCCTTGGAAAAAAAGGCTGAACTCACTTCTCATAAACAGATCTGGGAGCCCACATGCTTGACCCTGAACCTCAGCTTAGAAGCATGGGAGGTACTTAATTAAAACCACATGGATGGTACCTCCCATACCAATAGACAGACTCTGTGGGGGTGCACAGGTGATGATGTTTCTTCAAACTGGCCATGTGATCCTAATTGCAGGCCTTCCCGGAGAGCCACTTTGCTAAGCATTGCCTCTCAAGCTTCAATGTGCATATAAATTGTTTGGGGTTCCAGGCCCCAGTTTAAGGAATGTGATCCTGCAGGTGTGGAAGGGTTCCCTGGATCGGCTTCATTAACAAGTCTCCTGTTAATGCTGATGTTGCTTCCCCTGACCTTCATCAGTTGTACTCAGCTAGAGACACCAGGCACAGCACAGAGTCCCTTACACCCAACGCTTCTATTACAACATAAATACTTCTGGTCCAAGTGAAGACCACCAATCATCATCCTGAAACAACATTTTCTGCTGGCCCTTTAAAGCTTACAGAGGCTGGGGAAGGCAATCATATCAGAGGAAGTCTGCATTTGGAAAACAGTATGTACACATGCACTAATGCAACATTTATTGAGCACATACTATGTGCTCACAAGTACGCTACAGTACACTGTGCTGGGAACCTCACATTGTGCTAATTCTCATAACACCCTGGGAGTCAGGCACTAAGTGTCCCATAATTCCCAGCAGGATCTAGATGTTGAATCCAACTTTTCAATTTTTCTTCCATTTCTTTGTCCCTGGTGAAATAAGAATTATACAGAATAAAAGATACACATGGATGGGAGCGATATGCAAACGAAGGGTGGAGGAGTAATAAAGAGGGAATTTTCATTGTTGCATTTATATTTACTTACCTGTATCTTGTACAGCATCTACTGGATCTGAAAGAATGGAAACCAGGTTGCTGGGTGAAATGTCTCTAGAAGCACAGGTTTCAATAAAAAATAAATCACCAAAATACGCAGTACTTTGCAAGCATTTACCTGCTTTTGCATTGTGGAAAATTATGAGCACCAGCACTGGAGAGATGGCAGGAGCAGGTGCCCTGATCTCTGTGCTGCTGCTTTGTTTTTCTGTCTAAGCTTGTCCAAGAGAAATTCAACTTCCAGAATTTATATGCTTTTAATCATTTCAAAGTACTTTCTTATCAATTTCACAACAAAACAAAACAAGTCATTTAAAATACTGCATCAGGGTTTTCTAGGAAAATTATATTAGATACTAAATATTTATTCTGAACAAAGTAAAAGCAATAGAAATGCCAACAACAATTCTTTCCATGGGTGGGGACATCAGAACTCACAACAGGGAAGTGGTCTCCGTGAAGCCGAAGTCCCCTGTATATCTCTCCCCTTCTTTGTAATGACCACGCATGTTGCTGATTTCAACCATTTATCCATTTGCTCTTTATTGAAAGTTCCTAGACAGTAGCTACTGTGACTGCTTTATCACTTTTTTTTTTTAATGGTCATTTGAAATTCTCAAAGCAGTTGGTTTATTTATCAGCTTGAATCTAAATTTCTTCCTTGTTCTTCACTCAATTACCAGGAAACAGTAGCAAGTCCCATCTAGGGACCAACCAAGATTTCTTCTGTGAGAGGAGAAACAAACCTGGGTGACACATTCCTCTCCCCCTGAAATGTTAAGAGGGTTAGACCCTGTTGTGAGCCTGACCCCTGTCTGTAAAGGACACCCCCAATGTCTCAAAGACTCCCAGGTGCTTGTGACGGTCCCTGGTGAGCCTGGGCTGAAGTCCCCGTGATGTTCCAGGCAAAAGAGACTCACGCGGACTCTGTGAAGAGGGATAGAGAATGAACCTGTCCTGGTGGAGCAAACATGGATCCAGGTGTGATATTGCCTGTCCTGATGAGCTAACTCTGGGGTAAGAGGAAGGAGGAGAACACCCTACCCTAGTAACACAGTGTCTAGGCAGGGGAAGTTGTCATCAAGGATCTGGATATTTCGTGGTTCTCACCTTTGTATGTTAATCAATCTTCTCCTTTTTTATGTTGTACCAAGGTAGGGCCTGGTGTCCCTGGAAGTGTTGGATTTGATTCTGTGATAATGGTTATGGGTTATACTCGGAGCACTGGGAGCCACTTGCAGAACTAAAACAGGTCACTGGACAAGATCTGGAAAATTCCACAGGCTCCACCTTGAGAGACTTTCCATGCTTACAAAATCAATGTTGGTCTCTTCTGCTTCAGAAAATGTCTCCCCTGAAGACATTTTTGTACATCCTCAGTGTGAAGTCTGGCTCTGTCCTGTGAATCCCAGATGAAGGCCAGATCTTATGTGTATATTCAAGGAGAAATTACACTTCATTTCTTTCTTGGGTTTTACAGTGAGGGGAGGGAAATTGAACTCTATGCGGCCTGCTCTAGAGCATCCTGAGGAACCCCGGGCCTTGGATTTAGAATTTGAAACTGCAGATTCAGGGACCTAGAGAGGTGGGGAAGCAGGAACACCCATTGCACATTCCCTGGCATTTGGGCAGGAGGACGCAGCAGACCCTGAGGATCTCAGGCTGAATCGGTGTGTGTGCAAACACGTGAGTAGGCATCAGAGCCCCATGGTCTCTGAATCACTGCATCAATTTCAGGTCAGGAGCCCTGAAAGACACAGCTAGAACTGAAGATTGTTACACCATGAGAGTATATTTGTAGGAATTTGGTCTAATGGTACTCTGGAAGGTACTGCACTCCATAAATAGGCAGAGAGGCCAGAAAGCCTATGTATTTAAAAATTATAAAATGTCTATTCATAAAGTGGTAGGATGTGATAAACAGTTAAAATTGCTTATTCCAATCAGGTGCAGTGGCTAATGCCTCCCATCCTAAAACTTTAGGAGGCCAAGGTCAGAAGGTTGTTTGAGCCCAGGACTTTGAGACCATGCTGAGCAACACAGTAAGACCATGTATCTACAAAAAATAATAAAACAAAATTATGTGGGCTGGGTTGCACATGCCTGTAGTCCTATTCAGGAGGCTGAGGGAAGAGGATCACCCAAGCCCAAGAGTTTGAGGTTGCGGGAAGCTAGGATAGTGCCGCTGAACTCTATCTAGCCCAGGGGACAGACTGAGAAGCTGTCTCAAAAAATTGCTTATTTCTTAGGTCTTGGCTATGAATCAAGGTTATTAAAAGTTAAAATTCTGACTAACATATGGTAACCAAAGCTAGAGATAAGAAGAAAAACAATTATGCATCAAGAAAATAAGATGTGCTTTTTGGTGAAAAAGGTTATAAAAAAGAAACATGAGAATGTCCTTTTTTCTTAAAAAAGAAATTTTACCTAATTTAGAGGTTATATAAAGGTCATATTAAATTGAAACAATAAAAGAAAGGAAAATGACATAAACTGGATACAGAAAATTGGAGAAAGAAAAAGAATGGGAAAAATTGTAAAAGGTTAAAAAGGTTTATAGAAATCTTATCTCATGTAGTTAGAGCTGATTCAGATTAACTAGATGTATTTAAAAGGTTTTATTAAAATTACTTTCCATGATAATACCATAATACAAGTATAAAACTTGGTGTTCCCTTTTAAACAAGATTTTCATAAAGTATTAATTAAAGATAATAAAAGACTTTTGAGTAAACTATGGGAAAAAACATGACCAAATTTCTTCATCAATAGCTTCTTTACCATGATCATTTTAAATCCTGTCCTATTTCTTCTTGGAGACTTCCTTCTCATCTTTACAGAGATTGAGAAATTCCTTCATTGGTAAAATAATCTGTTTATAAAATATGTCCAATTTTTTACCATTTCTATTGTGTGTACCACCCTCAGTCTTCTAGACCGACAAAATACACAAATGGGGTAATAAAAAGTCAACTGGCAAAGTTTACAGAAATCTTTAACCTTCCCTGGCCTAAGATTCTTCTCTTGCTATTATTTAACATATGTTTTACTCTGTTTGAAAAACCTTAACTGTGTTTCTTTAAAATAATAACAGAAAGGCCCATGTACCTAGATGAACTAGCCTACAACCACCTCTCTTTGAAGGTGATATACTTCATTATCACCAAGGTCTTAAAAAAGTTGCTCACAAAAAAATTTAAATTAATTAAAGTTTCTTTTAACAGTGAGCTACAAGGGGATGAAAACATCAAAGATCATGGCCTCCAACCTGAAAACTTTGCTTACTGGAAACACCATCAAATAAAACATTCCCTCCAACACCGTTGAAAGGAATCATATTAGGTATTGTTGACTAATCCCTGTGCTACTAAATTTTAAGGCAATGTCTCTTCATATATTTGGTCACTCTTCTACCTACAGACAGCTCTGAGGAGAGCCAACACTGCACTTGTTCCCTCTAACTTTTCTCTATACATGACCACCAATCTATTTTAGACGGAGATCCTATTGAGAAAAAAATGCTCATTTATCTGCGTGGCCATGACACAGAGAGCTCCATGTATTTCATTGAAAGCATACCTTTGCCCTGGTGGGTGTCACTTCCCAGAACACAGGATTAGAAATCTTTCTATAACCTTAAAAAATTGCTGATAAAACTGCTGCCTCCATAACAGCTCAACAAAGTAACTACTGATTCAGTGGCTGAGGTTATACTAGGCAATCACATTGCTTTAGATTAGATATTAGCTGAGCAAGGAGGTGTACGTATGGTGGCAAACACCTCTTGTTGTGTATATATAAGTATTTCCCATCAAGTAGAAACTCATCTATGATAAATTAGAAAAGAAGCACTTGGCTACAATAAATCTCTAAAGAAGAACCTGGATTTAATTTTCTTCATGTTTTTAGTAGGCATCCTAAGAGAGTTGGTATTTTATTATTATTCTGGCATACACATTCTTTTCTTATCCTTATAAGCATTATATTTTTGATTCTAATTATTAATGTTTTACTTCCTCCAAGAAAATTAAAATCATGGTATTCCAAAGACTGGAAAAATTAAAACAAGTGACAGCAGCTATGTAAATCAATGATGTGGCTGAATTCTCATTTTTGCCACTCTGTGATGCCATCACAATTTGGGTTTTGGGTGCCCTTAAAATTCCTCACTGAAATGGCCCCTTTTTCCCCCATCCCAACATCAGAGAGGACTATACAGGCATGACCCTTCCCATCAACAAGAAACCCCTTAAAAGTCAGACTTTGATTATCAATGCTTGTAAAAAGAAATACTTTGCTCAAAAGGAGGAAACGAAAAAGAAAATTTTAGCCGGGTGTGGTGGCTCACACCTGTAATCCTAGTACTCTGGGAAGCCCAGGCAGGAGATCATTAGAGGTCAGGAGTTCGAGACCAGCCTGAGCAAGAGCGAGACCCTGTCTCTACCAAAAAAATAGAAAGAAATTATCAGACAACTAAAAATATATACAGAAAAAATTAGCTGGGCATGGTGGCACATGCCTGTAGTCCCAGATACTCAGAAGGCTGAGTTAGAAGGATTGCTTGAGCCCAGGAGTTTGAGGTTGCTGTGAGCTAGGCTTATGCCACAGCACTCTAGCCCGGGCAACAGAGCGAGACTCTGTCTCAAAAATAAAATAAAATAAAAAATAAAATAAAGTTATATTTTGTAGCTCAGTTTCTTCCATTAGGCCAATCAACTTATAAAGGGTTAGCACTTTGTGACAAAAGCAAGAAAGACATTGTCAACAGCACCAAGATACAAACTTGAAACAATGCATCTCCCATTAGCAGTGGAAGGGGTGAGTAAACTGGGTGCCCAACAGCTGCAGAGAGTACTTTTTGCACAACCCATTGAGGCAAAGAAAACATAAAAACCTTCAGAGCATAATACCAATTGGACAGTAAACATACTAAGTCACTGAAAACTCAAAAGAGGCAAAACTGAGAAAAACTGTGTTTCATGATCAATATGTGTTCGAGCTACAAAGAATAACAAGAGTCAGGCTGGGTGATGTGGCTCATGCCTGTAACCCTAGCACTCTTGGAGGCCGAGGCGGGAGGATAACTTGAGGTCAGGAATTCGAGACCAGTCTGAGCAAGAGCGAGACCCCGTATTTACTAAAAATAGAAAGAAATTATCTGGACAGCTAAAAATATACAGAAAAAATTAGCTGGGCATGGTGGTGTATGCCTGTAGTCCCAGCTACTTGGGAGGCTGAGGCAGCAGGATTGCTTGAGCCCAGTAGGTTGAGGTTGCTCTGAGCTAGGGTGATGCCATGTCACTCTTGCCTGGGCAACAGAGCCAGACCCTGTCTCAAAAAAAAAAAAAAAAAAATAGGCTGGGCACGGTGGCTCATGCCTATAATCCTAGCACTTGGGAGGCTGAGGCGGGTGGATCATTTGAGCTCAGGAGTTCGAGACCAGCCTAAGCAAGAGCGAGACCCCCATCTCTAATTTTTAAAAATAAAATAAAAAATTAAAAAGAATTAGTACTGCAGTCATCTCAGGGTATAGAATGCAGATGAGATCACTGGGAAATACCAGAACTGCCCAAGGTTGTTATTTGCCTAGATGTGAGTCCATGGGGGCTTATGGTCTTATTTAAATTCAGAATAAAATGAATTGATTTCAAGAATTCTCTTTGCTCCAACCCATGGAGCAGCAGACAAAAAAAATAAATTAAAAAAAAAATTCTCTTTGCTTCTTGAGACCATATTACTCAATCCACTGAGATTTTCAAGTAAGAAAACAAAAACCTTACCCTCATATGAAGTAAAATTGTTATTACAAATGCTTGGGCAAATTGGAATTATATGGCAACAATATTTTATAAAAGAAACAAAAGGGAAGCAGCTAAAAGTGAGCAGTCTAGTTCACCCACACTTCACAATGAAACCCAAACTTGGTAGATTAAATAGGTTTCCAAGCTTGGGGACCACTCTCACTGTGGAGATGTAGCCCAGGGTGTCTCACTCCTAGGTAGGGAGTGACAGAAACCTGAACAGCTGGGAAATTGAATTCTGCGAGCTCCACCCATCCTGTCCCCTCCTCAATCTGGAAGCCCTCCCTCCTCCAGGGTCACAATTGTCACCACCAACCAAACACTCGCCCACAGTCATTTCAAGGTCTCACCTGTATTTTTTTTTTTTTCTGACAGCACAATATTTACAGTTTGCTGTACACCAACCAGCTCTCCAACACTAACGGTGTCCCACAGTTTAATTCTGACACCACCCAGGGTCGGTTCAGACCCCACAAGTTCAGGGCTCAGTCCTACGGCACTGGCCCCACCGTAGATGCCAGTGGCAAGCCCTGGGGCCCGTCTGTACTTCTGAGCAACTGCCTATAAATCAGGGGCTCCCACAGCCCCTCCTCAAGTCTAATAATTTCACAGAATTACCCATAGAACTATGCAAAACATTTTATTTATGGTTAACAGTTTATTATAAGAAGATGGCTCAGGAACAGCCAAGTAAAACAGATGTGCAGGGCACAAGTAAAACAGATGTGCAGGGCAAGGGAAAGTAGCAGGGAAAGATGCGTAGATATCCTGGTAAACAGCTGTGAGTAAAGAAATCCCACATCCTTTATCTTCCACAAGAGTGGCCAACTGCAGACCAAGACTTTTCCGATTATGACTTAGATGATGGACTTGTTTTCACCTATCACTAAGCCAGACACAGACTCTGCAAATTCCCATTTCGCCTCATGAACAATTAGCTGAACAATTTTATCTTCAGTGGTGAGAAAAATGTACTTGTTAACCAAACTTTCCTTAAGTTTCTGTCCTCCTTCCAGGCCCTTAAACTTTGACCCACACACAGCCTGAGCCAACATACAACTTCTCTCTCAGTCTCTCCTAAAAACAGGCTGACTGCAGGGTGAAACATTTTCTGATCTAGGATCTAATTTTGCTCCCTCCCACCGTGCCCTTCCCTTCCCATATACTTTCTAATCTGTTTGTTCTTCCCTATGGAAAAAAGCCCTTGGCTTCCTGACCTTTGAGATGTTTGCAGATTTTAAAGTTGGTGCTTTTACTCTATTGTAATACTCTTTTAGAATAAAGTTACTGTTAAGCAAAATTTGAATTTATTTTATTTGGAGGTGTCTAGAATGAGCCCAAGGATAGTAACACCATCATACACCATCAGAAATGGCATCACACCCCCACTTTCTTTCAAACAGCAACCACAGCTGCCTGTGGATCCCCACCTGTC
The DNA here is from genome assembly GCF_041146395.1 of Eulemur rufifrons. Classification (NCBI taxonomy): domain Eukaryota; kingdom Metazoa; phylum Chordata; class Mammalia; order Primates; family Lemuridae; genus Eulemur; species Eulemur rufifrons. Next base: position 6,077,495 of record NC_090986.1, read on the forward strand.
CAGGTCTCTCAGTATGAAGGGCTCCTTTCATGGTTGGTGTAAACAGACTGGGTCACCTAGAGGGAGGCTCCCCAGGAAGAACTAACTGGGCCTTCAATGATCTTGTTTTGCTGGATCAGGATTGATCTTTACTTGGAGTCTCTGAGCCCCAGTCTCTGCTTCCCAATCAAGGTTATTAACTTAGTTTTAAATGAGAAAATAGGCAGCGTTTGAAGAATCCAGCAAAATCACTCAAACTCAGTGCTTATGTTTATAAGATGGAAGAAAATGACAAGGCACTTACATTTCACATCAACAGGAAGAGCAAAAGTCTTTATCTCCTTCTGACAATAAACATGTCATTTAATTATGATTTCTATATGAAAACATTTACGAAACAATTAGGAATTTGTGAACACTTTTAGTAACTGACAAGTCCTATCCCCTAAAATGTAGCTATAAACCCTGCCATTCAGATAACAGGATACAAAACAGAGTCATGCACTATCAAAAATTATCCCCCTTGCACAAGAGATCTGATATTTTGGTATCTATTTGTAATTCACCAATATATCTACAGCACTGTTTTGTGGAAATATATTCATTTTTCTGCAGCCATGATGGTAGAGACATTTTCCCTATTTCTTCTCCCTGGTAGCATTCCCAAAGTTAAGTCCTGGCATACTGTTTGAAATCAAACAGACCTCAGAACCTTACAACACTCACTCTAGACAAGAAAAAAGGTAAACAAGAATTTTCTACAAATGGAATATAAGGAATATAAGACTAGATTTTTTTTTTCCTGAAAGCCACCTTTCATGCCTCATTGAAAATACTTTATTATCTTTTAAGTTTTACTGATAAAATACCTTTTACCGTCAATGGACAAATCTTTTTAAAGTGACAAATCCAGGGAGGGATGGTGCTGACTACAACACAGACATGTACGGCTCAAGTGTCAAGTCAGGCCATCCTATCACTTGGGACATTCTCCCACTCCCATCCTGCTCACTGAAGGACTCGATGACCACCATCCCAGGAGACACTACTCTATGCCTCTGTGCGCCTAAAGTGCAAATTGGTTTGCAGGATTTTGCACTGTTTCTTTGGGGTGGGTTTTCCTTGTCCCTTTGGGTACTTTATCCTTTCTTCACAAGTGTCAAAAAATCCAGAGAACCAATGTCACTTCTGACCTTTCCCATCAATACCAGCATCCTATTGGCTGAGCATCAATGTGTCTCCAATCAATGGAAGCTCAGGTTGGGGAGAGAAAAACTTAATGTCCCAAGGAGTTAGCTTTTCAGATGATGGGTATAATAGGAGACTCCTCTCAGCACCAGGACAGCCAGCTGCCTCCCAGACAGGCTCCACCCCCACATGTCAGGCTGTCCTCTGAGACAGGATCCAGGGCTAATGTTCACTAGACACTCCAAGAGACATGGCTGCTGTGGGCATCTTGAGTCATCCTCAGACACTTGTGAAACCAGGACCAGGAAAAGACAGAAGGTAGCTGAAGACACTTCACTCTGTAAAGTTTCCAAACGGTAACCTCAATGTAAAGATACTCTAATAAGATGTGTGTGCGTGCGTACGGAAGATTTTTTTAACAGGGGACTATCAAGTGATTATTCTCTGCTTTCCTCTCATGTAAAATGTTTAGAAACAGAAAACAAATATTTTTTAAAAAGCCACCCACAGCTCTGCGAAAAAACAACAAACAATTAAAATACTATGTCTGTTTGAAAAATAAATAACAAACAAACAGTTAATAATGTTACAAGCTGGAAAGCAGTATTAGGCATTCAGGAATGTGGGAGAAGGAACTTGAAATTTAGGATTTCCAACAGTCCCTACAACAGTTAGGCTGGGCAAACTGGATTTGTGTCTTGGATTTGAGACCCTCCCTGCTTGTCATGCATTTGGAAAAGACAAAGAAAACCAGCACCCCTGGGGAGTGTTAAAATAATTAAACAGGGAGCAATCAGACTGAATTGACTGTAGTGCCCTCCGTTCCTACTTAAGAAAACTCAATTCTAACTCAAATGCATTTCCTGTCAATTACAACTTAGAAGAAAACAAAACTTAGGCAAACGACTACAAACTGCCAAGAAAGCTCTGCTTGCATAATCAAAAACTAGCCACCTGGATAGTCCAAATAAGGCGACTACATAGCTGTAACCAATACTGAATTAGGTCAACTTCCTCATGCGCCTTATAAATGCCTATTCTACAAGCCCGTCCAGTAGCCCCAAGACCACAGACCATTATTGGGGACTTCTAGATTCACAAATTACCATTTGCTCAAATAAACTCTTTTAAGTGTTTACTCTTTCCCAGTTTGATTTCTAATAGGAGAAAGGAGGGGCTGGGGACCTCACAGATACCAGTTCCTCCCACGCATGAACCCAGCACATCAAGTCAGGATCCTGCCCTGATGACCCTTCCATCACCGCGCAACCTGGGGAGACGCGGGGCTGTGGGTGCAGAGCTGCAAAGAGAGGCCTCCGGGCTGAGGACGAGGTAAACACGCAGGGGCAGGACAGGACGCCAAGGGTCCCATCTGTCCCCTCTGCCTCATCCGGTAACCCGAGGGCCCTGAAGGCCAAGGTGTGCCACTGGCGACCTTCCTCCTCAACGCTCCAGCGCTGACCCAGAGGCCCGGTTCCGCCACAGCCGCTTCCGGCCAGCTAAAACCAGCCCCCTCCTCCCTCTCGGGACACCCCGGCTGCGCACGCACCATTTCCCAGCTTCCAGGGTTTCCCGGTGTCCTCCCTAGGAATCTCCCAGTACCTGCGGGTCACAAGGTGACAGAGGCTGAGGAGACACCTGGGCTCCGGGAGATGCGACAGTGGAGAGAGGACCCCAGCTTGGTGCCTCGGCAAGAAACAAAGGCCGCGCCAGATCGCGGAAGCCGCCTCCTTCTTTCTGGCTGTGTACCTGATTGGACAGTCCTCACCTCAGGATCCCTGATTGGATAAGGCTCCAGGCCCCACCCCGTCTGGCCATGAGTGACAGGAGACAGGCTGGGGGCTGAATGCAACCAGAGTAACAGGTTTTTGGCTGTAGCTCTTTCCAGACAGGGCTTTGCTCCTGATTTGGGACCTGTCCCTGCTTGGGGACCATTTGTATTTACCTCTGAATATAAATTATATACTTTTATATTATACATGTTATGCACAAATGGAAATAACAATTATTTTTAAGTTTGAGATTCTGTAACCTTCCTGGCCTCTGGTCTTTTGAGGAGGCAGCCTGAGGTTTGAAAATGGCAGAAGTCTTCTAAGGCAGCAATGTCCAATAGAAATAAAATGTCAGCCACATGTGTTATTTAAAATTTTCTAGTAGCCACATAAAAGGGAAGAAAAGAAACAAGTAAAATAGATAGTAATAGTTTAGCCCAATATATCCAAAATATTATTGTTTTTCTATTTGATCAGTGTAAAATTATTAATGAGGTATTCTTTGGTACTGTATCTTTTTTTTTTAAATTTTTTTTATACACCCCCCAAATCTGGTACTGTATCTTTAAAACTCATTCTATGTTTTAAGAATGTAGCACATCTCAGTTCAGACCAGCCACATTGCAGGTACTCAGTAGCCCCTTAAGGCCAGTGGCTGCCACATTGAAGTGCAGCTCTGAGGATTCTGACTCCCCTGACCCCTGAGAGGTGATGGCCTAAACCATGCTTTCTTTCCAGAGGTGAGGGAACACTCCCTCCCTACCATCAGCTCTCCTCAGGCCCAAGGGTGGGAGAGATGGTTGCCACAAGAGAGGGCAGAGTGCCCCAGGCATACAGTGTCCACAGGAACAACAGAACTTGCACCTGCTTCTTGAGGGCCCAGCCCCCTTCCAGAAATCATACCCTGAACAAAGAATGATGTGGCCTCCACAGGAGGAGGGAACCCTAAGATTGTGGTTGCTCTGCATATACACTACAAAGCATGACATGCACACTTAAAACATGTGATTTCTGTGACTGAGCAGGTTGCATGTGAGATCTAGGGTCCTCAGAAGTGCTTGTAGTCTGATAAGTGCATACAGGACCTCCAGGGATTAGCAGCCCCCACACAGTGACCCAGCAGCCAGACCTTGAGCCTTCAACAAGGGTGCTGATGGGCACAACGCCAGCTCCTCCTCCTCCTGTGGCCTGCACAAAGCAGAGGGAAATTCAGGGAACAAGGGCCATGGGGCCCATGAGCAGTGGCTGGTAAGGGCATGGTCAGTCTCTGCCATGTGCCTAAGCTGGACTCAAGCACCGGGACATGTGTTCTGGCACATCACACAGGGCAAAACCAGTGGCTCTCAGGCCAGGGGCCCTTCTACATTAACTTATAGAAGAAATACTACTCTGATTCACAGATTGTTAGAAAAATGTAATGGTGTCATTAGGTAAGAATGATATTTCTCAGTAATACCCACACAGACAATCTTGTGCCAAGATTTTTGGTAGCACCACCGTCCATATTTGGAGAGATATTTAGAGTGCTGTCTTCCTAATTCTAAGGCTGCACTGTCCCCTACTCGTTCACCTGAAATGTTCACACCCAGATCTGATGATGATCATCAAAATCCATTAGTATAATCTCCAGGAAGATGATTTTCTTCCTTATGGAATGGGGCTGGTGCACAGTATGTTTCGCATTTTTATTAAAATGTTTATGTGCTTTATTTAAATATTATGATAGAAATGCAAACATCTTGCACAATAGTAGAGATAGTTATATAATAAAACCCATCACAAATAGTACCAATCAAAAAGCTTTCAAAATTTTCATTATTCTGCCATCATTTTCAATGACCAACTCCAGCTATCCTAGTAGCATTTAAAAGTAAATATACCTAGCACTCTGGGAGGCTGAGGCAGAAGGATTGCTTGAGTTCAGAAGTTCAAGATCAGCCTGAGCAAGAGCCAGACCCCCATCAACACTAAAAGTCAAAAAAAAAAAAAAAATATTAACTGGCTATTGTATCGCATACCTGTAGTCCCAGCTGCTGGGAAGGCTGAGGCAAGAGGATGGCTTGAGCCCAGGAGTGTGAGGTTGCAGTGAGTTATAATGATGCCCCTGCACTCTAGCCAGGGCAACAGAGCAAGACTCTGTCTCAAAAAAAAAAAATAATAATAATAATAAAATCTAATGCAAATACTATCATACCCAACAAAATATTAAGAAAAACCTTATATAAAATAAAAACTGATTTTCAGTAATGTTTGTGATTGAAATTCTGCAGACCTACAACAACAAGAGATTTTGTATGACCCACCTTAATTCTTTACATACAATATTTAGCCTAGATACAGTGAGTGACAAAATTGAATATATTCATTGGAGATAAAAGGCCATAGAATACGATCACTGATTAAAATGTCAAATGAATGGACACTATTCTAAAGCACTTTATTCTGAAAACAATCACAAGATAGTAAAAAGATACAGTGTTGAAAATAATGTATATAAAGAATGGACTGGGGGAGGTGGCTCATGCCTGTAATTCTAGCACTCTGAGAGGCCAAGGCAGGAGGCTAGCTGGAGGTCAGGAGTTCAAGACCAGCCTAAGCAATAGCAAGACCCCATCTCTATTAAAAATAGAAAGAAATTATCCAGACAACTAAAAATATATAGAAAAAATTAGCCGGGCATGGTGGGGCATGCCTGTAGTCCCAGCTACTCAGGAGGCTGAGGCAGAAGGATTGAGCCCAGGAGTTTGAGGTTACTGTGAGCTAGGCTGGTGCCATGGCACTCTACCAGAGTGACAGAGTGAGACTCTGTCTCAAAAAAAATAAAAATAAAAGAAAGAAAAGAAAATGCTGCTTACTTTGCAGAGGAAAAGAATGAAGTGTCTAACAAAAGTTTTGTCTCCATTTGACATGAGATTTGAGTCAAAATCAAAAATAACAAAAAAGAGCAAGAAAGAGAAAGCTGCTTATGGAGTGAGATCCCTTCAGAGAGAACAACCTCAAAACTGAAAATGTTAGGAGGAAGCAAAATATTATGCTCTAGGAATTGATGGCCAACGTCCACTTACCATATGACAAGGGACACTTTAGTTTGTAACCCAAAATAAGTGACTGAGGCAAAGGTCTCAACCAATGGAGGTTTATTAAGCCAGAGTTTGAGAATGTGCTCAGGAAAGACACAAGCCACAGGCAAAATCTGTGGCTATATTTCTGAAGGGGAGTTTGCGAGCTTCAGCGTTTAAGGGGAATAAGACGTACAGAAAGAAAAAAAAAAAAAAGGACATGGGTGGGCAGTGAATGAAGACAACTTTTAGTAGGCCAGAAAGACACAATACTATACATATAATAAAAATTCTTCTTAACATTGTGCCTTATAATTGAATATCAGAGATATGTTAAACAGGAAAAAAAAATCAGACTAGTTGTGTTATTTTGAGCAAAGCATTAAAAAATAAATGTAGTTTTCAAATTCCAGTCAAATCTATATAATTACTAGCTCTTAAGGATTTAATTTTATTTGAATATGTTTTTGTAAATTTTCTTGTTAACTGCTAGGGACAGCATAGAGGCTCTCATTTTTACATGATAATATAAGAAAAGTATAGGATCACTGATGGATGTTCTGTTACATAGTCTTCATTTTATTTTAGGTTACAATTATAAAAAGATGGTGTTCAAAGCAGATTTCTAAATTTTGACTTTCATTTTGATTGTATTATTACAATACTCTTATTCTTGGTGTCACTATGATTGAAGTTGCACTTCAATGTTCAATGATCATTACTTCATGCAAAATATTTATTGATCACTTAACAAGTGACAAGTGCTATCCCACATAACGAAGACACAGTATTAACAAAAGGACACAGTTCCACCCCTATAGAATTTACAGTGTGGCAGCAAAAGGTGTAAGATTACAGGGTGATACACATTCTCAATCAAAGGGGGTAAATATAGAGAGATATATAGCCCTAAATATAAGAATGTCCTCTTTTCAGAACTGTTTACTCAAACTAAGACTTTAATACGAGTACATTTTATCAGCAAAGGAAGGAGGAGAAGTATAGGAATGAATGAGACTCATTTGAGGATCTGTAATAAGTAGGCTATGGCTCAAATGGCAACTGAGTGGTAGTTCCACAGAACACAATTTATTTTTCATTTCAACAGAAAATTTTAGGTTCCAGAAATTGTTTAGAATTTGTGATCTACTCAGCAAGACAAACTGTGATACTATCACAAAAGTGACTATAGATTTTACTGCACTACATTTTAGGGAGGCTTTTTCTTTGATTTTATATAAAATGTGTTACATGTGTTATACTTATCCAAATTTAGTTCATAAAAATGATAGCATGTTGATAGCTAATCTGCAATGAATTTAGGAGGGTATCATGTTTTCAAGATTTGATATCCTTGTCATAAATTTTTTTATATCTTGAGAAAAAGGTATGCTATTACTTTGTCACAAATATAGGCCTTTTTAGAAGTACTAGTGTGGTGGCTGGCTATGTTTCTAGGAATATGCAAAATCATAGAGAAAACATGGCATAAATTCCTGGGGAGATCATTTTACTCTACAGCAAGCAACTTAAAGTGTTTATACTAACATAAATGCAACTGCACTATAGAGTAGGAAGTAAACTTTGTATACACTTAAAACATTAGCATTTGAAGAGAGTTTATAGGTACACTGAATAAAATTATATTTCCATACGTTATTTTCTCCTCCTATAATAGCAATAGGTGCTATATGAACGAATATTTGACAATAGAAATTGATCATTGGACCTTGTCTCACTGCTGTGGTATTTGTCTCTACTTATACAGTACATCCTCTTCTCCATGTGCAAATGCTGATTCCTGTAAAGTTTCCATGATGGGATACCTGAATCTTCTTCAAACTCATTATCAAACTCAAATTACCAATTCTTTTAAAAAACAAGTTGTATATGATAAATTATTCTGGATCTATTTAAAGTTCTATGCAAGTTCATATACAGGAGAGCTGAACACTGCAGAAGACTTGATCTCCTGGCTGGTGCCATAAGTTTGTCTTTCATAAGCTGCTCTGAAAGTTCTATAAGCTGGTAGATTTCAGTGAAGTGGAGCCCCTCGCCTGCCCACCCCCTACACCCAGCAAATGGCACTGCTGACCTTGAGCATGGAGAGGTAGGAAGTGTGGTTGGGCTCACCTCGCTGCTGTTGACCTCCACCTGCTCAGTTGCTGTACACCTTGCAGTCCGCTCCACCTCGCTGGGCAGCACCGCTGTCTAATTGCCTGGCAGCCCTGCATGCAGAATAGGCTGGAGGGAAGAGAGCTCTGCCAGGGCAGATGAGGAATGGGGGTTCCACCTTCCTGCACCTGCCTTCAGCACTTACCCAGCATGCACTGCCAGATGCTGCCAAACTTGTTCTCCTCCACACAGGTAGAGAGGCCGGGGTCCAAGGTTATCATACTCTCCGTGACCAGGCTCCCACCGCTCGGGCCACAGCTGTGGGTGGATGCTCAGGTGGGAGGACTGAACCACAGGCGCTGTCCTAGGCTCCAGACCCTTCCCCCACCTCCTCCTAGGCCCAAAGGCTCTGCCCCTGCAACCAGGCCCACCTTGATGCCATGATGTGATGCTCTCCATGGAACTCCTGGTATTTCTTCAGCCAAGAGCTGGTGAGAGTGGGGCTGCTGGTGACTGGGCGGCAGAAGCAAATGGTGTGGGTAACCAGCATGACCAGCAGCTTCTTGTCCATCCACTGGGGCTGAGTCCAGTAAGGACCCTGCCAGCAGATCTGTAAACGTGGAGGAAAAACTAAAGGGTTTTTTTTTTTTTTTGTATTCATGAAAGTTCTCTTTCGTTAAAATTTAATCTTCAAAGGGTGTTCTAGGTAGCTCTCCAGGCTGCTAGGGCATAATGATAAACACATTGTTTTTTTCAGAGTAAATAAAGAAATTTTAAAATAGCAGAACTGCTATGCCATGAATTTTTCAAGCACAGCTTCAATTTGAAACACTAGAATATTTAAAAATTACAAAGAGTGTTATATTGCCACTGCAAAGAATTTCTTTAAACATTCCAACTGTAGGAAACTTTTAGTATTTTCTTTTTTACTGAAACTAATGTTTAATAAAATAACTGATTCACAAAAAAATAACAAAAGGACAAATATTTAGCCAGAGGTATAACTTCCTCCGGAAAAAAAAATATTCACTACCTCTCATTGAAACTTTTTTGCAGATATCTTAATAAATTGAGATATAATTTAAAATTCATCTTAAAATTAGAAACAAAGAAAAGGACTAAACTGACAAAAACTAATAAAATGTGTTCAAATTTACTGACAGAATTCATGGGTACATCATACAAAAATTAGACTCTACAAGTATTAAGTAAGTAAGGCAAAAAATGTAATTACAAAGCCAGTCTCTCCCCCTGGGGAACCAAACAGCCACTTTTGCCAAGTTGTTCCCCACACAATACACATACTCCTGCCACCAACTAATTCCTAGAAATGGTGCATTCCTAGCCTCAGCCGGTGTAGTCTGGGCGCTGCGGGTCCGGCCTCCCCGCCACGCGGTCCCTGTTCATCACCCCTGCGGGTCCCTAGGCGGAGGGTCAGGGCGGACGCTGGGGTAGGCGGCAGCCAGGTCGGGGCAGGCGCGGGACAGCGGGCCCGAAACACCCCGGTGGGCTCAGATCCTGAGCGGTCCCTGCCCGGTCCCAGGCTGGCCTGGCCCCGTCGGGGCGCGGGGCTTCCAGTTCTGTAGAGTTTGGGGCGGCTCCTGCCCGGGAGGCTCTGCACCGGCCAGGGATGGACCGCGGCATGGAGGCGGCGGCCGGCTCCAGGCGGCCCGGGCGCCCTGGGCGGCGCGGGCGGAGCGGTTGGAGGTCGGAGGGGTCGGGGAGCAGGAGCCCGGCCACCGCCGCTGCCGCCCTGCGCGCTCCTGCAGCCCAGGTGACGAGCTGCCTCCTCCTCCCGCTGACTCCGGAGCTGCGCCCTGCTCTGCGGGTGCCCGAGCCGGCTTGGGGCAGCCTGCCCGCCACCGCCTGAGGACACCGTGGTCCTCATGGGCGTCCAGGCCTGCGTCCTCGCTCTGCCTGGCCATGATTGTCCTGGCGTCACTGCCTTGGAGCCCCCGGGCTCTGATCAGCGCATCCTGCGGAGAGCTGCATATGAAGAAGGACCCAGTGGCAGGAGGGAGGGGCAGGGGCACTGCAGCCAGAGGCATCAGGGACCCCAACGGGCACCTGGTGGGGGGGAGTCACTGGGTGTGAGTTGACACCGGGGCCAGTGCCCGCATTCCTGCTGCTCCCCCTCTCCGGACATCGCCGCCAGAGCCGATGTAGCGATTGGTGTAGCGATTTGTGTGGCAACGGGAGCCTCAGGGCCACCACCCAAGTGCAAGGTCACAGCTGGAGAACCAGCCTGGGAGATGCGTGAGCAGTCCCTGGTCCCTGCTCTGGTTCCATAAGGTGGATGTGAGTGAGTAAGCTGAAGCCGGCCACTGCCCCCTAGAGGCAGGCAAGAGGAGGTGACACCTACTCTTGTCACTAGTGTCCCTGGTACCTGGAGTCTGCACGTGCAAAGCCAGGCCCAGGTGAGCCGGCGGATGTCCCAGGGGTGTGGGGCCCCTTGTGGTCAAGGTTCAGCAGGACGTGTAGGGTCTAGGAGGGGGCCAGAGGAGAGGAGAGTTGGCCGGTGCTACCCTGCCTAGTGTTGGAACCGGTTTCCCTCAGCCCCAGGAACAGATGGGCAGAGTCACCAAGGCTGCAACAGACAAAGGAGTTTATTTTCTAGCCCGGGCTAGGGTCCAAGGCTCAGAGCACCAGCACAGTGGTCTCTCCACGAGCCAGGACCCCGCCCTGGGGTGGGCACTAAGCTTTTATACTTATCAGTAGGTTACATGTATGGGGCACACACCCCCCCACCCCCCTTTTAGTTCATTTGCTCTTTCAAAAGTGGCTGATAGTATTGGCTCCTGATTGGCTGGTTTCCAAGCCGGGGCTTTCAGTTGTTACTAGCGGCATTTCGGGGAGGGGGAGGGCCTGCCTTGGGGAAACCGAAACTTAGGCCTATCCTAGGAGGTCCAGTCTGTCATGGAGTTACTCCTGTTTTCCTTCCTACTCTACATTCCCCTCCCTGTCCCCCCGCAACCCAGCACTCTTGCTCGGACATGGGGCCTCGTGTTTCCCCTTAGCATCAGTTACTATTATTCGTTTGTCTTCAAAATAGATATGGGCTCTTAGCTTTGTAAGTATATCTCTTCCTAACAAGGGGGTGGGGCACTCCGGAATAACCATAAAGGCATGGATCACTTGCCCTGAGCTCAGGTCTAGCTTTCGCCGGGTAGTCCATCGGTAGGGCCTGGTTCCGGTTGCCCCCTGCACCCAACTAGTCTTGTTGGACAACTTTCCAGTGGTTCCAGTAATTACTGAATGTTCCGCTCCTGTGTCTACCAAGAAACTGACTGGGCTCCCCTCCACTTCTATAGTTACCCTGGGCTCGGGGAGGGGATCGGAACCCCGTCTTCCCTATTCGCTATCTTCTCCCTGCCCCACTATTAAGACTCTCTTAGGCGATGCTTTCCCCCTTGGCCCCCCTTTTTTCTTAGGACATTCCCTAGCCCAATGCCCCCTCTCCTTGCAATTTGCACACTGGTCCTTCTCTAGCCTTCTCCTACAGGGGTGGCCTCCTCTCTCCTCCCCAAACTCTTTTCTCCCAAGTGTGCTCCCTGTAGCCGCCAGAAGAATCTTGGCCATCTCTTTGTTGGCTTTTCTAGTTTCCCCAGCCTGGAATTTTCTATCTTCCTGTCTAATCCTTTCTAGCCTCTCTTCCGGGGTCTCCCTATTATTGTAGACTTTCTCAGCCATCTCTAATAGATCTTGTATTGTCTTTTCACATAACCTGTCTATCCTCTGTACTTTTCTCCTTATATCGGGGGCTGCCTGGTTTACAAAGGCCATCATTACTGCCGCCTTGCTCTCTTCTGCCGTAGGATCTATGGGGGTGTACTGTCTGAAAGCCTCCATAATCCTCTCTAGATAGGCCACTGGACTCTCCTCGGGCCCCTGCCGAACATCCCCTACCTTAGCCAAATTGGTCGGCTTCTGTGCCGCCGCCCGGAGACTGGCCATTAGAGTCTGGCAGTAGACCCGGAGACGCTCCCTACCTTCAGCCTCATTGTAATCCCAGGGGGGTCATTCGAGTGGGAACACCCGGTCTATGATCCCTGGATTAGTGGTGGGTCTGCTATCATCTCCTGGAACCAGTTTCCGTGCTTCCCCCTGTATTCTTTCCCTTTCTTCAGTGGTAAAAAGAACTTTTAGTAGTTGCTGACAGTCGTCCCAGGTGGGCTGGTGAGTGAACAAAACAGAATCTAAAAGGTTAATCAGATCTTTAGGATTCTCTGAGAAGTTGGTATTTTGAGACTTCCAGTTATACAGATCACTAGTCGAAAAAGGCCAATATTGGTAAGCCTGTTCCCCGTCAGCTTGTGGGGGCCCTATTGCATGCAGGGGGAGAGCCATGACTGGTTCTGGGTCCAGTGTCCTAGCGGCCCACTGCCGGGTCCTGTACGCCGGGCCATCCACTGAGGGAGCTGCAGTGGCTGGGGCTGCGGCTGCAGCGGGGTTATAAGGTGGGGGTGGGATACACTCCTGGTCTATTAGGTTGGGAGAGGGAGTGGAGTCCGGAAGAACAGGGGGCGAGTCCAAAGGGGTGCCATTTGTAGGCCCCGATTTAGACTCCCCCTCTTTCCTGGCCTCCTTTGCTACCATGATCTTGCTGTCTCCTACTGGGAGCAGGATCTTCCTCAACCAGAGTGAGGGGTTCTGGACTAAGTCTTGCCAGACAATAATGTATGGAATCTGGTCGGGATGACCATGGGGCTCTTTGTTGAACACTATCTCCTTTACTTTGGAGATGATACCAGAGTCAAACGTTCCATCCCGGGGCCATCCAACCCCAAAGGTTGGCCACTCAGTCTTACAAAACTTAATAAATTTGCCTTTCCTGATTTCTATAGCGAGGTTGTGAGCCCTATCCTTGACTTCTTTGAAATGATCTATGAGGATAGACAGAGGCGTTGTCTGTGTCTGCCCCATGCTCACAAAGGGAACGGGGGAAGGGAGTTTCTCTCAGGTGTCCACCTGGCTGCGTCCCTTGCGGGAACTTAGGCGCATCTTGGCTAAGGTGTACCCGTATAAACCCCGGGCCTGGTCACTCCTTTTTAGGGGAGTGAATCACTGTTGTGCCGTATGACGCCGCCACAGAATTGCAGGTTAGGACCCACTCAGATTCCATAGCCGTGGCCGTGGAACCTCATACAGTCATGCTTCACTCATTCAATCAGGCAGACAGACTTTATGTGGGGGGGGGGTCTATTCGGAGCCACACTGGGACTCCTACCACAACCCAGTAAAAAAGTGTGAGGGCGCACCTCTGTGGGGTTCTCCAAGAAGGAGGGGCAACAGTGTATAGACCGATACCAAATACCAGAACCAGTGAGCCCAGAAGAATAAGCTGCAACCAAAAAGCAGTAACTCCAGAGACCGAGGGAATCATTGAAAGGATGACCCTAGGCGACAGGGTTCCGGGGCCTCGGCGGGGCCACAGGCCAAAGGCTGGGAGACGCTGTGGGCTGCAGTGGATAAAGAGAAGTAGCAGGGGGTGGGGTATGGTGAATTATTAGTCCACCCTTGTCTGCCACCTCTGTGACAAACAGGACATTTAACTCCGTTGTAAATTTTTGGGACTAAGGATAGAGCCGGTTTGTCTGCACATCAGATCAAATCCACGCTCCTATGAGTGAAGAAGAAACATAAAACACAGACAAAAGCGGCGAGGTAAGCCACAATCTGACACCAAAAGCCAGTGGGTGGTGCGCTTGTGCAGGGCGGGCGCCTCCGCCGCCACCTCCGGGCAGAAGAATGAGCGGGCGCATGCGAGTGCGGGTCACGCCGCTGCCTCCGCCTCCGCCGCCACTGCCTCCGCCAGGCGGGCGCTGCTGGGGGATGGGCCGCTGAAAGAACACCAAAGACTCAAACACGGAACAATGGCCACCAAACAATAACACAGATAGACAACGACAAGACGTTTCACAAATCCCTAACTTTTGGCCCTGTGGCCAGCTTAGTTTCCCTCCCAAATGGACCTTACCGGCCCGCGCCGGAAACCTACTGAGGGGGGGCGAGGGACATCTCCCTTTGCTCCCGGACCAGCGACCTCCCAGCACGTCTGCCTAGGTCTTCGGCCGGTCACCAATTACCTGCACCGCGTGGATTTTTTTAGAGTTCCAACTCCTCCTCAGGCCTGGATTCTGTTCCGGGGGTTTCGGGATCCCGGACAAGCCCCCAAATGTTAGAACCAGTTTCCCTCAGCCCCAGGAACAGATGGGCAGAGTCACCAAGGCTGCAACAGACAAAGGAGTTTATTTTCTAGCCCGGGCTAGGGTCCAAGGCTCAGAGCACCAGCACAGTGGTCTCTCCACGAGCCAGGACCCCGCCCTGGGGTGGGCACTAAGCTTTTATACTCATCAGTAGGTTACATGTATAGGGAACACCCCCCCACCCCCCTTTTAGTTCATTTGCTCTTTCAAAAGTGGCTGATAGTATTGGCTCCTGATTGGCTGGTTTCCGGGGCTTTGGCTCCTGATTGGCCAGTTTCCAAGCCAGAGCTTTGGCTCCTGATTGGCCAGTTTCCAAGCCGGGGCTTTCAGTTGTTACTAGTGGCATTCCGGGTAGGGGGACGGCCTGCATTGGGGAAACCGAAACTTAGGCCTATCCTAGGAGGTCCAGTCTGTCATGGAGTTACTCCTGTTTTCCTTCCTGCTCTACAAGAACCAGTTTTCTTCACTCTCTTATTTCACCAGGAGTGAAACTGAGAACTCTCCCTATGACCACTTGGTAAATATCTGCTTTGTTTTGTTTATTTTTGTTTTCAGGGGCTGCTGACATTCAGGGATGTAGCCATGGGATTCTCTCCAGAGGAGCGGGTGTGCCTTGGCCATGCTCAGCGGAATTTCTGTAGGGATTTGACGGTAGAGAACTACAGAAACCTGGTCTCCCTGGGTGAGCATGGCTTCAATGCACAATTCCTATTCCACACTAAGCATTTTATATTCTACCTTTGTAGAATGACTCCTGAGATTTTCTGGTTTGCATGACATGAATGAGGTACAGATTTTTGTTTCCAAGGAAAAATTGGGTATTTGTTGGTGTAGAAAAGGAAATTTTCAAGATGTTTCATCTTGACATTAATCTTTCCCTTTCTTGAGTTGAACTATATTCTTCACTCTAGATTAATGGTAATCCCAGAAATTTAGTGGCATAAAATACTTTTGCTCATACCTTAACATAAAATTTCTGCCACCGGTATTTGATTCAGTGGTACTGGGTAATGGAGCTAAGGACCCACAAATTCTAAATACTTTCTAAACATTCTAAAGTGTATCAGAAAATGGTACTTTGGGATTACTTTTCTAAAACCTTCTCTAGTGTTTTCTCTTTTCTACTGAGCACAGCACTAGGTTGGTAATTGTGGAATCCAGCAAGAGTCATGTCACCTTTTTTTCTAATAAAACAGGTCTTCTTGCCTCTAAGCCAGACCTGGTCACCTTCCTTGAGCAAAGGAAAGAGCCCTGGAAGATAAAAAGACACAAGACAGTAGACAAATCCTCAGGTAGGTGGGAGTGAATGAAGCAGATGGCACACAGGAGAGGTCCAAAAGTCAAAGAGGAAGCCAGATCTTAAAATGTGGTTTGGGAAGATGTGCTCCAGTGGAAATGGTTTGTAAGAAACTTGAGTTTCTTTCTCTTGCTTTCACGTAGGGGTATCTCTGTCCGTTGATCTTAAATTCTCTAAGGACTTTATTTCCCCTTCAGTGACCTTTCTTCAAGGTTGCAGTGAATCAAAGTCCTGTTCATGGCTTGTAAGGAATGGCAGGATGTAACTGCTTTTCCATTGCTTTCTAGGACATGAGAATATCTGTGTATTTTTGAGGTACTCTGTGTTAAGCCATTCTTAGCTACTTTATTTTTGAATCAGGTCTTAAATGTGTATGTATAGTAGTGATATTGGAATTTGGTTCAGACATTCCTGCTTTATGATTTCCTGTGCTATGGATGTTTCAAATGTGATCATACAGAACTTGATTATAATTTTATTAGAACACTAGGTATCTCCCTAAATACCAAAAAACGTTTAATGTTATTTTACTTCAAAATTCCGTTTTTTAGTATGAGCTGTGATTAATGATTCATACTCTTTATTCCTAAATTCTTCAGTCTTCATATAGTTTTATGTATCTACTCCCTACATTTCTTAAATATACTCTGTTATTGGGGAGCTTATAACATAGCTGAGCAAATGTTTTTTTTTTTTTTTTTTTTTTGAGACAGAGTCTCACTCTGTTGCCCGGGCTAGAGTGAGTGCCGTGGCTTCAGCCTAGCTCACAGCAACCTCAAACTCCTGGGCTCAAGCGATCCTCCTGCCTCAGCCTCCCGAGTAGCTGGGACTACAGGCATGCACCACCATGCCCGGCTAATTTTTTGTATGTATATATTTTAGTTGTCCATATAATTTCTTTCTATTTTTAGTAGAGATGGGGTCTCACTCTTGCTCAGGCTGGTCTCGAACTCCTGACCTCGAGCGATCCACCCGCCTCGGCCTCCCAGAGTGCTAGGATTACAGGCATGAGCCACCGCGCCCGGCCTGAGCAAATGTTAAAATCCCACTTGTTACTTTTTTAATAACTGTCATTTTATAATTTTCTCTTGTTTATAATAAAGCTTACTAGGACTGTGCCATTCATATATATATATTTGTGTATATATGTATATATGTATGTATATGTGTGTATAACCTGGATTTTTTTTCAAAATAAATGTATAACTCTATACTTATTGTATACAGTGTAATGATTTGATGTGTATACATTGTGAAGTGATTAATATATTCAATAAATGAACATATCTATTACCTCACCCTTCCCTTTCTTTTGTAGTGAGAACACTTAGGATCTATTGTGTTAGCAAATTTAGGATACAAAACATTATTAACTATAGTCATGGTAATATACATGAGGTCCCCAAAACTTATTTACCTTATATTCAAAGTTTTTACCCTTTGAAAAATATCTCCCCATTTTCTCCACCTCAGGTCCTAGCACCCACCTTTGTACTCTCTGCTTCTATGAGTTCAACTGTTTTGAATGCTACATAAGTGAGATTGTGCAACATTTATCTTTATGTGCCTGACTTATTTCAGATACATAATGTCCTCCAGGTCCATCTATGTTGTTGAAATGACTGAATAATATTTTTTATGGCAGAACAATATTATATTGTGTATATACCATATTTTCTTTATCCATCATTCACAAATATTTAGGTTGTTTTCATATCTTGGCAATTGTGAACAGTGCTGCAATGGACATGAGGGTCCAGATATTTCTTCAAGATACTGATTTTATTTCCTTTGGTTGTACACACGGAAGTGAGATTGCTGGATTTTATGTTAGTTCTATTGTTGTTGTTTTTTTTGAAGAACCTTCATATTTATTTTCATAGTCTACCAATTTACATCTCATCAACAGTGTACATAATTTTTTTCTCAGGTACTTGTTAAAATTTATCTCTTCTTTTTGCTGTTAGCCATCCTAACAGATATGAAGTGATATCTCATCATGATTTTGATTTGCAATTGCCTAATGATTGGTGACGCTGAGAACTGTTTCATATACCAGTTGGCCATTTGTGTGTCATTGTTGGGAAAATATCTATTCAGTCTTTTACCTATTGTTCAACTGGGTTATTATTATCATTACTTTTGCCTTTGATTTGTGTGAGTTTTGAATGTATTTTGGATATTAACTGTTGGCCAATAAATTAATATTACTATATTAGAGACAGAAATGATTTCAGGAGTCTTGCAGGGCTTTGCCCTGAAGGAATATGTGAACGTGTTAGTTCACATATCAAAAGCTGCCTGGCCTCAGGAGGGCGTCTCAGTGGTCAGTAGCAGCTGCTTCCCAAGGTGACACTGCAGTCTCAAGGCTGTGGTTCTCACCTGCTTTGTACAACAAACCAGGTTTGCATGGAGCCATGGGATGGGAGGGCAGCTGATCAAAGAAGTGCCCACAGAGAGACAGACACCTGTGGCTAAGAGCAATTAGCCCAAGGGACAGCTTTTGCTTGACTTCTGAAGATCTGTCTCAGTACACAATAACTAGGTAAAATATGAAGCCACTATGTCTCTGTTTAACTTTTCTGCTAAAGTGATAGTTTTATCTTAGAACTTAGAAGTTTGTCCTAGAAAGATTTTGTAATTGTTTGCTCACATGGATAGAGTTAATTAAGAGTTCTACAGAAGCCCGTGGGAGACTTTGAACCCAAAATGAACTACCTGTTATTATGTAAATCTGTTACCCTTGGCAACTGATCACTGTACTTATAAACACTGATGTGAAATTTCAGTCCTGGCCCTAAAATTCACGGGAATATTTTGGGGACGCCAAGTACCTCTGCTTTTGTCTATTTTCATCAATCTATTCTTTCTTTTCCTTTCTTTTCTTTTCTTTTTTTGAGACAGAATCTTGCTCTGTTGCCCAGGCTAGAGTGCTGTGGCATCAGCCTAGCTCACAGCAACCTCAAACTCCTGGGCTCAAGGGATCCTACTGCTTCAGCCTCCCGAGTAGCTGGGACTACAGCCATACGCCACAATGCCTGGATAATTTTTTCTCTATGTATATTTTTTAGCTGTCCCAATCATTTCTTTCTATTTTTAGTAGAGACAGGGTCTCGCTCTTGCTCAGGCTTGTCTCAAACTCCTGACCTCAAGTGATCCTCCCGCCTTGGCCTCCCAGAGTGCTAGGATTATAGGCATGAGCCACCGCGCCCAGCCAAATCTATTCTTTGTATACTGTTATTTTTGCCTCTGTGTATTGTTTTATTGCCATTTTCTATTATTTTTTCATCCTTTGCGATGACCCCTACAGAAGGACCTGATTCTTTCCTGGGAGTGTAGCTAACTCCCCACGATTAACCTCTTATCAGATATATGGTTTGTAAATGTTGTCTCCCATGCTAATTTTTTCTATTTCATTTTGTTCTATGCAGAGCTTTTTAATTTGATGTAGTCTGGCTTTTTTATATTTGTTTTTGTTGTCATACTTTTTGTATTGTATCCAAAAAATCTAATACCAAGATCAATATCAAGGAGGGTTTTCATATGTTTTCTTTTAATATTTATAAAGATTCATGTCTTACACAGGTCTTTATTTTACTTTGAGTTAATTTTTGGATATGGTGAAAGAAAAAATGGTCTAATTTTATTCTTTTAGTGTGGGTATCCAGTTTTCCTAGCACCAGTTATTGAAGAGACTATACTTTCTGCATTGTGTGTTCTTGGTGCCCTGTCACAGATTAGTTGACCTTGTATGCATGGGTTTATTTGTGGGCTCTATATTCTGTTCCATTGGTTTTTGTGTCATTTTTTATGTACACACTGTCCTGCTTTTATTACTATTTTGAAATATAGTTTAAAATCAGAAAATGTGATGACCCCAGCTTTGTTCTTCTTCCTAAAGATTACTTTGACTATTCAAACTCTATTGTAGTTCCATAAAAATTTTAGGATTGTGTTTTTTATTACTATAAAAATTGCATTGAAAATTTGATAGGGAGCCATTGAATCTATAGATTTCTTTGGATAGTATGGCACATTAGCGTATTTATTCTTTTAATCCATAAACGTGGGGTAGTTTTACATTTATTTGTGTTGTCTTCAATTTCTTTCATCATTTTCTTATCTTTTTAAGTATAAAGCTCTTTCACCTCTTTAGTTAAATTTATTGGTAAAACAAGTATATTATTTTCATACTATTGTAGATGAGATTGTTTTCTTCTTTTTTTATTGCATAATTTGTTTTCAGTGTATGAAAACACAAATAATAATTGTGTTTAATTTAATATTCTGTTAATTTACTGAGTGCATTTTATAAGAGAAGCTGTATTTTGGCATACCATTTATAGTAATAGTTTTCTGTGTGTAAGATCATACCATCTGCAAATAGTGATATTTTTGCTTCTTTATTTTCTATTTCAATGTCTTTCTTCCCCTTTTTTTTGCCTAATAATTCTGGCTAGGACTTCCAATAGTATGTTAAAATAGAAGCATCAAAAACAGACACAATACAGCCTTGCATTGGTGTGTGTGCATTTGAAGGAGCAAACACTTCTAATTTTTATAAACTAGTTTCAGCAAGTAAAAACCTTCCATTTTTAGGTCCCCAGGCTGATGGGATCTTCACTGGGTTTACAGAGAAGCTAGATTCTAGCTGGCTCACAGGGATGTTGCTGGGTCTGCAGTGTGATCTGCCTTTAGTGGGCCTGTCACCAGGGGATTATGTGCTGTGAGTTCTGTCTTATTGCTGGGCAGACTAGCTTGCCTTCAGGATATTGATCTGTAGGGCAGCAACTTGGTGTTGGGTCTGCTTGTTGTGGGCCTGATATCAGGTGTGTGGATGAGTGTGGCTCCCACTGAGTATGTGGGAGGTTTTCCCCCTGGTAACCAGGTCCCTAGGTGGGTAGGACTGGCCATGGATGGTGTCTCAGAGGGCTGGAACTGAGTCATGGCATTGGTTCAGAGGCCAGAGTGAGTGCCAAGGTCTGCAGGCCTGACTCCATGGCCATGAATGGGCATGTCTCCTCAGGTCTCTGGATAGGCAGGACCACCCACAGACAAACACAGGGAGGAGTTGGAGATGCCTGAAGAGTCAGTTTAGAATGAATGCTCAGTGGGACCAAGCAGAGTGAGCCATTTTCTGGTCCATACCAAGACCAGGGGCCCGCAAATTTACCATGTAAATGAGGGTCTGCCTTCTGAAAATGACCCTTCTTGCTCCTGGGCTTTAGCAGGGTTTCCCAACCCCCTACCTGGATTCCAAAGCTCTCACAAAGGCAATTGTTTTTGAGATGTGGCTCTCACTGTATCACCCAGGCTGTTCTCACTCTGCTGGTCTTATGTAATCCTCCGACCTCAGCCTCCAAGTAGCAGGGATTACAGGTGTGAGCCAGCATGCCTGGCTCTCAGAAAGGCACTTTTTTACATGAATGGCTACCAGATTTTTGTTGCTATGTGGGAATATATAGTCAGGGGATTTCCTATTCCACCATCTTGCTGATACACTCTCTCCATACATTTTCACTTGCTATTTTGTTCTATATCAGATTTTCTGTAATTTTAAATTCAAATGTTAAGAACAATATGCTAGAATTTCACATTATGTAAAAAACAAATTAGATAATTCATAGGCATCCCCTATTTATTAAAAGGTTCACTTATATGTTTACTTAAGGCAAAAAGGTATCATTAGAAGGTGCATCCATTTTTCTCAGCCTATATCTAAATTATAATTTTATCCATGTTTTTTCTATATTAGTGACTCTAATCATTTTTACAAAATTCATAATTTTACTTTATTTACAAATATAAGCCTTTTATTTGCTTCTATAGTCTGTATTACAGCATTTTCATTTTGTATAAGAATAGCATCAATATATTAATAAAATTATAACAAATTATCCTTAATGATTTTAAATGCTCATTCATTAAAATTTTCTGAATTGAGTGTGTTATTAATGATTATAGTACATTTTCTGTGAAATGTTACTATCATACACCACATACCAATGATTCAAAATACCTGATTTCCATGGGTGCACAGTCACACTGGACATTGTAGTTATCTAGAAAAAAAATTTTTTCATCTCACTCCGGGCTAAAGGAAAAAAAAAAAAATTTAACTGTACATCAATGTTGCAGATCAGTTTTTATATCTAAACATTTCTCTTATTCCTGTTTAGCAATTCCATATTTTTATGTTTCTTTTTAGAGTAGGTTCTTTGATGTCAGTTTATTGTGTGTTTGGTTTTACCTGTCTCATAATTTTGGAAAAAATTGCAATTCTGTGTATGCATTTTAATTAAATGTGTGTTTTAATTAAAATATGAATCAGTCATATGTCTATCAAAAATTATATATGTGTGTGTTTTTCTCTATAAACATGGCTACAACCTTGTTTATGGCTTATTTTGTATGTTTATTTTCCTGGCTGATTTTCAGTGGTTGTTTTATCCTGTCTCGGTTAGGAGTCATCGAAATAATCTTAATGTTACCATATGTTTATTGATGAATCTAGGTTTTCTTTGAGTGAGAGAAACACTATTATGATGTGAAGGTAATTTTTGAAAGGCTTTATAACTATTCTCATTATCCTTTTTACAAAATTGTGGTAAAACATAAAATTTGCTATATGAAATATTTTTAAGTGCACATTTCAGTAGTGTTAAGTACATTTACATTGTTATGCATAAAATCTCTAGAACTTTTACATCTAGTAAATCTAAATCTCCATATCCATTGAATAACAACTGCCCGTTTTACCATCTCTCCACCCCTCAACAAGCTCCATTCTACTTTCTGTTTCTATGAGTTTGACTACTTCTGGTGTCTCAAATAAGTGGAATCATATATAGTCACTTGGTTACAGGCTTATTTCAGTATATAAATCTTCAGTACCTAAGGATAAACTAAAAGTTTGTCATTAACATAGAATGTGGAAAGATTTTCTTTTTTAAGGCTGAATAATATTCCTTTGTATATGCCACATTTTTTTATCTGTTCGTCAGTTGAGGAACATCTGGGTTGCTTACAAGTTTTGGCTTTTGTGAATAATGCTGCAATGAATATGGGTACACAGATAGCTCTTCCAGGCTCCATGTTGCATACTTTGGGTACATACTGAGAAGCAGGATTGCTAGAACATAGGATAATTCCATTTTTAATTTTTGGAGGAAACTTCTTACTATTTTTATAGTGTCTGCATCATTTTTCCCAATCAACAATTCACCAGAGTTCTAATTTCTCCATATTCTAAAAAAAAAAAACTTTATTTTTAGTAGTATTCCTTTTAATGAGTGTGAGGTAATATTCCATTGGGCAGTATGGACATCTTCACAATATTGTCTTCCAACTCTTGAACAAGACCATATTCAAGAGTGTGTCTTTTAATTTTCATTTATTTGTGAATTTTCTGCTTTTTTTCTGTTATTGATTTCCTCTTTCACTCCATTTTATTTATAAGTAATACTCTGTAATATTTTAATTTTTAAAAGTTTTTAAAGAATTGTTTTGTGGCCTAACAGGTGGCCTTTCCAGGAGAATGGTTTATGAGCTATTGAGATCATGCTGTTGTTGTATGGAGTGTTCTCTGTATGATTATTAGGTGTAATTGTTTTAGAGTGCTTTCAAGAACACTCTTCCCTTATTAATATTGCAGCTTGCTTTATTATTCATTACTGAACGTGAAGTTTTGAAATGTTCTACTATTATTATATTGCTGTGTATTTTCTGCTTCAATTATGTCAATTTTTACTTTATATATTTGGAAACACTGATTTTATATATGTGTGTGTGTGTGTGTGTATATATATATCAGTAAATCATAGGTTCTTAGTGAATGAGCCCTTATTATTTAGTATCCTTTTTTGTGTCTTGTTAAAGCTTTCACTTAAAGTATGTTTTATGAAATAGGACAGGTTTTGTTTTTTTTTTTTTTTTCAGACAGAGTCTCACTCTGTTGCCCGGGTTAGAGTGCCATGGTGTCAGCCTAGCTCACAGCAACCTCAAACTCCTGGGCTCAAGTGATCCTCCTGCCTCAGCCTCCCAAGTAGCTGGGACTACAGGTATGCGCCACCATGCCCAGCTAATTTTTTCTATATATTTTTAGTTGTCCAGCTAATTTCTTTCTATTTTTTTTAGTAGAGATGGGATCTCACTCATGCTCAGGCTTGTCTCGAACTCCTGAGCTCAAGCAATCCTCCTGCCTCTGCCTCCCAGAGTGCTAGGATTACAGGCATCAGCCACTGCACCCAGCCGGGCCTTATTTTTAATAACAAATTGTAGCTATGCCAAAAACAAATATTTTTTAAACAGTATTAAGTTTATAAAATCAATTTTTAGCCATTTAAAAAAAATTCTGAGAGATAAAGGAGGTTGAAAACCAAGCCATCAAGGCTTTCATGGAACAAAAATGACCTTATGTGGTAAAACCTTGCTGTTTACATAATAGTAGCCCCAAAATATTCTATTCTTTGGTAATAGATATTTTAGGTGGGCATAGGGCCAACTAGGTTCAGGGGACATAGGCACACTTTTTGTACAAAGAGCCAGATAGCAAATATTTTAGGCTAGCAGGCCAGATGATCTCTGTCACAGCTATTTAACTCTGCATGAAAGCAGCCACAGAAAATATGTGAATACCTGGGTATGGCTGTGTTCTAGGAAAATTTTGTCCACCAAAACAGGCAGTGGGCCAGAGTTTGTGACATCTGACCTAGCTGAGGATCTGGGGCTGCCCAAGATTCCACCAAGTCTGCTAGAAATAACATCTCCTGTGGGGCCGGGGGTTTAGGAAAACCTCATAGTAAATATTCCCTTTCAAACCTCATCCATCCTACTTCTGACCGCAGAGCAGCACGCGTTTCCTTCTGCACACACAGCACGTGGTTTCAGTGAACAGGTAAACGCCAGTCTCCCCTCTGTATCACCAGGGCTGCAGGCTGCATGTGCTCAGTACATTTTGAACACTGTCTCCTGGGACTTTTGCTTTGCATTTTGCTGTTCCAATTAAGAAATCTATTCTTGCTATTTAGATATGTCCAGATTTGTTAACATCATAAATCACCCAAAAACAAAAAGCCAGTACTACAATATTTCTAGTCAAAATTATGAATTTATGAAAAAAGTAATGCTCTGCAGTAAAAACTTCACTACTTAGACTACATGTCAACATTTTTACTTAGTTTTCAATATAATTTTATCATAAGAACATTTAATACTAAAATACCTTTACTATAAAATGATTCACTCCATGGTGAATTACATTATAAGACAAAAAATTCCATATGAATTCTATAGGGAGGTACGATGCATCAAAATATGTTTTTAAATAAAAATATGTTTTTATCTGTGTCCCCAGAGTCAAAGGTAAAGGGACAGTACAGGATTTTACTAGAGAAGATGTTCACTAATAAAGGGTAGGTAAATAAATAATGCTCCAACTATTCGGTGGTACAGCAAGGAGTTACTAGAAGGCACGAGGTAGAGCAGTGTGCACTGGCCTGGAAAGACACCCTGGAGCGCTCTCCAGGGGTGAAGTACTGTATCATTATTTCACTGCTTTATGTTACAAACAGCACATATAGAGTGAGCCTTATTTTTGTAAAATACACAAAATGTTATATTTACATGCATACAAAAGATTTGAGAAGAAGCAATACCAAAATACTAATAGAAGTTAGCTCTGGGTATTCTGAGTATAACCAATGACTTTTCTGTGCTTTCTAAATCTTTTACATCAACACATTGATATTATTATCAGAAAAACCCAAACAATAAAAAGTGTTTAAAATAGCTACTGGAAAGAGGAAGATCTGTTGCTCAGAGGTTTCTCCACATCACATTGCCAATTCTTTCCCTGTCCTCACCCTCAGCGGGAGGGAGAGGCAGAGATCACTAGACAGAGCACCTTTGCCCGGCAAATTAGCAAAGCTGCTAAAGTCAGAACATAAAACGCTGCGTGAAAGATTGGTGATTAATAATGAAATTGAAAAATAGATATTAGTATCTTATACCATATTATTGATACCACCATCAGCTATCTTAGATACACTGTTACATAAAGGCAAGGTAGTAAAAATACTTTTTAGTCTATCTGGTAGGAAAATACCTTTGAAATTACTTGAAGAAATCATGTTCTTCCAAAACGTCTCAGAGGAGAAGAACAAAGCAGAGCATCAGCTACAAATGATTTTATCTAAGTAACCAACTTAAGTCAATTCTTTATGTAGAAAAGCTAAAATATTTTATAGCTAAGTAGGAATTTCTCAGGTTCCAGGAAAACTAATATAAAATTATCTGAAATAAAATATCAAACATAAACTTTCAATGTGTCCATACATTATATTTGGTGTCCTAACTGTGTTTCTATGGAAAGTAAGAATAATAGGGAAATCCTAAAATTGAGGTTTCTCTTATCACTTTACTGAATGCCACAAAATTAAATTTTAAGACACACATTGAATGAAAATTTAACTGTCATTCTCAGAAACATAAAATGGTAAACTCCGTGCTCATGAACTATTCTTTTCAAGTTTCCCGATTAAACGCTTCTCTTCATCACTTGGTGCTTAACGTCCGGTGTCTTATTTGCCCTCTCGCCAGCTTCTCCTAATATTCTTCTGTCCAGGGTGTTCTTCAGTTCACAGTCAGCAGAACAAACTCTTTAAAACTTATTAGCCCCTTTATTTGACTGATAAATTTAAGCCATTTTGTTACCTCTACTTTTATTCTCATCCACTGAAATGAACGTACAGAAACAAGATGAAACCAGACACGATGGCCCACACCGATAGTCACAGCTGCTCAGGAGTCCGAGATGGGAGCTTGAGCCCAGGCCAGGAGTTTGGGGCCAGCCTGGGAACAGTGAGACCCCATCTCTTTAAATGAAAAGACAGAGAGGCAAATGATGCCACTGAGTTGTTTAAAATAAACTTTGGAACAAACCAAACCAGGAGTAAGTTCTAAGAGACAGGTCTACTTTTTGGGTAAAATATAAGATGCATCCCTCAGTTTTTTAAGTTCTTTAAGAACCAGATTTGGCACATGTACCACATCCATGTCAGTCTGAGGACTTAGAACCTCATTCCCACGCAGCAGCGGACTTACATAGTCATTTCCAATCTCTGAGCCCCTGTTTCTCCATCAGCAATACAGGGAAAATGCACATAGGCCTTATTTGTATTTGGAAGGGCCAAATGAGATATACATGAAATGTGTTGCAAATTCTGAAGAAAACATAAAGAGACTATTTTGAGCTCCCATCCTATGCTACCCATCCACTAACTGGTTTGTAAAATCACTGGGAGGCTTGCCTTACACCACCAAGCAGAGCGGAAGTTCTCACAAGCATTTGTATGCTTTGTGTATAAAGGTACAATTAATTCACATCTTTGTTCATTCTTTCACAATTTTTAAATATTCTCAAAAGTGAATACAGTACTTCCCAGTGACAAAGGCACATCCATCATGTCATGAGGCTTCATTATTCCAACTTTTAAATAGATTGAGGCCAATGAAGTTTAAGTACAAGAGCTATAAGACATTTCCTCTATAGTTATAGAACCACTGGCATTTAAATGAAACAAATGAGTCAACCACATTTAAACGTCTTTATGATACAATGTTTTCTACTTCAAAACACTCATTTTTATTAAAGAACCACCTTGTTAGCCTGAATTATTTTTACCTAGATTGATCCCTTTCCAAAATTCTAGAAGTAAAAACTCAAAGGTTTCCTGTCCCCCAGCTCCCGCCATGGTTTGAAGTCTGAAGAGCTTTAACCTCAACATTCTTACCTTCCCACGGGATTCCGCTGGGGGGTGTTGGAGGGGGAGCCATGGCAACAAGCAGTGTCGCACAGGCAGAGTCTGGCATTTTAACTCCCAAACCTTCCCACCACCTCTCCTTTGCAGGAGGAACATGAAGTCTGTTATATAACAGATGAAGCCTGAAGACATATCTGTTTCAAAGTGGGAATTTTAAAGTAATCAGAACTTCACGGCAAACTACTTTGTTTAAAAATAAACAAAGCAAAACAGAATTTCTGCAGCCCTGGCAGTAACATTCACACCTTTCACAGTTATTTTAAACACCCCCCACAATTTTCTTTCTTCATGTTCAAGTTACAGTTGGAAGGAATAAAGCAGCCTGTTAAGAACACCATATAGGCAGTCCTATGGCGACCTCTATTTTGAATTTAAGTAAGAAATCCTCAAACATTTGGGTCTCAACTGTCCCAAGTATCAGATACTTAATGAGTTCGAGGAAGGAACAAAGAGGCCCTTACCCGGCTCCTTCACTTTGGTTCCATCTGGAGGGGAAGGACCCAGGATGGGATGGGAACTCCGAAGCCAGCACGTGTGAGTTTTCATTCAGAAATGGGAGGGAATATACAAAAACATCTTTATTAAGTCCCATGAAATGATGAATAGACCTAGAAAAATAAAAGGCCTCAGGGAGGGTCCCATGCAGAGTTGGGGAAATGGGAAGAGGCAGCAAGAACTGGGCATTTGGGCAGGAGGGAGGGGAAGAAACAGGCTGAGTGACAGGGAAAGAATCAGGGGTGGGGCTGTGAGGCAGAGCCAGGCTTCACCGCGGGTGCCCAGCCTCGGGAGAACTGGGTTCGGGCAGGAAGGAGCCCGAGGGTGTGGATGCCTCCTGGGGGACCCTGGGGGTCGCAGAGGCCAGAAGTGTGCCTCTCAGGCATCTCCTGGGCACTGATGTGCTGCAGGTGGTGGCCCTCACCAGCTCCAAAATCCAACTTGGCAGTCTTCATGGCAGTGGGTGCCAGCGCCACTGCTGCTGGGTTCTCCCCCACCACCTGGTAGAGCTCACAGTCCAGCTGGGCTGGATGGGGGCGCCGGCCCAGCTTGGGGCTGGCACTGGGAGACACACACCAGCTCCGCGTGTTCCCCACGGGGCGCCTCGGCTGCTGTCCGGGGCTGCCTGCGCGCTCGCTCCCTCCCCAGCTCCACCGCGCTCAGCAGCCGCCGCTCGCCCGCTGCTCGCCCGCTGTCCCTGCACCCTGCCCTGGGCTGGGCTCCAGCCTCGCCACGGCCGGCTCCTGCTGGCGCTGCCGCCTCTGAACCGACACGGGTTTGAGGGTGGGGACCAGCTGGGCTTATTTAAAAGGGATGGAGACCCAACAAACTCTGAGGGGCACCGCCAGGGCCAGGAAAAAGCATGGTGAGAGCTCCCCCTCCTTCCGCTGCAGCCTCCATACTGAAGGCTGCTTGCTCTGGCCGCTCCTTGCCAACTAGTGTCCTGTGGTCGCCTGTTCCCGCTAGACGCCCACCTCAGAGCCCAGGGAGGTGACTCATAATGTCCTGCCCTTCCCTGCCCCGCCCCACCCCAGGGCTGCCCCGCCCCTAGACAGTGAGTACCAGGCTCTGGTTCTCATTCATCACTGGCTGCCAGAACCTCTCTCCTGTGGGAAGTGCAGTGGCCATTTGTTCCTGGCAGCCATGGTCGCCAATGGGCTCTATAGAAAACCCCTGTTAGTGTTAGAGCCGGTTCCCCTCGGCCCCAGGAACAGAGAGGCAGAGTCATCGAGGCTGCAAAAGGCAAAGGAGTTTATTGGCTAGCCCAGGCTAGGATCCAAGTCCCAGAGCGCCAACGCAGTGGCCTCTCCACGAACCAGGACCCTGCCCTGGGGTAAAGGTTAAGCTTTTATACTTTTCTGTATGCTAGTTTTCACATGACACGTTAGTCTGCACACGACATACTAGTCTGCACTCCATCCCCCTTTAGTTTATTTGTTCTTTTTTTAGAAGTGGCTGATCGGGTTGGCTCCTGATTGGTTGACTCTAAGCTTGGGGCTTTTCCTGCTGGCTCCAGTTGTAGTTAACGTCATTTAGGGGAAGAGGAGGGTCTCCGATGGGGGAGGGGGCCCGTTGTTGCATATCTTCTAGTTTTTGGTTACAAGCCATACTGGGAACACAGGCCCTGCACAAGCCGTTCATGCGCTGATCATGTCTTGCTCTTCTTATCTACTTAGTTGGTTGGAGGGCACCTGGACTCTCCAGCCCTTTATCAGGAAGTAACTTGCAGTTACCTCCCCTGGGCCTTGTTTTCCTTTACTTTAGTGAAGCCTGCCATGGCTCCACTTACACTAAGCACCAAGCCAGCAAGCCATATATACAGAAGCAGAACTAAGCTGTTAGCTTCTCATATCCAGGAAGCCTAGCCTATCATGGAGTTACCTTTGCTCTTATCCCTGTTTTTCATTCTGATTAACTATATTTATCAAACCACTAAAAGCAAGCATAGTCACAGAAGCGAATAGCATCAGTTAGAATCAAAGAGAGCACACATTTTCCTACTATCAATTCCTGTTCTTCATTAGTAAAGAGCCGGTTCCATTAGCGAATTGTTTTTTTCCCTAGTCTAACACGTTTTCTTTGCCCATCAAACTTAGTTACACCTGGAGCTCAAACCGTGAAAGCCAGTATTTCACAAATGAGACCCAGATCAATGAAGCAATTGCTCCAGGTTACAAAGCCAGCTATGCAGGTATTACACGTATGGCGTTCACAATGCTGCCTTTAATACGTGACTCCATTTCTGATACAGTTTCTGGCTTCTCTTGAGGAGAATTTCATCTTTTTAGACATTAGAGAAAGAAACTAGGGAGCCACTACCATGAATTACATTCCTATATAGAAGAATTGGGACAAAACATCAGTAACCTTGGGAGAAAGCAACTGGAGTTTTGAGCACCAGGGAGGGCCAATCTGCCAGAATCAAAAGTATATCCCAGACATTAGAAAAATGGGTTCAAACACAATTTAAAGAAAGGAGGAGCTTGGTTCTGCTACATTCTGAAAGGACAACCTACGATGGCTGGGATTCTCTTTTTCAGTTTTCCAGGCACATGCTGCAATTGAAACCAATAGCAGAGAAAAGGGAAAAATACGTACAGACATCTTTTCACGTTGCTTGGCAGATAAAACACAGAGTGGAAATGAGGAAGAATGACTCAATGGTGGCACAGACCCCCCAAAAAGAGAAATGTCCAAAATCATGCAAAATGCTGCATATAGTTAAAAAGCCTTTTTAAATTATTCTAGGAAAAGGAAGAGAGAGGAACAAGGAAGAGATACGCTTTAGTTTTAGGGTTGAAAAGCAAACAACTGAGGACACCAGCATTTCTCAAACTGTCCGTATTCTACCAAAGCTCCGTGAACCAGCAAGTTCATTAAAAACAGCACCGAATGCTCTTTTCCCTTGTTTTAACTCTGTAAGTGTGAGAAGAGTAGTAAGGGTTTGGAAGGCAGAGGTGGGTGTCAGCGGCTGCACAGTTGTCCTTGGGGGAACCTGCTTTTAGATAAAGACACAGGCTCCAGCCTGCGCCTGCCCTGCTGCCTCCCCAGACAGCGACTGGGTGTGACTCACACCCCAGGCCGCTCCATGAGTTTCTTTTCCACGCCCGGCCAAGGCGGCTGTAATATTAATATAAAACATGAAGTGACGCCGGCTGCGGTGAGGCCCAGGCAGCAGGCATCCCTGGCCCATGCCCCTCCACTGTCCCTCTGGGAAGCTCCTCCCAGGACAGGACGGTGCAGAGCAGGGTGGCGCTGGGAGGCGCTGTCCTCTCGGTCCCGCGCCCACGACCGGCGCCCACCTGCGTCCCTCCCACGCGGCAGCTGCAGTGAGCACAAGGCCCCTCCTCTGGCACGTCGCCTTCCTCCAGAAGAAGCCACCAGCTTGGCCCGCCGCTGGGCCTGTGCAGCCACCAGCTGCCCCATGCACCCACACGCGACCCCCGCGCCGCTCTTGCCACTCTCGGCCAATGGGATCACCAGACCTGCGCCTGCCTCCCGTCCCGCTCGGCCAAGGGGGTCCTTGGGCCGGTTGGGACCATTAGAAATTTGCAATTTACCCCTGTTAGTGGCTGAGGGAGAGGGGCAGGGAGGGGAGACGTTGGGTGCAGGCGACATCAAGACTGGAGTTCACAGCGGTGCGCTGGTGGCCGGGCATGTTTGCTTGGTGCAGTTTAACGCTGCTTGCACAATAAACGCTCACAGGTACATGTAGTGTGTGGCCTATTTATGTACTGGTGGGTCTCAGAGGATCGGCTTGCCCTAGTTCTGAAAAAATGGGGAGGTAAAACAGGGAAGCGCCGATGCAGATGAGGGCCATCTTTTAATGTAGCCATGACTTATGTAACCCCTAGAGGCCAGTCGGGAAGGGGTGCTGGTGAGAGTTTAGTGGCTTTCCTGGGGTGAAGACAGTAAAGGTGCGAGAAAGACACCATCTCAGCAAGGAGAAGTACTTAGAGTCCTCTAAGAGCCACTACAAGAACCTCCCTTGTGGGATATCTTGGAAAATTAAACGTAAAATAAAACTGATTTTAAGCCCAATAAAGATGGCATTTAGGTTTTGATCTAGTGGAGGCACTGAAGGAGTGGATGGGTCTTTCCTATCCCCCCACCCCCACCAACTCCCACCCAGCCAAGATGCCAGACCAGAGGCAGGACAAAGAAGTCAGGAAACTGCCCTGGAGTCTGGGTGGCATGGGACACTGGCTGCATAGACAACAGGGACTCAGAACACCCGGGGGAGGGGCGGGGACGAAGAGTCACCCTTTGGAGGCCAAGTCCGCTCCAGTTTCCTTCGCTGGATATAAAAGTTGATCTGGCCACTTCATCGCCTCCAACAGGCAAGGGGACACCCAGAACCCGGGAGAAGACACCCAGGTCCCAGGCCGCAAAGAATCAGAGCTCCTGACCCGCAATCCCATCGTCCCACCTGAAGCCTGACATCAGGGCCAGGGCAGCGACATCTCCTTGGGGGGCAAGGCGAGCAACGGTTGGAGACGGTCCTAGGGTGGGGGCGAGTAGGGCCAGCCAGGCGGTCCTAGGACATGAGGAGGAAGGGGCGGGGTGTGATCTGCCCAGTCTTTTGTTTGAAAAGGAGTTTTGAATGCCAGGGCGGATTTGTCTGACCAGGACAGCCTAGACGTGAAGACACAGCGCGGGTCCCGGCGCGGGGACGTGTTGGCCACAGCGGACCCTCCTGCTCGGAAACCCAGGCCCTCTTGGTCCTGGCCGGTGCCTCCGCCCTTGCTCCAGCTGCATCTCCGCCGCAGCCCAGGACTTCAACCTGGACCGGTGCTCAGCCTGAACGCCACCGACTGCAGCCTTTTGATAACGCCTTCCCTTCCCCAGCCCCTGGCACAGGGCAAGTAAACCCCACATCCCTGTCGCCCTCGCGCACCCATGAATCTAAATGACCGTGGCCGGCCTCAGTGCCGCGCGCCCAGTACCGCCGCCCCCTCCCTGTGACCACAGAGTGCTCAGCGCTGCGCTGCCAGGGTCTGTCTCCCCGGGCAACGGCAGGATGCCAAGCGACAGGGGACTAGGCTGGGGCGCTGTGCAAGCCAGAGGGCAGATCTGGGCTGAGCAGCAGTCCCCAGCCCTCGGAACCCAAGGCCTGTCCCCCCTCCCCCAAGGTTGCGGAGAGCATCCTCCTCCTCCAACCCCGCCCTCGGAACCCCTGACCAGCCCTTGCTCCCACTGGAACTCCAGACCTTCCCACCCCACCGCCCCTAACCCCCGGAATTCTACTCCACTTTACCTGGGAACCCCAGATCTGCCCTGCTCAGAACCCCAGAACTTCCCCCACACACACCTGCCCACCTCCACCCACCTGCCCCCTGAAGCCCCGGACCTGCTCTCCCTACCTTCTCCGCTCTTCCTGGAATTCCATGACTGCCCACCTCCCCCTGCCGTCGGAACCCCAGACCTCCCCTCCCCAACCCCAGACCCCTACCTCTAAACACACATCCGTCCCCCAACCCAGACCCGTCCCTCAATCTGGGCCTCAGAACCCCTGCCCCCCATGCCTTCCGCAGCTTAGCTGGTAACAACCACATCTCTCTCCTCCCGGGGCCAGAGGCAGGAAGGGCGGGCTGCTGGAGGCCAGCACGGAGTCGGAGAGGAAGAGGTTCCGGTCCGCTTCGTCAGATGGAGACAGGAGAGAAGATAATACTCTGTCTCGCTGCGTCCCCAGTGCACGCCCTCCAGCCAAGTGGCTGTTCAGGTGGGCTGCCCTCGCTGTAGTCAGCTGTAACGAAATCCGTGAACCCGGGTGGCCCAAATCACTGATTCTGCCGAATGCAAGTGCCTTGTCCAGGACTGTCCGCGTATCAAAGCCCGCAGGGCTGGTGTGCGCTTATGTGCGGGAATGGCGCCACTCCTGCTGCTCCCGAGCACCCCAGCTGGTCACCTTCCCTCTCGGGAAACTGAAAAATTCAATGTGTTGGTGTGAAAAGTCTCTCCTGGTGGCACTATGGAGAGCCTTGCATTTGCCCCTGTCTTTGTAAGTGCACATGCTTGCCTTTTGTCAGACGTGGCGTTCATTTTCCTTGGTGACTACTACCAGGAATAAAATTGCTGGGTTACACGGTAGGCATATATTTACCACCAAACAGTTTCCTAGCTGGGGATAAGAGTTCAAGTCACTCCCCTGCAATGCCGAGTTGGTGTTGTCATTGTCATTTGGGGCACTCTGGTGGACCTACGTGGGTATCTCCCTGTGCTTTTAATTTGCATTTCCCTGACGACTGATGATATTGAGCCCCTTTTCACGTGTTACTGGCCATTTGGAGCTCTTGTTTTATGGAATGCCTCTTCCAGATCTGTCCGCCATTATTAAATTGGGTTGTGGGTCTTACTTATAGGAATTCTTTGTATATTCTGCATACCAGTTCTTTATCAGATACAGGCATTATACATCTAGCTGGCCTCGTCAGGCACTTAATAATTCCTTTTGATAATCAGAACTTCTTAATTTTAGTGAAGTCTAATTGTCAATCTTTTCTTATATGTTTAGTGCATTTTGTGTCCCATTTAAGAAATCTTTGCCTATTCCATTGCCAAAGACAATATCCTCTTGTCTTTTAGAATTTTTACTATTTCACATTTAGGTGCACACCCTGCTGGGGTTTTGGGTGTTGTGTCTGGAGTGAGGTAGGGTCCAGTGGGTCACTGTTCATTCCACTGCTCCCTCCCCCATGAATATCCAGTCGACTCAGCCTCTGCCTGGCAATGTCATTTTTGTGGACAGTCAGGTATAGGTCTATTTTGGGGTTCTCCACTATGTTCTGTTAATATTTCTGCCCATCCATATTCTATTCCATGCTGTCTAAATTCCAGTACTTTTACAGTATGTCTTACTACCTAAAGTCCTCCGACTTTGTTCTTCTTCAAGATTGTTTAGGTTTTCTTGGACGTTTGCTCTGTCATATAAATTTTAGAATCAAATTGTTAATTTACAAACATGTACAGATCCTGCTGGGATTTTAATTGTGCTTATATGCAATCTCTAGACCATTTTTTTTCATTGTTATTGTTAATCTTAACAATATCTAATCCTCTAACCCATAAACATTTAGTTCTCCTTTAATTCTTCTCAGCAATGTTTGGTACATTTCACTGTATAGGTATACAAGACTTCTTCTGTTAGATTTAATCCTAGATATTTGCTGTTTTTTAATGTTGCTGTAGATGATATTTTTGAGTTTCATTTTCTAATTCTTTATTATATATAGAAATACAATTTATTTTAGTGTACTGACTTAGTATTGGGTGACCTTACCAAATGCTTATGCTGATTCAAATAGCTTGCGGATTCATTCAGGTTTCCTACATACACAGTCATCATCTACAAATCTTTTCAATCTTTATACCTTTTTTTCTGTTTCATGCACTATTGCCTTGAATAGTACTTTCAGTACAATGTTGAATGAGAATAGTATAATATACATCTTTGTATTGTTCTCAGATTCAAGAGGAAAGTGTTCAATATTTTGCCATGAGGTATGATGTTGCTATAGGTTTTAAAGGAAGTTCCCATTTACTGCCACCTTCCAACATGCCTAAACCCTCTGTGTCCCTCACATATGACGTGTGTGGCTCACCTTGCTATTTCTCCACTGTCTCCATAAGTCTCCTTCTTGGAGACTGTAGTTAACTCCAGGAGGTGACGCTGACTCTAAGACTCAGACTGTAGACAGGCCAGCTAGCACTTGGTCCAGAAACTGCCCAAGGCACATAATGGAGAAAGGAGTTTCTACACCAACCTACAGGTGAGGAACTGTTGTGTTGTCTGTTTTGTGTTATCTCAAACCATCCCATATCTTGCTGCAATTTCTATTTCCATTTTGTTTCTCTCATTCTATTAAAGTATTTTGGGGGTATATGTTAGAGTGTATGTAATTCATTAGTATCACAAAGTACGTAAAATATGAATAATTATAATGTCTCCTACAAGATGGATGCTCAAATATTTTTTGCTAACAGAAAAGTGTAAACAAAAATGGAGAAATCTCATCATTATTTGGCTGTTTATTTTTGGCACAACACGGGAGAAAAAATTATACTGAATATGCAATATTTTCCACCAAACAGTAGTGACTGTCCTATTTGGGAGTGAGGAGGGCAGTGCAGAGAAGGCAGGAGGGAAGGATGGGAGGAAGCTGGACCGTCACACGCGTACTTTCCACGCTGCTGGGGGTGGGCAGACTGCCCGAGCGGCCCTCAGGGCAGCCCCGCGAGGAAAGGGGCGAAGGTGCGCGGGCGCCGCTGTGGGCGCCGGTGCTGATGGAGCTGGTGCGCAGCGGAGCCTCCGAGCCAGGCGAGGGCGCCAACCCGTCGGGCGCTCTGCGCCAGAAGCCGCGTGATCAGCTCTTGCCTGAGCGCTGCTAATCGGAGGGTCCCTGCGCTGACCAGGCTGCTGGCGGGCAGTGACAGGTGCGTGAGCCGCATTGGGGGCCAGAGGGACACGAACGCGGCCGTCACATGGTGCTGCTGATACTGCTGCGCCTGGAATTAGAGCGCCTAACGCGAGATTAGAGAGGTGGGTGCCCGGCCTGTGCAGCGACAGCGACAAGTGCTTGCCCGGGCCCAAGGGGACACCGCTGCTCCTGCCGAGGCCCTACAGGCCAGCCATAGGGCGCTGCTAGCAATAAGTAGCCATTGCATTTGAATTTCTTATTTTACTTTTTTTTTTTTTTTAGTTTTGATGTAGTGTGTACTTCAGTGAAATGTTATCTCTTAAAACAGGAGAAATCTGAAAAAATTCAGAAGAATTTAGCCATAATTCTTTGTTCTTGAAATTTGGAGATACTTTAGTATGTTTATAATATTTTAAAACCATTTAAAGTTGTTATAAATCATTTTTTCAATATTTTAAATTAATTAGCTTTTAGAAGATGCCTTTAAAAAATTTATTGTCTTATACTTATTACTAATGCAGAATTTTTGTTGTTGTGGTTACAAAAAATCCTCTCTGGATGTATATCTTTCTGCCACTTAATGAATTTTCTGTAGTGATAATGATTACATCACAGGAATGGGAGGTTGAAATATTCTGCATGATTTTAAATACTTCCCTAAAATAAATTGTGTTTTAATGTCTTATATGTTTAACAAACTAAAAAGTATGAAGTATCTGTATATTTCTTTGGATGACATTATTAATGATGAGAAACTAATACTTTCCTTACTATAAGTATACTTGTATATCTTCTAGATTTTGTTTTCATAATGTTTTATTGAATGTTTCAAATTTCAATTTTCTTCTTAAAACATGTGTTCCCAAATATGACAAGTTCATTTTTATTTTGTTGAAATTTACTAGTAAATGGTGTCCAAATTCAGTAGGGATAGTGCCTCATTGTGCTCATCTTTCTTTAAATGAAGACAAAAAGAATGAAATCAGGATGGGCTGAAAATAAAAAGGAACAATAATGGTGATGACACTTGTTCTTTTGTGTCTCAGCAGGGCATCAGACCCTCAAGAATACTCAACAGTAAGAAACCTCTTTCTCTGAACATTAGAAACAAAATTACAGCATTCATGTTAAAAGTCTGAACTGTATGCACTTAGGGTGGATAATGTCAGAAAGGAGGACATCAACTGATTGTACTCAAGTGTCCATGGAGAACAGAAGATATTCCAGTTTGGAACTTGGAAATGTCCAACCAAATTCAATATTGTTATATTTTGTTATATATGACTTTCATTTGTCTTCAGAGTGATGCACAGGGGCATGATGGTAAAAGAACGTACAAGTCTTTAGGGAAAATAAGAGTATATACTTTGCTTCTTTGTTCTGGACACACACACACACACACAGACAGCCAAAAGCATTTTTATTATAGCATTTCCCCAAATTGGTAGCACAGGAATTGAGATCAAGTCATCAAGTCTCTCCATGGTTTCTCTGTCCCACACTTTTACAGTGACAGTTTTCCTGCCTGTGCTTTCCCCCAGGGAAGCTAAGAATTATAAATCTTCCTGTCAGAAACATTGTGGCTCCACTTGCAGCTTACACTCCGTTAACTTTCTAAAGAATAGTCGATGTATTGGAGTCATTCAGTGGTATCTGCGGTGCAGCATATTTATCCTTATGCCATTTGTGCATTTCATAACGATCTTTCCATGGAACTGATCTTGGTGAGAAATAAGTTTTCCTTCTCTGAAGTTGCCAGCTGTTTTCCAGTTTGCCAGCTATTGCTACTGACTGAACCAAGTAACCCTCTCTCACCTTGTCACCTGCAATGATCCTAATCACTTTATGCTCTCAATGAGCCCTCATAGGTCTTACAATGCTGCTTGGTACCTGTGGCGAAATTAGTGATGAAAATGACTCTGTATTTATTAGCATAGTAAAAAAATTTAAGAATCATATAGATTATATTCAGTCAACACAGGGCAGAGTATAAAGATCACTATTCAAATATCACTTATAAAATAGCGCTATTCTAAAAATTAGATATTGTGATGCAGAAAAGTAAATAGATTTACCAAACTTCTTTTTTCTTCAAAAGAACATATTCTCTAATGCAAAACAGCTCCTGGGTTTCTGTAAATGGCTTTTTGAGTTCACTCCTATTTTTCCCCTCCCCCGATCTACGCCCAGGTACATTATGATCAGTCTTTTTTTCCTGGTTCATGTGACGGTATTATTTTTCATTACTCATGATTGTACATGTGCTTTGGGACTTGCAACATTGAAAGGAGCCTAGGGTGATGCCGGCATGAGAATGAACTTGTTCTGTGTCATATGTTCACTGAGGGTGCTCAGAGGATTCACCTTCAGCTCCAGGAGGCCATGGTTGTCACTGCTTATGAGTGCCGAGATGTGCGTTAGGATTTTAACTTTTCAATGTATCAGATAGTACTCAGTTATTAGCATCCTGGCCAACCTATAGGCCACCTCCGTAAATTTTTTTAAAATTTCGTTTCTCCCTAGTGGGTACCATATTATTGCAAATTGCATGATTTTTCCTGTTGGGTTTCCCAGATTCATTAAATTCCTACATAGGACACAAAGTTTAAAATGCAGACCAACAACAAATGACTTTTTCTTCACACACACATATGTTTTTGACAACTATCAATTGTTTGATTCTGTGAGTTGATATATTTCCAAAAGATATGAAAATACTTATACTTGAGTTGTCAACATTATTCCATTGAAATAATATATGTAGTTAATGAATAACTGTATATTCATTATACAGTTATTATATTAGTATGTATATTAGTAGCTTATGCCCAAATATTTTTAAACTGATAATTCCTTAACATACCAGCCTATAATTCCTAAAATGTGGAGACCACTATACCTTTAAGAGAGTATTATTTGGATGCTTCTCGTGGGTCCAACTTGACAGCAGAACAAAGAAATGGACTGAGGATGCAACTGTATGTTGGTGGCGGCTATCAGTTGTTTGCTTCTGGTAGTTACCATATACCAAAACAGTTGATTGTTATGATGCTTTTAATGTCACCTCCTATGACTGAAAATATGTCAATTTGTCATTTCCAATGAATCTCTGAATTATTTATATTTGCACTCCAGGTATTTTATCTATAAATGTGTCATGGCTTGGTATAGTACCTAATACACTGTTATGTGCTAAGTAAATACCACCTTGAGTCATCAAATGATCTTTTATAAATACCATTCAATTATAATATTTTGTATTTGTCATGACAAATTATGTTTCTGTCTTATCTAAATACTAATGAAAAGAGGCGGTTATCTCTGTCAGAGCCCTCTTCATAAAACCCAATGTCAAATTACAGTTTTACTAATATCTTTTATATTCAATAACTTATTTGTCACACACAGTAAATATGACTATTAGGTACAGTAATTGTAATCATGATGTCCATTCTACAAAGGAGGAAATTTTGGGTCTGTCATTGATTAGGGTAAAGCCTCATTACATATTATTATTCCAGATTTTCTCAGGTCAAATTTCCAGAAAACCTGTTACCATGGAATACTGTATATTAGAAATAAATATCTTTATAGGTACAAATTCTGAAAGAAAACTGAAGAAATAGCTTATACAAATAGTCATATATATAAAAATAAATAGGGTCTTGCCCTGCATAACAAAGTTTTGGTCAACAATGGACTGCATATACTAGAGTACTTCCATGAGATTGTAATGAAGCTGAAAACTTTCTAGTGCATGTTAAAGATTGAAGCACAATGCATTATCCATGTATTTATGGTGATGCTGGTGAAAACAAACCTGTGTTGCCAGTGAGATAAAACTATGGTACATACAATTATATACAGTACATAATACTTTATGATAATATAATCATAAGTGACTATGCTATTGGTTTATATATTTACTATACAACTTTTAGTCCTATATGTTCATTCATGGCAAGTGACCTATACAGGTGTACCATTTTTTTTATCTCTTGTACTGTATTTTACTGTAACTTTTCTATGCTTAGATATCTAACCATAGATACACAAATACCATTGTGTTATGATTCCCTACAATATTAAGTAC
Organism: Eulemur rufifrons; assembly: GCF_041146395.1. Classification (NCBI taxonomy): domain Eukaryota; kingdom Metazoa; phylum Chordata; class Mammalia; order Primates; family Lemuridae; genus Eulemur; species Eulemur rufifrons. Next base: position 6,117,938 of record NC_090986.1, read on the forward strand.
CGTAACATGTTGTACAGGTTTGTAGCCTAGGAGCAATAGGTCGTACCATATAGCCTAGGTGTACTGCAGGCTATACCTTTTAGGTTTGTGCAAGTACATTCTGTGATGTTCACACAATGACAAAATCACCTAACAGTGTATTTCCCAGAACAAATCTCCATTGTTGAATGATGTATAGGACTTAAATGATAAGTTTTATCAACATATGATAAAAATTATGCCAATTCTTCACAGTAACTTGTAAAAATAAAAGTAACACATTCTAATTCATTCTATGAGGCCACCATTACCATGATACCAAAAGCAGGAAAGAAATCAAAAGTAAACAAGATTATAGACAAAAATCCTTTAAGAATACAGACAAAGAAGTCCTTAGAAAATACTAGCAAACTTCACAAGGAGCATATAAATATAGCTATATGACCTAGTGAGATTTTATTTTTTAAAATGCAATGTTGGGCCGGGCGCGGTGGCTCACGCCTGTAATCCTAGCACTCTGGGAGGCTGAGGTGGGTGGATCCTTTGAGCTCAGGAGTTTGAGACCAGCCTGAGCAAGAGCGAGACCCCATCTCTACTAAAAATAGAAAGAAATTATATGGACAGCTAAAAATATATATAGAAAAAATTAGCCGGGCATGGTGGTGCATGCCTGTAGTCCCAGCTACTCGGGAGGCTGAGACAGGAGGATCGCTTGAGCTCAGGAGTTTGAGGTTGCTGTGAGCTAGGCTGACACCACGGCACTCACTCTAGCCTGGGCAACAGAGTGAGACTCTGTCTCAAAAAAAAAAAAAAAAAAAATGCAATGTTGCCTTAATATCCAAAAGTTAATCCAGATAATACACAATATTACTTTATGCAAGTGACAAAAGATATCATTCCAGTAGACACAGGAAAACATTTGAAAAATCCGACACCCACTGTGATAAAATTTCCAGCACATTACTCATTTTTGGAAAATTCTGAGTCTTGCCAGAAGTAATCTATGAAAACCCATAGTTAACATTATACATAATAGTGAAAGACCCAATACTTTGCCAGTAAGTCTAGGAACAAGACAAGATCTCCACTTTCACTACTCTATTCAGCATTGTACTGGAGATAATAGCCAGGGAAATTACATTAGAAAGTGAAACAAAATCCTCCAGATTGAAAAAAAGAAGTAGAACTACTTTTTATTGCAAACAACATAATCTTCTACATAAAAATTTGGAAGGAACTTACTAAAAACTCACTAGAACTAATAAAAAAATCCACCCATGTCACAAGATACAAGATCAATACATATTGTACTAGCAATTAACAATCTGAAAATTGAATTAAGAAAACTATTCATAATGGCATCACAAATAAATAAATATTCAGGAATAAATTTAACAAAAGAAGTGTAAGAACTTTACACTGGTTTTTTAAATGCTAAAAGAAATTTTAAAATGAATAAATGGAAAGACATCTAATGTTAAATGTTAACAATACTTAATATTGTTAAGAACAGAAAACCCCATAAATTGATCTACAGAGTCAATGCAGGCCCGGCAAATTTTTTTAAATTGAACTGCCACTTTATCTTTACCATTAAGGTGATGGTATTATTTATTTTGAAGTCACACGGCGTATTTCTGAGTCCATTCTCGAGCTATTCCGTCGTAATTTCTCCTATCCTTTCTGCAGATCTTCGAAATCTTAGGAACGAAAGGATCACCGGGGTTGGGGTGGCACAACACGGAAACAGCTGGATGACGACACTTGGGAAACGGTCAGTGCCGGCGACCACTCAGACCTAAGGAAGTGCAGACAGCCGCTTCCATTTCTGTTAATGTCGAAGGGTGAATTCGGGTGGTGAACGCGATCTTGGGTGGTTTGAAGGCGTAATCGGATGGCAACTGGATGGTCAGGAAGAAGAGCCCTCCTTGGTAAGAACTGTTGTTGGGCCCCATTAGGGTCGCCTGCCAGTGGAGCGTTTCGTCCCCCGCCGGCCCTGCTTAGCCCTAGGCGGGGGGTCGCGGGCCGGGTCAAGGAGCTCCTTGTGGACGCGCTTTACCGCGCTGTCCTGAGCTGGGGACTCCGCTGTCCCCAGGCCGCGCTGCCGCCGCCGCGCTGGTTCCGGGCAGCCTGGCCTGGCCGCTTGCCCTGGCCACCCGCATCCAGTCGCCAGCGGCCCGCCGGGACCTGCTCTGTGAGGTCTCTGAGGCGATGTTGACAAGGCGGCGCCAAGGAACCGTCCGTGGGGGCGGGGGCGCACTTCAAATTGTCAACTGCATTTTTTATGGAAATCAACAAGCTTACCCTAAATCTATGTTTGTGTGTAAAGGAAACCAGAAACCACAAAACAATCTTTAAAAAAAGTAACAGTAATCAAAGCACGTAGTAGTAGAACGAAGATAGATGGAGAGGTTTAAAGGTTCGTTAACAAACACAGGCATTTTGAGAAAGGGGTCAAGAAATTTGAGAGGAAAGCAAAGTATTTTGAATAAATGATGCTGGTAAAATTGGATATGGAGAGGCAAAAGTGTAAATGTGGACCCCAAATATAAAACACATGTGACAAAAATATTCAAAAAGATGGTATATCTAAATGCCGGAACTAAAATATTCCTAGGAGGAATAGCAGAGTATTTTATTGTGATCTCAAATTAGGCAAAGATTTCATAGATTTTACACCAAAAGAATAATGAAGAGAAAATTTGATGAATTGTCCATCAAATTAAAAATTTTTTGTCTTCAAACATCGTGAAAATATAAGTAAATAAATGGGAAACTACTCCACCTGCCGTCTTGATATCAGATTTCTTGCCTCAAGAATTGAGTAAAGGCTGCTAAAAACACCCAGCCTTGTAGTAATTTGTCGTGGCAGCCCTATCAAACTGATGTGATCTATTAGGACACACGCAGAGTGTCCCCTGCAGCAGTGCTGAGATGGCAAGAGAATTGAATCATGTCAGGGTCCACCAGCATTGAAAGGCTAAAATGCTGTGAGAAACGGCCTCCCTGGTGGAGTATTATGGACACAAGTGAGACCACAGCTTTCACCATGGCAGCACTAAGAGGATGTGTTCTACGAGACAGCAAGTTGAGGACAAATGTTAGAATAGCTTAAACCCCTCAAATATTTTTAAATATAAACCATCCTAGTAAGAGTAATATTTGTTTGTTTTATAGAATTGGAGGTCTGGAAGGGCAGTGGAGCCGACAGCTACATGGGATACCTGTGGCAAGTAGTTAAAACTAAAAAACAATAGTCAAATGCAAAGGCACTCATGGTCTAGTGTAAAGTGAAAAAAAGGCAAACATTTTCTCTGATCTTCGTACAAGTATATGCACATGAATTTTGTACTTAACCAAGTTGCCACTGGGGACTAATGGAGGCCAGGATTCTTTGGGAGGGGACTGAGTCACTCAAGTAAAAAAGGCCTAGGACAGAACCCAGGGAGTTCCTGTATTTGGCTCTGGGTCCTAGGCCCACCCTGGTCATGTCAAGTTCCAGGTTGTGGAAACTGTTCTGTGCCCACTGTCACCCCAGCGCAGTATTGGCCATGGTTGGTGGCATAGTACCCTTACCCATTACCCAAGGGGATGAAGTAGTTGGACCCACACACCTCCTTGTTGATCTCCTGAATTGAGCCCTGTGAAAAAGGTGACTGGCAGCTGGGTCAAGTGGTGTCAATGGTCTTTTTAGAAATTCTGTACCCTAGATCAGGCACAGAGAAGAATCTCCAGAGACCTTCAGCCAGGGAGAAAACCAAATGGTGAATCAAGGTCTCAGAATTAACATCTGAGTAGACAAGCTTGATCCCCAACTCTCAACTTTCCATTCTGCCATCATGACCTGGGGTATGAACATGACACACCCACCAGCGTTCCAACACCTGACAGCTTGATTCTGCACAGGAATCCCTCTCATCCCCGTTCCTCCCACACACATATATTAATAGGGAGGGGTGTGAGGCTGCCTGGGTGGAATCACAAGTGAGGCCTGACCTGGATGGACCTGCCCTGGGGTACCTTGTGTTACCTTTGGGTGTCTCTTGTCAACTGGTCTGAAGCGTGGGGGTGAGAAGCTTGAGGGCTGAGCCAATGTCTGCATCATTCAGAAAGGCTCTCACTGCAGGCCTTGGAGGCAAGAGCCTCAGACAGTTGGGACACAGGAGGAGGACATCTTACTCTCTTAAGAGTCTCCTGTCAAGTGAGTTGTACAGAGGGTTGTTTCTAGAATGTGGGTGCCTGGTTATCAGAGCTCTAAGTTCTCTTGGGGTTAATCACCAAGCAGGTGAGGTCACTTCTTCAAGGTTCCATCATGTGGGCCCTTTTCAAAGGGCCCTCTGGGCTGCTGACTGCTCACCCTCCTCCCGCATGTCAGCTGCTGTCTTATACCCGGTTATGCAAACACAGCCTCCCTCAGCACCCCAGGAAGACCTGGCTACAGTCAGGGCCACAGGTTTGAGGAGACAGAGCTGGGTCAGAGCCTCCTTGTTCTTACCAGTTCTGCGAGCCTAGATATGTCATTGTGCCTCTAATGGCCTCCTCAGTCTTTCAACCTGCACAGTGGGAATAATGCTTACCATCTAGCTCCAAGGGAACTCAACTGGTGCATATGAGATAATACTTATAATTCTTGTAGGTGTGTGTTACATGTAGCTAAGCCATAAGCATAGAGATGGGAGAATTACAATCAGTGGGATGTAGCCTAGAATAAAACTCAAACTGACATGGGTTTTGTCAGTTGAATCTTGGGGAAATCACTCCCTCTCTTGGTCTCATTTACCAAGACCCACCATGGGGGAGTTGGAATTAAATAAAATTCAGACTTTGTTATCTTGTGATAATAAACCTTCCAGTGCCTTCCCATTATATTTAGAATCAAGCTCATGTGCCTTACCTTTGTGTCTGTGGTGGGAGCCCCAGGATGGCGCACAATGATCCCCACCTCCAAGTATCCCCATCCTTGTGTAACCAATACGGGTTAATGACTCACTTTTAGTCAATAGCATGCAAACTGAAGATATGGACTGTCACCTCACAGACTGAATTACAAAAAGACTGTGACTTGTCACTTACTTTCTCTCTCAGGTGTCTCCTCTCTCTCTCTCTCTCCTGTACCTTCCTCTGGGGAAGCAAGCTTGAATGTATTGAGATTCCCTATTTATGGGCCTGTGTGACAAAGAATGGAGGGAGGGCCCAGGCCAATAGACAGAAAGGAACTCAGGCCCTCATTCCAAACTGAATGATGCCAGCAACTAACCCCATTGAGCTTAGAAGCGGGTCCTCCACTGCCCAAGCTTCAGTTGGGGAAACAGCCTCAGCCTTCTGAGAGACCCTGAGGCAGAGGCACCCAGCTAAGCCATGCCAGGATTCTCAGGCCACAGAAACTGTGACATTATACATGTTTGGAGTTCTAAGAAACTAAATTTAGGAGCTAACGTTTTCAGAGAGCAGTAATGACACAGTGCACCAGGCCCCAGCATCTGACCCTGTCTTCCCCCCACCCTCCCATTATCTCCTCTAAGGCTTGCTGCAGCCATAGTCGCCACCTGTCTAACCTCCTCTGGCCAAACTCATTTCTGCCCGAAAGTTTCCATACCAGGGATACTTTCTACCTGACACAATGTTGTAGTCAGCATTTTCCAGAGGGAAAACCAATAGAATTTATGGAGATATACAGGAAGAAATTTATTATGAGGATTGGCTTATGCAGTTATATAGGCCAAAAAGTTCCATATGCCAAATGAAAACTTAAGAACAAGTAAGGCCGTGGTCTCTGTCTGAAGGCCTAAGAACCTAAAACCAGGAGAGTGGGGGGCAGGCGAAGGTTGAATGGCCAGAGAACCAGGAGCTGTGATGTTCAAAGACAGTAGAAGATTGATATGCCAACTCCAGAAGTGTCAGTGATAATTTGCCTTTCCTCTACTTTTCTTTGCCAGTCAAATTTAGCAGTGAGGGGGTATGCCAACTTTAGTGACATTAATGTTAATGACTTCTGATACCCCATACCTTTCTGTTTTATCTGGGCTCTCAACAGATTTAGTGGAGGCTGCTTTCATTGGTGACAGCAGAGTCCCTTTCCTCAGTCTCCTGATGCAAATACAATCTCTTTATGAAACTCCCTATAAGACTCACCCAGAAATGATGTTTTGCCAGCGATAGACACATCCCTTAGCTCAGTATAAATAAAATTAACAATCAACCACCAGAAGTTTTCCCCTTTTTAAACTTGGAACCCATAAGCATCTTTTTAAACCACACTTAATTTCGAAATAAAAACGACATGGTCATAATTCTACTTAACATGATGCAACTTGTGTACAACTGAAACTTGCATATAACTGAAAATGCACTTAACGTTTGCCCAGAACAAGAGGTAAAGTCCTTGAGTGATGTTTTCTCATCTCTAGATATCCACTAACTGACATAATATGATGTAAAATTAATCACACTAAAATACTGATACAAAGTCTAAATACATCTTATGAAACATAGGGAATAAGAGGAAAATACAAAGGTATCTGCTTAATACATGCATATAAACAAAAAAGTGTTTATAACAAAATGTGACTGGGTCAGTTACAGTACTGCTTGCATTGTGCTGTTAAAAGTTTTCACTGACCTTAATCACAGGGCACAGTGATACTAACAGATGCCCTGAGGCCGCAGTCTGCAACCTTTTTGGCACCAGGGATCAGTTTCATGGAAGACAATTTTTCCACAGGCTGGCAGCAGGGGGGATGGTTTCAGGATGATTCAAGCATATTAATTTATTGTGCATTTTATTTCTATTATTATTGCATTGTAATAGATAATGAAATAATCATACAACTCACCATAATGCAACCTCTCTGCTAATGATCATATGTATTTGCAGCCATTCCCCAGTGCTAGCTCAGCTCCACCTCAGATCATCAGGCATTAGATTCTCATAAGGAGTGCACAAGCTAGATGCCTCGCGTGTGCAGTTGACAGTAGGGTTCACAATCCTATAAGAATCTAATGCCACCACTGATCTCACAGGGCATGGACCTCAGGCCATGGTGCAAAGGATGGGGAGCAGCAGTAAATACAGATGAACACACTCACCTGCCTATTGCTCACCTCCTGCAGTGTGGCTGATTTGTAACAGGCCACAGACTGGTACCAGTCAGCAGTCTGCGGGTCAGGGACCACAGCCCTAAGGGATCCTGTAATCCAAGCATACTGTTTCTTATCTCCATTGTGAAACAGTAGACCGACTTCCTCTTGGTAGTCTGGATCAATTACCTCAGCCAACACTGTAACTCCTCCCTTTTTGGCCTACTGACTCAGAAACATGAGGATCCCAAAGTGGCCAGTGGCAGTCTTAACTTCCAGTGCAATGGAACCATTGTTGTGCGTCCTGGTGGAAGATTCCTCCTTCTGGGACTAAGAAGACTAGGCCAGCAGAGCATAAAGTCATGGGAGCAAGAAGCCAAACTTTTGTTATTTGCAAATGAGAATGGTGAGTTGTGCCATTCTCATTTCCACAACTTGATTTTTTAATTTGTAAATCCTGAGTATAAGTGAAACAGCACCATATGTTGGATGCTAATTCAGAGCATATACAGCCTTCTGTGCAAACTCATCTCATACCTTCAAGATACTGCACCTAATTTGTGCTGTAAATACATCTCCAAAGGGCCATTTCAAAGTTCTGTGAAACCTGCTCTTTCAGAATAACGGAAAACATGACAAGAGCATGCATTTTGTAAGTATGGGTCCATTGCTACACTTCTTTGACTGTGAAGTGAGTTCCTTAGTCAAATGCAGTGCTGTGCGGAATAACAAGGTAGTGGATAAGGCATTCTGCAAGTCAATAAACAATAGTTTTGGCAAAAACATGGCATGCAGGAAAAGCAAATCCATATGCACAGTAAGTGTCTTTCCAGTATGGACAAAAGCTTGCCCCTTCCATTATGGAAGGTGTCCAGTATAATCAACCTGACACCAACCAGCTGGCTGATCATCCTGTGGAATGGTACCATACTGGGGCTCAGTGTTGGTATCTGCTTTTGGCATATTGGGCACTCAGTGGAGGCCATAGCTAGGTCAGCCCTGGTGAATGGAAGTCCACATTACTGAGTCCATGCATAACCTCCATTCCCTGCCAGGATGGCCACTTTGATCATGGGCCAAATGGGTGATGACAAGTGTGACTGGGGAAAGAGGCTGACTAGTATCCAAAAATTGGGTCATCCTGTCTACCTGGTTATTTAAACGCTTCTGTGCTGAGATCACACTTGGGTTGGCCTTGATATAGGACACAGATATCTTCATGGTTTTGGCTTTTCCAGAAGTATGTCTATGCACATGCCTCTTCCCCAAATTCCCTTTCATCAATTTCCCAATCATTTTCTTTTCAAGTTGCTGACACTTCAGCCAAACCATGGGCCACAGCCAATGAACTGGTATACAGTAGCATGTCTGGCCATTTCTCCTTCCATCAGAAGTTCACAATGATGTGTACCAGCCAAAATTCCACCCACTGGGAAGATTTTCCTTCACCTCTGTCCCTCAGGAATGTCTTAGAGACGGGCTGTAGTGCTGTAGCTGTCCAGTTTTTGGTGGTGCCTGCATGTTGTGCAGAACCATCTGTCACCCAGGCCCCAGTCTTTTCTTCCCCTGCCAACTGATAGTAGGGTACTCCCCATCAGGTGCTGGCTTGGAAACAGAAGGCAGTGCAGGAGGGGAAGAAACCATTGGCATTTGGGCCACTTCTTCCTATAACTTAGCTGTGTTTCAGGATCTGCTTTGGCCCTATCACATACAAACCACTTCCATTTGACAACAGAGTGTTGCTATACACACTCAACTTTATGGCTTGGTCGGTCAGATAATACTTAGCTTATCATGGGCAGCTCGGGTCACACAGCAACTTGTGGCCCATGTCCATGATGCAGTTTCTACGAAGGCCAAGCGGTAGGCTAAGGGCTGTCTCTCAAAAGGAGAGTAGTTATCTGAGGTGATGACATGGCCTTGTTCCAAAATTCTAAAGGCTGACAAAATTCTAAAGGCCCCAACTTATTGGGGCCTAATAAAGGCTCCACAAAATTCCTAACTGCCATTGATACCTCAGGAACCACTGGACCTTGATGACCTGGTCTGAGTGGCAGAGCAGCTTGCACAGCATCCCGGGCCTGCTGCAGAGTTGTCTCCTGGACCCCCTGGAAACTAGCAGCCTTTCAGGTCATTTGGCAAGTGGGATGCAGTGATGCACCCAGGTAGGGAATATGCTGCCTCCACAATCTAAAGAAGCCACTACGCACTGTGTCTTTTTCTTGGTTGTGGAAGGAGCCAGATGCAAAAACTTACCATTTACCTGAGAAGAGATATCTCAACATGCCCTAGCCACTGGGCCACTAACAATTTTCCTGAGGTAGAAGGCCACTACATTTTAGTCAGATTTATTTCCCATTATCTGACAAGCAAAAGGCAGTTTTGTTCCTGGGGGGAAATTCCAATACAGAGAAAGGAGAAACGCAGACACATAACATTAAGACAGTCCCAGGAAAAGTTGGGATGGGCCAGCATCTGCAGTTCCTGATGTCAGAGAAAAAATGTACAGCCTATACATATGCATTCATTTGTGTATTAACACTTCATTTTTGTTATAGTGTATCATATTTGATGGCTTTGGATTGTCCTGGTTGATTAACTTCCCCAGGGGTCATATAGCCCCTGTTGTGCAGGTGAAGGAATGCAAGAAGGGGGTGGGTGCAGCCATAGGTGGGGAAAGGAGAATCGCCAGAAAAGGGTCACCATCCCCCCTGGATGGCAGTCAGGTGAGAGGTGCCCAACCAGCCAGTGCAGGTGCCCCAATCAGTATGAAGTTACCCAGTAAGAGGGCACGTGTGATGCTAAGTCAGGAATTGACAGCATCCCTGGAACAGCCCAGTGAGAACCGAACTCTGTCATCAGCAGAGAAGGCACAGCTGTCCCAGTGTTGGCTGAAAATGAGGGGAGATAAAGAGAGTGAGGATCCGCTGTGGCTCTGGAGGAAACTCACGAAGGTGGGGAAAGAGACCTTAATAGGAAGTAACTGGGGCTTGACTGTAAATGTGGACTAGTGGCGGAATGTTGGCAAAGGCATTACCCACAAGCTGAAAGGTTGGCTGCTCGGTGGGTGGCTAAAATGACCCTGTGATGAACATTTTCATTGACTTTGGTGCTGAGAAGTTGGTGAGTAGGTCTGGAGAAGCCACAGTTGAATATGGAACATGAGGCCACCTAGGGCAGCAAGAGCCACCAGATGTACTGAGGCTTAGAAATACATAGTCACATGCGGATGTAAAAAGAGTTGAACAGACTTGGACTTAGCGGTAGTAGGCTTGGAGCTGCTTGATTATGAGCAATGGCAGACCAGAATGGGACAGGATCTAAAGGACTCAGAAACAAGTAGTAAGGTCTAAAGACACTGGGTGTGCAGGAGGCGATGTCATAGGTGCAAATCTTGATATTGGAGATGGCCCAATCAAACCTAAGTTTTGAGTCCAATCTGTACCAAATGACTGTCAAGCACAACTGAGGTGTCAAGTGTTTCCAAGTGGTACAGGTTGTAGAAATAGCGATGGAGGTGGCCTAAGAGACAGTTAAACTAATTGTGGCCTGAGGCTGCCTTCCTACCTTAAGTCTTTAAGAAAGAAACTGCAACCTAACTTAATATGTAAAGAAACTGGAAACCTAATTTATAAGTATGTTTTGTGTAGAAAATATCTGAGTCTTGGGCACTAACAGCAACCGACCTTCAGCCACCCACAGCCTGCCAATTGTTCAGACCTGCCCCCAAAAGGCCAAGGCTGAGCTGTAATCAGTGAAGCTGTCTCTGTATCTCATTTGTGTTTGCTGTCTCTAAATGCTCTCTGCCCACATTGTGGAGCAAATCTTTGACCTCTTCTGGTCCCAGAGGCTGCCTGAGTTGTAAATTATTCATTGCTCAATTAAACTTTATTAAATTTAATTTTTCTAAAGTTTAAGACTGGTGAGAAAATGCACCTGTAAAGGTCTTGCTAGGTCAAGATGTAGTCAGGGTTGGTGGGACAGTCTATGTGACCATGCGAGTGAAAGACAGAAATTGTAACATGAGAGCGTCTTTCAGCAGGTGGAAAAATTGGTGTGTAGTCTGGAAGGGCATGAAACAGTCACCAGGGCCAGAAGGCACACATGCTGTTGTGCATGAGACAGCTCCGTACAGATTGGAAAAGTGTAAGCTGTGTCAGGGACTGCCTGAGTGTTGCAAATGCTCTAGCCTGTAAAGTTGTCATAGCAGTAGAGGAGTCTCCAGAAAAGCTAAGAATAAAGGTGAGGAGATGTCCGTGGAAGCTGATCCAGCCTGGAAGCTTTGCCATGTGGTGGAAGAAAGCAGACTCCCTATAAGCAGGGAAGAAGCTCTGTGGCACAGAAAAGCTACCTGTCGTCAAGCAAGTAATGATATTAGCCAGCTGCATTGTCAGATGACAGAGTTCATGGGGTGGGAAAAAAGTAGCAGTAAAGTCTGAGTTTCTGTTTATCACAAGGAAAGACACGGGTGCCAGGGGAAAGGTGTCATGAAGTCAATGTTGCAATAGGTGTCCTTCTCTGTTATTAATTGTTGGAATTCTGTCAGTAAAGCAGTTGAGGCAATGCAGTGTCAAAAATCAGAGTAAAAATGGTCAAATCTAGGAATTCTTCTTGTAGATACCACAATAAAAAAAAAAAAAGTCAGTTCAATAATAAAGGGACCCTGCGTCAGCCCAGTCCAGACAGGGCAGGAGTAGTTGCATCCACAGGGGTCTGACGGGGTCCAGTGGCAGCCTCTGCATGAGGAATGTGGCGGCACCATTCAAGAGTTTCTCATTGGGACCATAAGTGGGAGCACAGCCCACAAGCTCGCTGACAGAGCAGTAGGATCCAATATCAGGACCTTTCTTCCAAGACTGGAGATGCATCGCTTCTCGGCCTTTTGGCTAAGATCAAGTGTCGTATCTGTTCTTATCAGTTTAATATCTGATATGTCCTCTATCCAAGACTGGAAATGCTAATCATGTTGGCAGTTTAGCAGGATGAGCAGAGTCCTGTCCTCATTAATCAGTTGTTGCTGTATTACTGGGAGGAATTACCACAGGGGTACTTGGCACAACAGGGGCAGTTTGGGTCTGGGGTTTGCGGCAGACAAGATGGAATCAGTAACCAAGCCTCACAGTGGAGGCAAATCTAATTTTCATGCTCTCCTCAAAATTTAAATATTTTTGATGATGAATTCAAGTATAATTATAATAGGCATGTTTTCCAAGTTGAAGACTAAATGTCAAAAAGATTGTTCCAGAATCCTTTGATATGAAATATCTAAGTGGAAGTCCTTGGATCTCAATTGCATTCATGTAAACTAACTCTTCTGGCCAAATTAGAAATAATGTCTGGTTGTTATCCTACATATTACCTACCATATTGCTGATGGAATCACCCTCAGTATTAGATATTTTCATGCAGTTTTGCTGTCTCTAAAAATAGCTATGACGAAGACTCTTTATAGTTCAAAAAAATTTTTTAAAAGGACATTGGAAACAAGCAAAGTGGATACATAGAATTATGCACCTGCCGATGGGAAGGTAATTTCAAATATATACATGGAAAATGAGAGTTAACCTCTTCTTTTCCTGCATGGAAACAATGCACAGTATTTTATTTGTAATTTAGGTAACAGAACTAAGATTTTATGTAGCATCTACAATACCTTATATCCTAATTGAGGATTTCATTGCTCTTTACCAATCTTCTCTGAATTTCTGTATATAGGCTTCTATGATATAAGTGGTATAAACACACTGAAACTGCTCTAGGGCTTTCCATTCTTAACCAAACCATATTATATGTTGATGGGGCCCATGGCCTTTATTTTAAAAATGAATTAAAATCAAAATCAAAATAAAAAAACACCTAACTCTATTTAAATCATGAGAAATGTTTTCTTCTGATGAGATACATTTCCTCTCGCTCTACAATAAGAGATTTTTTGACAGTTTTTTCTCTATCCAACCAAGCCAAAGTAAAATCCAAAATAATCAATAAATTGCAAAAATTAGAAATTAACTTTGATTTTTCTCTAAGTTTTTAAAACTGTCTAGTTTTTAAAAATACTACACTGTTCATGGTATAGTTCACTCTGGTTTGAATATGTGCTCCAAAATTGTGTTGGAGAATTAATACCCAATGCAGTGGTGTTGAAATGTGGGAATTTTAAGAGGTGATCTGGTCATTAGGGCTCTGCCCTCCTGAATTCATTAATACTGTTACCAGAGGAGCAGTTTAGTTATCACAGGATGGGGTTCCTGATAAAAGAATGAGTTCTTCTGTCTCCCACTTACTCCCCTCCTTGCCATCCCCTTCCACCATGGAATTATGCAGCATGAAGACCCTCATCAGATATGGTCCCTCAGTCTTGGACTTCTTGCCCTCCAGAAGCATGAGACAAAAAAATTTCTTTCTTTTTTTTTTTTTTTTGAGACAGAGTCTCGCTCTGTTGCCCAGGCTAGAGTGAGTGCTGTGGCGTCAGCCTAGCTCACTGCAACCTCAAACTCCTGAGCTTAAGCGATCATACTGCCTCAGCCTCCCGAGTAGGTGGGACTACAGGCATGTGCCACCATGCCGGGCTAATTTTTTCTGTATATATTTTTAGTTGGCTAGATAATTTCTTTCTATTTTTAGTAGAGATGGGGTCTCACTCTTGTTCAGGCTGGTCTCGAACTCCTGACCTCAAGCAATCCACCCACCTCGGACTCCCAGAGTGCTAGGATTACAGGTGTGAGCCACTGCACCTGGACTAAATTTCTTGTCTATATAAATTACCCAGTCTCCAGTTTCCTTTTATAGCAGCACAAAATGGACTAAGACACAGTCCGCATTTATAGTACATGCTAAGTAGGAAAACATCTGAAAGGATAATGGAAAATTACTACAAAATAGTCCTAATGCATTGGGCTGGAAGGGTAGGGATTACCAAAGTTTTCTACATTATTTTTTAAATGAAGTCGAAGTTTATGGTTTAAATTATTGTGATGTTCAATAACAGAATGCAATTAAGATTGCTAATCAGCTGACATTAAGATAGGGACATTACCCTGGGTTACCCAGATGGCTCAATGTCATGATAAGAATCTATAAATGTGTAATCAGGAGGCAAGAGACTCAGTGTCACAGGGATATAACATAAGAACAACCACTGCTGGCTTTGCAGGTAGTAGGCAGATAGGAGCCAAGAATTGCTGGTAACTTCAAGAAGCTTGGGACAAAACCCAAAACCAAGAAACCCCAGAAAATGGATTCTCATCTAGAGCCTCCAGAAAGGAATTCAATCTTGCTGACTTCTTCCTCCTCCTCCTTCTCTTAAGACAAATTTTGGTCTTTGACACTGAGGAATGCAATATGATAAATATATGTTGTTTTAAGGCTCAAGGTTTCTACTAATTGTCCAACTCAGAATATCATCACATTTCATGAGAAGCTTTTTTAAAACATCATCTTGATATTAATAAAATCTTTTCTTCTTTTGGTCAGAATAAATGAAATTTCATCAAACTGTTGAAAAACTCCATTATATCTCCAAAGAAAAAGTTTTAGGCAATAAGTCTGAATGTTAAAAACCCAGAAAAGATGTAATGGATATAAGATTTATTTTAATTGTTAGACTTGGTGATTGTTTTTCCTTTAACATAAATTTAATTCAGTTCATTTGTGCAAGCACCATAGAGTAATTTTTGTATGCTGAATGAATTTTTAATCAGAGAAAGCAGAATATTAATAAATGCTTCCAAGTAGTGAGGCCAATGTTGTAGGAGCACAGCTAATGGACAGCTACACAGGCTTGGTTGTGCTTGAGATGGTGTTAGGTGTATAAAAACTACATAACATAAAAAATAATACAGAGAGACTGATTATTTAAAAATTTGTGTGAGCTAGTTAGGGTTACTCAAGGATCATTGGGTTGAATAAAAATGATAGGAGTGGTAATAATTTTGCCCATAAATACTAACAGATGATGTGAGTTCTATTGTTTTTCAGAAACAAGGTGTGTTTCTATTTTCCTGTTAAAATGAGAAAACTTTCCACTTATGTTACCATTGGAAAATGTCTTTTTTTTTTTTCCAAGCAGGCTTCTCAGCAAATACTTTCCTCCTTCTCTGTGCATCTCCACACTCCATCTTGAATGTAGGCCTAAGCCCACTGATGTGACCAGCAGTGACTTGGCTGTTGTCTACAAACAGTGATGTTCCTCATTGAGGTTTTTACAGCATTTTCACAACTGTCTGACTCGTTGGATTTTCAAAATGACTTCAAATGTAAGGCATTTTTCTACCTGATCAGGGTGATGAGAAATTTCTCCATCTGCAACAGCTGCCTCCTGAGCTTGCTCCAGGTCATCACCATCTACCCTAGCACCTCCTGGTTTGCCAGGTTCAAAAAGAAATTCAAGTGTTACAGCTCCTATTTCTTTTTCTTCCTCGGGTTTCTCTGTGTCTTTCAGTAATAACCTGATCTTCTACACTGGGAGATCTTCCAGTTGGGCCCAGGCCAATCTAAGGATTCTCACTAAATACTGCTCCCTTTCTCCCAGAAGTTATATGAACAGGAGTCTGCTTTCGATGCTGGCACTAAAAAGACGTATCTCCTTTTTTGTAGGAAATATGCTTCTCTAGTGCATTCATGGTGATTCTCTTGTCCAGTCATGAGAGGCAATCCCAGCACCTTCACAGCACCAGCCTCCCCCCAGGAGCCTCAGCAAAGAAAGGGCCTCCCAGACCATCCTGCTGCTGGTGAGTTTCTTTGTGGTCATGTACTTGTGGACGTCATTATTGCATCCACCTTAACTGTGTTATGCGGGCATGACACAGTCATCCTAGGTGTCCAGAATCTTGTGGTCAGTCTCTATGCCACTGTCTGTCCCTTGATAGAAATGTGTTCTGATAAAAGAATATTCTGCAAAATATACAATCAAAGCACCATTAATTTTTAACAAAGTAGTGATGGAAAAAATCTTCTATAGATTCTTCTATCAATTAGGTAGTATAGGATTTGTTATCTGATTTAAATAAAACGTGTAGAACTAACATATACAGACACACACACATACACACACGCACATAACCATTTTTTATTTGGATGCTGCCAAAGGCTATTTGGCTTCTCTAATTCAATGCTCATCAGTGTTTGATATTCCCATACCCAGTCTCTTATTCTTTAATTTTCACTTTTAACTTTACATACAAAACATTACTTTTCTCTTAAAAGCCACTCCTAGGAAGCTCCTATTTGCAACTAAATCACTTGGTGTTTTTTCCTTTGAAATTATTTTAGTTTACCCATTTTTGTTAAAGTTATTTTAGCTAAGCATTGAATTCTAGATTTAATGATAGTTTCTCTCAGCATTGTTTATTTTTCTATTTTTGGCTTCACACAAGCTATGGAAATTTTTTCTCATTTTCATAGGTTATCTTTGTTCCCCCAGTCATTTTCAGTGTTTCCCTCTTCTTTGGTGTTATATAGCTTGACTATTCTTTTGTTTAAGCCTTTTTAAAAAATTATCCTCATGTTGACACGCTGCATTTTTTTAACTCAGTGGATTTAAGGATTCATGGATTCATGTCTGGTTTTCAGTTTTAGAAACTTATTCATAACCAATGCCTTGACTATTTCCTTGCATTTTTTAATATATCTAGATAAATAAAGAGATGTGGCCCATTTGTTTTTATTATTTTCTTCATATATGTATATTTGTATTTTCCATGTTTTCTTTTTTTACGGTATTTAACTACATTGTGTTCAATATTCCACTTTACTAACCTCATTAGCTCACTATAATTTAGTATTTCATCCATATGATGTATATTAAGTTAATTATATTTTCAATTGTTTACTTTCTATTTGGCTCTTTTAAAAGCATGGCTCATCAAGCTTATAATTGCTTGTTTTTTCCACATTATATAAATTTTCTTTTGGATTCAATTACACATTTTAAACATTATTCCTGTATCTGAAATCTGTGTGATATTGAATTTCTTCTGACCCTCATCCTGATAATTTCTTTATGTGCAACATAAATTATAATTTGGTTCTTACATATGAGAGATTTTTCATTTGGGATGTCTGCAGTCAGGGTTAAAAGAGTAGATTTTTAAATGTTTATACAACAGAAAATTACAAATATGTGAAGTGATGGCTTTGTTATTTAGCTTAATATTTTCCCAATGTAAACGTACACCAAAATATCCCATTGCACCCAATATATGCCACTATTTTTTTAATTAAAAATAAAAGTTTTCCAAAGTTGATGATTTTTTCCAATGAATTGTTGAGCTATTCATTTTATATTCTTGTATATTAAGCCATATATATTTAATGGCTTAGAATAGTGCCTAACATATTGTGTGTCCTAAATGCTAACCACACTTATTGTCAAATTATCTCTTGTACATATCATTCTTCAAATACAGTATAATTTTGTATTTTTTCTTATGAAAACATTTTTTCTCATCTAAATCTTGCTAACAAAAAATAAGAAGCAGCGTTGCTTTCCCTGATTGATAGATTTCGAAGTACAATGGAAATTTCACTAATTTTTTACAAATCTCACTTAATAAATGTGATCTTTTTGTGTGTGTGGGTTTTTTTATTTCAGAATATTACTAGGGTATAAATGATTAGGTTATAGATATTGCCTTTGCACTTCCTGAGCCAGAGCTACAAGCATGCCCATCCCCCAGACAGTGTGCACCTCACCCCTTAGGCATGAATATACCCATTCCCTCCTCCCTGCCCCAACACCCAATGAATTTTACCTATGTGCACATAAGTTTTGATCAGTAACTACCGATTTGATGGTGAGGGAGTACCTGTGGTGCTTGTTTTTCCATGCTTGTGATACTTCACTTAGGAGAGTGGGCTCTAGCTCCATCCAGGAAAATATAAGAGGTGCTAGTTCACCACCATCTTTTTGTGGCTGAGTAATACACCATGGTATGCATATCCCATATTTTATTAATGCACTCATGTATTGATGGGCACTTGGATTGTTTCCACATCTTTGCAATTGTGAATTGTGCTGTTATCAACATTCTCACCCAGATGTCTTTATTACAGAATGTCTTTTTTTCCTTTTGGTATATGCCCAGTAGTGAGATTGCTGGATCAAATGGTAGTTCTCCTTTTAGTTCTTTGAGGTATCTCCATATTACTTTGCCTAGAGGTTGTACTAGTTTGCAGTCCCACCAGAAGTGTATGAGTGTTCTTATCTCTCTGCATCCATGACAACATTTATCGTTTCAGGACTTTTTGATAAAAGCCATTCTCACTGAAGTTAAGTGATAGTTCATTGTGGTTTTGATTTGCATTTCCCTGATGATTAGAGATGTTGAGCATTTTTTCATATGATTCTTGGCCATTAGTCTATCTTCTTTTGAAAAGTTTCTGTTCATGTTCCTTGCCCACTTTTTAATGGAGTTGTTTGATTTTTTCCTTGCTGATTTTCCTGAGTTCTATATAGATTCTAGTTATCAGTCTTTTATTAGATGTATAGCATGCAAATATTTTCTCTCATTCTGCAGGTTGTCTATTTGCTCTAGTGATAGTTTCTTTGGCTGTGCAGAAGCTTTTAAATTTGGTCAATCCCATTTATTTATTTTTGTTGATGCCATGATTGCTTTTGGGGTCTTCTTTATAAATTCTTTGCCTAGACCAATGTCTATAAGAGTTTTTTCAATGTTTTCTTCTAGAATTCCTGTGGCTTAATTCCTTAGGTTTAAGTGTGTTATCCATCATGAATTGATTTTTCTGAGAGGTGAGAGGTGTGGCTACTGTTTCAGTCTTCTACAGGTGGCTATCCAATACTCCCAGCACCATGTACTGAATAAGGATTCTTTTCCCCAGTGTATGTTTTTCTCTGCTTTGTCAAAGATCAGAAGGCTATATGAGGATGGTTTTATATCTGGGATCTCAGTCCTGTTCCATTGGTCTATGTCTCTGTTCTTGAGCTAGTATCATGGTGTTTTCATTACTATGGCCTTGTAGTATAGCTTGAAGTCTGATAAATTGATGCCTCCCAATTTGTTCTTTTTGCTTAAGGTTGCTTTAGCTACATGGGGTCTTCTCTGGGGTCATACAAACTGTAGAATTATTTTTTCTAGATCTGCAAAAAAATGATGTTGGTATTTTATTAGTGATCACATTGAATCTGTAGATTACTTTGAGTAGTATAGACATTTAAACAATGTTGATTCTGCCAACCCATGAGCATGGTATGGTTTTCCTCCTGTTTATGTCCTTTGCTATTTCCTTCCTTAGCATTTTATAGTTCTTCTTGTAGAGATCTTTTACCTACTTAGTTAAATATATTCCTAGGTATTTTATTTTCTTTGTTGCTATTGTGAAAGGTCCTAAGTCTTTGATTTGGTTCTAGTTTGTCTGTTGGTGTATATGAATGCTACTGATGTGCAGATGTTGATTTTGCAACCTGAGATTTTGCTGAACTTAGTTATCTATTCCAGTTGTCACTTGGCAGAATCTTTGGGGTTTTCTAGACATTAGCTCACATCATCTGTGAAGAGCAATAATTTGACCTCTTCTACCCCCGTTTGGATGCCCTTGATTTCCTTCTATCGTCTGAATGCTGTGGTGAGGAATTCCAGCACTATGTTGAAGAGAAATGGTGATAAACGGCAACTTTGTCTGGTTTCAGTTCTAAGGAGGCATGTTTTCAATTTTTCCCCATTTATTATGTTGGCTGTGGGTTTGTCGTATATGGCTTTTACCATTTTGAGGTAAGTCCTGTCTATGCCTATTTTGTTAGGTGTTCTTATCTTAAAAGGATGCTGAATTTTTATGAAATGCTTTTTCTGTATCTATTGCGAGGATCGTATGGTGTTTTCTACTTCTGTTTATATGTGAATTACATTTATAGATTTACATATATTAAACGATCCCTGCATCTCTGGAATGCAGCCCACTTGGGCATGATGGATTTTTTTTTTTTTTTTTTGGTAGGGAGCTGAATTTGATTTGATAGGATTTTATCAAGAATTCTTGCATCTATATTCCTAAGGGATATTGGCCTGTAGGTTTCTTTGTTCTTTTTTTTTTTTTTTTTTTTTTTTTGAGTCCTTTCATGGTTTTGCTATCAGGGTGACATTGGCTACATGAAATGTGTTGGGGAAGATTCCTTCCTTCTCAATATTGTGGAATAATTTCTGTAGTATAGGCACCAGTTCTTTTTAGTAGGTCTGGTAGAATTCAGATGTGAAACCCTCTGGTCCAGGACATGATTTTTTGAGAAGGTTTTGTATTGCTGCTTTAATTTCAGTACTTGATATTGGTGTGTTCAGGAATTCTATTTCTTCCTGATTCAGCCTAGGGAGGTTGTGTGTTTCTAAGAATTTGTCCATTTCCTCCACATTTTCAAGTTTTTGTGCATAGAAATTTTTATAGTATTCAGAAATGATATTTTGTATTGCTGTGATATCAGCTGTGATTTCTTCTTTTTGATTTCTGATTGAGTTTATTAGAGTCCTTTCTTTTCTGCTTTTGGTTAATCTAGTGAGAGGTGTGTCAATTTTGTTTATCTTTTCAAAGAACCAACTTTTTGTTTCATTAATCTTTCATATAGTTCTTTTGTTATAGACTTCATTTAGTTCTGTTCTGGTGTAGGTTATCGCTTTTCTTCTGCTTGGTTTGGGATTGTTTTGTACTTCTTTATCCAGTTTTTTGAGTCGATTCATTAGATTGTTGGTTTGTGATGTTTCAATCTTTGGATGTAGGTATTTAAGGCTATGCCTAGTCCTCTCAGGACTGCTTTAGCTGTGTCCCAGAGATTTTGATAATTTCTGTCCTCCTCATCATTTAGTTGAAAGAATCTTTTGATTTCCGTCTTAGTCTCCTCCTTGACCCCATAATCATTTAGCAGTAGGTTGTTCAGTTTCCATAACTTTCTGTAGAGATGAGTGTTTCTGTTGGAGGTGATTTCTAATTTTATTCCACTGTTGTCTTAGAAGATGAATAGTATAATTTCTATTTTTTTAAATTTTTTGAGACATGTTTTGTGTTCTAGGATGTGGTCAGCCTTATAGAATGTCCCACAAGGTGATGAGAAGAATGTATACTCTGTGGTTTTTGCATAGAAAGTTCTGTAAATGTTGTTAGTCCCATTTGTTCTAGAGTTCTGCTTAAGTACAATGTTTCTTTGTTTATTTTCTGTTTGGAAGATCTCTCCTATTTCATCAGTGGGGTATTAAAATTTCCAGATATTATAGTGCTGTTGTTTATTATTTTGTTTAGATCAAGTAGGTTTTGCTTTATGAATCTGGGCACACCTTTGTTGGGTACATAAATATTTAACACTGTTATGTCTTCATGGTAAATTATTCCCTTTGCCATATAGAATGACCATCTTTGTGTTTAATTTCTTTTCTTGATTTGAAGACTACATTATCTGATACGGAAACTGCTATGCCAGCTTTCTTTTGGTTTCCATTTGCATGGAGTATTCTTTTGCATTCCATCACCTTGAGTCTGAATGAGTCCTTGTGGGTAGATACAGGAGTTTCCTAAAGACAGCAGATATTTGGCTTTTACATATTTATCCATTCAGCCAGTCTATATCTCTTCAGTTTCAGTAGGCAGTTCAAGCTGTTCACATTTATTGAAAGAATTGATAAGTGGGGTGGATTTCTGTTCATCCTGTTGAATAGAACTTTGTTGCTTTCTTTTATTCCTTGAGGCACTGTGGTGTCTGACCTCTGACCTTTAGCTTTTAGATGATGTTACACTGGTGGCTATTGTTCTGATCCATGTGTAACACAGTTATGAATAGTTCCTGCAGGGCTAGTGTTGTTTTAACAAATTCTCTGATCTGTTTGCTTGTATGAGAAAGTATTTATTTTCCCCTCATATATGAAACTTAGTTTTGCAGCATACAAAATTCGAGGCTGGACATTATTCTGTTTGAGAAGACCAAGAATCGGGCCCCAGTCCCTTCTAGCTTGTAAGGTCTCAGTTGAGAAATCTGGAGTTACACTGATGGGTTTTGCTTTGTAAGTCAGTTGTTGCTCTCACCTTATGGCTTAGAGGAGGGCTTCTTTCATGTTTATTTTGTCCAGTCTTATGACTACGTGTTGTGATGTTTTCCTCTTTGTGATGAATCTCCCAGAAGTCCTTTGAGTTTTTTGTACCTGGATATCTAGATTTCTGGCAAGGACAAGGAAATTTCCTTCAAATATTCCCTCGAATAGATTATCCAACCCATGTATATTTTCTGCTTCACCCTCATGGGTAGATATGATTCTTATGTTAGGCCTTTTTACATAATCATGTATTTCTTGTAGGCTTTGCTCTTTTCTCTTATTTCTCTGTTCGATCTCTGTGACTGACTGGTTGAATTGAAAGATGTTGTCTTCAAGCTCTGAGATTCTTTCTTATGCTTGATCTAACTTATTCTTAAGGCTTTCCACTGTTTTGTAATTCCTTAAATGCGTTTTTTATTTCCAGAAGTTCTGTTTGATTTTTAATATTTCAATTTCATTACTGAATTTTTAATTCATTTCCTGAATTTTATTTATTTTTTTTTTGTGTGGTTTCTTTGTGTTGGGTTCCCACTTTATCTTGCATTTCATTGAGCTTACTTACAGTCCATGTCCAAAGTTCTTCATCTGTCATTTCAATGTTCTGATTTTGGTTTGCTAGAGAATTGATGTACCCATTTGATTATTCATACTTCCAGAGTTCTTTTGCTGATTACTTCTCATCTGGAGCAGCTGTTCCTTCTTACCTTTGTATTTTCTTTTGTATAGATAATGACATGCCCAGTTTAATATCTGAGCCAGTAGGTGGTGCTTGTGGCAAAGAATTGACCGCATCCTGTATGATGAGTCAGTAAATGCAGTAAAAGGGCATGCAAATTGACCTCCCTGTCAGTGGGTGGTCCTTGCTCGGAGGAACAAGCTTCAGTTTTGTTTTTGGGTCCTGTAACCAGCTCTAGCTTCTCAGGAGAAGCATTCTAATGCCCTAGGTGGTGGATGGGACCCTGGAACTTCCAGGTATGTTCTTATTCTCCACTTCATAAAGATGAGTTTTAAGTAATAAAATCATATTCATATTCATTATCCTAACAATGGAGAGAATTTTGAGCCATTTATTGGTTGGGCTAAAGACTCATTATTTTCATTCCAAATAATTCCATGTCAAGTGCCTAGAATATTAATTTTTATGAAATACAACAAAATAGAAATAAATGTATTTATAGCCATAAATTATGAAAGTAAACTAAAAAATTGATATGAATAGACATATGTAGTGAAATAGAATATAGAGTCATATAATAATAAAAAGAAAATAATTAAAAATATTTCCATATACCAAAGTTCAGTATCAGATTGCTTAAATTGTAAAATCCATCAATATTTAATGAAGAATTAATATTGTTTATGAAAACGTTCAGCAGTAGAAGATTTAACAGTTCCCAATTCCTTGATTAGCCAGCATACCATGATGCTAAGACCAGACAAAAGTATCACAAGTAAAGAAGAATATGGGCCAATATTCCATATAAATATAGACACAGAAATCCTCCTAAATACTAGTAAATTGAACTCAGCAACATAGAATAATGACTATACAGTATGACTAAGTAGAATTTTTTCACAAATGCAATGTTAGATTATTATTCAAAAATCAACCAATGTATTGCAAAATATTATGTGAATGAAAAAGTAATAATTTAAATAGGCAGAGAAAAATTTTGACAAGTCCAATACCTATTTATGATAAAATTCCCAGAAAATTACTAGAAGAGAATTTCTGAGACTTGCTAAAATGGATCTGTGTAAACCTACAGCTAATATCATTCTTAATAATTAGAGATTGGGTGCTTTACCCATAACTTTGGGAACAAGACAAGAATTTCCTCTTTTAGTACTCTCTTCAACATTGTACTGAAAGTATTAGCCAGAAAATTATACTGGAAACATAAATAAAATTCTGTAATTAGAAAAGAAAAAAACAGAACAGACTTTTATCGCACATTTCATAACATTGCACAAAAATGTATAAGGAATTTAATTTTAAAAACTCATTAAGCTACTAAGTTCATTGTCACAAGATATAAGATCAGCAAACAAAATTTAATGTACTTTTATAAAAAAGCAATGAACAAATGGAAATTAAATTAAGAAAATCATTTTCTTGATAATAGCATCAAAAAGAAGCATTTAGAAATAAATTTTTGCCGGGCGCGGTGGCTCACGCCTGTAATCCTAGCACTCTGGGAGGCCAAGGCGGGTGGATCGCTCGAGGTCAGGAGTTCAAGACCAGCCTGAACAAGAGTGAGACCCCGTCTCTACTAAAAATAGAAAGAAATTATATGGACAACTAAAATGTATATATACAAAAAATTAGCCGGGCATGGTGGCGCATGCCTGTAGTCCTAGCTACTCGGGAGGCTGAGGCAGTAGGATCACTTAAGCCCAGGAGTTTGAGGTTGCTGTGAGCTAGACTGATGCCACGGCACTCACTCTAGCCTGGGCAACAGAGTGAGACTCTGTCTCAAAAAAAAAAAAAAAAAAAGAAAAAAGAAATTAATTTTTAAGAATAAGTGCAAGTACTTTATGTGAAAAAATTATTAAAAATGCTAATAGAAATCAAAGACTTGAATATATGGAGATATATTCAATGTCAAAGGGTAACAATACTTAATAGTAACATCAAAATACCCAAATAATTGATCTATAAATTCAATGGAAATTTCCAAATAACTTTTCTTTAATTGAAATTGAGAAGGTTCCCCTAAAATTCATATGAAAATAAAATCAAATACACACAAGAATTTTGAAAAACTTCTGTTATGAATTCCTACAACAGTGTTACAGTACTGAAATGTATAGTACTAGCATAAGGATAGATTTATGTAGATCAAAAGAATAGAATTGAGGGTCCATTAATAAACACATTAATTTGTGGTAAAATTGATTTTGTCAAAGATGCCAAATAATTGTAATAATGGGAAAAAATTCTGCTCAACAAATGATAAAAATTAAATATCCACATGCAAAAAAATGAAGTTGGACCCCTAATTCAAATCACACACATACAGAAATACTCAAAATGGATTACATACCTAAATGTAAGAGATAAAACTGCAAAATTTTTGGGAAGAATATTAGAGTACCTTTTTGTGATCTTGAGTTAGGGAAAGATTTGTTTAGATATTATACCAAAAGCACAATCAAGAAAAGAAAAAAAATAATTATACCTTATCAAATTAAAAAATTATTTGAACATAATAATAAATATTAAAAGGAAAATTCCTTATTGAGAGAAAATATTTTAAGTTAAATATCTATTTAAGGTCCTGTAGAGAGAATATACATATAGAACTTTTTTTTTTTTTTTTTTTTTTTTTTTGAGACAGAGTCTCACTTTGTTGCCCTGGCTAGAGTGAGTGCCATGGTGTCAGCCTAGCTCACAGCAACCTCAAACTCCTGGGCTTAAGCGATCCTACTGCCTCAGCCTCCGGAGTAGCTGGGACTACAGGCATGCACCACCATGCCCAGCTAATTTTTTCTATATATATTTTTAGTTGGCCAGATAATTTCTTTCTATTTCTAGTAGAGACGGGATCTTGCTCTTGCTCAGGCTGGTCTCGAACTCCTGCCCTCAAGCGATCCACCCGCCTCAGCCTCCCAGAGTGCTAGGATTACAGGCATGAGCCATCATGCCTGGCCTAGAACTCTTACAAGTTAGTAACAAAAAAGTTTACCAATTAAAAATGGACAAAGTATTTAAACAGACATTTTTCCTAAGATGTAAAAATTTGCATGTAAAATATGCTCAACCTATTATTCATTAGGGAAATGAAAATCAAACCACAGTAATAAAATAATCAACACCCACTAGAATGGTTATATGTGATACAGGAGTTCAGAGCATCTTACTAGAATGTGTTTCCTGAAGGGTGGGTGTGCCTTACTAAATTTTATTCAACTTCTATTGCCCTTGGCACAGTGTGATGTACATGATTTAACATAATAAATGCTCCCTGGGTAAATGCGTGAATATCTGGAATGCCCAGGTTTGACTCTCTCAGAGTTAGGCTCTTTTTTCACCAGCCCAGCCAGAATTCTGCCCGGCCAGAGTTAAAATGCTTGTGGTTGTCACCTAAGCTGGCAGAGGGTTTCCAATATATATGAGATAAGTGTCTTCTGAGAGAATTTCTCCTCGACAGAGATCCCTGTTCAGAATGTGAATAAATGCTTCCTGTGCCAACTTGAACCTCCTGATATTATCAGTGATCTCCATTATGAGGTCGTCAGAAGAAGAAAAGGGGCTTTGAGACTCCCTCATTTATTCACCCTGTACCAGGTGCACTGGTGGTCCCAACATATGGTACTGAAAATGACCAAGTGGTCCCGGATCCCCTTCCAGGAGCCCAGAGTCTGAGGAAAGCTGGATTAAAGCAAGTACATGTGAAAGAAAAAAGCAAGTGCTGTACTGAAAATCATGTAGGATGTTGGGAAGGAGGGCTGGTGAGTAACTGCATGCAGGGACTCAAATGCCTCACTAAGGTGACACTTATGCTGTAACCAGAATGACAACAGGTAGCCATCCCTGCACAAGTCTGGGAACAGTGTGACAAGGAGAAGCCACCCCTGGTACAGAGACTTACAGGTAGAAGTAACTGTGGGAGAGGGGATTAGAAAGGGGCCAGTGGGGCTGGAAGGGGCCTGGGGAAGAGAGGAGCAGAGGGAGGGAGGATCCTGGGGCGTGAGACATGAGGGGAGTGACCTGCTTCTCTCTGACAACACTGCCCCAAGACATAGTACTTTAAACAACTATTTAATATCTCATAATTTGTGTGGACAAGAATCTGGGCAGATTATAGGTGGGAGCCTCTGCCTCAAGGTCTCTCATGACGCTGGGCTGTGGTCTCAGTTGAAGCTGGATTGGGGGAGGATCAGTTTCCAAGCTCACTCATGTGGGTATTGGCAGGATTCAGAGTAGACACAGATCCTGGGCTCCCCCGTCTGCTGGCCTGGACACTTCCTCAGTTCTCTGCCATGTGGGGCTTACCACAGGGCAGCTCCTAGCATCAGAGCTTGCCTCCTCAGTTTGAGGAATACAATAGAGAAAGACAGGGACAGACAGAGAGATATTGAGGAAGGGAACAAAGGACAGAGTGAGTAGGAGGTAAATGAAAACTTTTTGGTAACAAAATCTTAGAAGTTACAATAGACTAACTGCCTCCCATAACTTGTATGTTGAAATTTTAACCCCCAACTTAATGTATCCAGCCTCCCTTGGGTGTTAATATCTTTTTGATTTTTTGCTAATCTGGTGTCTGTGTGGCAAACGAAATGATTGTTCCTTTCATTTCCAGGTTTCCAAATGATACTTGTGAGTCACCTCTGGGTTGTTTAGTACCTACTTGTGTTTTGTCTTCCTTGAGTCATCTGTGCAGATCCTTGGCCCTGTGATGGGCTTTTTCTCATGCTGGAGTCTCCTGCCATTTTCCCCATTGCCAGCTTAGGATTATTGTAGCTGTTTCTTAAGGCTCCCTTTACTGCAAAATGAAGGGAAGCAATTATGTTGTTTTAAGTCAAAGTGTTTCTTCTAGAGTGTCTTTTCCTGTGCATTGTACGCAAAATGTGAAGAAAATGAGGCTTCCCCAGGCCCTTCTCCTCCATGGCAAAAGCAGATAGAGCCCCAGGCAGCATAGAAGGAATTTCATGCAGCCCTTACTGCACAAGAGTCTCTATTCTGATCTGTGGGCTGATGAGCAGCTGGCTGCAGACGGGGAGTGAGACACTCACACCATAAGGAGGTCATGTCCACAGAATCTGAGATGTGATGCCCTCCTAAAGCCTATGTTTTTCCATCTCTGTAATAAGGATTTTTTTTGAGGACTCAGTGGAATAATGCTTTTCATACATACAGGCTATTAATACAGGTGGGGGCTATTGCTCTACAGCTGAAAGAATATCATGGAAATTCCATGAAGGTATTTTACTGGTGTTGGTCCTTGGGCTCACTATGCAATAGAAATTAGACAGAGGCTGGAAGAGAGTTACAAGCAAGGCTTTATTGGGGCTTATGTTGAACATAAGTGAGGCAGCACAGAGGAAAAGTTCTCTTGCTGAGTCCCCAAGGGAAGTTCAGGGAGAGTTTTAAAGAGGCTTAGGTGGGAAAAGGATAGTGTGTGAGGGGGCAAAAGTGAAGATTTCCTTGTGTCTCTGTAGCTCTATTACATGCTTCTTACTCCATTGTATGTCCCATTAACATGTTAAATCTCCAACCCTGGGTGTGATTTTTAGCATTCAAATGGGAATAAAATGAGTAACAATCAAGGCAAGCTCAAGGTGGGGGTCCTTATTGGCTTGAGGTGCTTAGATCTGGATATATCTGGTTTCTTTGCAGAGAGGTTCTTAATCTAATGTCAGCATCTTGTTTCAGTGGTCTTGAAATAAACATTACCCAAGAGACAGATTATTCGGCCTCCCTGCTTATATGGGTATGGGCTGAGTTCTAGTGGCCAGGAGGTCATTTGTCTTTTTGTTTGTTTTTTGTCTTCTACAGCTAATTAGACTGGGCCATGCTGCCCCTTTTTGCCTCCCTTGGTCAGAAGTGAGGCCAAGGCCTTCCCTATACTGTCTCAGTATTAATAGGTTAATTATTTTCCACTCTCTGATGAAATTTTAGTTTGAAAGCCTAGAACATTTTTCACCATGAAAACCCATGTTCTTAACATGCACTAGTCCCTAAAGTGGTGTTCCTGGTTTGCGCTCCAGACTCCGAACCTCTGGTAGCTTGTGGTGCTGTCACTGACCATATATATCTTCTTATCCTCCCTAGTATGAAAATGAGTCTTCCCTGAACCTAGAGGAGGCCAGAATGTGGAATTTCCAGCGAGACACAAAGCAGATACTGGTGGACTCCCTAGTCTGCCAGGGTTGAACTATCTCCTTTTTCACCACCTTCTGGGGCTCCCACTGGGACTTTGCCACCATCCCACATTTCCTGGAGCAGCTGTTTAGCAGGTGAGCATCTATCCCCTCCAAGGTACAGTGGTGACTCTGCCACCTACTAGCTGTGTCAGTAGGATAGCACTGCAGCTCTCTGAACCTCAGTTTGTCCTTTCAAAAGTGGGGTGATCAAAACATGAACTCACAGGGATTTTGTAGTGACTAAATGGACTCAGACATGACAAGCAGGTCCCTAGTGCCTGGCTCTGTGGAAAGGCTTCAGGGAATGCTGTGGTTGTTCATTTACATTATTTTTTCTCCTCCTCACTGAAACCCTCTACCTCATGTCTCAATGGTCCATTTTTCTCTATGTTTAAAAAAGCACACACAGAGCAAATCTGTTTTTTTGTTTTTGTCTTTGTAAAGTACTTTATTTGTGCAGTCCCTTTTCTAGATCCTTGGGATAATTTAGTAAAAAAAGGAAACGAAAATCCTTCAGCCTCAATATTATTTGGGGAGAAAGACACTCACAGCAGACATCATAAGGGAGCCATAGCAACAGAATGTGAGATGTGATGCCCTCAATGACTGCTCTAGGTATGGATGCATCCCCCCAGATTCCGACAATGATGACAGTTCCTAGGACCAACCATGACATTTCAATAGATGCAAAAAAGGATTTGACTAAATTCAACATCCCTTCATGATATTATCTCTCAACAAGTTAGGAATAGAACAAATTCCCCCCAATGCAATAAAGGCCACGTATGATAAATGCACAGCTAACATACTAACAAAAGGGCAATAGTTGTTAGGTTTTCCTCTAAGAGCTTGAACAAGTCAAGGATTTTCTCTCTTGCCATTTCTAGTGAACACAGTAATGGATGTTGAAGACAGAACAATTAAAGAAAAAATAAAAACCATCCAGATTGGAAAGGAAGGAGGTAACTTGTCCCTGTTTGCACATCATATAATCTTATATGCAGAAAACCATAAAGATTTCACCAAAAAACTGTTAGAGCTAATAAACAAATTCAGTAAATTTTCAGGACACAAAATCTACATGTAAAACTCACTAGCACTCATAGGCACTAAAAATAAACTATCTATAAAAGAAATCAAGGAAACAATCCTATCTACAATAGCTATGAAAAAATAACTTAGAAATAATTTTCACAACAAAGATGAAATATCTATACCCTGAGAGCTAAAGAACATTAAGTAAGAAACAGAAGAAAACACAAACAAATGGAAACATATCCCTGGTCATCGATTAGCAGAAATAATATTGTCAAATGTTTATATTATACAAACTGATCTACAGATTCAATGCAATCCCAACCAAAATACCAATGACATACTTCAAAGAAATAAAAATGCTAAAAATGTGTATGCTTCCAACAAAGATCCTGAGGAGTATAAGCAATGGAGTTGGAGGGGAAAAAAGCTAGAGACATCACAGTACTTGGTTTTGAAATACACTACAAACCGATAGTAACCCAAAGAGTATGGTACTGGCATAAAATCAGACACATAGGATAATGGAGCAGAATAGGGAACTCAGAGATAAATTTATACATTCACAGTTAACTGATTTTAGACAAAGGTGACAAGAAAACACAATAGGGAAGGAACAGTCTCTTCAATAAATTTTGTTGGGAAGCCTTGATTTCCAGACATAGAAAAATGAAATGAGTCTCTCACATCATACCATATACAAAAACTAACTCAAAATTCATTAAAGGCTTAAATGTAAGACCTGAAGCTCTGAAACTGCTACAAGAAAATTTAGCATGACAGCTTTATGATATTGATCTAGATAATGATATTTTGGATTTAACCTCAAAATTCCAGGTACCAAGTAAAAACAGGCAAATGGGATTACTAACTAAAACATTTCTACACAACACCAGGTAGAAACAACAGAATGATTACACAACTTATAAATGGGAAAAATGTGTAAATTATATACTGACAAGGGGTTAATATCAAAAATATATGGGAAACTCAACTATACAACAAAAATTGAGTAATTATTTCAACATAGGCAATAGATCTAAATAGACATTACTGAAAATAAGACATACAAAGGCCAACAGATGTAAGAATTGTTCACCATCAGTAATCATCAGGAAAAGGCAAATCTAAACCACCATATCAACCAGACAATCTTGTTAGAATGACTACCATTAAAATAGAAAAGATAATAAGTGTTGGTAAAGATGTGGAGAAAAGGGAACACTTGCAAGCTGTTGGTGTGATTGTAAATCAATGCAACCTTATGGAAAAAACTTGGGAGAATTCTGAAAAGTTAAAAAAAACCTAAACTACCATGTAATATACCAATTGCATAATTAAGTATACATCCAAAAATATAAGATTAGTATTCTGAAGGAACAGCTGTACTCTCACATTTATTGTCGTCTGATTTATAATAGCCAAGATATGGAATCGACCTAAGTGTCCATAATGGAATGGATAAAGAAAGTGTGTATGTGTGTAATCTTTATACATATATAATGGAATATTAAACATAAAAATCCTGTCATTTTCCATCAAATGGATGAACCTGGAGAACATGTTAATTGAAATAAGCCAGGCATAGAAATACATGTATCTTATGCTCTCATTCACATGTGTAATCTAAACAAGTTGATCTCATTAAAGTAGAGAGTAGAATGGCATTACCAGACGCCGGAGTTTTTAGGAAGGATGGGAGCTTGGAGAGATAACTGTCAAAAGATACATAATTACAGTTAGGAGGAATAAGTTCAAGAGAGCTACTGTACAGCATGATGACTATAGTTAATGATGACATAATCTATATTAAAAAATGCTAAAACACTAGATGTTATGTGTTCTCACCACAAAAATAACTATGTGAGGCACAATGCTAGTTAATGGGCTAGAATTAAGCATTTAATAATGTATATATACTTGAAAATATCATGTCTTACATAAGAAATACATAAATAGTACCTGCCGATTTAAAAATAAATGTTGAAAAATTGTGGAATACTGGCAATATTCCAAATATTGAGTCTGTGCCTTTGTCATAAGCTTAACTAAACTCCATCAAAAAATGTAGTTTTACAAATCTTTTTGTTATTCCATTACTTGGTCATAAGTATAGGAACTCTGATATTTACCAGTATGTTCAGAACCTAGTACCAAAAAATGGCAGTGGCCAATGCACTTTAAACGTGTGGTTCATGGCGTTCCTTGTGCTGGTGGTGATGGTATGGAAGACACCTAAGACACAGGTGGTGCTAATGGTTCCGTCTCTGGCCACACTGTGAACATGAAAAACAAGTTTGCATCCAAAATCACTGAGAAGATGTTTTAATCCAAAACCTGCTGTGATCTCTGAGATTTTTCTAGAGAGAATGATGAAATAGATGGCTATGGTTGGTTAACTGAGAACAAAAACAGTGCACTCTGAACTATATTCATTAAAATAAAGGAAGATATAAGAGTGAAAGATTTCTCAAGATTGCAATATCAATCTGAAAAGATTATTCCAAATTTTAAATCCATACAGGTAACTTTATTACTGTCCAACACTTAGCAGACACACTCAGAAATAAAAGATTCTCCCTACACACATAAGTTTTGCTCAACTATTTCATAAAAAAATTAATTTCAAGATTCAACACTTACCATTATCTTTCATTCAGAATTTATTTCTAAGAAATGCTTTCTCTTAGGACATTTAGGAACTGTTATTTTTCCTTACATAGCATTCACAATATATGGCTCACTCTTATCAATGCTTTACCTAATACAAGTAATTTTATATTTACCACATTTTGTGTTAGGATCTAATAACTTCTTCCTTTACAAACAAAGACAAACCATGCTAACTGCTTGACTTAACCATCTTGTCCATGGCCGCTGAATCCTCCTTACCTCACTTAAGGGATCAGAATGTTGCATTTATAACCTATAAATTGTCTCAAACTCTCCACATAAAAAAAAATTGACCACATGAAATAAAATCCTAAGATCTCATAAGAATTTATAAAGTACTGTGTGAAATGACCTGCGGTGGGGAAAAGAGTGAGAAAGCTGTAGCCATAGAACAGGCAAAGAAGAAGGACTGAGGTGCATGTGTAGCTGGGGCTGAACATAAACACACAGCAACAAACAGGACACAATTAGGAAATGAAAAGCAGCAGAATTCCCCTTTCTAAATTCAGACAGTAAATTTTGCAGCCTCTAAACAAGTACTCTCTCTGCACATGCAGAATCAATGTCATTTCTTCACCTGGCTGTTTTGAGTCTCTTACCTGAAGCCACAAAATCACTGTAACAGAAATACTCACTGCTAATTATGTAACATCTATTATACACCTAGTGCTGTCATGTTTTTTCTTTCCAGTAAATGTCAAAACAACCTGATGACTTATGAAGCCTCTTCAGTGTTTATCTAGATTGGCCCAATAGTCTATCAACTCAATTATGTCAATTACAAAAAGTGAAAAAGACAGCAACTAAAGAGGAGCTGGCTTAAACAAATTTCGCCATTTAAAAAGAAAAAAATGAAATTTACTAATTAATACAATTTAACTTAGTATACTCACTATGGCATTACATGTTCAACTTATTTGGGGAACACAATTAAATTTCATAAAAATTATTTGTATGATCCCTGAGTCATATGAAGATTATTTCTTAACTTTTGGAACAATAATTTATTTGATGTAGCATGAACAACAGGCATTTGAAAACAGAGGATTTACATGGGGAGATTCAGAACCAGGAGCCAAAAGATTTTAGAGAAATAAATTCAATTCAAAGCAGAGAATATATGTTTATTTTCAGAATCTATGAGGTTTCTAGTTTGGTAGTAAATTATCAACATTTTCTTAAATTACCTCTTTTATTCCAATATTTTTCTTTTCTTCTCAAAATAGGTACACACACAAACACAATTACTTCCTACATCATTCTGCACTTAAAGTTTATCTATAGAGTCTATATGGAGTTTTCAGGCCGGGGAGGTTGCATATTCAAAGAAAAGTGTACAATGAAAATTTTCAAATAGTCATTCATTATTCAGCAATGTATGGTCTTTGATTATACTCCTATATAATCTCATTATAACCATTTTAATGGCCCTTAATAGTTGCAAAAAGAAGAAAAAGAATGAAAATATAACCTATGGAAGCAATACTTTTCAAATTAACTAAAGCTTAAAGCCTCTGCAAAAAAGCTTCTTAGTAATGTTATGTTCCACTATGTTACCCAATATTATATTGTTTACATGTGTTATCTGGACTTTGAATAATGTGAACTACGTAAATCTCGGTGGAAGGTTAAGACTTCATTCAATACACAACATGTAACACATTAAAAACAATTTTGTTTTATTAAAACAAATTAAGATCACACATAGTCTTAGTAACAGCATTTCAAAATCTACTTTGTTCTATTACTTAATATATAATTGGTAAAATAATTTACTTCTAAAGTTGAAAGTGTTCTCAGAAGAATATTATATTAAAAACCTACGACACAATTTACTTAAAACAGTGTTACGGCTGGATCAAAAACAGCCTCTCCACTTAGATTTTCTTACTGAATATTACATCTTGGTGTCCTTAATTTTCCTTGCAAGAGTACAAAAACGATGCCTACATAATTTAGAAAGGTCTTTCATAGCTCTGATGCAGCAAAAGTTGGCCACATCCTTTCACAGAAACAATAGGAATGAAAGCATAGCAGCAAGTGATTTGAGTGTTGAACTACATCAATATTTAATTTTTCAAGCATCTAAAATCATTTCAATGAAAAATAGCATAATTTGAGTATAATCATAACCCTCCAAAAATCAATCTTCTGCTCTTTTTAAGCCTGCATACAAATAAGTTATCTTTTAACTTTGGATTATTCTTCATAATCGACCCTCTGCTTTAATGTCTGAAAGTGTTAGTGCCTTGGTGCTTTCTACTGTAAATCCTTTGATGCTTAGACTTCAGTTATTAAACTTTTTCATATTTCTTGTATGTCTAAAATATCTTTTCATATTAATGCTGATGTTTCCAAAGGCATATTTTTTGAAGAAATATTTTTCCGCATTTATTTTATTTGTAGGGCTTCTCTCCAGTCCAAATTCTGTGAAGTTCAATACAGTTTAAGCAATTGTTAAAGGTTTACCCTCCAGTATGAATCCTGTGTGTAAGAAATAAGATCTGCGATATAAGTAAATGTATTGCACCAGTCCATATACTTGTAATTTTTTTCCCTGTATCAATACCATGGTGCACTCTAAGACTTTTATTTTGTGGAAGGTGTTTCAACAGTCTTTACATTTATACTGCTTTTATCCAGTATGACCCCTGTCATGTCAAGTAATATATGAACAGTTATTAAAGAATGTGCCACATTGTTTACATTTGTAGGATTTTTCTCAGGTATGAATTCTGTCATGTATAGTAAGGCAAAAACGCTGGGTAAAGGCTTTGCCACATCATTCACATTTGTAGTGTTTCTCTCTAGTATGAATTCTCTTATGTGTGGTCAGGTGTGAACGCTGGTTAAAAGCTTTGCCACATTCTTCACATTTGTAGGGTTTCTCTCCAGTATGAATTCTCTTATGTTTCTGTAGTATTGAACACCACTTAAAGGCTTTGCCACATTCTTCACATTTGTAGGGTTTCTCTCCAGTATGAATTGTCTTATGTGTGGTCAGGTTTGAACACCGGTTAAAAGCTTTGCCACATTCTTCACATTTGTAGGGTTTCTCTCCAGTATGAATGGTCTTATGTGTGGCCAGGTGTGAACGCTGGATAAAAGCTTTGCCGCATTCTTCACATTTGTAGGGTTTCTCTCCACTATGAATTGCCTTATGTGTGGTCAGGTTTGAACGCTGGATAAAAGCTTTGCCACATTCTTCACATTTGTGGGGTTTCTTTCCACTATGAATTGTCTTATGTGCGGTCAGGTGAAAACGCTGGTTAAAAGCTTTGCCACATTCTTCACATTTGTAGAGTTTCTCTCCAGTATGAATTGCCTTATGTGTGGTCAGGTTTGAACGGCAGTTAAAGGCTTTGCCACATTCTTCACATTTGTAGGGTTTCTCTCCAGTATGAATTGTCTTATGTGTGGTCAGGTGTGAACGGTGGATAAAAGCTTTGCCACATTCTTCACATTTGTAGGGTTTCTCTCCAGTGTGAATTCTCTTATGTATATTAAGGTATGAAGACCACTTAAAAGCTTTTCCACATTCTTCACATTTGTAGGGGTTCCCTCCAGCATGACTTGACTTATGATTAGAATGGCTTGAGCAAGATTTGAAGACTTTGCCACATTCTATATATTTGTGATGTTTTTCTCTAGTATGAATTCTATGATATTCAGTAAAGTGTGAACATTTGTTAATGGCTTTTCCACATTCTTTACATTTGAAAGTTTTCTCTACAGTATGTCTTATCTTATGTCTATCTCGTTTTGATAATTTTCTGAAGACCTTCACAGATTTATTACATCTGATGAAACTGCAATACCTAGCTGTGGAAAATTGGTTAAGTCCATTATGACATTCTTCCTGCACCTTGCACGCACCCACAATTTCCCAGTCTTTCCTTAAGCTTAAATTATGAAGTCCAGAGCCTTCATAATTTCTTAGTAGCACTTTTTGGAATGAATCTTTCAGGCTTGTCCCTGACAAATGGTCTTGGGTGTAATGAGAAGACACAGCTGAAAGAAATAAAAATAAAATATTATCCCACTTTTTTTTTTCAGCCTTAGATGAACATCTATTACAAATCTAACATATAAAATTATAGCAAGCACATTATCATGACAGCATAGTAAAGTACCACAGGCCCTAATACAGTTACAGCTACATAACATTAATAAAAAATATACTGCCCAAATTGCTTCTGTGTGAATTTTAAAACCAATTAAATGTTTGCAGCATCCTGGGAGAGCACAGTGCCAGAAGCCACATAGAAGAGGAAGAAAAGTTTGTTACATTTACCTACGATTGCCCTTCCTAATATAATATAGCATGGTTTATTTGGGTTTAAAAAATCAACTCCTGGATTCTCCCCAGAGAAAGAGAATTGTGGCACATATTTATATTTTTGGACTTTTAGGGGCCTTTCCATAGACTGGTTAGTGTCTCCCATAGCACAGAATGCTGAACATAATTGTGTTGTGCTTTGGAAGGTAGACTGGGTTTGCTGCAAACAAAGGTAAATGACTGTTACAGCAGCAAAGAGACTTCAGTACAAGTGGCATACAATAGGTGTAGCAAATGATTACAGGGCCTTAAGAAAAAACATGGAAAAATCACTTTACCTGGAAAATAAACACACAATTCCACAGAACAAACATCCTGAGAATAGATTTGGGAGGCTCCAAGAATCTGTAGCCCAAGCAATTCATATCAGAATCTCCCAGGACAAAGCCATTTGTTAAAGATTGTGACAGATGAATTTTTATTTAATCCCCAAATATCAACCATAGATTATAACATACACAAAGTATCAGGATATCCTAGCCCAATAAAACAAACAAAATAAATAATCAGAAATTAACTATGAAGAAATGATATATAACCTACCTGAGAAAATTAAAAAGTCCCATCTGAATAGTACACAATGAGTGACATGAAACACAGACAACTAAATGAATACAGCAAAATTAGAACAGCAACAAAAAGCATAAAAGAAAACAAACTGTGGAGCTGAAGAACACAAATAGAAATGACTGAGCAATTCTAAAATGTAAGAAAAAGAATGAAGAAATCAACAAGCTCAACACACTTTAACTAGGATAAACAAAAAGACCCATAACAAGACACTATAAGCAAAGCTTTGAAAGTCACAGAAAAGAGAATCTGAAAAGCTGCAAGACAAGAGTGATGTGTCATCTACAAGCTTGCTTCTAGGAGAGAACCAGTGGATTTATCATCAGAAACTTTGCCCTGCTGAAAAAAATTGGGTTATATAGTCACAGTGTCTAAAGAACAAAAACCGCACAGCAGAAATACTGTATCTAGCAAAACTATCCTCCTAAAAGAAGAAAAAATAAACATTTATCAACATAACCAGATGCTGAAAGAGTCTGTCAGCACTAGATCTGCCCTACAAGAAGTGCCAAAGGAAGCCCCTTTCACTGAAAATAAAATGATGCTAGAAAACAACACAAAATTATACAAAAATAATTAACGAAGAAGGGAGAGGGTCAGAGGGCCTACTAGAGCCATCACTTGCTGGAGCACCCCAGAGGGAAGAAAGTGTTTTAGATAAAGAAAAGGGAGGAATGGGCACAGCTCATGTGTAGTTTGGAGGAGGTGCCGGAGCCAGCTGCGTACTTCACAGGGGGAAGTTGTGAAGCAGAACACGAAAAAGGAAAAAGAAAGAGATGAGAAGAAACTGGTGAGAATCAAACACAAAGAGGCTGAGAGCGCAGTGAAGGAATAAGGGAGCACTGCGTTTCTACTTCCTACTCACCTTTGGTAATCAGTGGGCTACTGGGTTGTATGTGAGCTTTCCCACGTTTATGCGCATGGGCACTGCTGCACCCACTGAATCGTGTGGAGAACAGGAGTGGCTCTGGAACTTGGATGTTTCATGCAGGCTGCCTTCCAAGGAGGGCGACTGGAGGAGCCAGGGTCCTGGCTCTATTCCTGGCTCTCTTCCTCCCTCCCCAACCCACTGCAGCCGGGAGTGTAGCCACCTCTCATCACCTACAGTGTTCTCCACACCTTTACCTCTGGGGACCTGTGGTGGCTCCAGGTGTGCCCAGTCTGGGACTTCCCTGCCTGTGGTACTCTGTGCAGACACAAGCCAGTGAAGAAGACATACAGGCTGGATCCTGTGCCCCCACGACTTGAGTGAATTCCTAAGGGGCACAATGGAGAGATTTGAGAGACTAACTTGGTAGGCAAGGGAGCCCACATGGCAAGAAATGATGCGAGAGTACAGTGGGGGTTTGAGCCACAGAAATCTGGTGAAATGCCCGTACCCTCACAGGAAAGTCACACTGTCAGACTAGAGTGGATCCCTGGCATAAAGTTCTCAGCCTGTGGTCCCACTGTGGCTGAGTGCAGCAGGTTTCTGTGCCCATTTGCAAACCGACACTGGAGGGAGCCCCTCAGGTCAGGGGTAATGAGAGAGGGGCGGAGCTCACTCCAAGAGCCAGTTGGTGAACTACAGACAGCCCCTCCCCCATAAGCAGTCTTTTTAGTTTTGATAGATCTTTTTGGCCCCTCTCCCAGTGGCTTTTCCCAGGGCCCTGGGATAGGACTTTGAGCCCTGCCAAGACTTTGCAGAGCCTTCCAGGCTTGCTCAACCTAATCCCACCCAGCCTCACTCTCCCACTGTCCTCTGTTGTGCTGGAGAGGAAGCAATCCCCTGGGGACTGCAGGCCCCTCCCACTGTCTGGGATAGTCAAATGCTTCTCCTAAGGGGCTGAAGGCTACTCCAAGCACAAAAGAACCCCTCTGCACTGGGCTCTTTCCTGCAAGCATCCACCACTGACAGGGAGAATGACCATATAGCCCATTACAGCACCTACGGACTCAATCCAACAAGGTGTAGCCGACTCTTATAAGCACCACCCACCTCAGAGCTTAAGCCAGGGGGATTCCAATACAATTCACACTATTGGGAAGAGGGGAAGACAGCAGAATTGAAGTAGCACTGCTTTTGAGGAGAGGAATCAAAGTTGTAGGCAGCTTGAACTGTGAGGAGTCTCCCCCATCCACTGCAGACCTCTGCGCTCATTGGGGACCTGCTCAGAATCCATGCAGAGACATTGCACACGAGAGCAGGGGATGAGGCCATGGAGGCAGAGATAAAGGAATCCTTACACACTGTTGGTGGGACTGCAAATTAGTACAACCTCTATGGAAAACAGTATGGAGTTTTCTCAAAGAACTAAATGTAGACCTACCATTTGATCCCAGAATCCCACTACTAGGTATCAACCCAAAGGAAAAGAAGTCTTTCTATCAAAAAGACACCTGCTCTCAAATACTTCTTTCAGCACAATTTACAATAGCAAACATGTGGAATCAACCCAAGTGCCCGTCAATTTATGATTGGATTAATAATATGTGGTATATTTACACCATGGAGTACTAGACAGCCATAGAAAAGATCAATTAATGCCTTTTGTAATAATTTACATGTACCTTGGGACAATTATCCTAAGTGAAGTATCTCAAGATTGGAAAAACACCACATGTACTCATTATTAAATTGGAACTAACTGATGAGCACACATGTGCACAGAGGAAACTAAAACTTGGTGGAAATCAAGCAGGGGGCAGGGGGAAGAAGGAGAGAAACAAAAACCTGCCTGGTGGGTACAATATTTGGGTGATGGGCACACCTGTAGTCATGACTCAAACATTACAAGAGTGATTCATATAACCAAAATTTTTTTTATCCCTTTAATATTCTGAAATAAAAGAAACTTTGTCTGGGAAAGAGATGGAATTAAATCTAAATAAAGTTCTGCAGTATTAGAATAATGGTGCAGAAAATGCTCTTAATCATGCTTTAAAGTTTACAAGATAAAAGCACAAAAATGATTAGAAACATCTGTTAGGCCGAGCGCAGTGGCTCACGCCTGTAATCCTAGCACTCTGGGAGGCAGAGGTGGGAGGATCACTCAAGGACAGGAGTTCCAGAGCAGCCTGACTGAGAACGAGACCCCATCTCTACTAAAAATAGAAAGAAATGATTTGGACAGCTAAAAATATAGAGAGAACAAAATTAGCTGGGCATGGTGGCACGTGCCTGTAGTTCCAGCTGCTTAGGAGGCTGAGGCAGAAGGATTGCTTAAGCCCAGGAGTTTGAGGTTGCTGTGAGCTAGGCTGATGCCACAGCACTCTAGCCCAGGCAACAGAGTGAGACTCTGTCTCAAAAAAAAAAAAAAAGAAAGAAAGAAAGAAACATCTGTTAATGGATATACAGTATAAGAAGATACAATTAGAGATATCAATAACATAAATTGTAAGGCAGATATAATGAAGAAGAATTTTTGTATACAAGTAAAGAAGAGCTGTTACTTACAAGTTTAACTATAAACTTACTGTTGTAACTATAAGAGCTCTTATGTAATCTGCATGGTAACCAAAATAAAATACTTATAGAGATACATTTTTAAAAAAGGAAAGATCAAAGCAAGTCACTACAAAAATCAATGAGACACAAAAGACAGAAAATGAGGAAAACAAGGACAAAACACCTGCAAGAATCAAAGAAAACAATTAATAAAATCCAATAGTAAGCCCTTCCCATTCAAACAATTATTTAAATATTTACAGACTAAAATCCCCGATCAAAAGAAAAAAATTGAGTAAAGGGGTTTAAGGAAATTCAAAAAGCAAGATCCAACTATATTCTCTTTATAACAGACTCACAATTAGATCTAATGAAAAAAATGGACTCAAAGTGGCAGGATGGAAAAACACACTCCATGCAATGGTTAAGC
This sequence comes from Eulemur rufifrons, assembly GCF_041146395.1. Classification (NCBI taxonomy): domain Eukaryota; kingdom Metazoa; phylum Chordata; class Mammalia; order Primates; family Lemuridae; genus Eulemur; species Eulemur rufifrons. Next base: position 6,159,361 of record NC_090986.1, read on the forward strand.
AAATGAGAGCAGGAGAGTCACAATCATATTAGGCAACTATTACTTTGAGTCAAATGCTGTCCTGTTTCATAAAACACACTATGCCAAAACTGTCACAAGACAAAAATGGACACTAAATTATAATACAAAGTTTCATTCACTGGAAACCTATAATTTATATATATAAAAAATATTTTTTATTTGGGATCCTAGATCCCAAAGCTCTTATAAAGGCACTTAGAGTATGACATATATTTTATATATAAAACTATTATACAAACACACACACATTATATAATCAGGGTTCCCAAACATATAAATGTATAGGTAAAAAATGTATACAATTTTTTATAGACATATGGCTGATTTGTATTTTAATTAAACCAGGCATTGATAAAGTGTATATAGGAAGTTGCAATTTCAACCAAAATTACAGTGTGTAGGTAAAACAAAACACACAATAAACTTATGTCAAAGGACGTAACTTAAAAAAGAAATGCAGTAATATGTTATTGCAAAACAAGAAATGTTTAGATGTAAAATGTGATATAGAACAATATAGAAAGTAAGACTGTATAGAGAGAGTGACATTAACAACATGATGGAATAGGAAGTCTCCTACTTTTCTATCTCCCCACAGCAACTAAAATTTGGTAGCCATCCATGGATAAAAGTGACTTTATGAAAGCCAGGCACAGTAGCTCAAACATGTAATTCCAGCTACTCAGAGGCTGAGGGAATATGATCACTTTAGTACAGCAGTTTCGGACCAGACTGGGTGATATTATGAGACTCCCATCTCAAAATCTATGTCCTTTTATAAAAGCTTTGAGATCCAGGAAGGAGGTTATAAGATAATACTAAAGCCCAAGACCAAAGAGGGTCATTTTGAGAAGGCAGGCCCTCATTCACGTGGTAAACTTGAGAACCCCTGGTCTTGGATACAGACCAAGAAGTGGCTCACTCCACTTGGTACCACTGAGAATTCTGAAGTGACTCTATAAGCAACTTCAGCTCCTCCCAGCCATGGTCTAGGGATGATCCTCCCTCTCCAGAGGCCTGCAGGGAATGTCCCTTTGTGTCCATGGAGGCAGGCCTACAGACCTTGGCACTCACTGTGGTCTCTGAAGCAGCCATAAGTCAGTTCCAGTTCTCTCAGCTACAGTGCAAGGCCAGTGCTGCACACCTAGGGACCAACACCGTGCCCTGGGGAAAACCTCTCACATATTCAGTGGGAGCCACACCCATACATATACTTGACACCCCCCCCACCATATACAGACCCAACTGCAACTTCCTGCCCTACAGATCAAAGTCCCGAGGGCAATCCAGTCTGCCCAGAAACAAGACAGAATTGACAACTGTCCAAGCCCCTAGTAACAGACCCACTGAAGGGAAGCATCAAAGCTGACCTAGAAGCAGCCTTGTAAGCCAGCTAGAACCCCGATTCTTTGCAAGTCCAGAGGATAACCCATCAAGCTGCGGACCCAAAAAGGAAAGATCTTTACCTGCTGAAATTGGTTTATGAAAAGTGGATGACATATTTGCTCCTTCAAATGCAGAGACACAAATGCAAGGCTGTATTGTACACACTTTCAATCTTTCTATTTTATGATAACATTGGAAATCTTAGGCAAAAATATTGGGAAAAAAATTTTTTAAAGCCATCAAATAGAAAAGAAAAAAAATCACTATTTATAGATGACATGATCTTATATATAGACAACCCTAAAAGAGTACAAAAAAAAACCCTGTTTAAACTAAAAAATGCACTGAGTAAATGAGCAGAATATTAAATTAACATGCAAATGTCACTTGTGTTTTCATACAGTAACAAGCTATCCAATAAAAAAGAAAATAATCATTTATAGTAGCATCAAAATAATAAACATTTTAGCAATAAATTTAACTAAAAAGGTGAAAGCGATTTACACTGAAAAATATAAGTTGGTGATGAAAGAAATTGAAGACACAAATAAATGTGAAGATTTCACAGGTTTATATACTAGCAGAATAAATACTGTTAAAGTGTCATATTATGCAATGTCACCTAAAGATTCAATGGACTACCTATCAAAATTTCAATGGCATTTTTTCACAATAATAAAAAACACAATCCTAAAATTTTTATGGAACTACAATATATTTTCAGTAGCCAACATAATACTGAGGAAGAAGAACAAAGCTGGAGGCCTCATACTTCTGATTTCAAACTAATTTCAAAACTACAGTAATAAAAACAGACTAGAACATGCATTAAAAAAATGACAAAAAAACCAATGGAACAAAACAGAGAGCCCGGGAAAAAATCCATGCATGCAAAGTCAATTCATCTTTGACAGGGACACCAAGAGCACACAGTGCAGAAAGTATAGTCTCACCAATACTTCAATACTTGGTGCTAGAAAACCTGGATACTCACAAGAAAAAATACAATTACACCATTTCATCTATAACATACACAAAAATTAATTCAAAATATAGACTTATATAAAGCACAAATCCTTAAAAATCATAAAAAAAACTTATGGAAAACCTCCTTGATAATGACTTTGGCAAAGAATTTTTTGGATACAACATCAAACATGTGACAAAAAGTAAATATAAATAAATTGGACTGCACTAAACTAAAAAAGCTTTTGTACAGCAAAGAAGACAATGGAACAAGAAAACATAAATGTTGGGAGAAAATGGTTGCAAACCATATGTCTGATAAGAGACAAAAACAGTAATGATAATAACCCAATTGAAAAACAGGAGAAAGACTGAAAAGATCTTTTCCCAACAAATACATATAAATGGCCATACGTATATGAAAAGATGCTCAACATCACTAATCATTAGGCACTTAATAAGATTTCATACATGTTAGCATGGCTAGTAGATAACAAATTTTGACAAGCATGTGAAGAAAAGGAAATCCTTTATACTGTTGGTAAGTTGTAAATTGGTGGAGTCATTATGAAAACCTGTATGGAGGTGCTACTCAAAATGAAAAATTAGAATTGCCATACAGGCCAGGCGTGGTGGCTTACGCCTGTAATCCTAGCACTCTGGGAGGCCGAGGCGGGCGGATCCCTCAAGGTCAGGAGTTTGAGACAGCCTGAGCAAGAGCGAGACTCCGTCTCTACTAAAATTAGAAAGAAATTATCTGGCCAACTAAAATATATATAGAAAAAAAAAATTAGCTGGGCATGGTGGCGCATGCTTGTAGTCCCAGCTACTCGGGAGGCTGAGGCAGAAGGATTGCTTTAGCCCAGGAGTTTGAGGTTGCTGTGAGCTACACTGACGCCATGGCACTCACTCTAGTCCAGGCAACAAAGCAAGACTCTGTCTCACAAAAAAAAAAAAAAAAAAAAAAAAAAAAGAGAAAGAATTGCCATACAATCCAGCAATCCCACTTCTGTGTATATAACCAAAGGAAATAAAATCAGTATCTTTCACTGGGTGTGGTTGCTCATGTCTGTAATCATAGCACTCTGGGAGGCAAAAGTGGGAGAATCGCTTGAGCTCAGGAGACCAGCCTGAGCAACAGTAAGACCCCATCTCTACTACAAATAGAAAAAATTAGCTGACCAACTAAAAATAGAAAAAATTAGCCCAACGTGATGGTATGTGCCTGTAGTCCCAGCTACTCGGGAGGTTGAGGCAGGAGGATCGCTTGAGACAGGAGTTTGAGGTTGCTGGGAGCTAGGCAATGTTCTAAGCTTCCCGAAGACATACTATATTTCAGAAATGTAGAAAAAAGATACCTTAAGCTATATTAAAGTTGAGGAATTTGGGTATATAGAGTTTAAATTATTTATAGTTGATACAGAAACAGAATTTTGAAGTAAAATAACATTTGACTTCCTAAACTTAGAGACTTCTGATAAATTACTGAGTATGAATTTCCTGTAAAATTACATTTAAAACATCCATAAATAGGGTAGGAAACCATAAAGCAGAAAACATACCACATCTGTTTGTGGTGTCCCTGGGATACCTGAACCAAGTACTAATGTCACAACTTCACGCACACATTTCAGATATGACACAAGAGGAAAATGAAAAAATTGTTTCACAGAGACTTCCTCAAAAATACACAGATATTACCATGTCCTGAAAGGCAATAGCACAGGACTCAGATCCTGCTGTCCCTTGTAAACCACGAACAGAACTTTGGTTCTCACTGTAACCTTCCAGGAAGATCACTGACGGGGAATCAGTGCTTAGAGGATTTAAAAACAAAGACAAGACATGCCTTTATGTGAGACCAAGGGAAAGAAACCCAGGCTTCTTAGAAATCATTTTCACTGAAGCACAGCTTCCCAAACCCCATTTTAAGCTCTGGCTTCCTCCTTAAATTTTGGACCTCTCTCACCTGTGCCATCTGCCTCATTCACTCTCACCTACCTGGGTATTTGGCTACTGCAATATATTTTTTCATCTTCCAAGGTTCATTTCTTTGCTCCAGACAGGTGATCAGCTCTGGTTTAGAGACAGCAAGACCTATTTTATTAGAAAAAATTCACATGACTCTTACTGGGATTCTCCAATTACCAATCTAGTACTGTGCTCAGTAGAGAAAAGAGAACATATAGAAACTTCTAGAAAAATAATCTCCAAATACTTTTTCCTGACAGAAACTTTGGAATACTTAGAAAGCACTTAAAATTTATGGGTTCTTAGCTCCACTACCCAGTACTACGGAATCAAAAATTGATGGTGGAAATTGCATTTCAAGGTATGGGCAACAATATTTTATTCCACTACATTTCTGCAATTACTACCAATGTATGTAGAGTGAAAGATACAAATTTGCAGCTCAAAAAGAGGTGAGATTAACGTCAAGATAAAACACTTTGAATTTTTTCTTTTCTATATCAAAAATCCCCAAGTCTTTCTTGGAAACAACAATCAGAAATTCATTCATGCAAAGCAGAAACTCTCAGAAAATAATTTACAAAATATATGAAATTATTAGTGTGGAATGGGAATGGTGTATTGACGTTTTCCTCACCTACGGAGACCAGGTTTGTGTAGTTCTCTAACATCACATCCCTATACAAATTCTGCTGAGCCGGGTCCAGGCATTCCCACTCCTCCAGAGAGAATTCTATGGCCACATCCATGAATGTCAACAGTGCCTGGAAAAGAAAACAAAACATACTTACCAAGGAGCCATGGGCAGAGATAATATTAATCCTGGTGAAATGAGAGTAAAGAGAACTGGTTCTGACCTATGCGAGTGACTGGAATTATCCCATAAGATTATTTTAACAAAAAAGTATTTCCTAATGTATTCTGTAAGTCTGGGGAAAGAGGACAGTATATCATCCACAAAAACAGTGCAGATACTATATTTTTTAGATAATACAGTATAAAAGTAAGGCCACTCAAACAGCCATAGACATTTTTGAGTGCTTTATTTACATCATACATGATTAAGTTGTGTATATTTCTCTGATAGAAAAGTCATGGTGGGTTAGAAGGTACCTCTCAAATTTTAATGTGTACAACAATGAACGGAAGATCCGGTTAAAATGCAGATTTTGATTCAGAAGATAAGGGATGAAGCCTGAATCTCTAGCAAGCTCATGAGTGATGCCAATGCTTCCAGCCCAGGAGGATGTTTTCACAAACATCCACCAAGTGGTAGAGCCTGGGTTTATCCCAGTTTATCAGACCAGTAGATAAAGATGAGAGCCTTCCTTTTCCAAAGCAAGCTGTATAAAAAGAATCTAAGAACAAAGGGGAACTTCCAGATTCAACGTGATGGTTTACACACATCTCCCTAAGGTGTGTATTAATGGAGAAAAATCATTTATAGCAGGCAAATCTGTTAAAAAGCACCTTAACTAAGTGTATAAAGTTAACAACCATAAAAGAGCAAATTGGTATCAGGTGCTGATTCACATAGGTGGACACAACATCATTGCTGTGACGATAGTGGCCCAAAAAGTAAATCATAATTTGAATCTAATCATGAGGAAACATGAATTTTATGCAAACCTCAAGTTACATGTATCTCCCATGTTTTATAATCTCTAATAGTGTACGTAAAGTCTTTTCTTAGCATCGTAGAAAGCAAGTCTCCTCTAATTATTCTTTTTCAAAACTCTGAGTTATTCTAGGCAATTAATGTCAGCACTTTAAGAGTGCATTTACTTCATCCCGTTATGCACAAAGCTGATGGAGCAACCACATGGAGCCTAAACAGTTTCATGTTCCCCTTCCTCACAGATACCCAAAGACCTGACCCTATCCCAAATAAGAATCTTAGGCAGCCACATGATGCCTTGTTTGACTGCCACAAAGGGAACATTTTCTATATTGCAGCTCATAAATTTTTTGACACATGTTCACGGCACATAAGAGGCCTGGATGGAGAGAATGAATAGAAAGCTCTGCCATACAGGAAAGATTTTTCAGAGCATCTTGAGCATTACAAGAAAAAAAGGAAAAAAGAATCATTGAAACAAACTCATTAGGCCAGAACATCACAAGAGAAAGAAACGTTTTCATTCTAAACACATGACATTTCAGGATGACAAGTGAACATGATTCTGGACCTGGGAACGGTACATAAGAACCAGGCATTTCTTCCTCTTCCTTCTCTGGAACTTTTTCTCAGGCGAGAGGATCTGGACAAATCACATCTGCATTTTGATAAAGTGCCATCATAGGCATCAGCACAGCCCCTTCATCTGCTACGACTACACCCACAGGCAGAGGGACCTTGAAGTGCAAAAAAATCCACCCTTCCCTGTCCTTCATCACAGAGTCATGAACATGGAGCTTCTACATGGAGACCAATGAGTGATTTCTCTCCCTTCCTGCCCACAGGTGCCCTCCTCTACCACAGACACCAGCAATATGTGCTACAGCAGTGGGCACGTGGCCTGGGCTGTGCTGCCCTGCACCCCACAAACCCATGCAGGGAAGACTCTGTGAGGTCCCCGTGGAACAAAGGCTGGACTCAACTTTCATGAATATATCTGGGAGCCCTTGTGCTTGACCCTGGACTCACTTTAGCATCACGTGGGGCACTTAATTAAAAGCACACAGATGCTCCAACCACAACAAATAGAATCTGTAAGGGAGGGCACAGATGATGGTGTTTCTTTAAACTGGACACGTGATCCTAATTGGAAACTGGGGCTGAAAACACTTAGCTAAGCATTGCCTCTCAGGCTTTACTGTGCATATAAACTATTTGTTATTCCAGGCTACACTAAGTCATAGGATTTTGGGATACCAGGTGTGAGTCACCACCCTAGGCTTCTTCGTACATTTTATAACATACAATAATAAGCAGTTTAATCCAAAACACTTAAGTTTTTCTGCAATTATATTAGAAATAGCTAAATATTTATTCTTAACAAGGTAAAAGCAATAAAGACAAATAAAAAAAACTCTTCTGTTCATAAATGGCCTTCATGTGCTGACATCAGAACTCACAACATAAGGGAAATGGCCCAAATGAAGCAAAAGTCTGAACAACTTCCTCGTCTTGAGTACATCATGCTGAATTCAACCATTTAGCCATTTGATCTAGACTGGACAGGAGGAACCATGCCTGCTTTACTTGTTCCTCTAATGCTCATATGAAATGGAAAGAATTGATTGATCTATCAGTTTGTGCCTCAAGACCTCCTCCTTGTTTATCACTGAAGTACCAGAAACTGCAGCAACTCCAATCTGGACACCAACAAGGGAGATTCTTTCTCTGTGAGGAGGAACAAAGCCTGGATGTCTTATTCCTCTTCCCCTGAAATGGAGGGGAATTAGCCTGTCATCCTGACCCCAGCATGGAAGGACATCCCCAAATGTCCACAAGCCTCCCACATGCTGGTGAGAGGGTCCCCAGTGAGCTTGGGCTGATGTCCCCATGCTGATCCAGGCAGGAGAGAATCAGGCTGACTCTGTGAGGTCAGCAGAGAAAATGGAAATGCCCTGGTAGGGCAGCTGATCCTGGATCCAGGTGTGACACAACCTGTCCTTTATTGGCTAACTTTTAGGTATGAGGAAGGAGAAGAACACCCTACTCCAGTAACTGTACAGGAAGCTGTAGTTGTGATCGTGGCTGTGAATATTTTGTGGCCCTGGCCTCCCACAGCTGAGGTGCTTATTTACACTTACAGACTTTGCCACTAGATTCTAGTTACAGCAGAAACCCTTCATACAACTGTAAGAGCTCACTGGGCAATATCTGGAAAACTTGAAAGGCCTCATTTATTAAAGGCTGGTTTCACAAAGCCTATACTGACTTCTCACAATGCAGAAAATGTTTCCCTCAGGTTTTCTGTACATACTAAGTCCCAAGACTGGCCCTGCCTTGTGAATCCCAGGTAGAGGCCAGCCTTATGTGCGGATTACAGGTGGAATCAACCTGGCTCTGTATTCTTGGGTGATACAGAATGAGGGGGAACTAGAAGCTGCTCTATCACATCCTTCTGATCATGAGAACCTGGATTCAGAATTTGCAGCTGCAGATTGAGGTCTTGGAGGAATAGGGAAGCAGCTGGTGCCTCTACATATTCATGAGTATTTGAGAAAGAGGAGGAGAGGGAGTTAAGATTCTCAGGCCTACTCAATGCACATGTGTCTATCTGGCTGGGTTTACAAGCCCAAAAGGCTCTGGATAAATTTCAGGTCTGAAAATGCCAGGGTCATTGACAAATAGCTGGAAGGGATGATTGCTGTCTTGTAACATTATTTTTGTAGAAATCTGGCCAAGCTGCTCTAGACAGCAGATTGCAAATAGGCAGAGAGACCATTCTACATGTGGATATTGGAGGTACCGTGCACTTTGTTGCACAATTGTGCGTTATAATTCGAAGGCCAATAAGAAAAGAGCTCTTTAGAGTGAAGCCAGTGAGCACTTTATATTTTTTTTACCATGCCTGGTAATTCTGAAAAGTGTTTGAACAATATAATTAAAAACAAAATTGTTTTCAAGCACAGAATAACTCTCCACAATGGTAAAACAGAAGGAAAACTTTTGTTATACAATTAAACCAAAATATCATGTACATCTCAGGCAATCTGATAAGCGATTGCAAAGACATAAAGAAAAGTCAACATAATTAGTCCTGAAGTAGATTTGTCAGCACCATTTTTCAAATGTAGTTCACCCAAAATTCACCCAGGAATTGGAAAGGCCATCTGTCTTTATTAATTGGCTATATTCAAAGGAAAAAAAAAAAAAGCCCTTTCGTATCTTCATGACAGAAGACAACTTTGCAACTTGGAGCTAGGTGCCTACTAATGGGAGGTTCCTACTCTAAAAGAAACTGGGATACATGCAGATTTTTTTTGACTGTTTACATTTCAAAGCAATGGTTCCTAGATTTTAAAGAAAGACAATCCCGAGTTAAAATACATTTACAAAAGACCCGTTAGCTCATAAAATAATTTACATATATTTCAAAGTGGCAGAGAAAAAAGTACATACAAAATTAAAAACTTAAAGAAAGAGAAGAGAGTATAATCTCATGTTTTTAAGTTGAAGGAACCGGTTGGTATTTTTCATTTGCATCTGCTCTTACAACAGGCATGTCAAGGGCCATGGCCTTCAACTCATGACTATATTCCAGAGGGTGCTGAATTCAGGCACCAGAGGAGTAGCCTTAGTCACACTATGTGCACAAGTAAGAAGGTCTGTGGGGAAGAAAAAAATCAGAAGAAAAACGAGGCTATCAAGGACCCATGGGTGGGAGACAGTGCAGAGCTGGTGTAAGGACTGGTTGGTGCTGGAGAAGAAACTAAAAATCTCAGGACAATCCCTCAAGCTCCTTATGCAGAAGCAAAAGTCAGGCTTGGAGGCCAAATCATGCAACACCTTACAAATGAATGGTTATTACTAACATTATGCATCAGCCAGATCATGGAGAGGTAAAAGGTTTCAGGGATATCCATGGACTGCCCACACAGATCATTCAAAAGGGAATTGCTCATTGGACTTCTGTAAGTAAGGACTCATGAGTTGTAAGTTTTCATCTGCACTTTCAGTCTAGCTCCTAAAACTAGAGTCTGTTCAACTCCACACTAATAATGTTGATTACAAATTTATCTTCCCAAGTGCATAACAGAAACAAGATCAACCTTTCTTCTACCTATCCAGGGACATCTACATAATTGATTCTTCCTTCACTTCCTTTTTCTCTTCAAACATTCATTTTATCTTATGTAATATGTAAGTTTTCTGGGCCTCACAAGAATGTAATAATTTTGCCTGGCTCCCACACCCCTCCTCCTTTTACTTTCTCTATCCATGTCACCTTTAAATACTGAAGTTCCCAAATCCCCCCTTGGAAAAAGTCACAGATTTGTCTGTGGTTTGGTTTTTCCCAAGCACATCCTTATATGTTAGCCCAATAAACCTCTATCAATTAGTATGTTTGTCTCAGTCACTTATGTTGGGCTGTCAGTGCTAAAGATACTAGCTCAGGCTGGGCTATGCTCTGGCATTCCTGTGTCCATGCAGGCATGGGATTATAATCAGGCGATCCAGCTGTAAGCCTGGATTGGTGGAGGGCCAGATTTCTGCTGTAGATTTGGAGTCTGGGGGTGGAGCTAAACCAGGACTCCAGTGTGGCTATTTGGTGGGAAACTCTAAGAGCAATGGAGCTGTGGTCTCCATTCCAGAGGGAGGAGACTTGCCTGGGAGGGGCGTGGCTCCATCAGTGCCTGCTGCACCACTGCATGAATGGGTGCGAATCACATGGGGCAGCAAGTTGCAGAGAGGGATCTGACCCCAGGGCTCCTCCTGTGTCCTCAGTCTCCTCTGACCACAGGAGGAGATGCAGAGTCACGGCACAATACGTGGTGTGACAGCCTATGTGCAGGAGAACAGACTCTCCCTTCCCTGAGAAACCTGACACTTCTCACACCAAATGTGTGGAGTCTGATGAACACCGACCACCTTTTCGGCACCAAATGTTTCTCCAAAATTCAATTCTGACACCACAGATTTCATACAGACCTCATGAGTTCAGGGCTCAGTCCTACCACACTGCACTCACTGTAGATGCCAATGGCAGCCCCAGGGGCCCATGCACAATTTTGAGCAACTGCCTATCAATAAGATGCTCCTGGAACCCCTCTGAAGTTTAATAATTTGATAAAACCAGTCAATGAACTCAGCAAACCACATTACTTATATTCATCAATTTGCTATACTATAAAGTACACCACTCAGAAAAAGCCCAATGGAAGAGATGTATAGGGCAAGGGAAAGTGGTGAGGGAAGATTTGGGCAGGTAATCATGGTAAATAGTTATGATGAAAGAAATCACCCACCCTTTGTGTTCTGTAATAGCTGCTTACTGCAAAGAAACATCCTTCCCATTACGAAAGAGGTAATTCCTCATTTTTCACCTATCACAAAGCCTGACACAGATTCTTTAAATTTCCATTTATTGACTTATAAAAAATGAGAATAGTTTTCTTTTCAGTGGTCAGAACAGAATATTTCTTGACTAAACTTTGCTTAAGTTTTTCTCTTTCCCCCCAGGCCCCCAAACATCGACTGATCCTCAGCCTGAGCCAACATGCAAACCCCCTTTGTGCTCCTCCTAAGAACAGGCCAACTTCAGAAAAAAAGCCTCTAAGCTAGGATGTTACTCTTCCACCATCCATCCTGCCCTTCCCCTCCCACCTTCTTTCTAAATTCATTTGCTCCTCTCGATGAAAAAAAGCCCTTGTCTGAGTAACCTTCATGATGCTTGCAGATTTGTACTTGGTGCTTTCCCCTATCGCAATACTTCTTTAAATAATTAAGACTTTATTTTATTGAACAACAAATTGTAATTTCAAATATGTTGTAGTGAACAATGTCTAGAAAGATCCCTAGGACAATAGCAGTTACACCCTCAGAAAGCGCATCTCATCACTCACCCCTACTTCCATCCCAACCTCCACTTCATCTGCCTGTGGATCAACCCCTAGCTTCCCAGGGCTCTGAAGCTTCTCTCAGTATAAAGGGCTCCTTTCCTGGCTGATGGGAGCAAGCTGGGACATCTGCAGGGGAGGCTCCCTGGGCCCTCAATGACCACCTTCCAGAAGATCAAGATTGACATTAGCTTAGTCATTTGGCTCAAAACTCTGGTTCCCAGTCAACGCTATTCACTTAGTTTTGATGAGAAAACATCCAGTGTTTGAATAATTCAAGCCAGGCACGATGGCTCATGCTTGTAATCCTAGCACTCTGAGAGGCCGAGGCAGGAGGATCACTTGAGGCCAGGAGTTTGGGGCCAGCCTTAGTAAGAGTGAGACCCCATCTCTACTAAAAATAGAAAAAATTTGTCAGGCATGGTAGTGTACACCTGTAATCTAAGCTATTCAGGAGGCTGAGGTGGGAGGATCACTAGATCTCAGGAGTTTGAAGTTGCAATGAGATATGATGATACCACTACACTGTAGCCAGGGTGACAAAGTAAGACTCTGTCTCAAAAAAAAAAAAAAAAAAAAATAGTAATACTGATTCAGCAAAATCCCACAAACTCAGTGCTGATGTTTATAGGAGGTAAGGAAACTGTAAGGCATTTACATTTCATACTTCATCATGAATAGCAAAATTATCTATCCTCGTCAGAAAATAAACATTTCATTTAACTGTTACTCCCATGAAAAGAAATCAGTTAGTAAACAATCATACATGAACATTTCTCAAGGGTTTTCAAGTCCCATTTCACAAGATTTAGCATTAAAGTACAACCTCCATAAGTCAGAACAGAGTTAACCACTCTCCGTATTCTCTACCCTCCATAAAAGGAGATCTTTTTGGTGAATGCGTGTAATTAGTCAATTTACCTACCACGTTTTCTTGTCAAAATGTATTCATTTTTAGGCAGTCATAAAGTAAAAGAGACTTTGTCTCTTTCTTTTCCATGATACCATTCCAAAGCTAAGCCATGGGACTCTTTGAAATCACCCCTGAAAAAGAATAGATCTAAGAAACTTACTACACTCATTGTGGGGGCAAAATGGTAAATAAGGGTTTTTTTATGAAATGGAATATATGACTACATGTTTAATTCACTTTTCTGAATTTTACTTTTCTCTTGCCTTTTCAGAAATACTTTCTCATTTTGAAGCTCTACAGATACATTGCATTTTACAATCAATGAAAAACTGAAGCTGAAATAAAGCAACAAAGCTTTTCAAGGCAACAAATTCAAAAAGTGGCACTGGTGACTGGAATACAGGAATGTCTGACTTGAGTGTCAAGTAAGGTCATCACATCCCCTGGGACATCCTCCCACCACCATCTTTCTCACTAATGTGCTCGATGACCGCCCTCCAAAAAGAAAATGCACTCTGCCTTCTAGCACACATCAAGGGTGTACTGCTTTGCAGGGTTTTTCCCCACCTTGTTGGGGTGGGTTAACCTTGTCCTTTGAAATAATTTTTCTCCCTTCACAAACTTGAGAGAATTCAGAGGGCAGGAATGATGTGTGAAATTTCCTCTGAATACCAGCATCTGATGGGCTGACCAGTAATGTGTCTCAAAGGAATGAAAACAGAGGTTGGTACAAAAAATTCTTAAAGCCCCAATGGGTTAGCTTTTTAGGCAAAGGGGAGACTCCTCTCAACCCCAAGGAAATTCAGCTGCTCCCCTGAGAGGCTCCACCCACATACCTCAGGCTGTCCTCTGGGCGGAGATGTCCCAGAGACTGATATTCATGGGACACTCCAGAAAACATGGCTGCTTTGAGCATCTTGGGTCGCGCCCAGACAAGTAACGACCCTGGTCCTTGGGTCATTACCCAGGACCAGGCAAAGACATAACTGTGGCTGAGGACACATCATCCTGTACAGTTTCTAGAGAGGAACCTCACCCAAAGACATTCTGGGAAAGTGTGTGTGCCTCAGGAAGATTAAATGAGGGAAGACACAAAGACTTTTCCAGCAGAGTGCCATGAAATTATTGTGTTTTCGTCCCATTTGAAATGTTCAGAAATAGAAAACCAATATTTTAAAAACAACCACCCACTGTTATGTAAAGAAATGACAAGAAAACTAAAATACTCCATCGGTTTGCATTGGGCAATAAAGGAAAAACAGTTGATAGTGTAAATTGCATGCAAAGTTGGCATTTGGAAATGTAGCAAAGAAACTGAACATTTAGGATTTTACTGTAAGGCCTACAAGAGTTAGGCTGAGGAAACAGGGTGGTGAATTTATGCCCCACTTGCCATACATCTAGAAAATACGGCTAGGCCAGGCACTCTGGTTCACACCTGTAATCAGCATTCCAGGAGGCTGAGGTGGGAGGATGGTTTCAGGTCAGAAGTTCAAGACCAGCTCCAGCAACAGAAAGATGCCATCTCTACTAAAAGTAGAAAAAAATTTGCCTGAGCATGGTGGGTTTTGCCCATAGTCCCAGCTACTTGGCAGGCTGAGGCAGGAGGATCACTTTGGCCTGGGAGTTTTGAGATTGCTGTGAGCTATGATGATGACACTGCACTGTAGCCCCAGCAACAGAGCAAGACTCTGTCTCAAAAAAAAAAAAAAAAAAAGAGAGAGTGAGACAGAGAGAGAGAGAAAGGAAAAGAAAATGGAGGGAATACAAGCCCCCTATGGAGTGCTAAAATAAATAGGAGGCAATTAGACTGCAATGGCTCTAGTGCCCTGCGTTTCTACCTCAGCAAACCAAAATGTAACTCAAATTTATTTCCTGTAAATTACTAACATAGGGACCAAAGGAAAACTTATCTCTTTATTCTCCAAAGGTTCACTGAATATCAAATGCCAAGAGGCAAATAGGAGAAAAGGCATATGATGTATTAATGTGCATTTGGAGACATCACAGAGGGATTACCCCAACCTCCCACTGGGGTTCAGATGCTCAAGTACTATTTTGCATAGGATATGCAGATGGCGAACGCATACCATTCTTTTGAGAAGCAAAAAATGGTTATTAGCAAGAATGAATGGACCAGGGAGAAAGAAGTTAACTTGTAAATTGTTCTTTTTGGCATCTGAATGAACCTGAGAGGCAGGCATTGTGTTGAGGGAAACACCATTCAGGAGTGGTAGTATATATATCTGCACTAGCTAATGAGGAAACAGGATGGCAATAGAAGGCCATTGTATTGACTTTCATAAAAAGCTTTCTTTGTTAGATAAGGAAACTTCAGAGAGTCCCTCAATGCTCTTGGGGTGAGGGCACAAAGCATCAAGCCAAGGTTAGAAGGATGGTGATTTTCCGGCAAATCTCTGAGGCTTTCCAATTTTCAAAAGCACTCAGCATGACTAAACTACATTTTTTTTTTTGTTTGTTTGAAGAATCATTTCTTGTACTCCAGTATTAACTTAGAGGAAAACTGTTAGGTTTGTTCCCAGTGAGAATCCGAAGTGTATGTATAGACACAATGTGGTTAATGCAAAACTTAGGCTTATAAAACAATAGCCACAGGAGTCTGGGGAGTCCCCGGACTTTGTAGATCTAACAGACAGCTGCAGCCAGCATTCCTCCCCTCCCTCCCTGAGAGAAAGGAAGTTCATCCCTTCCTAGCTCCCCTGATAAGAGCGATGCCAGAGCTGAAGGATGGATGTGTCTGGGCCAGGGGTCCCCAAAATTGGTTGTTAAAAACAAATTAATGCAGCAGCTGTTTTGGCCCAAGTACTCACTCCCCCCCTGAGAAACCCTCTATAAAACCCAAGGCTTTCCTCTCCCTGTGTGGATGCTTTTTTGCCTCTACCCATCTGCCCCAAATGCTCAAAATAAACAAGTGTTTTGCTATGCCTGCAGCTTCATGTGTCTCTCTCTTGGCTCCAGACCTAACATTTGGTGCGGAAACCCGGGAGAGCACACTGGGTGGACAGGACTCTGCATCTCTAGCAGGCAAGCCTTGCAACTCGGGAAGCAGTAGGCAGCGGCAGCTCATCCTGGGCTAACTCCTGAATCCTGCCTTCCTCTGAGTCCCTGGGTCATCGGCAAGGTTTCCATGGATCTTTCCTGAGCCCTGCAGGGGTCCCTCTCTAACTTGTCTCTGATCCTGGAGTGTAGGCAGAGCGCCTTAGCTCAGTCAAGGTAAGGTAACTGTCCACCCGGACCCTCCTGAACCAAGCTGAGAGGCAGACACCGGACCAGGACTCGGATCTTCCCTTTGCTGATCTTCACACTTCACATTTCATCCTCAGGGAGTAAAAGCTCGCAAACTCGCCCTGGGTTCCTCCTATCTCTCGTGCTCTCATCCCCAAGAAGTCCCACAGGTCTTCTTTCACTGACCTTCAGATCCACATCCTGCTCCTAGTGAGTAGGAGCTCACAAGCTTGTTCTTGTCTACTTGTGTCAACTGAAAAGTCCTGTCCATGAGCCGGAGGACTCTCAGCACCTGGGGCCCTCGTTGGACACAGGGATGCCTGTTGCGACTCTTTGCTCGAATTCACGCACTCTGCTGGCTCCCCTGCTATTCCCTCATTCTAGGACGCCTAGAATTGAGTAGAATCGCCCCGTGTGACCCCTGCGCTTTCCAGGAACATGGGCAACTCTCAGTCTACTCCTCTTCTCAAAACACCAGGTCTCACTACAATGTTTGTCACTGTAATAACAAATGGTCTGAGATTCTCTATGTCTACACCTATTTTACCCTCTACTCTCACTCTGTATGAACTGTAATCTGGCTCAAATCTTCCTGCTACACTCTAGACCTTCCCCTTCTCCCCCCCCACCCCTGTCCTAGACAAACTTGAAACCTCAGATCATGACTCCTACGATCTCAGCCCTCACCCATAAAGATATCCCCAACCAGAACTCCCTTAGCCTGACCCTCAACCTGCTGCCTGCCCTCATCTCAGTCCCCCTACTACTCGCTGTCATTCTGTTCAAGTCCTGGGGGCTGCGGTGGAAGGCATCAGGGGGGTACATGTCCCTTTTATTTAACACAATCTTATGATCTGACCTGGCATGACCTCTACACTATTCTTTCCTCTACTCTATCCCCCGAAGAGAAGGAGACAGTTTGACTTAATGCCTCGGCACATGGTGATGAAATCCGTAGACCTATCCCTGCCCAACCAGTGGGGACAGTCACCGTCCCTAATACAGGCCCATTACTGAATTATCAAGTAGGAACTTCTGAAGGAACTTTACTCCTCAAAGTAAAGCTCCAAGAAATTAGACAAAGGCCCTCAAATCCCACACAAAAAATCTCCCAAACTGGCCTTCAAGGTCTTTAATGACCAAGATGGAGAGAGGCCAAGGAAAAAGAGAGTGGAACCGACAACAGACCCCCAAACAGAAAAAAGGTTTTCAAAAGTGGCTGCCCTGTAAAGGAGCTTTTCCGGAGAGTCACTCAAAAGGCTCCAGGCAAGTAGACGACGGGGCCACACCCTTACATGGGAACTGAGCCCTGCCTCTACCAAGACTCTGGGTCCTTAAAGAACAATGTCCCAGGAGATGGGCTCCGCCAGGACTGTGCTCCCTTTGACAAATGAAGGGCACTGGAAAAGCAAGTGCCCGCTTCTTAAATTGGGAAGATCACACCTGCACTCCGGACCTGGCTGCCCCTCCCTGAACGGACATCCTGCATAGCCACGGACCCTCTGAAACTGCTTCAATCTGATGGACACGTCGGGCTTCTGAACACACTCGACTGCCACACACCTTGGGTAACTCTCTGGCACAGGTAAAGACACTGGAGCCACGTTCTCTGGTCTTCCTGAATTGTCAGGGCCTCTATTTCCCTCTCCTACCCCCACCATTAGAGTAAAACATAAAATACAGCCCCCCTGTGTATTCCACAGCTTCTCCATCCACTGGGAGATAAAGTATCTGCCCACCCCTTCTGTGCTTCCCAGTTACCGCCACTGGGGAAAGATCTATGGCCTCCTCCCTCTGATTTATGGAAAAGCTCAACCGAAACTTTACATGCAACTTTTGCCTGGGGTGCTCTGAGCTTTGAAACTATAAAACTTTCTGCCTTACTTCACCTAAAATTGTCTATATTGTGAAATCTTTACCATCCACGGACGGTTGTTATTTTGCTCTGATTCTTCTTAAACAACAGTTTATAATCAACTGCAGTCCAAGATTTGCTTATTTGGGGAATGTCATAGAAAGAACTAAAATTTTCATGATTTTATTTAAAACATTATTAATTCTCATGCTTTGCTTTCCAAAGCCACTGAGGTAGTATGAAGTAAATAGCCAATTTATCTCCAGGATTTAAACTTAAATTCCACCCGGCCCAACCTTATTTATCCTCTCCAGGCCTAAGTGCTATTGTAAAAGAGACAGACATATAAAATTGTAAAAACTGATTTCAGGAGATAAAAATTAGTGAGTTTGGTTCAGTTCCCTTATCTTTCTCCACCACCTCCACCTGGTGCCTACCTGCCAGCAAGAAAATATACTAGTGACTTCTTAAAGGGACTGGAACCCTTACAGCCTAAAGACCAGATTTTACTCAAGGATTTCCCAGAACAAATTGGGTCTCCTGCAACTTTTAAACAATTCCCTCACTGCTTCTACCACTATTGCTAAGCTTCTGGAAATCCTGTCCGAGAGTCATCTCTCAGGACTCAAACCTACAGGCCCTCCAGAACCTGCTTCCACCCAGGGTGGGCTCCCCAAAAGTCCAGCCCATCGTGGATACCAGGCTCTGATAACATGCTGTGGTATACATAACTCCTTACCATGCTTTGCCTCCTCTTTATACTTCTCATGTTACTCTGTGAATGCCGCCACAGGCCAACTTACATACCAGGCCGGTCAGTCCTTTGCCTGCACTGGAAACCCTAATAATAATAACCAGACTTTCCATCCCCCACTATGGGCTCTATGACATCTCTATCTGCCTACAATGCAAAAAACCTCTCTACCTTCTCAAAACTATCAGCTCTTCTCTTAACTAAGGCCCCTAGTGGCTCTACTTTCAACTCTCATTTTCAAGTCGTACATTCTCCACTGTCTACTAACATTCAGGCCTGACTTTTTCTCTCCAGTAAAACCCCATCCTGCCTCTATTCTAACTTCAAGACCATCCATTTTCAACCCCCTCCCTTTTAATAAATGAATTCCATAAAAATATCTCTACACCCTTCCTCTGCTCGAAGAAGCTACAGAAGATCTCCGCCCATTTTCCCAACTTCTGAGTTCATTTTACATAAAAATTTAGTCTTAACAACAAAAAGGGACAATGTTAGGATGGCCTTGAATCTCCCAATTTTCTAATGACAGCTGAAAATCAATTCTGAGCTCTCCCTACTCTTTGCTATCTCTCTCCCAAACTAGCAGGCAACCTGCTGGGACTCTGTTTTCACAAATACCTAAAAGAGCCCTAAAAAGAAATGTAAACCTTTCTCTTTAGATTTCCCCAGCTCACAGCTTTTACAATTTGTTTTACAGCCTCAAGGTGTTCCTGAGAAAAGCTCCAGGACAGACTGCAGGGGGTGAACTCCAGGCCTTTGTTTTCTGCCCAAAACCAAATCTCAGGGGCAAAGATCACATCCCCTGCAAGGGGCCTGACTGCATTTCAAAGATGACCAAATCTCCAGGGACACAAAAAACAAAAAGTCAGAAAGAAAACAACGCCCACTTTCCAATCTCTCTAATTTTTAGTTTTTACCCTTTTCCCATACCTTACCCTTCCTTTTCTTATATGTATATAACAAAAAGTGTGGAATGTTAGGTTTGTTCCAGCTGGGAACCCCAGAAGTACAGACAGGACAGAATATGGTTAATGTAAAACTGAGGCTTGTAAAACAATAGCCTCAGGAGTCTGGAGAGTTCTGGGACTTTGTAAATATAACAGACAGCTGCAGCCAGCATTCCTTCCCCCGCCCTCCCTGATAACAGAGGAAGTTCATCCCTCCCTAGCTCTCCTGATAAGAGCAACTTCAGAGCTGAAGGATGGATGTGCCTGGGGCAGGGGTCCCTGAAATTGATTGTTAAAAAAAAATTAATGCAGCAGCTGTTCTGGCCGAGGTACTAACTCCCCACTAAGAAACCCTTTATAAAACCAAAGGCTTTCCTCTCCCTTGGTGTGGACGCTTTTTTGCTTCCACCCATCTGTACTCAGATGCTCCAAAAAAACAGCGTTTTGCTACACATGAGGCTTCATGTGTCTCTCTCCCTCTGCAACTCCCAGACCTAACAGAAACAGAATTTAGTCTTAACCAACAACAAACTGCCGATTATCCTCTGATTACAAAACCACGTGATTTTTTCCTGGATAGTCCAAATAAGTTAAGCACATGAATGTAATCCGTTATTGAACTTGGTGTGCTTCCTCACCACACCTGATAAAAGGCTTTCCTTCAAGCCCCACCCCCGTGGGCCCCCAAACCACAACCCATCCCTGGAGGCCTCATGATTCCTGAACTGCTCTTAGTTCCAATGAAATAAACTCTTTACCATTTTATTCCTGCCTCAGTTTACTTTTAACAAGAGTTAGAAGGGGCTGGGAACCCCACAGACTCCAGCTCCTCCCACGCACGACCCCGCACACCAAGGCAGCAGGACCCTCCCCTGATGATTCTCCCGTAGTCACCACACAGTCTGGGGGAGAGGAGCAGGTGCAATAGAAGAGCTGCCCAGACAGGGTTCAGGGCCAGTGTGAAGTCACCAAACAGGATGGGAAAGGACACTCTGGACCCCGCCTGCCAGCCCAGCAACACCCTGAACAGGAGGGAACTGGGGGTTGAACTGCATCAGGGGGCCTAGACCGGCTGACTCCGGAACTGCGGCGGGGAGGCCTGGGTCCCACCACAACCGCTTCCACCCCGCCAGGGCACGCAGACCTGAGTACTCACCACTTCCCGGCTTCCGGGGTGTCCCCACATCCTCCCTATGGATCTTCAGGTACCTGGAGGTCGCAGGGCAAAAGAGGCTGCAGCAGAGTCACCTGGGCCTCCAGAAGCGGAGAACAAGGAGTCCCAGAGACCAGACCAGGATTGGGAAGCGCTCGCAAAAGCCCCGTAGTAAAGGGCCCGTCGCCAGGGCACTGAGACCGTGGAGTCCGCCCCCTCCACTCTCCTGCGCACTCGATTGGACAGTTCTCACTCACTTCAGTGCCCTGATTGGATAGGGCTCCAGGCCCTGCCTCCTCCGGTTGAGTGACAGGAGATGCAATTACTGGAGGGACAAAAGAAAGTCACAATTATGGGTTTTTTTGTTTTTTTGAGACAGAGCCTTACTCTGTAGCCCGGGCTAGAGTGCCATGGTGTCAGCCTAGCTCACAGCAACCTCAAACTCCTGAGCTCCAGCAATCCTTCTGTCTCAGCCTCCTGAGTAGCTGGGACTGCCGGCATGTGCCACCATGCCTGGCTAATTTTTCTATATATTTTCAGTTGTCCTGCTAATTTCTTTCTATTTTTAGTAGAGACGGGTCTCACTCTTGCTCTCGCTGGTCTTGAACTCCTGAGCTCAAAAGATCCACCCGCCTCAGCCTCTGAGAGTGCTAGGATTATAGGCGGGAGCCACCACTCCCGGTCCCACAATTACTGGTTCTTAAAGGCTGCCATTTTTGTACAGATATTTCTTTGAGAACTGGGACTTGACCTCGCCCAGGAGTCATTTGCAGTTAATCTTATACATAAGATTATGCTCATTTATTTAAAATATATGTTACTCACAAATGGAAAAATATAATAAAAATTATTTTTTAATTTCATATTTCCTAACCTTCCTGGCCTCTGGGTTTTTTTGGAAGAGGAGTCTGAGCTTCAAAAAGAGTGACAATCCTCTACAGCAGCAAATTGATAGAAATAAAATATGAGCCACACATGAACTTTTAGAGTTTCCATTAGGTGCATAAAATAAAAGAAAAAAAGGTGACATTGATTGTAACAATTTACTTAACTCAATATGTCTAAAATATTGCCATTTTAGTATGTGATCAATATAAAATTATTAAGTAAGTATTTTTATAGTAAGTCTTCAAAGATCACATTGTAAGCTTCCAGGACATCTCAGTTCAGACCAGCCTATTTTAGGTTCTCAGCAACCCCACATGGCCCATGTTGGCCACATTGAAGTGCAGCTCTGACTTCTATGACCTTGGGGAGGTGAAGGGCCTGAACCTCCTTTTCTGTCAGAGGTGAGGAAATCATCCCTTTCTAGCAACATCTCTCCTTAGGCTCAAGAGTTGGAGAGAAGGTAACCCTAGATAGAGCATGGGGCAGCAGGCAGGAAATGTCCACAGCTAGACCACTGCTGACCACTGCTTGCTGGGGACCCATTCCCTGTCCAGAGATCAAACAGAGATGATAGGACCCCAGAAGGAAGGAACCCCAGGTCTTCAGACACATCTACAATCTTGACCTCCACAGTTAAATGTGGAAGAAATAGATTAAAAGCAAACTTGTTATTTTGCAATTTGGCCTTGACACTAATGGTCAGGCTGTGTGTGTCTATTTCTTCCTGTTGTGTGGGGAACTGTATCAGTTTAAGTGCCAATTGCATGCACACATGTCTACATGCATTTCTATTAACATATAACTCAATACTATCTATTAATAACAAGAAATCCAACTTTAAATAAGAGGAAAAGGAAATATACTGTTTTTCAGGTAACTTGTAATCAACGTGTCATGGAATGCTGGCATCCTGTCTGCACCAGGTGTATATATTAGTTAGGGACTGCTGCATAAAAAACCACCTTAATACTTATTAGCTCTTGGTTGAGTTGGTCAGCAATTTAGGCAGGGCTCAGTTGGGTCATTCTTCTGGGCTTAGCTGGTCTCCTTTATGCATGTGTGGTCAGCTACTGGTTGATTCATTGGCTCCTGAGGCTGAGCTGGCTGTCACAGTATCTTACCGTGCAGCAGGCTTCCATAAGCTTGTTCTCATGCAGAGGGTAGGGTTCTACAACAAAATCTGAAGTATTCAAGACCTTTTGAACCTAGATCCAAAGCTAGCACGCTGTCATATTGACAGCTTTCAATTGGCCAGAGCTAATGAAGTCAGCCCAGATCCAAAGTTTGAGAAACAGATTCCATCTTTCAATGGGAGAAGCTGTAAAAGCTCATTGCAAAGGGCATAGATTCAGGGATGGATGAATTGCTGCCATTTCTGCAGTGAGTATCATTATGCATTTTCTTGCCAACAACATTTATATAACTCTTAAAATTCAAGGAACTACTAAGCCACTGGGCTGGGACTCAGGCTCAACTCTGCCTGACTGCAAAGCTCATGTACATCTATCTATATAGGGGACACTATTCATGCAGATCCCTAGGCCTTTGAGGTTCTGGAGAGTGACTCTTCTGCAATAGAAGCAGGATTCCTTTGAGAATGTTGTCCTTCTAGTAGTCTTCACCACTGGGAATAATCCCCTCCATAGAATGCTTCTGAAGTGTGCTGGAAGGACCAGGAATAATTTGGGGAAATGGCTGAGCAATGAGTTTAGAAAATCAAGGCCCAAAAACATAGTACTCATTTCTCATCTTAGAAGAAATTTGAAAACACATATAATTCACTTGATATGTGTGCAAACTTTTTCATCTGTTTCTGGTATTTGTAGGCTATTCATGGTTTTCATCAAAGACCAAACCAAATTGCTATGCCTGAAACAACCTCTTGCTCTGAAACCAAGTGCTATAAAGATAGATCTGCTGAGAAGATATTTCCTCCTACTGTAATAGAGCCAAACAGCTGAGCACATTTTGAAGGCATCCTTTGATTTTCAAGAGGGCAAATCTGTTTGTCAGGACCCCAAACTCAGGACTGGCCATGGGGAAAATTCGCACAGTCTACAAGGCAATCAAGCACAGCTAATGCATCCTTTGCTCTGAACCAGTGGTTGTGGCTCCTGGCTGCACATTAGAATCACCTGGGTGGGGAGACCTTTTAACCTCTCTCAAATGCAAGTTAAAACAGACCAAATAAATCAGAATTCCTCGACTGGGACCCAGGTAATGGTGTCTTTTAAATCTCTCCAGGTGATTACTGTGTGTGGTCAAGCCAAAAAATATACTAATTTGAACCAACATCTTTTGATGAGCAAATTGCAAATGTTTTCTCTTATTACTTATTTTTTCTTATTTATTTATTTATTTTTGAGACAGAGTCTCACTCTGTTGCCCAGGCTAGCGTGAGTGCCGTGGCGTCAGCCTAGCTCACAGCAACCTCAAACTCCTGGGCTCAAGCAATCCTCCTGCCTCAGCCTCCCGAGTAGCTGGGACTACAGGCATGTGCCACCATGCCCGGCTAATTTTTTCTATATATGTATTTAGCTGTCTATATAATTCCTTTCTATTTTTAGTAGAGATGGGGTCTTGCTCTTGCTCAGGCTGGTCTCCAACTCCTGAGCTCAAACGACCCGCCCACCTCGGCCTCCCAGAGTGCTAGGAGTACAGGCATGAGCCACTGTGCCTGGCCTGTTTTCTCAAATGAATGTAAAAATGGTTGCCGATGAGTTGTGGCCTTTCATGCTTACCTGCATTACCTACTTACTACATTTTGCAGAACAGACCTCTGCTCCTGGATTTATCTCTCACTCAACTTAATTCCATGTGTACTGACTGCACGCTAGGTTCAGGGCACTGTGCTATGTGCCTCCGCTTCAATGAGCATCATTGTGTGGGGAGGGCTGTGCTGAAATTATATGGCCAAAAAATTAACACTATGCTACTTGCCAAATTGAGGCAATAATGGAAAGACCTAGAGAGTCATCAAGCATTAGGGCATTAATAGATACTTTGGAATATTAGAATCTATCTGATGATGCCCTGAGTGAACATATTCCACTTTAAAACATAGACCAAAATGCTGCCATTATTCTGTGATACTGAGTTAGGATTTTTGTAGAAATATATAATATTTACATCTTTTATTTAAGTAAAACAGAATTAAATACACAAAGCATCCATTTAAGGCTTGATAAATTAATATAAAACAAATACACTCCTGTAACCAAGAAGTAGAACCAGTCTCATTCAGGTACCCCAACAATCACTTTCTCCCTCCCACCTAACCAAAGGTAACCAAGATCTTAAGAGCTAATATTGTAGGTTAATTTTGTCTTTTCATGCAAGTGTTTTATTACAGAACCTTTACACATATACAAAATAAACAAAATAGAATAATTGACCGGTCACTCAGCTTCAACAACTTCTAATCCTGTGCCATTTGTTCTTTCTTCTGTACTTCGATGCTTTTTCCACCCCCTTCACTATTTTTTTCTTACTAGCGAGGTAACATATACATACATTGAAAGGCACAAATCTTAACTGTACGTTTTTGGCAAACACACCCATATAATCTTTCACCCATTTTAAGAATATAATATTTTTATCATCCTAGAAAAATCCCTTGTGTTCCTTCCCAGGAAATTTTCTCTTATCCCAGAGGCTGTCTCTGTCCTGATTTTTTTGCTGTAGGTTCATTTTAACTGAAATCATACAATATGTATTTTATGTCCAGCTCATCTCATATGGCAGGTTTATGAGATTCATCCTGGGTCTGTGCTTCCATAGTTTATTCCTTTCTATTGCTGAGTACTACTCTGTTGTAGGAATGCTCTACAATTTGTTCCTCCATTTTCCTATTGATGGGCATTTGGATTGTTTCCTGATTTGTGCTATTATGACTAAAATGTCTACAAACATTCTTTTACAAATACTTTTTTATATTCAATGTGATTTCTTTATTAGCACGTAAGCAATGCCTCTGAATTTTTTTAGTGATTGTTGTAGGGATTAAAGCTACTCTACATTCAAGTTCTATGTTTCATCTCCAGTTCTAGAATTATCTACTTTTATAAGAATCCCTGGTTCATTTCGTTGAAGAATGGTATTTATTTTACTTATTTATTAATTATTTAGATACAGTCTCACGCTGTCACCCAGGCTAGAATGGAGTGGCATCATTAGAGCTCACTGCAACCTCAAACACCTGGGCTCAAGAAATCTTGCCTCTGTCTCCCAAGTAGTTAGCTTTATAGGTATATTTCATCACACATGTCTAATTTATTTTTTGTTTATTTACATAGAGATAGGATCTTGCTATGTTGCTAAGCCTGGTCTCAAACTCCTGGCCTCAGGTGATCCTCCCACCTTGGCCTACAAAATTGCTGGGATTACACATGTGAGCCACTGTGGCAGACCTGAAAAATGGTATTTAGAAACCAAGATCTGAGAATGAGGTGTTTTCATTGGTTCTGGGGTGTCAAAACTTCTGAGCCTTCTCAGCAGAGTTTGAAAATACACGTATAAATATAAACTAATGTATGCCTACATTCTACCTATGTCTCTATCTACCTATCTATGTACCTATCATCTATCTACCTTCCTCTCTCTCTCACTGTAACTATCTATCTCAATGAATATATTACAATAGATACAAGTTCATTCTGATATTCCTTACTCCAGTCTAGCATCACCGAATTTATTCTAGCATTCTTCCTTCATTGATTTATAACTTTTTCCCACTAGAGTGAGAAATGAGAAGTAATTATCTGCAGTATATATGCTAACATGTAAAGTAGTTATAGAATTGCTAATACATACATTGGTAGAAAACAAATTTACCAACTGAAAAACAGTGTTTTCTGGTTATAGTGGCTCATGCCTCTAATTCCAGAAAATTAGGAGGCTGAAGGAGGATCCTTTGAGGCCGCAGGAGGATCCCTTGAGGCCAGGAGTTCAAGACCAGCCTGGGCAAAATAGTGATATCCTGTCTCTAAAAACAATTTTAAAAGTAGCTGGGTAGGGCGGCACATGCCTGTAGTCCAAGCCACTTGGGAGGCTGAGACAGGAAGATTACTTGAGTCCAGAAGTTTAAGGCTGCAGTGAGGTATAATCACACCACTGCATTCTAGCCTGGGCAATAAAGTGAGTCCCTCTCTCTAATAAATAAATGCGTACATACATACATAAACAGTGTTCATGTACAGTTCTTGAATCTTAAATTATTCAATCAAAACACTGTTTCCCAAAGTTACTTGGGTCAGGACCTTTCATTCCCACCCTTTTCAATGGGGTTAGGTCATACATTTGTAGAACAATGAGACTCATTTCTCTTATGCTTTCCACCTGAATTCTCCAATATTCTGGGTTTTTAAATTTTACATAGATAAGATGTATTCTTTGCAGTGTACAGTTTAATGGGTTTTGACAACTGTATAGACTCACATATTCTTCTCCACAGTACCATAAGGAACTGTTTCCTCACCCCAAAAATTCCTTTATGCTGTTCTTTGTAAAAAGCTGCTTCTCTCAGCCCATTATTTAGCAACTCTGATTATTTTTCATCCTTATATGTTTGCTGTTTTTTTTTTTACAATGCCATATCAATAGAATTATATAATATTTGGCCTTTTGGATCTGACTTCCTTCACTTGGACAGATGCACTTAAGATTCATTCATGTTGTGGTGTGGAATGGTAGTTTGTTCATTTTTGTAGACAACTAGGATTCTATTGTACAGATGCACCACAGTTTGTTCATTTATTTCCCTGTTGAAAAGCATCTGGTTTAATTCCAGTTTTTTTTTGCAGTTATAAATAAAGTGAATATAAACATCCACAAAAAAGGTTTTTGTATAAACTTTAGTATTAAATTTGCTTCAGTCAATACTTAGGACTGAGATATTTGGGGCATATGGTAAGTATAATTTTATCAGAAACTGAAAAACTGTTTCCCTAAGTTGCTATATCAGTTTGCATTAGTAGTTCTAGGTATTTGCATTCTCCTTTCTCTTTCTTCTTTCTTCTTCTTCTTCTTCCTCTTCTTTATTCTTCTTTTTTTCATTTCTGCTGGGAGGCCAAAATTATATAATCAATATAGAGAAAATGTATAAAATGCCTGGGAATTAACCTGGGATTCTGGACTCCCACCTCTAGGAATCTACTATGAATTTAGAGCATGACAAATATAAAACAACTATTTTCAAGTTTATCCCAAGTGGATTTGTTATGGCAAAATCTGAAAAATAGTGCTGACGTCCATTAATAGGACACAGGTTTAATAATCCTAAGGCACACTTTAATTAGGACACTGAGGTAGCTGTGAAAATGAAGAAGAGAGATCTCTGTGTGCCTGTGGGATGGTCATGGCACATGGTGTAGTACAACAAATGTGGAGAAAAATGAATATTGATAATGCTTTATGTGTAAGATATAAACATTTCAATGTTGTGCATATTAAAAATGTAAACTAAAAGGCAAACCCTAAAATTGAAAACAAATTAAAATGAATGAAAATAACTATGTATCATTGGTAATATGACCACACAGAGTAAAGTTTTGTTTTCCTGACTTTAAAGTGTGGCGTACTAATGGGATGTCCTTAGTGGAGTGTATTCTATTTCCACTAACATTCAAAATGAAATCATTTATAGGTTTTAGAAGCTCATGCAAAAGATAAAAATATAGAAAGCTTCGAATGTGTTTTTATCATGTATTGTTACCTAAAATAGAAACTGGTCAAAGTCAACAAAAGACAACTTGAAGTTAATCTCATGTGTCAAAATAGATACACAAATTCTAATCAAATAATATTAAATTAAATCCATAATTTTATGTGTCTATTTATTGCACTATTGAAATGCAAATATAATTAAAGATGTAAAATTTGTTTTTGTATTTAATTACTTTAAGAGATAAAAAAGTGATTATTTTTTATTGTGAAAACAGCATTGTCTAAGCAAGTATCTATTTATATAAATAGATACCTTTATGTATTTATATAATGTCTCTATGTATTTCTTATCTATACATCCACAGGATGTGGGAGAAAGGTTGCATTTGAAATAAATGAGAGTGCCTGAAAAAAGATGCCTTTGAAATGTTTAATAAAAGGTGGGATATTACATAAATAATGTCCAGAGACTAGGGTATCCATTCAGAAAATATCCAATAGAATTAATATTATTGACTCAAATATTTCAGATGATCAAAAAGAACATGTTAAAAAAACCCTACTTAGGATTATTAGCCGACAATAAGAGAGTACATTCATTTGCATGGGGAATGAAAGCTCTTTTTAGAATGGACACAAAAATTTAAAAATATCATTGAAAAAGACTGATAAAGCAGATTATCTCATAAATAAACATCTCTGTGCTAAAAAAGTTATGAAACAAGACAGTGGTATTGGAAACTTTTGAATAAAGCATGATTGTAACCCAGGTAGCTGAGGATAGTGGTGGACCCTCTGTAATTGACATTTCTGTATATAACAACTTTGTTTTTCCTAAGTTGCCTACCGTCATTCCAAACAGGCACTTCTAACTATTACACTAAAACACAAATCTTAATCTAGTTAGGATTATTCTTCAAGAAATAATGTAAATGTATATTTAGAAAGGAATAATTTTTATTTTGACAGAATTTACAACTACTAGTTGTATGCTATTCAATTTCTCAATGGAGAATTCATGTTACTCAATATTAACACAAGTTATGAAATATAAGTTAAAGTAACTGCTGGGTTTAAAGAAAACATTACTCTATAGTTATCAAGAAATTATTACTTTTTGATAAATGGAAATGACTTCAGATAGTTTTTACTGCCTACAAAATAAACACCAAAGGTAGGTACATAGTGTTTTGAAAAAAATGGTTAGAAGAAAAAAATCACTGGAATACAAATGAGATTAAATTGTGCAAACTTTAACTTAATATGCTTTACAAAATTTCTATATATATTAGGACAAAGTGCAGCACTGGTGGCAAAAATTTTGATAGCCTATAAAAGTTAGGTTCTAAGTTCCCATGCACTGTGACTCAGTTAAAATGAAGCCTAGAATTCCTAATTGAGAATATTCATGCAAATTATATACTATATACATCTGCTATATTCTTCCACAAACATTTTAATGCCTAAGACTATGTAATTTAGCATTTTTTTCAAAACTTCAACAAAGATTTTTATCTTTAAGGCCATAATAATTAGATAACATTTGCTATTTCTAGCATTCTCTCCCCTTTTAAAATCTCTACAAAAACAAACCTTTTGTTAAACTATTCAAATTCACATAATAAAGCAGAATTAGCAATATATTTTAAAAATTCCCAGCTACTTCAAATATTCAAAAGTCCTAAACATCTTGTTAGTCATTTTCTGCAGTGTGTGAAGTATGGCCATTTCTTTCTCTGTGTAGTAACAAGAGGAGGTATTGTATAAGTCTTAACACCCTACCTAGACAATGTTCCATAAATCTGTAGTTTACCATAGCATTTCAGGAATCTTATTTTTACAGAGTTTTTTTTTTTTTTTTCTGTGAATTACCTCAGGCATCTGTTTATTCATATTCAGATAAAAAAACTATTTTAGAAGTCAAGATTTTATTTGTAAAAGTTTATTTTAAAAGAGAAAACTGAAATATCACATCTTTGGGAATTTTAATGTTAGTATCTGACACACAACTTATATACCGTAATTATCTCAATAGAATTACAGTTATGCCAAATTAAAAATATATATATAATACATTTTATTCCTTTGAAACAATGATGTAAAGTGATTTATATAAAAAGCTTGATTAAACAATTACATTGGAATCATAGCAAAACAATTATTTTACAACTGGAAGAAAGCTTAGAGTTCAAACCCCTTCTTTGCAAAGCTAAAACATGCACTGTGTTATTTCTGGGTCATAAACTAAGGGCCTTACTGAGCTATTACAGACTGCTCTAGCAGTACCTAAGAACAGGGAATATTTCTTGTTTTGGAACACCATATCCTCAGTGCCTTGTGCAGTGGTTGGTATCTGGTAGGCACTGAAAAAATATTTGTTGAATGGGTTCCAACTCTTTCCAGGAAAATACAAGAGGTGCTATATCACCATTGTTTCTTATAGCTGAGTAGTACTCCATGGTATACATATACCACATTTTATTAATCCACTCATGTATTGATGGGCACTTGAAAGAGTTGGAACTCATTCTACTAAGTGAAGTATCCCAAGAATGGAAAAATAAGCACCACATGTACTCACCATCAAATTGGTTTCACTGATCATCACCTAAGAGCAGATTTAGGAATAAAGTTGATCGGGTGTCGGGCAGATGTGGGTGGGGGAGGGGAGGAGTGTATACGTACATAATGAGTGCGATGCGCACTGTCTAGGGGATGGACACGTTTGAAGCTCTGCCTCAGGGGGGTAGGGGAGCCAAAGGCAATATACGTAACCTAAACTTTTGTACCCCCACAATTGCTGAAATAGGAATAAAAAATAAATGAATGTACAATAAAAATATATTTTTGGAATAAATAAATTCTGAAAAAAGTAAGTTTTATGAATTAAATGTTTAAGTATTTTGCATTGTAAGAAGATTTTTGGTCATTAAAATGATGGAATGTGTCACTATTACCATGCTAGTTCTAGTTGTAGATTACTTAAGGAATTCTTTCAGCACTAGCTTTATTGAATTCTTCGGCTGGATAGGATTCTGTCTATTCATACCAGGTTTGAAATTTCCTCATTAGTCATGAATGAACCAGGCAGTAAAGAGATGATGTTCAAAGGATCAAGATTAAATTGCTACAGCCACTACATGAAAATTAGCTATGAGGTCAAATCCCATTATGGTATATGTCAGATTATTTTGAGTCCTGAGGAAATAAGATGTAGGGCATTTTGATGGGACTTAATGGGGAAACTTTTTGAAGCTATCCTAACAGCAATAAATCCTGAGGTTAGGGGAATCAGTAGTATTAAAATAAAATTGCATGAAGTCATGGGGCACGTGGAAGGGCAGCCAGGCAAGATGACACTAATATGGTAGAGGAGTCCTAAAACTGGAGGATGGATATTCAAATATAAACTTCACCTCTTGCACAATTTTGCCCCAGGGGTACTAAAGATGGTAACGCAGGTAAAAAGTTATATAATGTACTATGTCACTTTTAAAAAGCCAAGATGGCCCCTCTTTCCTCCCTGAAAGTGGGGGATAGAGCTGAAAATTCCAAGCCTCTAATCACAGGGTTAGTTTCCCAGGCAGCCAAGATTGACAAACAGGTGTATCCTTATCTAAACTGAAAATAAATCAAATCACATAGTTATAAAGTTAGATGAAGCCTTTGACATGACTTCTTTATTTTATTTATTTATTTACCTTTTTTGAGACACAGTCTCACTCTGTTGCCCAGGCTAGAGTCTCGTGGCATCAGCCTCTCTCACAGCAACCTCAAATTCCCTGGACTCAAGTGATCCTCCTGTCTCAGCCTCTCGAGTAGCTGGGGCTATAGGCACCCCCCACCATGCCTGGCTAATTTTTGTATTTAAAGTAGAGACGGAGTCTTGTTCTTGCTCAGGCTGGTCTCAGACTCCTGACCTCAAGGGATCCTTCCACTGCCTTGGCCTCCCAGAGTGCTAGGATTATAGGCATGAGCCACCGTGCCCAGCCTGAGATGACTTAACATGAAGAAATGGATAGTAAGTGATTTGACCAAAATCAGAGTTCTAAGACACACACCTAGAATGTAAGTCATCTTCCTTCTAGTCCAGTGATATTTTCACCTTAGGACACCATCTCATCTCACTTCAAATATTTCAAATTAAGTAACATCTTATATGCATTGAAATGACTTTCTATTAATGTTAATATTTTGAGCATTAGATATTCTTAAATATGGATCATTTTTGTACATTGTGCCCTTTTTTGAGACATATAGACTGTGATACATTTGTTTCCCAGCATTTGGTTGTGCTGACCTAGGAATGTTCATCATATCCCACATTAAAAATGATGACTTTTTAAATTAAAATTAAATTTTAAATGTTTATAAGAGCATGTGCTGTGATGTAATCTAAAATTTGTGATATTTTTGTCATGAACTGTACTGGTCTTAATTATTGTAATATAATAAAAATAGTTATGGTCACTACGAAGAAAAATCATGAAACATAGAAATAGTATATAAATATCAAGTATTATCATTTTAACTAATTTTAGTACAAAATATTAAATATAATTCAAACATGTGTTTTGCTTACATGCAATGAGATGAAAGAAGTTTCAAGATCCAATGTTCAGTGAAAAAATTTCCAAAAACCAGTGAAATGATATTGTTAACAGCTCACGTGTATGGAGCACTTTCACTGTGCCAGACAGTGTTTCAAGGCAAACCTGAGAGGTAGGTATAGTTATTTCTCATGTCACAGACAAGGTGACTGAAAGGAAACAAAATTAGTGACTTCCCTAAGGTCACCCAGACATTGCATGTCTGAGCTAAATTTTGTTATGACTTATTTTTCCCTGCTTCCCTTTGCCAGTGTCATTATTCATTTATTAAACAATTACTGAGAATCTTCCATGGGCCAGCACGTGCCTGGCATTGGGATATAGTGAACTAGACACGGTTCATATGAGCAAATACACAAAGAAGTAAACCATAAACACCAAGACCGCTTGAGAGAATGCTAAGTACCAGGACAGGCTGCTGCTGTGCTGGATGTGTGCACAGAGTCAGGAGCGCTCTGATGGGTGAGGGGCTGGTTCTAATGGGAAGGTGGAGGGTGGAGCTAAGCTCCCCAGGGAGAGCCACAGCTGAGCCAGGCCGGAAGACTTGTATCACTGTGAGAATGTGATTATAGTAAGAAAAATATATTGGTATCTGTCCCAGTTTCCTGGCATGCAGCCCCTAACGCCCTTGGAATGTCTGAAGTGATAAGTATCCTTTGTATGCTAATCAGATGACTGAGGCTGGGGGCTCCTGGACAGCCTCAGCTGGAGGGTGGTTGCCAGGGAAACTAACACTGTGACTAGAGGTTTGGAACTTTCAGCCCTATCCCCCACTTCCAGGGAGGAAAGAGGGCTCATCTTGGCTTTTTATAAGTGAAAATAGTACATTATATGATAAAAATAAATCAATAGTAACAAGGGGCATAGAAATGAAAAATTTTCCCACCTCGGCCTCATTACCCCAAGTCACCACTAGGGGCAAAGGCTTGTCTCCTAATTTCAAAATTGCTCTATGCCTTTCCATGGGTACCATTTTTGAGGAAGGGCACATTCACACCAATCTGCAATCTCAGTTCCTGAGGTTCTTAGCAAACTCATGTCCCTCTCCAGTTGAAGACAACCCTGAAGATGGATTTTCCTCCCAGAGCATGGACCACGCAGAGGCCAAGGCATGCTTGGGAACGCTGGTGGGCAGGGAAGGAAGACTGCACGTGCATGCAGGGCACCTGAGTGACTGCACTTGTGAGCAGGAGCCAGCCCCAGGAGACCTACCCCGTGTGTGTGTGTCCAACCTATGCTGGGCCCTTCTGTACATCTCCCTCCTTCACTGACCTGGCACCTCAGGGTTGGGGAATTTACATCGAGGCGAGTGTTCCGGGCAAGCCCCCTGTGCTCAGAACACACGAACCATTGACAAGAGACAAGTTCAAGTGAAAAACTTGCAAAGCCACTAGAAATATGGCCTGGTTCTGATGTCCAGGTTCCTGGCCCTCACCTCCCTCCCTCACACTGTTCTCAGCTCCTCCCACAAACAGGCGCCCCAGATCATGAGACCAGCAAATCCGCTGAATCTGCCAGTGAGAGAGGAGCAACTGAGACAGGAGCTCTGCATTGCCATCTTGGACCCCCCGAGAATAAACTCACAGCCGTTTTCAGCATTCAGGGGTATTTTTTCCATCTTCACACTGCACCAGAGCGTTTTCAACTGTGACAGCATAGGCTGGCTGGAACCTGGTGCTTGGAACAGTCTACGTCCCCAAGGAGCTCAGTGCTGCAGCCCTAGCTACACACCTGACCACCTGCCAACCAAGTAAAAAGTACAAAGGAACCAGAGTCACTGCAGTTGGTTGTGCATCAGCCCAAGTTACACCAGCAGCCAGCTAGCAGGACCTTGGCTTGTACTCCTCAGGTCCTAGGTGATAACAGAAGGAAATACTTAAAATGTATTACTTTAGCTATCTACTCTTAGGTTTGTTCCAAGTGGGAACCCAAAAAGTAGGTATAGGACAGAATGTGATTAATGCAAAACTGAGGCTTGTAAAACAATAGCCACAGGATCTGGAGAGTCCCAGACTTTGTAGATCTAATGACAGCTGCAGCCAGCATTCTCCCCTCTCCCTCCCTGATAGATAGAAGTTCATCCCTCCCTAGGTCTCCTGATAAGGATGACGCCAGAGCAGATGGATGGATGCGACAGGGGCAAAGGGGTCGTAGGAGTTGCTGGTTTGAAGAAGAATTCATTACAAGCAGCTGTTCTGCCCACCGTCCTCTGCCATGCATGAACTGCTCGTAGCAGGAAGCAATTCTTCACTTGCCTGACCACAACAAAGATACAGATCCAGAGTTTGGCCTGAAACAAAGACCTGAACAGGGAAGGTGGGAGGGGGTCGGCTATCGCCGTTTATAAAAACCCTCACAAAATCCCCTTCTGTGCTGACTCTTGTCAGACTCAGCCCACCCGCACCCGGGTGAATAAACCAGCCCTGTTGCTCC
Organism: Eulemur rufifrons; assembly: GCF_041146395.1. NCBI lineage: Eukaryota > Metazoa > Chordata > Mammalia > Primates > Lemuridae > Eulemur > Eulemur rufifrons. Next base: position 6,194,679 of record NC_090986.1, read on the forward strand.
CACATAGCCTGTGTGTGACATGTGTCCTTTGGGTCATTCACTCTTTCATCTACTTTTAACGTGTTATGTATACTTTTAAACAACTAGAAGGACTAAATGTTTTATTTTTTAATTTTTTTTGAGACAGAGTCTCACTCTGTTGCCTGGGCTAGAGTGCCGTGGCATCAAGCTCACAGCAACCTCAAACTCCTGGGCTTAAGTGATCCTTCTGCCTCAGCCTCTCGAGTAGCTGAGACTACAGGCATGTGCCACCATGCTCGGCTAATTTTTTTTTTGTATATGTATTCTTAGCTGTCCAGATCATTTCTTTCTATTTTTAGTAGAGATGGGGTCTCACTCTTGCTCAGGCTGGGAGATGTTTTAAGTAGATGTTCTCCACTATACACACAGTAGCACTGAACAAACTGCACAAAGGCAACAAAGGCTATGATTTGCAAGTGTCTCCTAAATAGGAACTTTCTAGTCTAGAGCCCTTCCCCTTCTTACCTCTATAAGCCCAGGGGACATGTGAGCATCTGTAACACTGAGAGAGAATTTTAACAATTTTATTTCCATAAGGAAGTTTCAGAACAGTCTTTTCTATGAATTTTAACAAAAGTGTACACATTATATTAGTTTCCTAACTCTGATTTTGTCCTACACTCACAACCTATTTAACCTCTAGAAAGACTAGATGTACACTGGGACTTATTTGTTTATTATGTGCACTATACACATAGCAGAATAAAACAAATGCACAGACACAAAAGACAATGGTTACTCTTGCCTCACTATAAACACACTGGCCTAAAGCCCTTTGCACTTTCTTCTCCTCGTTCATCCTCAAACTGGCACAACTACAACAATGCGTTCTGCTCAGAGAAATGGTGTAGAGGCTGTGAATTGCAATGTTAAGGTTCCCCCACACTGGCTGACTAAATGGATCCCTCCTGGCCAAAGGGATACCCTAAAACTAAGTTTCCAGGCAAGAGAGGGAGGTCAGACATGGCTCATCATGCCTGTCCCCCGCTTCTTGGGGACATCCTTTGTATCCCATTAACAGGTCTAAGGGTGTGCAAGATATACCTGCAGGTCTGAAATTTACACAACAAATCTATATCCGGGACTCATCTCTGTTAAGCAGCTCCTTATTTAAAATCTTCCAAGTCTTTAGACAAAGCTTCATAGCTTTAACCAATTACAAGTCAAAGAATCTTTAAACTCACCTTTAACCCATAAGACCCCCTTCTGCACCCTCCCCCTTTGAGACGGCCCACTTTTTCGGGCCAAACCAATGTATGCCTCCCACATATTGATTTATGACTTTACCTATAACGCCTGTCACCCTGAAATGTATGAAACCAAACTATAACCCAGCCACAGTGAGTCCACTTGCTCAAGGCTTCTTGGGCATGGCTCTGGGTCATGGTCCTCAAATTTGGCTCAGAGTAAATCTCTTTAAAATTATTTTATAAAGTTTGCCTTTTTTTTCATTGACAAGATTGGTGCCCAGATGAGGGTCTCAGAGAAGACTCAGAACCACTGAAGGAGCAGCCCGAACTTGGTGCCAGAGACCGGCATGGCCCTTTGGGTCCTCTGACTCTGAGCTTCTCCTTTGGTGGAACTGGAAAGTCCTCCTGAGCTCTGGACATCCCGTTTTTGGTTGATGATCTTGGTTTACTCTAAGCTGGTTCTTTTCCTAGGAATTGTTGTTTGGGATCCTATTTTGGATTTGGAGGTGCAGTCTAAAGGGTTTTTTCCATTGTCTTTTTATCCTAAAATTAATCTCAATGGCTTCTCTGAGCATTTTTGAAAGAGGAAACTGAACTGTCTTGTTTGTAGATAAATGAGAGACTGAGTTCCTCAGCTCCAAAGAGAAGGGGCCTCTTAATCTCCTCCCAGCCTTTGCAGCCCTTGATGATCAGAGTCCTGAGTGGGAGTTGCTTGGGGCGATTCCTGGAGGTGCGACTGGCCCTATAGGGAACCCCCCAACAAATTAATCAAGGGAAGGCTTATCCAGGAAACGCATATAAGAGCAGATCATTGGGCGTTTTGAGCCCTTTTGGAGGTACTTAGACCCCCAAGAGAGAAACTGAGACACGTAAGAGGGTGCAACAGACTCAGTGGTGAGACTCTGAGGAGCCCCATGCACAATCAGCACGCTCTGATCCATGACACCAAATTCCATATTACAGATCAGTTGTTTCTTTTAAAGAAAAATGGGAAATCCTTTAAAAATGAAGAAAGAAAAGGAGAATGACTCCCTTTGGGCATTCCAGTTGGTTTGTGGCACCTCTACTTTCAAGTATTTGAAGGACAAAATACATCAAGGAAAATTCAGAGTTTGAATGGTCGACCTACCACTATAGAGTTAAAATGTCTCAAGCTATTTGTCTCTCTTGTTTTCTGGCTACTCCATAACCCGCTAATTTTTTCTATTGATGTTAAAATAACTCATTGTTTATGGTATTTACAATTGAAATGCTACCTGGAGATCTTGCAGCCAATTCTAGCTAAAATGCAAACATTGAAAACTCATTTTGAACTGAAGGGAAAAAAAAGGGTAAAGTTTTTTTTTTTGTTTGTTTTGTTTTTTAAATCAAACTGCCATGGAAGCTACTTTACCCAAAACTTTGATCCACAGGCCAAATTAGGTTACTCATCAGAACAACTAATGTTTGCCATGTCAACAAATTCCGGTTTCATCAGAGGAAATTTGTTCCAGCTTTCTTACAGACTGGTTAGTTTGTGTTACCATCTCATGGCCAGAGTTCTAGGGTAACATCTATTAGAACATTGTGTGCGTGTGTATGTGTGTATATGTTTAGGTATGTTTATTGTCTGTCCATATACTACATGTTTGTGCATACATGGTTCTAGACTGGCTTAAAAATATGGGAGTACTCATAAATTAAACTCAAAATCTTCACGTGAATTTAGTAATCCTTGGTAAATAAGCTGGATTATTATTTAAAAAAATAAAAAGGCATTATTAGTAAGGTAATAATAAAAATGTTTTCAAATTGTCAGCATACTTTTGTTTTTGCCTCCATTTTACTGGACATTTTTATGTTTTTGAGGTGTCAAGATTTGACAAAAAGCTTATGAAAATATAAACTCAGAAAAAGACAAAATAATCTGTGATTTTTGATAAGTAAGGTAAATTTAAAATTTAGTCTAATGATAATCACTAAATCTGAATTACCAACAAAAAATACCTATGTGTTTAACTTTAAGGTAAAAGTGCAAATGTGCCTAAGCATCAGCAAATAAGAATAAATAAAACAAGAAGTAAAGGACACACATACACAAAAACTTATGGTCAAAGGTTTATGAAAATATTTTGGTTTTGGTCTTTTAATCCTAACTGCAGATTTAGTTTACTTCCACCAATTCAATGTCTGTAGAGACATACAAAAAACGTGTTTCTAAGTCACTATCATATAATATTAACAGTACTTCAAAGTTGTCCTAAAAGTTGTAGTTAGAAGAGCTTAAATTGGAAGCTTCAGTTTTCCCTTGGACTTGTCCATTTTTGTCCCACTCTTTACAAGCTAGCTGGTTATGTGTACATTATGGTGCTGTAACAAAGTTTTTGCCTAGGAAAAAAAAATTGATACCAAAACCAGGAAAGGAAGCAACAAAAAAAGAAAACTACAGACAAATTTCTCTTATGACTATAGATGCAAAAATTCTCAATAAAATCCTAGCAAATCATAGCCAAGCACTTATCAAAAAAACAATCCATCATGATCAAGTGGGCTTCATCCCAGAGATGCAGGGGTGGTTCAACATATGGAAATCTATAAATGTAATTCACCACATAAATAGAAGCAAAAATAAAAACCATATGATCCTCTCAATAGATGCAGAAAAAGCATTTGACAAAATTCAACACCCTTTTATGATAAGAACGCTTAACAAAATAGGCATAGACGGGACCTACCTAAAAATGATACAAGCTATATATGACAAACCCACAGCCAACATCATACTGAATGGGGAAAAATTGAAAGCATTCCCACTTAGAACAGGAACCAGACAAGGCTGCCCACTGTCCCCATTACTTTTCAACATAGTATTGGAAGTCCTTGCGAGAGCTATCAGGCAAGAGAGCAGAATCAAGGGAGTCCAAATAGGGAAAAAAGAGATCAAACTCTCACTCTTTGCTGATGATATGATGTTATATCTAGAAAACCCGAAGGATTCAACCAAGAGACTCCTGGAATTGATTAATGAATTCAGTAAAGTCTCAGGTTACAAAATCAATACACACAAATCAGAGGCATTCATATATGCCAGTAACAGTCAATCGGAGAACCAAATTAAAGGCTCAATACCCTTCAAAATAGCAACAAAGAATATAAAATATCTAGGAATATATTTAACTAAAGAAGTAAAGGGCCTCTATAGGAAGAACTACGAAACACTGAGGAAGGAAATTGCAGAACATGTAAATAGGTGGAAAACCATACCATGCTTGTGGATCGGAAGAAACAACATTGTTAAAATGTCCATACTACCCAAAGTGATCTACAGATTCAATGCAATACCTATTAAATTACCAACATCATTTTTCATGGATATAGAAAAAATAATTATACACTTTATATGGAATCAGAGAAGACCCTGTATGGCAAAAGCAATTTTAAACAATAAAAACAAAATGAGATTTATTAATTTGCCAGACTTCAAACTACACTACAAGGCTGTGGTTCTTAAAACTGCCTGGTATTGGCACAAGTGCAGGGACACAGACCAGTGGAACAGAACAGAAAATCCAAATATAAAACCATCCTCATATAGACATCTAATCTTTGACAAAGCAGACAAAAACATACTCTGGGGACAAGAATCCCTATTCAATAAATGGTGCTGGGAAAATTGGATAGCCACATGTAGAAGACTGAAACAGGACCCACAGCTTTCACTTCTCACAAAAATCAAATTACGGTGGATAACAGACTTAAAAGTTAGGTCAGAAACTATTAGAATTCTAGAAGAAAACATAGGAAAGACTATTACAGACATTGGCCTAGGCAAAGAATTTATGGAGAAGACCCTTAAGGCAACCACAGCAACAACAACAACAATAAATGAATGGGATTTGATTAAATTAAAAGGCTTCTGCACAGCCAAAGAAACAGTCACGAGAATAAACAGACCACCTACAGAATGGGAAAAAATTTTCACATACTACACATCAGACAAAGGACTGGTAACAAGAATCTATTTAGAACTCAGGAAAATCAGCAAGAAAAAATCAAACAACCCTATCAAAAAGTGGGCAAATGACATGAATAGAAATTTTTCAAAAGAAGATATAAGAATGACTAACAAACATATGAAAAAATGCTCAACATCTCTAATTATCAGGGAAATGCAAATCAAAACCACAATGAGATATCACTTAACTCCAGTGAGAATGGCCTTTACCAAAAAGTCCCATAACAACACATGTTGGCATGGATGCGGAAAGACAGGAACACTCATACACTGCTGGTGGGACTGCAAACTAGTGCAATCCCTGTGGAAAGCAATATGGAGATACCTTAAACAGATTCAAGTAGACCTACCATTCGATCCAGCAATCCCATTATTGGGCATTTACCCAAAGGAAGAAAAGTCATTCTATGACAAAGATACCTGTACCCGAATGTTTATAGCAGCACAATTCACAATTACAAAGGTGTGGAAACAACCCAAATGCCCATCAGTTCATGAATGGATTAGTAAATTGTGGTATATGTATACCATGGAGTATTACTCAGCTATAAGAAATAACGGTGATACGACATCTCTGTGGTTCTCCTGGAGAGAGTTGGAACCCATTCTATTAAGTGAAGTATCCCAAGAATCGAAAAACAAGCATCACATGTACTCACCAGCAAATTGATTTCCCTGATCATCACCTAAATGCACATTTAGGAATGATACCAATTGAATATCAGACTGAGGTGGGGGTGGGGGGAGGGGATGGGTGTATGCCTACATGATGAGTGAGTTGCGCACGGTCTGGGGAATAGTCATGCTTGAAGGTGCTGACTCAGGGAGGTAGGGGTGGGTGGAGGGGATGGGGGTATAACTACATGATGAGTGCGATGTGCACTCTCTGAGGAATGGGCACACTTGGAGCTCAGGGGGATGGGCAGTACATGGGCAACATATGTAACCTGAACTTTTGTACCCCCATAATAAGCTGAAATTAAAAAAAAAAAAAGAATATGAAAAAAAATTTTCTAAATTGTTAATTTTTGTGTAGTAATTTATTTTAAGATAAAAAGTGAATGATGGTTAAAATCCAAAGAGAATCTCAAAACAGTCTTACTCTTTATACATATTGCATGTACTCAAGTTCATACCCAAGGAAAGAATTATTTTGAGACTATTTAAATTGTTTTAAAACAGCTTAATCTTGATCCTCATGTGAAAAGCAAGTTGCCACTTTGTGTCATTGTTTGCGATGCTAAGGACTGGCACTAAAGTTTTTTTGCTCAGTCTCCAGTCAGGTAATCCTATGTTGATGGGCTTCAGAAAATTAACTTAAAATGAAGGCTTCTGAAGCAAAATTTTCTGACCTTGCCTTGTCTCCGTGCCTCTTGTACCAATTCTTTTTGGAAAGCTAGCCATAAAACCTAAAACTATTCTATGTAAAATGGCCATAAAGTAATTATCTGATCTACTTTGTTTTTAATTTGTTTTACTGTAAAACGCTATTCCAGAAAGGGCTTTGCCCTGCACCCAGAAAGGAGGAATGCACACTCAGAGAGGCCAAACAGAATCTAAATATAAAAGCCATGAGGGATTCTGCCACTCAGCCTGTTAGAATTAGTTTACACCCTTTTTGTCCAATCATATTTTTACATAACTGTTCATACTTTAAACATAAAAAAATGGACAATTTCCCCTGCATCTTTGCGTGTTCATTCTGAAGGCATCTATGTATAATTTTAATTCTTTCTCCTATTGATCTTCATGTCAGTAAATTTTTAGCAAGTCTTTAGGGGAAACAGTAGCCTTTGCTCCCAAACTTTGGGGGCTAGGGATGCTTTGATCCCTATAATGTCAATAGATTTTATTTTGGGATGTGATGTTTTGGAAGGATCTAATTAACTAATACCTCTAAGCAAGATATTCTAAAATGTCTACTATGTTTATAAAATTTAGAAGTGATGTCATATCTGTTTAAAATAATAAATCTTAGTGAAATACTTTTCTTTGTTTTTCTTGGTAAGATTTATGAGTTTAAAAGAAAAAAAAACAGTAATTAAAACTGTATTTTGATCCCTGTTCTATTTTACATATTTAATTTACAGGATATAAAAATGGTAACAGAAAAGTTACTTAAACTACTAATAGCTGGAATCTAAGTGAACTGCTTAGATAAATGAGATAAATTAGGTAAATGTAAATAAAATAAATACAAATGAAATTTTCATATAGTTTAAAATCTTAAAGTTATTATGTTAAGTTAAAAAAGAAAGTCATAAAATGTCTGGGTCATTTATAAGGCAAAATACTAGAACATTAGTTCTTAAATATAAGTTTAAGCTTATACCTTGATATCTTAGCTTTATATTTAGGAATACTAATAAAATTGATGACTAACAGTTCAAAGTTATTTTAACTTCCTAGGTTTTTCTAAGTGTTGACATTATGATTAGTATATGTAGTTGGAACTTCTAGAGGCAAACAATTCTATATAAAAATTTTTAATAAAAATGTTATGACATAAGTATTAGTTTTGTTAAAAGATAATTTGGTCTAATTTATTGGTTTTTGAAACTACTTTAAAATTCAATATGTAAATGATCATTAAAGATGGATTTGTCTATAAGATTTTGTTAAAATTAACTTTATCGTTAATACACTAATACAATGAAATTTGGTTTTCTCTTTTGAACTAGATTATCATATGATATTAATAGGAATAATGAAAGATTTTTTATTCACCTTTTAATAAACTGCAAGAAGGAAGGGAAGGTCAGAAAGACACAGATTCAGCCTCCTCATTAACTTGTACTTCAGTATGTCTATTAGGTCTTATACTTGTTTGAGAAACTGAGTCTCCTCTCTCAAAGAATTTTTGCATTTTTAAAAAAATACTGGAATTATCAGTTCGGCTATAATTTTATAGTAACCTGCAATCTTGCTTCATGGCAACAAGTGTCTCATGATGAACAATTCATGCCTTTCTGCTCTTTAATCTTTCCCTAAAATTTAAAGTTACTAAAAATAAGAATTCTACTCAATGCATGTAATTCTATATATAAGGTATGCCAAAGAATAAGATATGGTTTTAATAAGAAAAAGTATAAAAAAAATAGAATGTGTTCTTCTTAAAATATATATAACTTTGTCTAATTCAGAGGTTTTTTTAAAGGTTGAATTAAAATAAATTTAGAAAGAAAATAAAAACAAAATTCCACTTGTGAGTAAGAGAAAAATGTAAGAAGACAATGAATATAGAAATACAGTTTTGGTAAGAAAAATTAAACAAAAAGAATAATGTAAAGAAAGTATATTGCATAGAATTTTTTGTCCTAAAATGACTGGTTATTTAGGAAAAGGGAATTTTAGAACTAAACAGAAAGTTTTTAGGCATGTTTTGTAGATAGTACATGTAGGTTGGGATAAAGTTTATCAAAGGGAATTATTAAGGAATTTTGTATGTGGTCAAGTTGGCTATAATTTAAAAGAATTACTTTTTGGCTAACACAAAGATTTCTATAGATATTAATTTACTATTAAGGAAATGACATAATGTATCCATTTTGATTCTACGTTTCCTTTTTAATTAAAAAATATCACACTACATTAGGTTTTTCTTTAATTTTGGTAACTGACCTAAAAGAAGCAAAGATTTTATGCTTTATCAGATAATCCCTGTACCCTTTATTAGGTTTTGAGTAACTAAAAAAGCTAAACTTTAAAAGGGTTAAGGTTTACACTCATGTAACTTTATCACCTTTAGAATCTTTTGATGATTCTTTCTCTTGGTTAAATAAATGACCCTTATTTTATAGTGGTTTGTGATTATATTTAAACAAATGTTTTAAGCCTTTGATACCTGACAAACTTTCCAAAATTTAAATTCTAAATTCAATATTTTGACCTTAAACTAGCTTTTTATACATTAGGGTCACTGAAAGTCTAAGACAGACATTAGATGTATTTAGTGTGTCAAAACCATCCAGGGAACATTGTCAAATATGAAATGGCATTTAACTTTCTTTGGGCTATCCTTGTATGAGTATGTTATTAATATATGTTCCAACATTGTAAAATATTGACAGGTCTTGGTGTGTGTTATCAGTAATAAATTCCTGTATGCCACAAAAATAACCAATTTAGTTTGTCAATTGTCTCTAACCATGGCTAGTCCAAGTTCTCTCATCTTTAGAAAATTATTATTTTACTTTAATTCATCTCAGAAAGTGGTTCTTTCTGGCTAAGTCCAAAGTTGGCTTCTTCAAGTAAAGTCATTGAAAGGACTGACAAATCCACTTGAATACTGGTTTCTAATAACTTTGGAGGTTATATTATATCCCATTGGGCTAAAACAAAACAAACTTCCAGGACTTTAATTAGAAAACTGATATTACCATGAGTATAGCTAACTCAACCTCATCAGACAGAACTAAATTTTCACAAAAAGACTCCTTATATAAAACGTTACTAATTCTTTTGTTTTGTTTTCCAGAGTCCTGACAAATTTTATGTAAATAGCAAGTTTACCAATCTCTGGGACCTACAACCATGGAATCTGCAAAAGCCCTCTTCAAATATCCTCATTCTAGGCCCAGGGACTATCACACAATTGGGGACATGTGAGATTGTAAGGGCTGATTCCAACAGATGGAATTAGTTTAGACCCTCCAGATCAAGAAGGGGCACACAGAAGCCTAAAGGAACACTAACTGAAATACTTTGTCTTTTCAGGCCACGTGCTGCAGAAATCCATCCCAATCATAAAATTTTTTTCCTGCTTCCTATAGACTTAGAACTCCCTCAGTATAATTTTTCTGTTATGGATTTATACAAAAGGAGATATACTGAGTAATTTATCAGCCACTTTAGTATAAATTACTGAAGAGACTAAAATATTGTGACACAATGAGTCTCTAAATTCCCTTAGCTTAAATATTAATGATGCTTATATTTGCTACAAATCTACCACTAAACCCAAGAATATAGTAGCTCAACACTTATAGGGAAATTAGTTTTGTAGCCTTGCCTTCGACATTTTGGATTTTACTCTTATGTCACCTAGAAAGTTTTAAAGTGCTGCTGAGTGCCTGTCTACCTCCAGTCCTGTTTGGCCTAAAATATTTAATTGGCTATAAGCCTCCTTTCGGCTCTTCAGTTCTCCTGGCCACAAGGGTCCCACCGAGGGACTGGATGGAGTCAAGGCAGGTAGCCACACCACTCTGGCAATGAATGGAAAAAAATAAGAGTTTGGCCACAGATGCTGCCTCTGACATATCTTGGCTAAAAGTGAGGAATTGTGAACTAAAATAAAATTTTAAGGCTCACCCCGCACCAGCTGACTGAATGGACCCCCTCGTGGCCAAAGGAATATCTTTTTTTTTTTTTTTTTTTTTTTTTTTTTGTTGAGACAGAGTCTCACTTTGTTGCCCAGGCTAGAGTGAGTGCCGTGGCGTCAGCTTAGCTCACAGCAACCTCAAACTCCTGGGCTCAAGCGATCCTACTGCCTCAGCCTCCCGAGTAGCTGGGACTACAGGCATGCGCCACTATGCCCGGCTAATTTTTTCTATATAGATTTTTAGGTGTCCATATAATGTGTTTCTATTTTTAGTAGAGACGGGGTCTCGCTCAGGCTGGTCTCGAACTCCTGACCTTGAGCAATCCACCCGCCTCGGCCTCCCAGAGTGCTAGGATTACAGGCGTGAGCCACCGCGCCCGGCCTCAAAGGAATATCTTAAAATTAAATTGCCTGCCAGGAGGAGGGAGGTCAGACCTGCCTCATCATGTCCTCTCCCTTCTTGGGGACATCTTTTGTAACCCATTAACAGGCCTAAGGGTATGCAAGATATACCTGCAGGTCTTCAATTTACACAACAAATCTATGTCCAGTGGCTCATCTCTGATAAACAGCTCCTTATGTTAAAACCTTGCAAGCCTTTAGACAAAGCTTCTTGTCTTTAACCAATTACAAGTCAAAGTATCTTTAAACCCACCTATAACCTGTGAGCCCTCCCCTCCTTTGAGATGGCCCACCTGTTCAGACCAGACCAAACCAATGTTTGCGTCCCACATATTGATTTATGACTTTACCTGTAACCCCTGTCTCCCTGAAATGTATAAAACCAAACTGTAACCCAGCTACAGTGAGTCCACTTGCTCAAGACTTCTTGAGCATAGCTCCAGGTCATCATCCTCAAATTCGGCTCAGAGTAAATCTCTTTAAAATTATTTTACAGAGTTTGGCTTTTTTTTTTTTTTCCATTAACAAAACCCACCTATAACCTGTATGTCCCACCCCCCTCTTTGAGATGACCCACATTTTTGGACCAAACCAATGTATACCTTCCATGTATTGATTTATGAATTTATCTGCAATCCCTTTCTCCCTGAAATGTATAAAGCCAAACTGTAACCCAACCATAGTGAGTCCACTTGCTTAAGGCTTCTTGGGCATGGCTCTGGGCCATAGTCCTCAAATTTGGCTCAGGATAAACCTCTTTAAATTATTTTACAGTGTTTGGCTTTTTTTTCCATTGACAAGAATGGCACACAGACTTGGGGCCCAGAGAAGACTCAGGACCCCAAAGGAGTAGCCCAAGCTTGGCACCAGGTACTGGCATGGCCCCTTTTGGCTCCCTGACTTTGAGCTTCTCCCTGGGTAAAACTGGTAAGTCCTCCTGAGCTCTGGACTTCCCATTTTTGCTTGATGAACCTGGTTTATTCTGAGTTGGTCCTTTTTCTAGGAATTTGTTGTTTGGGATCCTAATATTATTTTAGAGATGCATTCTAAAGGGTATTTTCCATTGCCTTTTCTATGCATTTGCAAAGGAAGACACTGAACTGTCTTGTCTGTAGATAAATGAGAGACTGAGTCCCCCAGGTCTGAAAAGGAAGGACATTCTACTCCTCCCAGCTGAAAGGCACTCCTGGGTGGCTGGTGCCTCAGTGGGAGTTTCCTAGGGTGATTCCCCATGGCACAAGTGGTCCTACAGGGAACCCACCAACAAAATTAATTAAAAGAAGGCTCATCCAGGAAATGCATATAAGAGCTGATCACTTGGTGTTTTGAGCCCTCTCAGAGGTACTAGACCCCTGAAGAGAGAAACTAGGACACCTAAGAGGGTGGGACCAACTCAGTGGTGAAACATTGAGGTGCTCCACCCACAATCAGCACACTCTGATCCACTACACTAAACCCTGGACTACAGTTCTGTTCCTTCTTCTAAAAAAAAAAAAGAAAGAAAGAAAAATGGAAAAGAAATCCTATAAAAATGAGAAAAGACAAGGAGAATGACCCCTTTTGGGCACCCCAGTTGGCTTATGGCACCGCCACTTGCAAGTATTTGTGTAAATGGAAAGGTTCAAAGGCATGCTGGGTTTTCTAGGGCTCCAGCTCGTCATAGCCAATTCTTGTGCACAGGTTTGTATTAAAGGGCAAATTACATCAAGGAAAATCCATAGTTCAAATTGTCACTGTTGATCTGTCACTGTAGAGATAAAACATTGAGTCTCTCAGGCAATCTCTTTTCTTTTCTGGCTACTCTAAAACCTGCTAACTTTTTCTATTCATATTGACAGAAACTCATTGTTTATGGTATTGCCAATTGAAAGGCTACCTGGAGATCTTGCTGCCAGTTCTAGCTAAAATGTAAACAATGAAAACCCAATTTTAAACTGAAGGGGAAAAAAAGGGTAAAAGAGATTTTTAAAATTAAACTGCCATGGAAACTCCTTTAGCTAAAACTTTGATCCACAGGGATAAATTACCTATCAAGGCAACTAAAGTTTTGCCATGTGAACAAGTTCCAGCTTTGTCAGAAGAAATTTGAATCCAGTTGTTTTTTACAAACTGGTAAATTATGTTACTGTCACATGGCTAGAGTTCTAGTGGAAAATCTATTGGAACTTTGTGTGCATGTGTGTGTGTGTGTGTGTGTGTGTGTATGTTTAAATATGTTTTGTGTATGTCCACGTATTATATGTTTATGCCTACATGGTTTTGGACTGGCTTATAAATAATGGAGCATCATAAATTAATAAAATAGACCCAAATGCTTTTTCAGTTCATGTGAATTTAGTTATCTTTGGTAAATAACTTTTTTTAAAAGTATTATTGGCAAAGTAACAGTGAAAATATTTTCAAATTGTCGGCATACATTTTTTTGCCTAGGTTTTACTGGACATTTTTATGTTCTTAAGGTGTCAGGGTTTGACACAAATGAGATAAGACTATAAACGCAGCCAAAGCAAAATGATCTGTGTATGATTTTTGATAAGGTAAATTTAATATTGTTGGTCTAATGATAATAGCTAAATCTCCTGAGTTATCAACAAAAATACCTATATTTTTAACATTAAAGTTCTTAATAAGGTAAAAATGTAGATGTGCCTAAACAAAAAATAAGTGTCAACCAATTAGAATAAATAAAACACACAGTAACTGGAGTACAAATGCAGAAATTTATGGTCAAAGGTGTAAGGCTGGTGGCAGGTACCCCTCCCTTCCCTAATGAAAAAAGAAGTCCCTCCTGTCCCTCAATACTCGCCCCAAAGCTGAAACAAAGAAATTCCTCACTCCTTGCAGACATCTCCTGGCTGAAGAAGCTCCCATCCCCCAGTCCTAAAAACCTATATAAACCCACTCAGACTTCTGGTTGGGGCAGCTTCTCTAGTCCCACTAGTGGGACTGTGAGGCTCACCCGGGTCCCTCTCTCGGGGACTCATTACCCCCACCCGGGAGTGCTCCAATAAAGCCTCTCTACTTATCCCTTTCAACTCTGCTTGTCTGTCTTTCTCTGGTGCCGGCTCCTTCAAAGAAACCTTACAAAAGGCTTATGAAAATATCTTGATTTTGGTCTTTTAATTCTACCTGTAGATATAGCTTTTTCACACTGATTTCAATGTCTGTGGAAAGATATACATAAAACATGTTTCTGACTCACTCTTTCCATCATCTGATAGTAACAGGACTGTGACAGATTCCAAGCTGTCCTAGAAATTGCAGTTATAAAAGCTTAAATTGAAAGCTTTAGTTTTCCCTTGATCTTGTCCATTCTTGATTTGCTAGCTGGTTATGTGTATATTATGTAGCTATAACAAAATTTTTGCCTAGGGAAAACTTCCTAAACTGTTAATTTTTATATAGTCATTTATTTTAAGATACAAAGTAAATGATTGTTAAAATCTGAAGAGAATCTCAAAACAGTCTAACTCTTTAGAAATAGTGCATGTACTCAAGTTTAAACCCAAGTTGAAAAATGTCTGAGACTATTTAGATTGTCTGGGTGGCCCTTTTCTCAAGGAAGAGTCTTGTGGAGAGGCTGGTGCTGTGAAGGTTCTGGGATATCTTCTGATGCCTGAATAAGAGAATCACCACGTGTGTACATGAGAGCAGCCTAATTCCCATGAAGGAGGCATCTGTAAGTATTGGCAGCATGAAAAACAAGCTTCAGACAATGTAGTTTACGGAGGAAAGTGAGCAGTAGTTACGCGTAGCACACTGGTCTGGGTCACATTAGAAGCCACAATGGAGAAGTTCAGGCTTCTCCTCAAAGACAAACTGAGGTATCATAGGAAGAAAAAAATCAATAATATGATTTGTGGATTTATATCTAAACCTTGCCATCTAGGCGGTGCTGGGCTGGTGGTGATGGCCTGGAGCATGCTCAGGAGGCAGGTGGTGCAGATGGCGAGGCCCCTCATGACCCTGCTCAGGCAGAAGAATGCCTTACACTTGCAGTTATTCTGAAAATTTAGTACTCAGGTCTGGGGACACCAAGAACACCACAATGAGAAGTAAAATGATATGAATAAAAGCAAAGTGACAGATGATGAGGTCACTGGGCTTAGGCCTGTGATCTAGAAGGCATGTAAAGATATGGAAGAAAATTAGAAAGGTATTGGCTGTGAGTCCAATTTCAGCCTGGAAATAAAAGGCATTTTTAATGTTAATGCAATCATCTTAATTGGGAAAGAGGAAACAATATTTTTTTTCTTTTTTTTTTTAGGATGGTTATGTGAAGCAGTGGGAGTGGAGAAGAAAAAAAGAAACCTATAACTGGTTGTGATCAATTAGTTGTAAATGCCACTGCATTTAAACCAACTAAAACATATTTTTATATATTTGAAAAAAGCAATAGACATCATCAATATTATTTATTCAATAGTGAAAATTATCAGAAACATTATTTTAATTTCACCCATTTGTCTTGATTAAATCTGTCATATAAAATTTTAGAATATAGCCTGAACACACATATAAAACACTAACACACCCACAATTACAGCTGTATGGGGTACACATTATCTATACCTTTGTTGTACCTGAGACTTACTGTTTAGAAAACATTTTTTTGCTCTCTGTATTCCTTCATTTAATTTTCACCACCCAGAATAATAGTGTGCATAGAAAAATAAATTACAGATGTTTATACAATTCAACTGAAGTAAATTGTATGCTAATGAGGAAAGAATACCAAAAAAGTTTTAGAAAATGTTCCAATGAGTCGATCTCATAGCACATTCTTCTGACACTTTTTCTTCTTCCTCCTTCTTCCACATTTAAGTACCTTTGTAATTGCACGATGACTTCCCTAATGATGTGGGATAATCTCTCTATCATAAGTCAGCAGCTTAGTAACCTTGATATCATCTGTATCTTAATTCCGATACCAACGGTAATCCCCAAAACTGTGATCTCTCTAATATCAAAGACATCTTAAAGAATGATCCACTAGATTGTTCTAAGGAAAGAAGCAAATCGAGAGCACCTGGGATTAGAGTCATAGTGATGTGGCAAAATTGCGTGGCATGGCTCTACTGTGTAAAGTCTGTGGGGATGTGGCATCAGGATTCCACTATGGAGTTCGTGTCTGCCAAGGCTGGTAAGAGTTTCTTTCAGGGAAGTGTTCAACAAAACATCCAATACAAAACAAAAAGTGCCTGAAGAATGACAACTTCCGTAATGAAAATCAATAGGAATAGATGTCAGTAACATCGCTTCAAAAACTGTTGGCACATTGAGAGACAGTTTGGTCATATTCCTAACCATGACAGAGAATGCTAATTGAAATGCAAAGTGTGATGAAGACCACAATGAACAGCATCTCCCTACAGACCAATCAGTTGTGTCACACTTAAACTGGAGAAGTTACTCTGAATTATATTCACACTAATATTAAACTTTTTTATCTGTGAAAACCAAAAATCATTTTGATCTCCCTGAGGTTTAAATATAATACACAGTCACAAGTATAGGAAGACTTAGAAATTAATCCTTTGTGGTAGAACTTCTGTTGAATGATGGACATCTTGTTACCACCACAAGACTATTTGATCCGGCAATTGGAGACTTAGGGAATTAGCAGATTTCCATGTCTGTATTTCACTCTGCCTCTGTAAAAGTGTACGATTCCAGGCAGTTACTTTGTTGTGGAAAATGAGAATTCATAATGTCCCCAATGCCCCACCTCACAGAGGTACTAAAAATTGTCTGTAAAGCATATTTACCTCTTGGGAGACAGATACTATGGAAATAAGGTAAAATTTTTGTTGTTATACTTATTTATAATAATATTCTTTTCTCATCTCTAAGCATTTCTGGGAAATTATTCCATAGTAGATACCAACCATATTATTCAGGGTTCTTACATATGGATGGGGTATCCTACTAAAATGCACATATTCAAAATTTATAGGTACATTAAATACACAGTATATGTACATAACGTATATGTGAACATAGTTAAACATAAATTATTTCCTTACAATATTTTATTTTTAATTTTTTAATTATTTTGGGTACAGAATAGTTGTAGATATTTATAGAATACATGTGCTATTTTGATACAGACATAAAACATATAGTCATCAAATCAGGGTAATTGGCATATCCATCACCTCAAGCATTTGTCATTTCCTTAATTATGTTAGGAACATTCCAATTCCACTCTTTTAGTTATTTTAAAGCGTACCTTAACTTGTTGATTATAGTCATACTTTGGTGCTATAAAAACTTCATAGAATTTTAAACTGTGATGAACTTAATTATAAACAGAGGTGTTAAAAGACTCAGGTGCATTTTGTCTATTGATGATGACATATAACCATTATTTTAGAACACTTACACAGTAGAATATTGAATTTCTTCTCTATTTTTGTTTTTTGAAGCAGTGGAATGTAAAAGCGCTACAGGCCATTGAGTTCAATTTCAAAAATATGTATTCTAGAGTTCATCTTTGGTAAAATGTTTGGTTCAAGGTACTAGTTGTTTAAAATTCCATTCACATCATCACCTTGTGCTAAAAAAAGGTTGCACTGTTGCCCCTTCTGCACATGCTACAGCTCAATGATAAAGAATTTTAATTCTCTCTGGAGAACTAGTAATGTTTAAGGAAACTGTGTTTAATATGATGAGGTGTGTGTGCATATTCACATGTATGTTCTGATTCTACTTTTTTCTACACTACAAGGATTTTTGTCAAATTAAATAGTGCAGTGCTGTGATTCTGCAGAGAAACAGCATGGGACATGCAGTGCAGTAAAAAATAAGTGAAAGGGAGATATGTTCACAAAGACTGGAGAGTGCCAGAAATACAATAGGGAATACAGCACAGGAGGCCACGCCCACCTAGCAAAGCCATCGCTGTGTGACTTGACCCACAAGAGGACGCCTGGCTCCCCCACAGACCACTCAGACAGGGACAGGCCTGAAGACAGTGCAAGACAGTGCAAGGTCATGGCATAGGATGGCAGGCTGTGTAGAGAGGACACATTAGCAGGAAACATTCTGAACTTTCTGGTGCTCTGTGCTGGGACTGCCCTGGGCAGGGGAGGGACTGTTCTGAGTGGTTGCTTCCTAGGACCGCAACTGTGCGAGGGAGTTTAGAGACAGGCACCTCTCCCCTGGAGGTTGATGAGACCAGTGCAGGGGAGGTGAATGGCAAAAAGTGGGCTCTGCCCCTGTAAATCCCTGGCAATTGGGCTGGCTCTGGGCAGGACTCAGAGAGCCGGGCCCTTTACTAGGCAGACATGAGTCTGCAGGACTTTGATGCTGAAGTAATAGCTGGTGGCCTGTTGATTCAGCCTGCTGGACCAGCTTCTGCCGACTCGAGTGCTCACCCCCATTGCTAGCTCTCCAGGTATGGGTGGCTGTCGTCTTTGGAGTCCCCAGTCCAGAGACGCTGCTGTGGCAGTAGTTTCGGGAACAACCCAACCCCCAACCCAAGGACTTTCATGCTGGGTGTGGCAGACTCTGCCCTTAGAGGCCGGGGAGGAGTGAGAAAAGCTGTTTTCTCTGTGTGGCAGACATAAATCTGCAGGACATTGGTGCTGAAAAAATAGCTGGCGGCCTGTTATTTGGCCTGCTGACACAGCTTTCACCACCTACTAAGTGGTCAAAGGGCTCCAGGGCTCGCTCTCTGGGTCTGGGCGGCCGCCAGCCTTGAGGTTTGTGGACAGGGAAGGAAAAAGCTGGGCAGAGACCTCAGCAATTGCATGAATTGACCCCTCCCATCAGGAGCAGCCCTCCAAGTGTGACGAAAGAGCCCTGTATTACATATTAGTGGCTCCCCCTAGTGGCAGCTCAAGCAACCACAGAAGCGCACACACCCAGGCTTGCAATCTGTCCTGCTCCTACCCCCACTTTAGGGGAGAACAGGCTCCAAGCAACCTATGGGAGAGACAAGGCCCCTCCCGAAGATTGGGGAATTCATATACCCCACCTAGGGGACCAGAGCCTACCACAGAGACATGAGATTACCTTGATAACTAGCTCCTGCATGCAAACTACAATCAGTGACAGAGGGTGTAACCCCACAGCTGAACACAGTGCCTTCCATCTCAAGCTATTGGAGGGCAGTGGAGTCATATCCATAAGTACAATCCACCAGCTTGGAGTTTAAGCTGAGGGACCAAACTGACTAATCTCCATCGGCAAGAGGTGAAGACAACAGGTCAGAGGTAACCCAATTTGCTAAAATACCACTAAGGCAATACAAGACCAGCATGCTTCTCCCCAATACTGTCAAGGAATGACTCTTGAGGACTTGCAGATAGGGCCATAAACCAGTCCTAGCACCCCCAGTTCTCAACCAAGAAGCCTGATGAGAAAGAATCATGGCAAGAACACAGGAAACATGAAAGATCAGAGTGAAAAGTCACCCCCAAAAGAAATCATTAGATCCTCAACAACAGATACCAAATTAAATGAAATGATTAAAATTATGAAGGAAGAATTCTGAATATGAATTGTAAGAAAACTAAATGTAATTGAAGAGAAAATAGAAACCCAACACACAGAAACCACAAGAATAATACAGGAAATCAATGAAAAATTCTCTAAAGAAATTGAAGTATTACAAAACAACCAAACAGAAATACTGGAAATGAAAAAGGCATTCAAGGAACTACAAAACACAGTAGAAAGCCTTAAGAATAGATTGGATCATGGAGAGGAAAGTATCTGAGAGCTTGAAGATAATGCCTATGTGCTAAACAAATCAGATGAAGAAAAAACACAGAAGAAAGAGACATGAACAAAACATACAAGAAATATGGGATTATGTAAAGAAACCAAACGTAAGAATTATAAGCATCCCTGAGGGAAAAGAAGAAAATACACAAGGGCTGGAAAATCTATTTATTGGAATACTGGAAGAAAACTTACCTGGCCTAGACAGAAATCTAGATATTGAGGTACAAGAAGCACACAGAATTGCCAGGAGACTCAATGTGAAAAGGCAGTAACCACATCACATAGTTATTAGGCTGGCCAAAGTAAACACAAAAGAGGCAATCCTTCAAGCAATAAGATGAAAACAGCAGGTAACCTACACAGGAAAACCTATCTAACCGCAGACTTCTCAACTGAAACCTTACAAGCCAGAAGGACCTGAGGATACATGCTCAATCTTCTAAAACAGAATAATGGCCAACCTAGAATTCTTTATCCTGCAAAACTAAGCTTCTTATATGAGGGAGAAATAAAGACTTTGCCAGACAAACAATCACTGATGGAATTTGCGAAGACCAGTCCTGCCCTGCAGGAAGCACTCAGACCTGTATTATATACTGAACAGCACAATAGACACCCACCAATGTAAAATCATCCAAGAGTTAAATTCCAGAAGCCTAATTCCACAAAGGCTACAGAAGTAAAAACAAAACAATAAGAATTTATTCAGAATTATGAACAGAAATCTACCCCAAATATCAATTCTCTCAATAAATGTGAATGGTTTGAATTGTCCACCAAAGAGACAAAGACTGGCTGAGTGGATAAAAAAAAAAAAAACACAAGCCAAGTATCAGCTGTCTCCAGGAAATGCATCTTACCCACAAAGATGCTTTCAGACTTAAAGTGAAAGGTTAAAACCAAAATTCCAGGAAATGGAAACCAAAAGAAAGTTGGGGTAGCTATTCTTATATCAGATAACATAAACTTTAAAACAGCAAAAATAAAGACAGACAAAGATTGTCACTACATAGTGGTGGAGGGAAAAATCCACCACTTCAACAAGACTTAACAACGCTTAATATTTATTCACCCAACACAGGAGTACCCAGATACATAAAGCAAACCCTGTTTGATCTAAATAACATGACAAACCATAATGCAATAGTAGCTGGGGATTTCAGCAGCCCACTGACAGAACTGGACAGATCCTCAAAGCAGAAAATAAGCAAAGAAACAATGGACTTAAACAGAACTCTAGAACAAATGGGTCTAACAGACATCTACAGAACATGCCACCCAAAAAAACCTTAATATACATTCTTCTCATGAGCTTATGGAACTTTCTCTAAAATCAATCACATCCTAGGCCACAATTAAGATCTCAACAAATTTAAAAATATAGAAATTATACCATGTATCTTCTCAGACCACAATGGAATAAAATTAGAGATCAATTCCAACAGAAACACTCACCACTTCACAAAGTCATGGAAATTAAACAATCTACTGCTGCATGACTATGAGGTCAAAAATGAGATCCAGATGGAAATCAAGATTCTTTGAACTAAATGATAATGGGGACACAAGTTATCAAAATCTGTGGGATGTAGCAAAATCATTCCTTAGAGGAAAAGTAATAGCATTAAAAGCCCACATCGAAAAGACAGAAAGTTCACAAATCAACAAACTAATAAACTATCTCAAGGAACTGGAAAATGAAGAGCAAATTAATCCTAAACCTAGCAGCAGAAAAGAAATAACTAAGATCAGAGCAGAACTAAACAAAATCTAGAACAAAAGAACTATACAGAAGATTAATACAACCAAAAGTTGGTTTTTTGAAAAGGTAAACAAAATTGACAGCCTTATTGCTAGACTGACAAGAAATAGAAAGGAAAGGATTCTAATAATCTCAATTAGAAATGAAAAGGGAGAGGCCCCTACAAACATCATGGAAATACAAAGCATCACCTTTGAATACTATGAAAATCTCTATGCCCCCAAAACACAAAACATGGAGGAAATTGATAAATTCATAGAAACACACAAGCTGCCTAGGCTCAATGAGGAAGAAACAGAATTCCTGAACAGATAATATCAAGCACAGAAATTTAAGCAGCAATAAAAATTTTTCCAGTAAAAAAAAGTCCCGGACTGGATGCCTTCATCCCTGAATTTTACCAAACCTACAAAGAAGAACAAATACCCATACTGCAGAAATTATTCCACAACGTTGAGAAGGATGGAATCCTCCCCAACTGATTCCATGAAGCCAATATCACCTTGATACCAAGCTAGGAAAGAACACAACAGAAAAAGAAACCTGCAGACCAATAGCCCTTATGAGTACAGATGTAAAAATTCTCAACAAAATCTTAGCAAACCGAATCCAACAGCACATCAAAAAAATAATTCATTATAAGTTTTCCAAGTCTCTCTTTCTGTGAGGATTTGAAATGAATCTCTCAGCTTTTTTTAAACAAAATAGAGCACCCAAGAGAATCTTCCAGAAGACCTTAACTTTGTAACTGTGATTAGTTACTTCAATTCTAACACTCTGATTACAATAAAAATTAACCTTTTTATGCAACAGTCCCAAGAGTCATTCTAAGCCAAATCTCTGAAGGTGAACAAAAAACATTCTTAAAGATCACAATTGCAATCACATTGCCATAGATGAGGTCATATTATTTCTGGAGAAGGCAAATGAGGTGAATACATCTACAATCAAGTCACAACATGGCTGGTGAATAAACAGGACTGCCTAAACAACATGACAAGCTTCAAAGGGATATTTCAGTGAATACAAATATGAAATTTTCTAGCAATCAGGGCTGTAAAAGTAAAACGAGATGCTTCGAGAACAGTGAGTTTAACATCAGTGGACAATAACTTGTTGAGGATGTTGCAGAGCTTTTTAGAATCAGGTTGGCTCTTAAACCTTTTAAGTTCTTTTTTTTTTTATTATAGCTTATTATGGGGGTACAAATGTTCAGGTTACATACATTGCCCATGTCCCGCCCAACCCCCCGAGTCAGAACTTCAAGCATGTCCATTCCTCAGACAGTGAGCATTGCACTCATCATGTAGTTATGCCCCCATCCCCTCCCCTCACCCCCCATCCCCCTCGAGTCAGAACATTCAAGTGTGACCATTCCCCAGACGGTGCGCAACGCACTCATCATGTAGGTATACACCCATCCCCTCTCCCCATCCCCCACCTCAGTCCGATACCCAATTGGCATTATTCCCAAATGTGTACTTAGGTGATGATCAGGGAAACCAATTTGCTGGTGAGTACATGTGGTGCTTGTTTTTCCATTCTTGGGATACTTCACTTAATAAAATGGGTTCCAACTCTCTTCAGGAGAACAAAAGGGATTCTATATTACCGTTATTTCTTATAGCTGATTAATACTCCATGGTATACATATACCACATTTTACTAATCCATTCATGAATTAATGGGCATTTGGGTTGTTTCCACATCTTTGCAATTGTGAATTGTGCTGCTATAAACATTCGGGTACAGGTGTCTTTGTCATAGAATGACTTTTGTTCTTTTGGGTAGATGCCCAATAATGGGATTGCTGGATCGAATGGTAGGTCTACTTGAATCTGTTTAAGGTATCTCCATAATGCTTTCCACAGGGGTTGCACTAGTTTGCAGTCCCACTAGCAGTGTATGAGTGTTCCTGTCTCTCCTCATCCATGCCAACGTGTGTTGTTATGGGACTTTTTGATAAAGGCCATTCTCACTGGAGTTAAGTGATATCTCATTGTGGTTTTGATTTGTATTTCCCTGATGATTAGAGATGTTGAGCATTTTTTCACATGTTTGTTAGCCATTCTTATATCTTCTTTTGAAAAATTTCTATTCATGTCGTTTTCCCACTTTTTGATAGGGTTGTTTGATTTTTTCTTACTGATTTTCCTGAGTTCTAAGTAGATTCTTGTTATCAGTCCTTTATCTGATGTGTAGTATGAGAAAATTTTTTCCCATTCTGTAGGTTGTCTGTTTATTCTCCTAACTGTTTCTTTGGCTGCTATATTTGCACTTAAGTGTTGATCAGTTAATACCAATTTGATGGTAAGCACACGTGGTGATGGTTTTTTCATTCTTGGGATACTTTACTTAGTGGAATGGGTTCCAGCTCTATCCAGGATAATACAAGAGGTCCTATATGATCATTGTTTTTTGTGACTGAGTAGAACTCCATGGTATACATACATTACATTTTATTAATCCACTCATGTATTGATGGGCACTTGGGTTGTTTCCACTTCTTTGCAATTGTGAATTGTGCTGCTATAAACATTCGAGTGCAGATGTCTTTTTTATAGAATATCTTCTGTTCTTTTGGGTAGATGCCCAATAATGGGATTGATGGATCAACTGGTAGGTCTATTTGCATGCACAGAAAACAATTTAAATGCTCAAACTGCCTGTTTGACTTTGCTGAAAGATTTACAAAAGACTATAACCTTTCCAAGGCACTTCTCAGTCCCTTGGAGAGGAATTAGCTAAACAGCATTACAGCTGAGATTGAGTTTCCAAAAAAATTAAGTTCTTTGGACTCACAGTAAAATTTATTTTCTCCATCAATACCTCTAGCTTAGATAAGAAACATTTATGATGATATTAATGTGGTTTGTTTTGAATTATTTGTATGACTCCACAGTTTGGAATACTCATTTGTAACCTTTCCTGTCCCCCATGGACAGCTTTGTTTTTCTTGTCCTACTGACTATCTTTTAATCTCCCTTCTGGCCTTTGTGGGTAGATGGTCATATAAGAAACTGAGACTTTTAAAAATATGGCCTGAAGATATGGGTTGCATTTCCTTGCAGCTAGCCAAACTTTCTTTAAGCTGTCCTTGGGAGGGTCTTGGTTTTTAGAAGGCCTGTATCTTTTTGCTATCTCTTTGGAGACTTCTGTTAATGTTATAAAGCTGTGGACCCCAACTGCTCACTCTCCTATCCCACACACAGCCTCATACCCAGTGTGACCTGTTAGGAACTAGGCCAGGCATCACAGCCTGAGCTGTGCCTCCCTCCCTGTCTGCCACCCCCAAGAAACATAAATCTTTGCTATTTACATGATAAAAATTTTTAAGATGTCTATTGTCAAAAATTCACTTAATTATAACCAATAATTAGGCTATATATGTACAAAGATATTTATATGAGGACTATGTTCTCTCAAAAAAAGCTTCTCAATCAACTTAATTCCTCTTTTCAACACTTGTTAACTTTATGTGCTTCCTCTGTTTCTCCTTTTGTTGATACAATTTTGTTCAAGGATAATGTAAAACCTTATTGGTCTTTTGAAAAACAAGATCCCAAATTAGTTCCTCTAGCACTTATTCTTTCATTTACTTGTGTCTCTTCTTCCACCTTTGATACCATGTGAAGGGACCCAAAGGAAACTTCTATCAGTAGCTGCCCAAGGACTGCTTGAGAAACACAGAAAAGGCACTGCAGATCCGTCTTTATTTGGCAGGATACCCCTTTTCCTCATGGAAACCCAAGACTTGTGGGTAAGACAGTTTCCTCTCTGGTCTAACGTTCTACTCTCTTTTACTATTAATTCCTCATTCTCTTTGGCTTTTAGATACATAATTGTGTACATATGTAAGTTATATTTTCTATCTACATGTATTAATATGTATACATTTATACATGTCTTTGTATGTTGTCTACATGGTACCAAATTAAGGCAAAGGTAAATGTGTGCTCATAAATTAGATAAATAAACCCAAATATTTTTCAAGTTTTTACGACTTGAGTAAATAATTTGGTTACTATTACTAGTTTAATACTGTTAGTGTAATGAAAAACAATTATGTCTTCTGAATTATCAGCAAAATATGCATTTACTTAACTTTAAGGTTATTGCTTTCATGATACTTGCCAAACATAGCATAATATAAAAATCATTAATAAAAATTTTAACTTTAGATAATGGCTACATTTGTGTAATGTCTTATGAGATTGTACAAACATAATTGTTAACAATGAATAAATAAAATATCATAGATTCAATAAAACTATATAAATTAACTTATAATAATGTTTCATAATATGTTTACTTAAAAATGTTTTTCAAATCTTTTTGGTAACTATACCCTTAGTGTTTTGCTAAGCTAAATTAAATGATGGATATTCATTTAATATATATATTAATTCCAAATAAGATATAATGCTACAATATTAATTACAAAATATGAGTTTAAGCTTATACACTTTTGGCTTCTTAATTCAGAAGTAAAATATATTTATATTTGTTAGTAAATATGTCTTGTTCCACATTGAAAAATTACCCCATTACAAAGCCTACACTTCTAAAAATTATAAAATGCATATCGATAAATTATTAGTATGTGAGCCACAGTTAAACTGCCCTGATCTGTTTGCCAATTTTTGCATTAACACCACACTACTTTAATTATAGAATATTTTAATGTGTTTTAATTTATCATAGAATCATACATCATCATTGGGTTTTGTCCCAGGATTTTGGTAATTCTTATACATTTGCTCTTTCAGGTGTGCTTTTCAAAATCATTGCTAGCTTAAAAAAACTGACAGAATCATTTATGAGCTCAAATACAATGCTGACGTTAGCTTAAAGAAAAATGACTTCTTTACAGTATTGAGTTTCTTTTTATCCAAGTATAATATGCAACTTTCCATTTGCTTAAGTCCTTATTCATATATTTCAAGAATTCTTTATTTTTTTAGGTAATATAGACTGTACATATTTTTTCATTTTTTAATATAGATTTTATTTTTTATAGTGGTTTTAGGTTCACAGCAAAATTGACCAGACAGTACAGAGATTTCCCATATACCAATGCCTTTGCACAGCAAGACCTTCTCCTATTATCAACATCTCCCACCAGAGTTTGTTAAAATTGATGAACCTACATTGTTACATCATTATCACCCAGAGTTTAGGATTTACATAACAGTTTACTCATGGTGTACATTCTATGACTTTGAACAAAATCCAACATTATAGAAGCACACAGAGAAGTTTCACTGTCCTAAAAAATCCTCTCTGATTCACCTATTTATCCCTCACTACCCCAACACCTGGCAACCACTGGTTTGTTTTTTGTTGTTGTTGTTTGTTTGTTTACTGTCTCCATAATTTTGCTTTGCTGAGATGTCACATAGTTGGAATCATATACTACTGGTGGGAACACAAAAGTGTACAGCCACTTAGGAAGACAGTTTGGCAGTTTCTCACAAAATTAAACATACTCTTACAATACAATCCAGTAATTGTGCTCCTTACTATCCAAAGGAGTAAAAACCATGTCCACACAAAAATCTACACACAGATGTCTACAGAGGCTTTATTCATAATTGCCAAAACTTGGCAACCAAGGTATCCTTCATTAGGTGGGTGGATAAACTCTGGTCTATCTAGATAATGGAATATTATTCAGCACTGAGAAGAAATGATCTAGCAAGCCATGAAAAGATATGAGTGAACCTTAAGTTCATATTACTAAGTGAAAGAAACCAATCTGAATACACTGTGCACATTTTTAATTAGATTTGTTTTAAGGAAATTTTGTTTTACTTTAAAAAAATCACATTTTATTATACATTTTATTGTATTCTTGTCATGCTATATTCATGAATGATTGTCCATTATACTTAGAAAGCCTACTGTTTTTACATCAATGTTATATTGTGTTAGGTCTGCTGAACTATTTTTTGTATTAATTTTTTCTACCAATTCCTTTGTGTTTCCAGATATATAATCATATCATGTGCACATTGAGTCTTACATATTTGTTTCCACTTCTTCTTCTGCCTTCAATTACCTTGGATAAAGCAAATTGCAAATTTAATGAATATAGGTAATGTTGTGCTTTTTAGTAATTTTTTTTATTTCAGCTTATTATGGGGGTACAAAAGTTCAGTTTACATATGTTGCCCATGTACCACCTATCCCCCCAAGTCCAAGCTCCAAGTGTCCCCATTCCCCAGACAGTGCGCATTGCACTCATCGTGTAGGTATACACCCATCCCCTCCCCCCACCTCAGTCCGATATCCAATTGGTATTCCCAAATGTGCATGATGTGATTTAGGTGATGATCAGGGAAACCAATTTGCTGGTGAGTACATGTGATGCTTGTTTTTCCATTCTTGGGATACTTCACTTAATAGAATGGGTTCCAACTCTCTCCAGGAGAACCAAAGAGATGTCGTATCACCGTTATTTCTTATAGCTGAGTAATACTCCATGGTATGCATATACCACAATTTACTAATCCATTCATGAATTGATGGGCATTTGGGTTGTTTCCACATCTTTGCAATTGTGAATTGTGCTGCTATAAACATTCAGGTACAGGTGTCTTTGTCATAGAATGACTTTTGTTCCTTTGGGTAGATGCCCAGTAATGGCATTACTGGATCGAATGGTAGGTCTATTTGAATCTGTTTAAGGTATCTCCATAATGCTTTCCACAGGGGTTGCACTAGTTTGCAGTCCCACCAGCAGTGTATGAGTGTTCCTGTCTCTCCTCATCCATGCCAACATGTGTTGTTATGGGACTTTTTGATAAAGGCCATTCTCACTGGGGTTAAGTGATATCTCATTGTGGTTTTGATTTGCATTTCCCTGATGATTAGGGATGTTGAGCATTTTTTCATATGTTTGTTAGCCATTCTTATATCTTCTTTTGAAAAATTTCTATTCATGTTGTTTGCCCACTTTTTGATAGGGTTGTTTGATTTTTTCTTGCTGATTTTCCTGAGTTCTAAATAGATTCTTGTTATCAGTCCTTTATCTGATGTGTAGTATGCGAAAATTTTTTCCCATTCTGTAGGTGGTCTGTTTATTCTCGTGACTGTTTCTTTGGCTGTGCAGAAGCTTTTTAATTTAATCAGGTCCCATTCATTTATTTTTGTTGTTGCTGTGGTTGCCTTAGGGGTCTTCTTCATAAATTCTTTGCCTAGGCCAATGTCTGTAAGAGTCTTTCCTACATTTTCTTCTAGAATTCTAATCGTTTCACACCTAAGGTTTAAGTCTGTTATCCACCGTGATTTGATTTTTGTGAGAGGTGAAAGCTGAGGGTCCTGTTTCAGTCTTCTACATGTGGCTATCCAATTTTCCCAGCACCATTTATTGAATAGGGATTCTTGTCCCCAGAGTATGTTTTTGTCTGCTTTGTCAAAGATTAGATGTCTATATGAGGATGGTTTTATATTTGGATTTTCTGTTCTGCTCCACTGGTCTGTGTTATCGGCATTCCTGAGGGTGAGGAAGATAATAAGCAAGGGTTGGCTAAGCTATTTGAAGACATAATTGAGGAAAATTTCCCAGGCCTTGCTAAAACTCTAGATATACAGGTTCAAGAAGCTCAAAGAACCCCTGGGAAATTCATAGCAAATAGGAAAACACCACGCAACATAGTCATCAGAAAGACTAAAATATCCACCAAAGAGACCATTCTTCTAGCTGTAAGGAGAAAGAAACAAGTGACATACAAAGGAAAGCCCATTAGAATTACGCCAGATTTCTCAACTGAAACCTTACAAGCAAGAAGAGGTTGGGGCCCCATTCTCACTCTTCTGAAACAGAATAATGCCCAGCCTAGAGTCTTGTACCCAGCTAAGCTAAGTTTTCTATATGAAGGAGAAATTAAGACATTCTCAGATAAACAAGGACTGAGAGAATTCACCAAGACAAGACCAGCCCTCCAAGAAGTACTCAAAAGACAGTTACACACAGACCAGCACAAGAAAGACCCACAAATGTAAAACTACTCAAGAGGTAAAGATCAAATTCCAGCTACCACAATGGCTCAAGAGAGAAAATACAGCAATGAAGTTCTACCCAACAAGCTGAACAGAAATCTGTCCCACTTATCAGTTCTCTCAATAAATGTGAATGGCTTGAATTCCCCACTCAAGAGACATAGACTGGCCCAATGGATAAAAAAATACAAACCAAGCATCTGCTGTCTTCAGGAAACTCACCTAACCTGCAAAGATGCATTAGACTGAAAATAAAAGGAGGGAAATCGATATTTCAAGCAAATGGTAGCCAAAAGAAAGCTGGTGTGGTAGTCTTAATTTCCAATAACTTAGTTTTTAAACCAACAAAAGCAATAAAAGACAAAGATGGTTACTATATACTGGTGAAAGGCACAATTCAACAAGAAGACATGACTATACTGAATATATATGCACCCAACTTAGGTGCACCCAGATTCATAAAGCAAACCCTACTTGATCTGAACCAAATGATAGATAACAATACTGTAATACCTGGAGACTTTAACACCCCACTGACAGTACAGGACAGATCCTCCAAACAGAAAATAAACAAAGAAATAATGGACTTAAATAGAATGCTAGAACATATGGACCTGACTGACATCTACAGGATATTCTACCCAAAGTCCACTGAATATACATTCTTCTCATTAGCTCATGGGACATTCTCTAAGATTGACCATATCCTAGGTCATAAAGCATGTCTTAAAAAATTTTAAAAAATAGAAATTATACCATGCATCTTCTCAGATCACAGCAGAATAAAAGTAATAATGAACCCTAACAGAAACTCTCATTCCTTCTCAAAGTCATGGAAGCTAAACAACCTTCTCATGAATGATTATTTTATAAAGGAAGAAATCAAGACAGAAATCAAAAGATTCTTTGAATTAAATGACAAAGGAGACACAACTTATCAAAATCTATGGGACACAGCTAAAGCAGTCCTGAGAGGAAAATTCATTTCCATAAATGCCTATATCAAAAAGACAGAAAACTTACAAACAGACAACCTAATGAATAGACTCAAAGAGCCGGAGGAAGAAGAACAGACTGACCCCAAACCCAGCAGAAGGCGAGAAATTACTAAGATCAAATCAGAATTAAATGAAAAGGACAACAAAAAAACCATAAGAGAAATTAATAAAACAAAAAGTTGGTTCTTTGAAAAGATAAACAAAATAGACACACCTCTGGCTAGACTAACCAAGAGCAGAAAAGAAAAATCTC
This sequence comes from Eulemur rufifrons, assembly GCF_041146395.1. Lineage (NCBI taxonomy): Eukaryota > Metazoa > Chordata > Mammalia > Primates > Lemuridae > Eulemur > Eulemur rufifrons. The sequence goes on from NC_090986.1 coordinate 6,225,356, forward strand.
TAGTAACCTCCATTAGGAACATGAAAGGAGAAATCACAACCAACGCCACAGAGATACATGATATCATCTATGAATTCTACAAGAATCTTTATGCACACAAACTGGAGAATGTGGAGGAAATGGACAAATTTATAGAAACACATAGCCTTCCCAGGCTCAACCAGGAAGAAATAGAATTCCTGAATAGACCAATATCAAGAACTGAAATTGAAACAGCAATGAAAAATCTTCCCAAAAAGAAAAGCCCTGGTCCAGATGGGTTCACACCCGAATTTTACCACATATACAAAGAAGAACTGGTGCCCATCCTACATAAACTATTCTCCAATATCGAGAAGGATGGAATTCTCCCCAACACATTTTACCAAGCCAACATAACATTGATACCAAAACCAGGAAAGGATGCAACAAAAAAAGAGAACTACAGACCAAATTCTCTTATGAATATAGATGCAAAAATTCTCAATAAAATCCTAGCAAATTGTATTCAAGTGCTTATTAAAAAAAATAATCCATCACGACCAAGTGGGCTTCATCTCAGAGATGCAGGGGTGGTTCAACATACGTAAATCTATAAATGTAATTCACCACATAAATAGAAGCAAAAATAAAAACCATATGATCCTCTCAATAGATGTAGAAAAAGCATTTGACAAAATTCAACACCCTTTTATGATAAGAACGCTTAACAAAATAGTCATAGATGGGACCTACCTAAAAATGATACAAGCCATATATGACAAACCCATAGCCAACATCATACTGAATGGGGAAAAATTGAAAGCATTCCCACTTAGAACTGGAATCAGACAAGGCTGCCCACTGTCCCCATTACTTTTCAACATAGTATTGGAAGTCCTTGCAAGAGCTATCAGGCAAGAGAGTCCAAATCAAGGGAGTCCAAATAGAGAACGAAGAGATCAAACTCTCACTCTTTGCTGATGATATGATATTATATATGGAAAACCCCAAGGATTCAACCAAGAGACTCCTGGAATTGATTACTGAATACAGTAAAGTCTCAGGTTACAAAATCAATACACACAAATCAGAGGCATTCATATATGCCAATAACAGTCAATCAGAGAACCAAATTAAAGACTCAATACCCTTCAAAATAGCAACAAAGAAAATAAAATATCTAGGAATATATTTAACTAAAGAGGTAAAGGAACTCTATAGGGAGAACTATGAAACATTGAGGAAGGAAATTGCAGAACGTGTAAATAGGTGGAAAAACATACCATTCTCATGGATCGGAAGAATCAACATTGTTAAAATGTCTATACTACCCAAAGTGATCTACAGATTCAATGCAATCCCTATTAAATTAACAACATCATTTTTCACAGATATAGAAAAAATAATTATACATTTTGTATGGAATCAAAGAAGACCCTGTATAGCAAAAGAAATTTTAAGCAATAAAAACAAAATGGGAGGTATTAATTTGCCAGATTTGAAACTATACTACAAGGCTGTGGTTCTTAAAACTGCCTGGTATTGGCTTTTTAGTATTATTTCAGAAAACAGTAGTAATCTCCCTTGTGTTTTCCATAAGAATGAAAAAGACTGCTGTCAATTTTGAAAAGGTCTATTAATTCCTCATTTTGATGGTTTTAAATAAACAGTATTGTGTTAAATTCTTCTAAATAGACATTTTTTACCTATAAAAACAATCATGTGCCTGTTCTATTTATATCTATAAAAATCATAAACATTATCAGTGGATTTCCTAATGTTGAATTGTTCTCCAATTTCACACATAAGCTGTATGTTGCCATTATATATTATTTTAATAATCAATTATAATTTTCATGGTAGTATTTTATATTAAATATTTCTATGTGTAAACAGAGATGGGATTTTTCTATAATACCCTATTTTATGCAACATTTGGACATTTTGAGTACCAGTTCCCCATTTGATCTATATAATTTATTTGGAAGTACTGCCTCCATTTTAGTGTTCTTAAACTGATTTAGAAGCATTGATTTATGTGATATGTAAAATGACTGTAGAATCCCTCTGTTAAACCACTTGATCTTGGAATTTTATTTGTGAGAACCTCTTTGATAAACTTTTCTTCTCCCTTATATATTATTCTGTTTAGTCTTTGAGTCTAAACAGGGGTCCATATTGGTAAAGAATATTTTCCTAGAAAATCTCCATATCATTTTGTTTTCCAAGTCAATGTACATTTATTGAGTTGTGCTAATTAATCTTTAATGATTGTAGCATGAATGTATGATATAATGTTCGGTTTCTACATCTAATCCATTGGTGATCCTTCTTAGTGTTTTCTGTCATCTCATTTTTATTCCAACAGCTTATTTATATAAAGAGGCATCTCAGGAGTCTAAGAATTAACAAAATATTAAGTTTTGGGTAAAAGACCTTCTCACGGAAGCACATAGCACACAGCACATGCTTCACTGTCAGCCCCTCCCTGTCAGACTTCATCATTTCTTGCCCTCTTCCACATGACACTCTGTCTGCCTCCAAGGATCATGGAATAGGAAAAGTTTCTCCCAAACACGTTAATGGTCTTCTTGGACACGCTGATGAGGAAGCAGCAATTATTTGGGGAATTCATGACAAAGACAGAGCTTTTAAGAAATAGTCTCAGCTTGACTGGTGTGCACTGTCATTTTCACTGTAGACAAAATGGCAATTGTAGTTCTGTGGGTAGGTGAGATCACAGAATTACAAAAGGCTAGCCCAGGGTTTTCCTGCCTCGCTTCCACAGGTATACTGACTGCAAACACTGTCACACTGAGACCACCATTCTGAAAGCAGGAAGCAGTCAGCTGAGTATTTTAATTTTAAATTTTTTCTGCAACATAATTTCAAAAAATTTTATTAAATTAACTTTATGACATGTATTTAAAAAATCACTTTGAGGAATGGGAAAATGAAAAAAAAGATTTCACTCAGAATTATTCATTTTGGATTGACCATTTGTATTTTCCTGATATTGTGAGGATTAAAAGTGAATTATCTGTCCCCCCTCTACTGAATCTCTGGCTTCTCAAAAATTATTATGGGTACATAATAGTTGTAAATTTTTATAGGATACCTGTAAGGTTTTGATGTAGGCATATAACATCCATGAATCACATCAGAGTAATTGAAGTATCTGCCAACTCAGGCATCTAACTATTGTATGGGTATGTTAAGAACGTCCCAATTACACATTTAGTAATTTTAAAATGTACCCTAACTTACCGATGACTATAGTCACTTTGTTGTGCTATCAAATATTATTCATTCTATATAATTATCTAAATATACTTTTGTACCCATTACCATCCCTCCCTCATGTACCTCCCAGGCTCTGGTAACTATCATTCTTCTCTGTGTCTCCAGGAGATCAATTATTTTTAATATTCAGCTCCCACATGCGACTGAGAATATGCAAGATTTCTCCTTCTGTACGTGGCTTATTTCACTTAACATAATGTGCTCAGTCTCAATCATTTCAGTAGAAAATGGCAGGATTTCATTGTGTTGCTATATTTCACTGTGCATATGTACCACAATTTCTGAATGTTTTCATATATTAGTGAACACGTACGTTGGATACAAATGTTGGCCCTTATGAATAGTGCTGCAATGAACAAGGGAGTATACACACTTTTTCCTACACCTTTACTGCAAACACACACAAAACCCAGCGGCTCCTGATATGGCGGGGAAGAGCAGCGCCCAAGGAAGACCCAAGGGAACACACCATCCCGGGGGAACAGGGGCACTCCAGCCACCCGGGTCACGGGGTGACGACATTGGACTTGCGGGGAGACTCACATGGAAACCCAGAAGGTGGGTGTGGGCGCCAATCAACACGTCGATCCGTGGATCCCACGGTGATTCTCCGCCACTGCGACGGAGGCTCCTCCAGCCCGATCGGCCCTCCTCCTCCCCTCATAGGATCCCCAAACGATCCCCTGGCTGGATCCTGGAGAGGACAGGTCTGAGCCTGCGGCGGACACATGGCCACAGAGGGCTCCCGCCTCAGCGAGGCGCGACTAGGCGACGGCCACTGTCAGTGTGACAGCGACTCGCCTCTCGTGAGTCCCGCTGAGCATCCGGCCAAACTTGTCAGCCGGCAGCCTTGGCGAAGGTGCCTGCTGGCGCAATCAGGCAATGGGCGGGGGCGCGGGCGTGGGCAGGCGGTGGCGGGGATGGAGGGGGAGACCGGACTGGCCCGAGTGTCTGGGAGGACGCAAGCAGGCTGCGCTGTACCGGGACCCAGGGCCACACGCTCCTCGGCCTTTCTCAGTACCCCTTTCAGCACAGCTCTGGGTGGGTTCCCAGATCCCAGTGGCAGACCGGCCTTAGGGCCAGAGCCCAACACTCGGACCCCTCCTCCTGGGATCTGATTTGGGGTGGGACAACGTGGACAGGCGAGGCTGCCCACGGTGGCCGCAATGAACCCTGGCAAGCGCACACGGGGCCAACGGGGTACATGGACATACCTGAGGCCCCAAGTGAAGGCGCCAGGGAAAAATTCATCCACTCACGTGTCCCAGGCCTCCGCTGGACCTGGGCCCGCCAGGTACTGCCCCGGTCTCAGTCGCCAGGGGCTGCTGCTTGTCCCCACTGCTCTTCAGGACAGGCGCCAAGGCGGTGCCAGGCACGTCCCATGGATACCAAGTGTGAACAGAGGGGTACCAGGCTTGGAAATGACATCCCAGCAGGGCGGATGGAGGGATAGTGTGCTCTAGAAGCCGGCCTGGCCCGCTCAGAGACACACCGCCAGGACAAGGCATTCCTTCCAGGGGCCCTGGGGGCCCCAAGAGAGCACAGGGAAAGCAGAGCCTCCCTAGGACCACATACAGAGGCCCTCTGCTGGAGGCCTGGCAAGTGTGGGCAGCCTTGCCAGGAGAGGAAAGGGTCACCCGGCAAGTGCACTCCCCACCCCCACCCCAAGCTCAACAAGGCAGAACACTACCACCACCTGGTAAACGGGGGCGGGCAGTGGCACCTCTGCCGCTTTCCAGGCCCACCGCTCTCCCCCCTTCCCCAGGAGCTCTCCAAGTGCGCCTCCCCCCAAGAACGCAACCAAGGGAATGTGTAGGGAAATGAAAATGTTAGCCTACATAAAAATATTTCAAAAATGATTTAATTTTAATTAATTTTGACTCCCCTTTCACTTCTAAAATGTATACTGGTCTGGACTAAATCATGTGGTAACTCAGGCCATAGTTCTGGCTGTAAGCGGCTGCCCCAGAAAAGCTGTGGCCTTGTTGGGGGTGGACAGAAGCCTCCATCAGGCATGATGCAGGGAGTGCCCGACCCAAACTGATTCCCCTGCCACCTGCCCATCTCTGCTTGAGCTCTCCTCCGGCACTCATAGTAAGGCTACACAGTCCACACAGGGAAGGCTGGGGGGACAGTGGGAAAATCTGAAATGCTGTGGAGACTGGCTCAGCAGATGAAGGGCTCCGGCCTTGGAGGATGAAACAGGAAAGCTGGGATGAGACCAGTGAGAGCAGGTTTTACGTGCAGGCTTTAAAACAACAACTCAAGGACCTCAGGAATGTCACACACGAAAACAGATCCTTGAGTGGCTGCACTGATCAACCGAGAGGCATCTGACACAGGGCATACCCCACTGGGCTAAGTCTGGCATTGGGTTCTTTGGCTTAGAGAAGGTCTCGGGAAGGGACTTGGGGGCTGCTTCTCAAATCCCCTAAATGGGCGCACAAACCAGTGTAATTTGTAAACCAAGAAAGTATCTGCTCTGTGACCCAGTGGGATAGTGCAGCCATGCTGATTAAGTTAGGATGTTGTAATCACAACCTACATTCCTACTTGGAGTTTACCAGGGTTCACAGACGAATGAAATGAGACCATCACATACTCATGGTTCAGATCCCAACTTTAGGCCAGCGGATCTTACCTGGGACCATTCTGTCTCCCAGGGGTCATTTGGCAATGTCTGCAGATATTCTAGGTTGTCACAACACAGGGGTGGTGGGCAGGATGACGGTAAATACTCCACAGTGCATAGGGCAGGCCCTTGCACAGATAATGGTTCAAGACCAAAGGGATCATGCTGTTCAAACAGGCTCAAGCACACTCTTCTCTAGTGATGTGCTCTCAAACGCATTGTCTGCATTCATTCACCTCCCATCCTACAATTAAACCTTCACCTCTGCTGCCTCAGTGAACTTGACCTCACCATGTAACCTCAGAAGGTTGTGTTTAGAACAGAATCCAACGAAGGTCGGCAGGCACCACCTGGGCTCTCCTGCTACATACAAGCCCCTCAGCTGTGCCCCTGCCCCAGGCTGCATGCAAGAAGGAACCCCAAGCCACCCCACCCCTGTCCTACCATACACCTTTATATTGTTTCTGCAGAGCCAAAGACATCTAGCTATTTTATTTATTCTCTTGATTATTGTCTGTTCTTGCTCCCATTAGAATGTAAATTCTACAAAGCAGTGTCTAGTAGAGTAAGAAACTCCAAGGCTTCTTGAACTAATGTCAAAAGTAAAACACCATCTTCTGACACTCCCATATGTAAATAAACATTTAGCATAATTCTTCCTGTTCTCGCCTTTAGATCAAGGTTATGAACAAAGTTTTATGGGGACACAACCATACCTTCTTACTCAGGTATGTCTCTGGGCTGCTTCCAGCTAGAGGTGTCACTGTCTCAGAGGGGAGGAGCCCTGCAAGGACATGACATTGCCCCTGAGCTGCACTGCCTGCCTCTTTACAGAAGTATGCTGACCTCTATTTTAGATTCCCATTATCATCTCTTTTTTTTTTTATTTCATCTTATTATGGGGGATACAGAAGTTCAGGTTACATACGTTGCCCATGTACCACCTGTCCCCCGAAGTCAGAGCTCCAGGCATGTCCGTTCCCCAGACAGTGCGCGTTGCACTCATCATGTAGGTATATATCCCTCCCCTCCCCACCCCCCCTTCCCGAGTCAGCACCTTCAAGCGTGATCATTCCCCAAACCGTGTGCAATGCACTCATTTATGTAGGCATACACCCATCCCCTCCCCCCACCCCCCACCTCAGTCTGATATCCAATTGGTACCGTTCCCAGATATGTATTTAGGTGATGATCAGGGAAACCAATTTTCTGGTGAGCACATGTGATGCTTGTTTTTCCATTCTTGGGATACTTCACTTAATAGAATGGGCTCCAACTCTCTCCAGGAGAACCATAGAGATGTCGTATCTTCGTTATTTCTTATAGCTGAGTAATATTCCATGGTATACATATACCACAGTTTACTAATCCAATCATGTATTGATGGGCATTTGGGTTGTTTCCACATCTTTGCAATTGTGAATTGTGCTGCTATAAACATTCGGGTACATGTGTCTTTGTTAAAGAATGACCTTTTTTCCTTTGGGTATACGCCCAATAACGGGATTGCTGGATCAAATGGTAGGTCTACTTGAACCTGTTTAAGATATCTCCATAATGCTTTCCACAGGGGTTGCACTAGTTTGCAGTCCCACCAGCAGTGTATGAGTGTTCCTGTCTCTCCACATCCACGCCAACATGTGTTGTTTTGGGATTTTTTAATAAAGGCCATTCTCACTGGAGTTAAGTGATATCTCATTGTGGTTTTGATTTGCATTTCCCTGATGATTAGGGATGTTGAGCATTTTTTCATATGTTTGTTAGCCCTTCTTATGTCTTCTTTTGAGAAATTTCTATTCATGTCATTTGCCCACTTTTTGATAGGGTTGTTTGATTTTTTTCTTGCTGATTTTCCTGAGTTCTAAATAGATTCTTGTTATCAGTCCTTTATCTGATGTGTAGTATGCAAAAATTTTTTCCCATTCTGTAGGTGGTCTGTTTATTCTCGTGACTGTTTCTTTGGCTGTGCAGAAGCTTTTAAATTTAATCATGTCCCATTCATTTATTTTTATTGTTGCTGTGATTGCCTTAGGGGTATTCTTCATAAATTCTTTGCCTAGGCCAATGTCTGTAAGAGTCTTTCCTACATTTTCTTCTAGAATTCTAATCGTTTCACACCTAAGGTTTAAGTCTGTTATCCACCATGATTTGATTTTTGTGAGAGGTGAAAGCTGTGGGTCCTGTTTCAGTCTTCTACATGTGGCTAACCAATTCTCCCAGCACCATTTATTGAATAGGGATTCTTGTCCCCAGAGTATGTTCTTTCCTGCTTTGTCAAAAATTAGGTGTCTGTATAAGGATGGTTTTATATTTGGATTTTCTGTTGTGTTCCACTGGTCTGTGTCTCTGCACTTGTGCCAGTACCAGCCTGTTTTAAGAATCACAGCCTTGTAATATAGTTTGAAGTCTGGCAAATTAATACCTCCCATTTTGTTTTTATTGCTTAAAATTGCTTTTGCTATACGGGGTCTTCTCTGATTCCATACAAAGTGTATAATTATTTTCTCTACCTCTATGAAGAATGATGTTGGTAGTTTAATAGGGATTGCATTGAATCTGTAAATCACTTTGGGTAGTATAGACATTTTAACAATGTTGATTCTTCCGATCCATGAGCATGGTATAGTTTTCCATCTATTTGCAAGTTCTGCTATTTCTTTTCTCAGTGTTTCATAGTTTTCCTTATAGAGGTCCTTTACCTCTTTAGTTAGGTATATTCCTAGATATTTTATTTTCTTTGTTGCTATTTTGAAGGGTATGGAGTCTTTAATTTGGTTTTCCGATTGACTGTTATTGGCATATATAAATGCCTCTGATTTGTGTATATTAATTTTGTAGCCTGAGACTTTGCTATGTTCGTTAATCAATTCCAGGAGTCTCATGGTTGAATCCTGGGGGTTTTCCAGATATAACATCATATCATCAGCAAAAAGTGAGAGTTTGATCTCTTCTTTCCCTATTTGGACTCCCTTGATTCTGCTCTTTTGCCTGATAGCTCTCGCAAGGACTTCCAATACTATGTTGAAAAGTAATGGGGACAGTGGGCAGCCCTGCCTGGTTCCAGTTCTAAGTGGGAATGCTTTCAATTTTTTCCCATTCAGAATGATGTTGGCTGTGGGTTTGTCATATATGGCTTGTATCATTTTTAGGTAGGTTCCATCTATGCCTATTTTGTTAAGCGTTCTTATCATAAAAGGGTGTTGAATTTTGTCAAATGCTTTTTCTGCATCTATTGAGAGGATCATATGGTTTTTATTTTTGCTTCTATTTATGTGGTGAATTACATTTATAGATTTACGTATGTTGAACCACCCCTGCATCTCTGGGATGAAGTCCACTTGGTCATGGTGGATTATTTTTTTGAGATTCCCATTATCATCTTTTTCACAGTATATTTTCTCTTTCAAGAATGTTCTTTTGCAAATTGTTGTCCACATACCTGATGAAATACTATACAGCCACAAAGAGAATGAAATCCTATCATTTGCAACAACATGGATGGAACTGGAGAACATTATGTTGAATGAAATAAGCCAAGTACAGAAGACAAATCTTGCATGTACCCACTCATATGTGGAATCAAAAGGGATTGATCTAATAGAGAGAGAGTAAAATAACAGTTAGCAGAGGCTGGGAAATATGTTGGGAAGGGAACGATAAAGTGGGGATGATTAATTGGTGCAAAAATATAGTTAGATCCCTATAATGAACAATAAAGAATGCTTTTTTGTTATGTTCATTAGGTTTCATAACCGTATCAACAGCAATTCTGACATTTCTGAAACTGACTCTTTCTCAGCCTTGAGACAATGACCTGAGTCCCCTCACTTGCATTTTTATGTATCAGGAAACTCCTCAGCCTGAGGTTAGGATCCCTGCCTGTCTTTTTTCCTCAGGGAAAACCTTCTCTTCTGTACCTCCATCAATACCCATGGCATCCAACATTCCTGGTCTTCTCGATCTTGACACATCTCCCAGTGAGGCTCCCCCCCACCCCCAGGGGCTGCCTGTCAGCCTGGTTGCGGGGCCTAGACAATCACAGACACATTTTCGGAGAAATGAGGGTTTCTCTGACAGAACAGAGATTTTCAAAATCCCAGACAGTCACCGCATCAATTTCATCCTGGGGAATCCAGTTTTAACAGCAAGGATCAACCAGGGTGACGGAGAAGCGCAGGTCGGGGGTGGCAGCAGGTGGTGCGGGGATTACTCCTGCTGTATCACGTGCTGGGGTGGGGGTCCCAGAGTGCAGTGGGTGCTAGTCAGGAAAGCCCACAATTCGTGGCACTTGGGCTAAGCCTGGGTCCAGGTTGGAGACTCAGTGTCTGAGGGGGCAGGTCCAAATGTGGCATGAGGTCCCCATTTCAGGGTATGAGCTCCTGGTGCTTGTTGAAGCCATCCAGGTCAGACAGACCTGCCCTGGCATTCAAACCTCCTTCAGGTAACAAAAGAGGGCCAGATCATACCCTGTCCTTCCGTCCTCACTGTACCCTCCCAGGCCTGCCTGGCAGGGCAAGGACTACGTGTCCCCACCCTCAGAATGTCCAGGTCCCGCAGACCTAACCCTGTTCTCATACCTCCTCTAAGTAACAAAATAGGGGGCAGATCACACCCTGTCCTTCCCTCCTTGCTGCCCCCCAGGCGCACCTGGCCCGGCCTACTTATGGTAGGCCTCCACCCTCTTGCTGTCTCCAACTCTAGCTCTCCTTGCCCCCACACAAGAACCCCCTGCCCTGGCCCGGATGCCAGGCTGGAAGTGGGGGCATGGGCATATGGGACAGGGGGCAGGCTTCTCTGCTGCCTGGGAACTGGATGTGGCTTTGGGAGGGCAGGTGTGGCGTTCCCTGGTGGAGTGTTGTAAAATATCAGGGGCCACGGTCATTGCGGTGGGAAGGCCTGGGGTCCCAATGCAAGGGAGGGCAGGTGACGGGTGCGGGGGGTGGGGTTGGGGGAGGGGATACTGTGTGGGATCTGGAGGGGGAGACAGGCCTAGGGTTCCAGGGCCAGGGGATTACCACTCAGGGGACAAGCCTGCTGGTTTGCACCTAGCTTCCATCCTCTGCTACTTGGCGTCCTGCCATTGCCCAAGCAAACAGTATGGGTGAAGCATTGCATTGTGCAGACTCAGGGCAGGGGTGAACAGGCCAGGGGCATGAAGCGCAGAGGCTGACCAGTTTGATGGAGATTCCCAGGTGCCCAGAAAGCGGCCTGGGTTGGGGGGTACTCACTCTTGTCAGAGGCTGGGGCAGTGGTGGCGGTGTGCAGTGGGTGCTGGTCCCAACAGGCCGCAGTCAGTGGAGCTTGGGCTGAGCCCAAGTCCAGGTTTCAGTACAACTGACCCAGTGGAGGATCTTAATTTGGCCACTACATCCTCATCACAGGCTACGTGCTCCAGGTATGCGCCGAGGCTGTCCAGGTCATACAGACCCACCCTGACACTTAAATGTCTGTCAAGTAACAAAAGAGAGCCAGATCACACCCTGTCCTTCCCTCCTGACTGCCCCTCCAGGTCACTCAGACACGCTGGCACTCAAACCTCCTCTAAGTATCAAAATATGGCCAGATCAGATTCTGCCCTTCACTCCGTACCACCCACCAGGCCCTACAAGGCCTACACGCCCCTACCCTTAGGCTTTCTGGATCCCACAGACATGCCATGGCCCTCAGAGCTCCTCCAAGTAACAAAAAATGGCCAGATCATACCCAGTCCTTCCCTTCTCACTGCCCCCCTTCCCCTGGGCCTAGCTAGGCCCAATGGTCCCCACCTTCAGGCTGTCTCTGACTCTCACTCCCCCTGACCCTGAACAGAATGCCCCTACCCTGGCCCTGACAACAGGCTGGTGGGGTACTGATGGGGATGTGGGGCAAGAGACTGGTTCTCCACACCCTGGGAACTGCCTTCAGAACCCCTGATCTGCCCATGCTGTAGTTGGAACTCCAGATGGGACCACCGTAATGACCATGGCCCCTGACTTTATACTCCTCTACCTGGGAGCCCTGCACCTGCCCTCCCAAATGCATTGTGCATGCTTGGGCATGAGTCTATGCTGCACATCAGGCAGTCTCAGGGCACAGGCAACCAGGCTTCCCCGGGTGGGTGGTACGCTTGCTAACCAAGGTGATGAAGATTTTTGGGTGCCTGGGAGATGGCCGGGGGCGCGGGGGTTACTCTCGCTATGGCAGTGGCTGTGGCGGCAGCAGCAACTTGCAGTGGGCACTGGTCTGGACAGGCCACAATCAGTGGTGCTTGGACTGAGCCCAGGTCCAGGTTTGAGTGCCATTGTCATAAGGTGAGGGTCCACATGTGACCACAACATCACTGTCCCAAGATTTGAGCTTTGGGTGCATGCCTGTGTCTGGGTGTCTGGGTCACAAAGACCGTCCCTGGCACTCAAACCTCTGCAAGTAACAAAACAAGAGGGCAGATCACACCTTGTTTTTCTCTCCTCACCTTGGGTCCAGGCCCACCCGGATGGGCCCTGCTTGACCACCCTCTTACTCTAAGGAATTGAATGTAATTCCATACCTTTGCTGGAAAGGTATGGCATGTCAGCCTTAGCACATGGCATTTTATAGTGGGCCTGAGGAGAGCAAAATTTCATTTATACCATGACCAGTAACTTCATCTTCATATTGCCTGAATGGTAGTGGCATTGATCCCTGTGTCGCAACAGAAAAAACAATGGTAACATAACACAGGACATTCAAATTCTCCTGCCACTGCTTTGTGGATTAAATCAACTGACAGAGGCAGTTGAGAACTTCATTTCAAAAGTTCAATTTTCATTTATTTGTTCCATGCTCTGGAAAAGCTACCTTTCCTTTTTGAGCTTTCTGAAGGTAGGTTTGATGAAAAAGCTTAGAGGGGGAAAATAATCAGCTAAAAAAAAAATCTATGACCCAAATTAAAAAGAGATTCCCAGCATTTGCAATACAAATTTGTGCATTCTTCCATCTGGGCTCAGTCAAGGTAACAATTGGGTGGGCCAGATATTAATATAACTGAGAGAATCACAGCGGCCTGCACTATTTCCACTACAGGTTGATTTTTCCTTCACAGAATTTAACATCATAGAAAAGTAAACCTAAGAGATAACATATAAAAATTGATATAGCAATACTTTAAATCATCAAGTAGAAATAGATCATAATGGTCACAGCTATAAACCTACATGGAAAACTGGATGTAAATTGTTTGGCAAAAAGTAAACTTTTGAATTCCCTCAGTATCTGTTTATCTTTTATTATATATTCTATTTTTACAATGTTTCTAATCCATTTAGCCCATGGATACTCATGTACTTAGCATTTCTTAGTAATTTTTGAATGAAAAAAATTGGAAACTAAATGACACCGTTTATCTGAAAAAAGGGATAAATTATTCCTGGGCTTCAGTATAGAAAGTGTTTCAGTGCTTTTTAATGTGGAAAACCATTCTAAACACAATACAATTAACCTTAGAAGAAGATAAAGTAAGAAGGGGGGCAGGTGGCAGACGGTGAGGGATAAAAGTTTACGGAGCAGGTGTAATGTGCACTATTCTGGCGATGGATACACTAAAAGCCCTGACTTCAGCATTGTGCAATGGAACAACAACAAAAATGCTTTCATCCCCTAAACCTATCAAAATAAAAAAATTAAAACTATAAAAGGACAATAGATGTTGCCAAAAACAAAACATAACAAAATGACTACCTTAAAAAAAAAAAAAAAAAGGAAGATCTCTGGGAATATGTTTTGCTCTCAAAGTTTCATTTGCCATGATTTAAGTTATTTTATTTTCTCTTACATTTTTCCTACCAACTTCTTTAAACAGAAAAGTAAAATCTTCCATACTTGTAATATGTGGCTGTACATTTATTTGTTTGTATTCTTTTATTATTTAATTTTATTTAATGACATGTTAAAATTATTTTTTGACTATTCTTTCTTCTATTAAAATCAACTTGGCTAAATATATATTTCTAGATCTTATTATGGGGCTTCTCTACATTTCTTGAGCATAAAAATCATTTGAAAGCCTTGTCAGAATGGAGATTGTCACCTCCATTTCTAAAGATTCTGAACCATACTCCAGGTGTGACATGGGACCCAGTAATCTTCATTTTAGCAAGTAGCCCATATGACTTAGATGTCAGTTTGCATAGGCCACACTTGGAATAAAAATAGCAAGACATCACTTGGCAGCTGTTTTATAAGCAGACCTATGTATCAGATAAAGTACTTTGTCAATCTAGGACTTCATGTTTAAACTATCCATTAATTGATGGATCTCTAATCTGGTCATTATTAATGGAACAGATTTATTTGGGGACACTTAAAACTTACCTAATATTTTATATATTCGTCTACTGTTGAATTTAAAATTAATAATGAAGAGATGAAACAGATATAGGAGAAAGTGAGAACTTTGGAATTAGATACACCTGGATTGGAGTCTCAACTCTGTCACTTACTAGATGGGTAACTTTGGGCAATTGTCTTAATCTTTGAGAATTATTTTTCTGTTTGTTTTTTGCTTTTCCAAATAATAGAACTCATAACTACTTTGCAGGGTTACTGTGAGGGATAAAATAAATTTTTGTGTATGCATCTGGCCAGTAGTATGGCATCTATAAATGCTTTATAAAAATTCCAATTATTTACTTTCTCTTGTAGAAAAGTATACAAATGTTATCTGGTCTTCCCAGTGGTGGAGCATCCATTATCACTGGCTAACTTATCCAATTCACTACTGAATCCTCTTGCATCTTCCTGAGGTTCAAGCAACCATCATTTCTTACCAGGATTACTACAAAAGCTTTCTAATTACTATCCTGGCTCTAATATTACTGTCTTTGAATGCATTTTTTGCTATATATCCAGGTTGATTTTACTGAAACCAAAGTCAAGTGAGACATCTCTCTGCTGTTTAAAATTAGCAATCGTTCCTTACTGTACTCAGAAAAGAGGTCACTCTACAGAGTCTTTCATGATTTTGACATTCCTTACATTTCCAGCATTATTTCTCCCATCCAAGTACTAACCAGGCCCTACCCTGCTTAGCTTCTGAGATCAGGTGCATTCAAGGTGGTATGGCCATAGACATCCCAGCATTATTTCCAATGATTCCCAATTTACTCCCTAATCTCTAGCCATTTGGAAACTGCAAATTCCATGAAGAAACCAAGCTCTCTCTTACCTATTCTTTAAGTGCCTTATTCTACCCTTTACCTGGCTAAACTGTAAATAGAGTTTAGGTCTCGTATAAGGCATTCCTTCTTTTTACATGCTTTCTTCACAGACTCTTTAGTTGTACTTTTCCAGAAGTCTCTCTACGACAACTACAACAAACATTACACTGTATTTTAGTTGTTTATACTTGTCACTCTGCACTAGTAGATCATGAGCCCCTTCAGCCTGGGCATTACACATTTCTTTAGTTATCATATTCCAGTGCCTGACACAGTGCTTGCTTCATAGTACTTCTGCACAAAAAGTATTTGTTGAAAGAATGAAGGCATCATTTTATGGAATACAACAGTGTCAAAGAAGTAGATCCCAGGCTCCGGATTTATCATCTAAACTTGACAGTCATGGTGAAGAGGGGAATGTGGTAAAGTTAAAGGCCAATAGAAAATCGTAAGTTCAGAAAGAACATAGGCATTAAAGGCTTTGGAGCAATCTTCTTGCAACTAAAGCTGGACACATTTTGATGCACATTTTCTATCACACAGTCTATTTCACAGTGTTTTTCTAGCTCTGCAATAACAGAAGCTAGTGTTTTCTGTAATCTTTACTCCATCTTGGAGAAACATGTTAAAAATTCAGAAGCTAGAGAACGATTAGCCCTTATTAACTGGGGTCATATTTATACTTTTTTATTAACTGGGGTAATATTTATACTTTTTTTACTGAAAATCATTTTTGCTTACACTAAGGTTTTTTCTAGTGTATTAAATACATTTTTGAACTTGGCAAAAAATAATTTTAATTTTCACACATCTGTGCACTTAAAGGCTTTGTTTTGCCTATGGATCTAGAACTATTACTTTTGGATATAAAACTAATTGTCTTAACATTTTTTATTTCATCATCAGAGATATTAATTTCACAAAAATGTTTTGAGAACCTACAAGTCGTTAGACAATGTGCTAGGTAGGCATTCAAAATAAAAGGCTCAACTGTTCTAAGCACATGTGATCATGACAATCACAAATGTGCACTTGGTGCAAATTGTATTTTCAACATTGATTTTTAAAGGGTTCCTTGAACCTTTTGCTAAATTTTACTTTAACGTAGTTTTTAAAAGAATTTCATACACTGGCCTTGATAAAGGGCAATATGTAAACTTCTTTGCAAAAGATACTGAGTATAAGGTTTTGCAAGTTTCTATATTTAAATATAGTAGATTTTTACCTATCTAAAAAGCTAAATAAATTAAAAGGTGGGAAGAAAATCTATGAATTTGTTTAAACTCTTCATATTAGAATTAGTGTTAAATCATGTATTATCATCATAATAAAAAACGAGTGTTTTATCATAGATATAATTATGTATAATTATATGTAACATAATTATATACAAGTTATAATTATACATTTTTTAAAATTTCAATGGGGAATGTAGCATGGAGACTAACAGAATGCCTGAACAGTGAGAACTGATTTTTCCATAATTTTAGTATAAGGAGAAGGGGAGAAGCCACTAACATATATTAAACGCCTGTTGTATGTCAGACACAGTGCTGCGGCCTTCACATATGTGATTTAAACCCATGTGGATGTTGTTAATGTTAAGTTATATTTTCTTTAAATACACAAAGTGCCTAGTACAGTGCTTGGGACACACTGGGCAAAAAATAAATCAAAATACTATTCTACTTATTCTTTACAACCAGCCTGAAGAAAAATATCCTCCATTTTATAGAGGAGAAAAATCAACTTCAAAAACGTTGTTTTTGCCCAAAGTCACATTACTTGGAAGTGGCAAACCAAAAATCAACCATTTCTGTTTGCCTTCCTTGTACTTATTTCAAGTTACTTTTCTGGTTTGCTTTTCATGTCTTTATTTTCAAGTCACCTTTGGACTAAGGTGACTTGTTAGTACCTGAAAGGATGGACTTGTTAGCAAAATAATAAAAAATTATCATCTAACCCATAGTTTCTCAGTAAGGGCTCAGATCAATCACATGAGCTCTTTCTCTAAAAGTCACCCTGCAGAGTTCTGTTTTCACAACATGTGAAAAGAGCTGAATAGACATAAAAGAAATATAAAATCTTTCACCTTTGCATTCCCAGACCTATACACTAAACTGCTTTTGAGCGTTTGCTTTTGCAGCCCTGAAGAATTCCTGAGCAGACAGCACGGGTGCAAGCTTCAGGCCTCAGTTCCTGCCCAAAACCATATTTCTGCAACAAATTTAGTTCCAGAGTACTACTTATTTATGTCCTTTGTCTCAAACCTATTGATGAAATAATTTTCCTTTTCACAATAGTGGTATATATTATTTATTTGACTAGTTCAATGATGAAGTGGGATATTGGTTATAAAATATGCTTTGATCAAACAATTTTCACTAAAAGCCTCAAAAAATAGTCTTCAGAACCAGGAGTTAAAAGATATTGAACTTCTTCAGGGAAAATATCCCATCTGGAGAAAGACGACTGTGGTCATTCATTGTAGCAATCATAAGTACAGTGAAGACTGGGGGGAAAGTCATCATTCAGTTTTAATCCCATTACTCAAATAGAACCCCTGCAAGCAGAGATTTCTGTTTAGGCTGAAAACGGGAAAGACTCTTTCTTACAAAGTATAATTGTGTAGGGTCATATATGAAAAATGAAACCTTTCTCTGCTTTTTCCATAACAAAGCATAAAAGGATGTTTTAACTGGTTTGGGGTTTAACTGGGTCTTGATTAGTATAACCATAAAATGGCCCAGATGTGTACTCAAGGACAAAGCTGTAAAAAAATTAATTACAAAATTCATTCTTTTAATACATTTTATTTTCTTTGAATTATGATTTTTAATGCACTGACTATGAAAACCAGAATTATGAATGAAAGATTCTTTAAATCTGTAAATATCACCCTGTAGTGAGGTTCTAAGTTGCCAAGAAACAGAAGCTATTTTTAAACTGAATCCTGCCTATTAAATATAGAAGTTTTTAATATTCATTTTTTTCTGTGGGGTTAGGAGGGATGCATTAATTGACTCACGATGTTCTTTTTTTTTCTTTTAAAGGAAGAATCAAGAATATCAGAAGGTTCTGTCCTATATGTTGACTGAAAAAAAAAGTGAAAACAAAAAGAATATCAGAAGGCATAAAAAATTGCCATCATGATTTAATTAATATCAGCCTAATAATAAAATGATATGTAAAATGTAAATTCTCTTTAGTAACATCAAAGTAAAACCTAGGTTTTATTCCACAAGTGTTTAGAACATTATGTTGTGATAAGCTATGATCCCTTTTTAAGAAATTGAAATAAAATACACTCCCTTCATCTTCTAATCTTTGTATAAGGGAAATCAAATTAATGGCCCTGGGGCCACAATTGGCACTCCTAAATAACCTGCTGTCTACAGGCACTGCCCTCTTGCATATGTCATTCTTCCTGTCTTATTAGAGGCAAAGGACAGAAACTTCTGTAGAGGGGATATTTTCAGTGCACAATAATCTTCACCTCAAGATTTCATTTTAGAAATCACTGTCTGGCTGTATTCACTGTTCTTTGTTGGACAGCACCTGAACACAACTCTGGGGTATGGACCACAGCGGCAGCCTTGTTTTCTTTCCTTCAATACTGTCCATGCACATGATTTTGCATTTTGGTAATAATTATTTGAGCATTTGAAGCTTAATAGCAAAGATTGTGATAATTTTTAGAGTATTTTAATAGGCTGCAATGGATTAGAATAATGCAGTTTCGTTTACTTCAAGATCATTCTACTGACATTCAGGGAAATTAGGTTGTAGAAGAGAGAACAGGAAGAAATAGAAGAATTTAGGTCAATCAAAAATGTGCATGCAATGTAACTTAAGTTTTGAAACACCCTATGCTTTTAAGAACACAAAACAACAGACATGCTCAAGCAATGTTGGGGGGAGGAGAAACGTGTACAGTTAGGAAGAGACACTTCTCTTTGTGACATATTTTGAACTGAGAAAAAATGTTGCCCTTTCCTTAACGCCTTCCAAACAGGCCTTACCTACTGGCTCAGCACAACTACCACTCCCACGAGCCAGTGTTTTGTTATTTTATAAAATAGTAAGTAGCTCATAATTTAGAAATGATTAATGTATTAATGCCCACTTAGGTATTACAAAGCAAGACCCTAATGAAATGATGCAAGAGATGGATACTTGAGATATCCAAATACTTGATAAACACAGTATTTAAGCAGCTTGAAGCTCCTTCAGCTGGTAAATCAATTCAGTGACCAGCACAAAAATGATACATATCTGCTAAGTGGTGGCAAACTATTAAAGGAAAGGCTGATGAAAAGACCCAAAGACCAATTTAGCCCATTATAATGTATGAATATTTAGAACTACAGTTAGGCCACTGAATTTGTGAATTGATAAAATATGAAATAGAAAAAATGATTCTCATCAATTATTAACTATGAATCTCTTCATTTAAGTGATACATGAACCAAAAGCTCAAACAACAGGAGAGTCTGGCTGATGCTTGGACACTGTAGTGGATCATGACTGGTCCTACCCACAGGAAGCCTGTAAGCGTACACAGTTAGAAAGATCGTATGTTCTGTGACCCAAGAACATAGGAGAAGTTTCTAAATATGGGGCAAAAATAATTCAGAACCCTGAATCCAGTCATTAGGTCTTGATTTACAGTCTCACATGGTAGTAAAAGTTATTCCTGGGTACTGTAACACCCTCATGGCAGGCGAAAATAGCAAAACCAATAAAGTCTCATTTGGCTTGCCTGGGCTACACCTTCAGTGCTGCCCATAGGTGTTGCTTCATTAACTTCTCACCCATAAACAGAAGATGAGTAGTGAGGCTTTCAGCTGTATCCTTTGTATCATTCTTGTATCCTTTTGACACAAAATAAAGCTGGTAGCTGTAAAGATTTATTCTGTCAAGTATTTGAAGCTAGTGCCTTTCTTTAAGAGGTGGGCTAAAGAATGATATCATAAACCACTAGGTCTGCAAAATACATAGCTTGGAAGCCTTTACTGTATGAAAAGACATGTATTGTTTAGGGTTTTAGAGATTTTATAGAACTAGGACATGTACTCAAAGTTGCATTCATATTTTAATAAAAAAGTGTACATGATATAGGCATTCATTTTGTAAATGATTTTAAATTTTTCCTAAGCATTACTATATGATGCATTTGTTAAGTAAATAGTATGGAGCAAACAGCAGCAGCACTTTGTGGAGGCTGAAACTCATGAGCACAGCTGCCAGCAGGTGCACACATCCAAAGATCACTCAGCAGTATACAAAGAGTGATGGAGACACCCAAATGCAGCTGTTGTGCCCTAGGGCTCTGCCATACCTGAGAGTCTCTGCCCTCTTATTTATCTTCCATATCATAAGAATCCAAGAGGCTTTGTCACTATAGCAGATCTGCTGAGCTAGGGAAATACAGCCTCATCTTGGCTCTGGGAATCCTTCTGTAGGGGAAGAGCAGAAGATTTAGTCCTGACTAGTCTTCTTTTGATCCCTAAAATCTTACATTGGGCAATTGGTCTCCAATGTTACCTTCTATTCAGTAAAGAGTTGTCAAGATGACATGGATGAACTGTCTCTCCTTTTTCCTTCCCCTAAATCCCTCTCCAAGTCACCTGGAGGCTGGTGACTGACTGGATAGACAGCAGCTGAAGATCCTCTCTGGAGGGGACTGCAACCCAGGAGGCTTCCATACTCAGTGTTCTAGACGCTCCCCATTTTACCTTTTCAACTAATACTCTGGATGCTCCCCCTTTTCTTCCACACACAGTCTTCAGGATAATCCTCCCTTTTTCAAAATAATTGTTCCCAGTTTCTTATATAGAAATATAGAAAACTAAATAGTTTTCTATCTAACTTCCAACAGACACCACAGCAACCACCAGCTTCTATCAGACTAACTAGGTTGTGTCACCTATAGCATAGCCAGCATCCTACTGGCAATCCATCAACTTTTTAAAGATTCTGTCCAGCCTTTGTGTCAGCCTACCATGGCTTGAAGCTGTGTTCTGCCAGAGGACTCCACATTATGGACCTGGTTTTCTTTTCATTGCTCATTCTCCTCTTTTTTTCTGGCTTGCTTAAAGACAATGCATCCACCTCTCATAGACTTTCTGGTGAACCACCCTTGTCCCCTGGGTGAATGTGCCCCACCTCTGGATATCACAGATGAAACTTCCTTCTATGCACTAAAATAATTTGTATTCGACATCGGGTATAACTATTAAGAAAAAAAAACTTGACCTGAATACTAGCAGTATCACTTGGTTCAGGTTAGAACACATACAAACAAGAATCATTTTAGTTTTCTCTTTACCTGGTAGACTTCAGAGCAATGTCCTTTGGCCATAGTATAGCTACCTACACCATTTGTCAGGATTCCAGAAAAGGTTCCCTGTCCACTGTTTTCCTTAAGAATGGAGCCAGAATATGTATAGTCTTAGAAGAAGGGGACAGATATTCAGCATTTGGCCCCTGTGGTAGATGTGACGATGCATAGCTCAAATTTCCCTTCAAGGAAGACCTTACTGCCTAGCTGTAGGGAGTATAGTCGGAAACAGCATCTGGCTGTCATTTCCCTTGGCATATGCGTTAGTTTAACGAAGTCTCCTCAAATTGGGTTACACCCTTCCCAGGGTGGCCTTTGTCCTGCACTGTGAGACTAAGCCAGATTTAGGGAGAGGAGGCCAGGGCAGGGCCAGGGGTCTGCCCTCATCATTTTGCCATTTCACTACCTGGATTATAGTGAATGAGAAAATTTTCAATTTAAACCTGGCCTTCCATGTTATTGTAAAGGTGTATCCGTCAAAGTAGGAATAGAAAATGCATTTTATTTAAAAGTTTTTAGCCAGATTTTATAATTTTCAATATTCATACATATTATAATTTTGTGTCTTGCCTCAGGCCAACCAATTGTGCACTGGAATACCTGGTGTGCATACTACACACTGAAAGATCTAAATGATGACCATTTCCCTAAAGCACAATGCAGTCATAATTTCATGTGCAGCATTTCAGAGTAATTCTGTTTTACACTGTGAATGTACATGTCTAAGTTTTCATTTGTATTTTGCATGAATGCCTTGAAAGAGTCTGAACCCAGTGAAGAATAAGAGAAGTCATAAAGGCTTGATTTTTAAGTTCAAATTTTTAAGATCCTGTTAAAGTCATACTTTCACTGACCTATGATATGTAGATAAAATATAAATGGAGACAATCCAAATTTTCTCTATTATAAAGCAGATAATAAATAATCAGTACATGAAGTTTGATGAAGTAAAAGTTGGTAATTCTCTAATTTTCATTTGTTGGCAAGATAACCCAAGGAGGATACTGTGACCTTAAAAGGACAAAACCAAATCCATTACTCATTTGTGTCAAGGCCTCAATGTACACTCAAACAATCTCTGAAATGATTTATATACCTGTTCTGTCATAATCTGAAACACTTGAACTGAAGATTAGTTTTAAAAAAAGGCCGGGCGCGGTGGCTCACGCCTGTAATCCTAGCACTCTGGGAGGCCGAGGTGGGTGGATCGCTTGAGATCAGGAGTTCGAGACCAGCCTGACCAAGAGCAAGACCCCGTCTCTACTAAAAATAGAAAGAAATTATCTGGCCAACTAAAATATATATAGAAAAAAAATTAGCCGGGCATGGTGGCGCATGCCTGTAGTCCCAACTATTCGGGAGGCTGAGGCAGTAGGATCGCTTAAGTCCAGGAGTTTGAGGTTGTTGTGAGCTAGGCTGACGCCATGGCACTCACTCTAGCCAGGGCAACAAAGCGACACTCTGTCTCAAAAAAAAAAAAAAAAAAAGATTTATTATGTTTGCTTTTTTCTTTACTCCAGGAAATAGATGAAGACACAGTTAGTCGGGGAAGGGAAGAAAAAGGAAAAGACAACAGGAAGTTCCAGATTTTTTTCCTTGGATGCATCAGAAGCAGAAAAAATAAAGTCCTCTAAAGAATAGAACTCTCCTTCCCTGCCTAACTCCCGCAGCTCCAGTGAGAGGCCTGGAGATAAAAGTAGTTGGTTATCTCAGCAGATAAATGATGCCACTGGAGAAAAATTTAAAATAAAAATGTAAAGATGTACAAAACTCTATGGAATGGCAAAGGGACACCTTGACAGAATAAAGTCTTATAAAAGACGTCCATCAACTTAGTGACAAACGGGGGGACAGGGAAGAGGCTAACTTTTTACATATAGAAAAGCTCTAAGATTTCAGGAGAACGAATTTTCATGTTAGATATTGTGAACCCTCTCCAGTTAACAAATTGACATTTTTTTTATCATGTCCTTTGAGACACTTTACATGAGGAATGCAAGATTCAATTAAAGAACAAATTAGATATGCTGGCCAAGTTATTCTATAACATAGCTTCATGTATTTCCCTATAATCATTTATTATGTTTTCCTTCAAAAGCTGCCAGGCTGAAGTAGTCAATGAACTAAAAAATACTTGAAAAGTATGAAGTATTAATTTAGAATTGTGCTAGGCAACAATTCTTCACTTAACTATAAAGCACTGGTTGTGAGAATGTAGCTAAAAATGAGGAGAAAGGGAGAAAACACTGTGTAAACCTCCAAAGCAGAACATACACAATCTAGATATTCTAAAGAGAGCTTTGCCAAATCTTAGATACTTTTACATTATACAGAATTCAAATATTCCAAATTATCTTGTTCCTCAGTTTATAGAATATAGGAGGTAAGAAAATGGCAATTAGAATGTGAGATTTTCATTTGGAAGCTCTTGGCCCTTGAACCCAGCAATACCACATCTAAAAACTCATTATGAAGATATACATACCTAACCGCAAAAAGATACAAGGATATTTATTTTTCTCCTCTCACACTTTATTTAAATTGTAAAAAAAATTGTAACAAATCAATTCCTATTTGAAGGTTAAAAAGGATGGTTTGCCTATACAATGGATTAGTCTGCACTCATTTAAAAAAATGAGTGTGTTCTATTATAACCATGTGGAAGGATTGAAAAAATAAGTGACATACAGCAACATATATCATGATACCAGTTCTGTTAAAGAAAAATTTTAGACAAATTAAATTTGACGTAGTTCATTTGAGCATAGTACTATTCATGAATCAGGCAGCATCAGAACCAGGAAAGGTTCAGATAGCTCCACCCAACAGTATGAGCAGGAAGCTTTTATGGACAGAATGCAGAAGCCAAATAGAGAAATCACCTGACTGGCTGCAGCCGTGCATCTGTCTTATTGGGGCATGGTGTGATGAGTTGGCTGCTTGTGATTGGCTGACGCTTGGCTGTTTGTTATACTCCTAAGTTAGCTTTCAGTTTGTTTAAGTATTAATGCTAAGTTAAGATTGCAGTTTATTATATAGGAACTCTAAATGTGGAGATGGCCTCAGGCTACTCGCTTCCTGCTTAAACATGCAAAAACGTAATTTTTCTAAGTTTGAAATCCATAAATATTCCTGAAAGTATATAAAAAAATTTTAAGTTGACTTTGTATGAAAAATGAGAGTAAGGTGAAAAAGGACAGTATAGCCAAATCACAGGCATTTTACAAACATACTAAAGTGGGGAGAGGCTAAAAAAATTGCCAAAGCTATCCAGTTTTAATTCTGTATTCAAATGTAGAAAATCCAGCTCCAGAGATAGTGCACATACCCATTTTACAAAGTTGTTTTTCATGAGAGTAAAAGCCTGCATATCATATATTAAAAGGCCAATTTGATGGCTGTCACTTTTTATTCATCTGGTCACTTATTCAACTTTATTTAAGCTAAACTTTAAAACAAAAACAATTAAAAAATAAACAAAAATAATTCTCTTCCCTCAGATGTGGATCTTTATATAACAATGTGTGTGCATAACACTTTACAAAATATTCCAAGGTTAGACAGTCTTTCGCAGAATAACTTTGCCCTCTAGAATTCCCAGGCAAATAGTGTCTCCAAACTCCTGCTGGCAGAAAATGTAGTGATCCCAGTGTTCCTGGAAAACCTTCTGAAAACTCTCTCATCTATCCACTAGACAATCTTCAGCAGTCCCAGGGCAGGACGTGGGGAAGGGGAGGGCTCTACGCCAGTTTCCAAGAAGCTGCTCACTACCCTCTTCCCCAGGGTGTCCCCACAAGGCCCAGGGACCCTCCTGAGCTCCCCTCCTTTGGCTCCTTGCCCAGCCTCACTCAGATGGTTATCCAGCCTGTGCTTTGCCCCACAGTGAGTCCCTCCTGGCAGCCACAGCCCAGGCCTGACCAGCCCTCAGGACTCCAGGAAGCTGAGGCCCAGCCCTTCACCCTGGCCCCCAACCCCCACCCACCCTCCACCCCTGCACTCCCTACTGCTCCCCTCATCCCTGACTCTCAGGGATGTCCCACCCTCCAGGCCTTTCATCACACTGGTCTCTCCTCTCCGCTGAGCTTCAGGGCTCTTCTCTTATCCCTATATCCAAATTTTCCCAATCACTCCCAGCCTAGTTTGTCTACTCTGTTCCTTCAGGAGGCCCTGTCTTTGCTCTGCTCCAGGGCTGCGTGGATTCCTCTGGAAGCACCAGGACAGGATGGCAGGGTCCCTGGCCTGCTGCAGCACAGTGGTATGTAGGGGTGTTCCATGGCATGGAGTGGGCACCCCACCCCTGTCACTGTGGGACACCCTTCCCTGTATGAAGGGGACAGCTGCGTCACACCCACGAGGTCCCATGCCCACCCTCCTCTGGTGTGCCTGCTTGGCCACTCTGCTCTCTCTTACACACTAAGACAATCACCCAGGATGGTTCGGTATCTGGGCTGCCTTGCTGCCCCAGGTGTGACCTCATTATGGAACAGGTGTGTCCTTCCCTGGGGTCCAGAAGCTAGACTCAGTTTGAATAGAGAGGGTCAGCTGGCTTCTTGAGCTTCGGCCCTGACCACTCTCTGGCCAGTGCAGACTCGGGAAGGGAGGGCCAGACTGACCAGCTGAGGGGCTTTGAGAACAAGGTCACATCTTGGCAACCAAAAGCCAGTTGAGCTCGTTCCATCAAGTTGTGTTTGTGGGGTTTTCTTTTTTTGACAAGGTCTCGCTCTTTTGCCCTGTCTAGAGTGCTGTGGCATCAGCCTAGCTCACAGCAACCTCAAACTCCTGGGCTTAAGCAATCCTTCTGCCTCAGCCTCCCGAGTAGCTGGGACTACAGGCATGTGCCACCATGCCTGGCTAATTTTTTTCTATATATTTTAGTTGTCTATATAATTTATTTCTATTTTTGTAGTAAAGACAGGGTCTCCCTCTTGCTCAGGCTGGTCTCGAACTCCTGAGCTCAAACGATCCACCCGCCTCGGCCTCCCAGAATGCTAGGATTAAAGGTGTGAGCCACCATGCCCGGCCTTCATCAAGTTTTTAACTAAAAAAATAGTGTGCCCATTTCTCCATAATACACTTCTGGGCTTTTTTATTATGACTTCATTTCCCCTTGTAATCTTGGAACATGTCTATAATTGTAATAGAATCTAATAGAATTTCATTTGGTGCCCAGAATGCTCCATACCACCGCAGCTCATTCAGAGTGAAATAACGATGTCTAATGCCCACACAAGCTCCCCATGACCTTATTCAATCTTGGGGCTGATTGGGAAAGACACTGATTTAATTATAGACTGGTGACAAATGAACTCAAAGAAAGAGGCAAAAAAGGTCAGCATATATTTGAAAATGTAAATCTTAGCAATGTCTCTGGGGTTCACGCCCCAAAAAAGAGCCATTTCAAAATGCCATTTGTGGCAAATAGTGTAGCGTTCCAGACTCCCTTAGGGAGACACATCAGTGACTGGGAAGGCATTAATCAGGTGTCACTTCTTTAGAGCTAGGATCAGGCCCAAATCCTTCCTGAGTGGTTCCTGCCCTGCATGGCCTCTCCCCAAAGCTGCTTCTTCCCAGCAGCAGCCAGACTGACCTTCCTTCCTTTTCTTTTTTCTATCCACTCACTCTTCTTCCCTTCATTCCTTCCTTCTCCCCTTCCTCCCTGCAAGATGGCGTGGAAACAGGGTGACACGGCCAAGCCACTGACCACATCTGAATGGAATGAGGGCAGGGAGGGTTCTGGCAAGCCTGGGCTCCAGCGAGGAGGGGTTGCCACTCAGGCACGGACAGCACAGCAGGTGATGCACATGGTGGCAGGAGAAGAGCAGTGCACAGAACCCAGGCACATGAGGCCAAGGAGCAGCCAGAGAGACGGGAGGACAGCCATGAGGGCAGGATCACAGGAGCCAGGCTTTCGAAGAGTGTGAAGAAGGAGGAAAAGGCCAGCCATGTCAAATACTGTCACATTCTAGAAGATGGAGCCACATAAAACCCGAAGGCACTCACAGAATTTCTCCACTTAAAACAAATTATTTAAGAATATCTTACATAACAGTAAAGTACACAATCTTAAGGTTACAGGTTGATTTTTTTTTTTTTTTTACAACTTTATACATGTCTGAAACTACCACCAAAACCACAATCTGGAATACATCCCACACCCCAACAGCCTTCCTCATGGCCAGGCAGCACCAGGTAACCACCAGGTAACCACCATTCTGGCTTCTGCCCCCTTAGATTAATTTTACCTGCTCTTGAACTTCATATAAATTCAATCATAAAGTGAAAAAACAAACAAACAAAAAAGAAAACGTAGAGATCTATAAGTAAAAACACATTTAGAGGCCATTCACCAGTGCCCTGTAATCAGTGCTAACTACCATAGATTGCAAAGTGAAATTTAGATACTGACTTTAATTTATAAATCCCCTTCTGGTGCCCTGCCCTGTTACCTTATAGATGATCTCTGTACCTGCAAATCATTCTGCAGCTGGGATGGGTTGAACCATTCATAAACAGGATTCTTTGGTTTAAATGTTAGGGGACTAAAGGCTGGTGTTTCCATTAATCTTTTATGTATTTTTTCTTACATTTTTTTCTTCAGGATAGAATGAAGATAATTATAGTTCTAACCTCCCTTGATTTGTAATTGAAGGTGTTTGGCTCTTAGACTATGTAAGAAGGGTTAGCCCCAGGTAAATCTGTGAAATAGCTATTAAGAGCATCACCTTCCTTGATGTCTGTCTGCACCTCTCCTACACGTGCAGCATGATTCTTCCCGCGGTTTCTGTCTCCTATTAAGTTAGGAAAAGTGGCCCCTCCTCGTGGGGAGGTTATTTCTACCCCCGCTGGTCCATGACTGTCCCTCAACTCACCCAGGCCCTCACAAACCAGACCTCAAGGAAAACAGACTTCACCCAGCCACACAGCCCAGGCAGAAACACAGGGAGGGGATCACCAGAGGGAAAGATGACTGGAGAGAAGCCCCCATGTGGTGCAGGTGACACATTCTTCAAACGGGACACCAAACAGAAACTACAAAGGAACACACATACACAAAACACTCCAGCAGGGACGCACACACCCGCGCACACAGGCAGCTCCCGAGGCTGCGGTGTTCTGCCACGGCGAGGAAGCCCCGTCGGGAGCAGAGCAGCTCACGGGCACCAGACAGTCCGGACCTCCAGGTCCAGGACACACAACATCGGAGAGACGCACATACCCACGCGTCTCGGCGGCTCCCGCTCAGGTCTCCTCACCCGGACAGCCCGCCGCCACTCCTGGGATCCCAGGATCATACCTTCGACAGCTTGAATGGGCAGGACAGTGTCCGACACCAACGCTTGGCCACAGAGGGCTCCCGCTCCCCAAGGACTCTTCTCTGGGACAGGATCCCTAGGCAACAGCCATTGTGACGGCAGGGGCCAGACCTGTGACACGCGCATGCGCAGTTGCTACGTTGGCTGGGGCTCCTGGAAGCATACTGTGACTGAACTGAGGACTTACTGGAGCACAGAAAAAACATCAAAAAATAAACACCAACACTTTAACAGTCGGTGGGTGAGATACGGTGAAGGTAGTTTAAAAAAAAAATCTTTGTACTATTTCCTTGGTATGAAATAAACTTTTATTATGTAACTTTGTAAAGGAAATGTAATGTTTAAAAAAGAAAAAATACGCATGTAAAGAAAATAAAGGTTAATTTTGTACAATTATGATGGTAACAAAACTCTTAAAGGAACAAATAAAGCCATATTGCAACTATAACTTCTTTTATCCGTCTTAATAATTCTCTAATTAGTATATACTCCTACTTCCCCACCATCTTAAGAGGGAAACCGAGTTTGAAAATGTGATTTATGTAATTCACTTAAGAGAACTGAAATAATTAATATTTAGGTTTCTTCTTGTAACAGCAGCAAGGAAAAAAAAAACACCTTTTTTTTGTGTGTGTGTTTTACCAAATTGAGCTAGATTATGACGGAGTGGGGAAAGGAGAATTGGAAAAAAATCAAGCCACAGGGATCATTTCTTTATGTTGTAGTGAGTGACTGAATAACACAAAAGCACTACATCACCCACCAAATTTATCAAAAAGACACCTGCACTTGAATGTTTACTGCAGCACAATTCACAATTGCAAAGATGTGGAATCAACCTGAGTGCCCATGAGATGATGAGTGGATTAATAAAATGTGGCATATGTACACCATGGAGTTCTACTCAGCCACAAAAAGGATGAATTAATGCCTTTTGCAACAATTTGAGACAAGAACCCACTCTAGACATAATTTGGTAAACCTTATTTGGCCACGTGGAGGATGGGCCTGTCTTCTCCTTTCCCAGGTGCTATAGCCCCAGTTCTTTTATTTATAATGAAAAGGACTGACATTGAACTTTACTTCACAGCTCACTAAGCCCTCTCCAGCCATTATCTCTTTTAATCCTAACAATCTGTCTGGGAGGTCAGTCTGTGTTGTCTAATTATCCTCATTTTATTGAGAAGGAAACTCATGTTCAAAGAGGTGCCAGACTTGCCAGCTTGATCCCGTGTCCTTGCCACCAGCCATCGCCTGCTCTTTGAGGACTCCTGGCGTAGCCTGCGTGCTCCAAGCAAGCACTTTCCCAGAGAAGGCTGGCTGAGACCTCTGGCCTGTGCGGAGGGCCGAGGATGTGGGCAGAGCCCCAGGGAGCTGCCAGGGGCCAGGCTCTGCACAGCGCCATGGGGTTCCGTCTTGCGGACTCCTGAAATGCCTGCTTCGTCTCTTAACAACTGTTGGTGACATCAACAATAAAGGTGCTGGCCGGGTGAGGTGGCTGACGCCTGTAATCCTAGCACTCTGGGAGGCCGAGGTGGGAGGATTGTCTGAGCTCAGGAGTTCGAGACCAGCCTGAGCAAGAGCGAGAGCCCGTCTCTACTAAAAATAGAAAGAAATTATATGGCCAACTAAAAAACTATATATAGAAAAAAATTTAGCCAGGCATGGTGGTGCCTGCCTGTAGTCCCAGCTACTCGGGAGGCTGAGGCAGTAGGATCGCTTAAGCCCAGGAGCTTGAGGTAGCTGTGAGCTAGGCTGACGCCACGGCACTCACTCTACTCTAGCCCGGGCAACAGAGCAAGACTCTGTCTCAAAAAAAAAAAAAAAAAGAAAGAAAGAAAGAAAGGAAAAGAAAAAGAAAATGAAAAAGAAATCCCAGACAAAATTCATTAGGGTTTTTGAATGACTGGAAACACATTTTTCCTATTTAAAATAACAAAATGCAGGCTCTGAAATTTAGGCATCTGAAAATTTAGTATTCAGCATGTTATTAGGAATGGATTAGATTCAGATGAAGAAAAACTGTATTCAGTAAATTTTGTTTTTATTGTCCATTTAATACATGCTATGTGTGTCTGTGTGCGTGTGAGTGTGTGTGTGAGTGTGTGTGTGTATGTATATATTTATATAAATGGAGCCCTTCATTCCTTTATTACATTCTAAAGGTTTTGTTCCAGAATAAATTATCTGGTGTTGAAAAATAGATAGATGATAATAGGATACTTATATCTTTTTATTGCACTCTTTACAAATGAAAAGAAAACTGAAGCAAACAGAAATTAAGAAACTTACCAAATTTCAGGCATGAAATGCGTGAAATGGAGATGATTCTCAATAAAGGATATAATTCAGCATTACATTCCAGGGTTATGGAGATGCTAATGATTGAAGGGATTTCAGAAGTCATTTCTGCATTCATTAAATTAATTAAAGCTTTCTAAAATGAATTGACTCTGAGTAGAAGCAAAAGGGTGTCCTACATTCATTACAGCTATGATATGGATGATGAAAGATTTCTCTTATTTACTCAGATTCAAGGCTTTCTCATTTATGAAGCCTCCTATGGTGAGTAAATTGTGAATGATGTCTAAAGTCTTTACCACACTGGACACACATATATAGGGTTTCTCACCAGTATGGATCCTTTGATGCAGAGTTAAGTTCTGAGCCGCAAATAAAAGTCTTCCCACATTGCTTACTTACACAGGGTTTTTCACCTCTATGAATTATCTGGTGGTCACTAAGTTGTTAGCCATAAATAAAGGCCTTGTCACATTCCTTACATCTGTAGGGTTTTTCACCAGTATGAATTCTCTGATGATATGTAACTTGTGTGGCATGAAAACAGGTCTTCCCACATTCCTTACATTTATAATGTTTCTCACCATGAATTTTCTCAAGTAAGATAATGCCTCATGAATAAAGGCCTTTCCATATTCCTTACATTCTCAGGCTTTCTCACCTGTAAGAATTTTCTTATGATCACTAAGTTGTTTGCCATAAATAAGAGCCGTTTCACATTCCTTACATTTGTAGGGTTTCTCACCTGTATGAATTCTCTGATGTTGAATAAGATTAGAATTAAAAATAAAGGATTTCCTTCATTCTTTGCCCTTAGAAGATCTCTCATCTGTATGAAACCTCAGGTGGCAAGTTGTGAGACACAAAAAAGGACTTCTCATACTCTTTACATCTGTAAGGTATGAACTCTGATGATAGGTAAGCTGTGAACCAAGAATGAAGGCCTTTCCACATTCCTTACATTCATAGGGTTTCTCACCATTATGAATTTCCTGATGGAGAGTGGATTGTGAACAATAACTAAAGGTTTTTTCACATTTTTTACATTCATATGGTTTATCTCCTGTATGAACTCTCTCATGTTCAGTGAGCCATGAGCCATGAATAAAGGCCTTCCCACACGGTTTACCCTGAAAAGTTTTTCCATTATGACTTTTCTGACGTTGCGGTTGAACCAAATCAGAACTACGATCAAAGGTCTTCCCAAATTCCATATACTCATAAGGTTTCTCACTACTCTGAATCTTATGATGTTGAATATAACTTGGCTTTTTGCTAAATGTCCTCCTATGCTCCCTAACTTCAGAGCATTTTTTTCTTTCTATTTTTTTTTTTTTTTTGAGACAGAGTTTCACTCTGTTGCCCCAAGTAGAATGCAGTGGCTGCAGTATACATATACCATTTGAGGGGAGGGATTGTTGTCAATTGACAAGGGCACGTTCATCGATGTATCCCAAGCACCAAAATGTTGGTTTGTGTGTGGTTATCACTCAATGCGTACTTGTTGAATGAACAAATGATTGACTATCTGGAGAGCAGAATTAAATGATGGACCTGAAAGTGTTTTGTGATATTAATATATTGTAGTGATATAATAATAATTTTATTATAATTATTTATAACTAGACAACTACCGGCCAATAAAGTTTAATGCCAAGTGCTAAGTGAGTAAAATTGATTTTGGGGTACAGAGGAAACTGGAACAGAGGCTTAGTTTGCTCAGGTGATGAATTCTATTGACGTGGTAACTTGGCATGTCCAGGTGCAGTCCCTTTGAGCCACCTGGGTTTTGATTCCCTGTGACATCACAGTGACACCTTTGAATTATGCCTTGGCTCATACTCACTCCATAAGTCACGTCTCGATGTTGTACTCACTAGGAATGTGGGGACCTTTATATATAAACTTATATGGACTGAAACCTTTTTTTCAAAAAAATTGATTTTCATTTTTTTCTTTTTAAAGAAATTTTCTCACTCTGTAGCCCAGGCTGGAGTGCAGTGGCATGAGCAGAGCTCACTGCACCTTCGAACTGCTGGGCTCAAGGGGTCCTCCCACTTCAGCCTCCCAAGTGGCTGGGATCCCAGGTGTGCACGACCACACCTGGCTGACTTTGCCACGTTTTATTCACCTCTCTTCACCTGAACTGCACAGTTGAGCTGCTCCCTCCACAAATGGGATGTCTTGGGTCTTCTGTTCTCCCCGCCACTTCCCCACTACTGTGCATCTCTCTGTTGTTGTACGTTGGGATTTTTTCTACCTCAGATAATCATGTTTTCTTTTCCTTACATATCCTTAAGCACTGCTCTGATAATTACTAATGACATTCTTTTCTTCCCCCTAAGGAATATTTTAAAAATCAACCCCCAAAATTAAATTCTATATTTTTCTAAGCTATAACTTCCAGAACTGTCTGTCTGGATCTATGTTTATATATCCCGAAGACTGGATGATTTTTTTCAAATAACTAATTTGATCAGTTCCTCTGCTCCCACACCCCTACTCCCTAATCAGGTAACTGTTTTATCAACTGAGGTAAATAAGTAAACTCATTTTTTCTAGCATGTTGGGAAGGCCCTAACGGGAGAGAACTGGGAGGCAGTGATATGTGGAGCTGTTCAAGAGTGGGAAGTAAAACAGCCTCATTAGCCAGCAAAGTGATGGAACAAATTTAGAGTGATGATTTCAACTCCTGGCATCCCAAGGGCAGAGGAATTGGGAACACTGGGATTTATTAAACCCAACTGCTCCCCAAGCACCGACCCTCAACGCCTGCTTTCGATGGGCTCCTGGGGCCGTGTGTGGGTCTGCTCTCCAGCACGCAGGGAGGGGGGAGTGGTCTGCATATGTGCAGAACACACCTTCTACAAATCTGCGAATTCTACATGTTCACTTGTATGGAATGTTCTCTTCACTCTCCAATTCTGTGACTACATGTACTCAAAAGTACCCAGACAATCGTTTCGATAAATTTCTTAGTCAATTGACTCAAAGTAGTCTGATTTTTCTCTGATACTGCCTGCCTGATTTTAGGGACCCAATTTCTATTTATTTATTTGTTTAGTTATTTTCTTTCTTTCTTTCTTTCTTTCTTTTTAAAAGTTTTTAGCCTTGTGATGTCATTTTTGCCTTTACGAGAACATTGAAAACATGGTTACATATATGTAATCTCATTAATCTAAGTAATGGTACCTGCTGTGTTTCCTTCCAGTTAGTTTTTGGAACTAAAGCACAAACCCATGTATGCCAACATCTCCCTTTCAAATCAAAAGATAAACATACCTAAAATAGAATGGGTTACCTGGTTAGCTCCTTAACTTAGTAATAAACTTCCTATTAATTAATACACTTATGAATTTATTCTACTGTCTAGGATAATGGGTTCTTCTTTATATACATAAAATTATTAGTGAAAAGATAATGTCACAATATTTTTTCCCTATTTTCAGTAGATATAAGAAGAAAGAAACAAAAGAAAAGGCATGATTCTGTTCTAGGTAGGATGGGATGGATTATACCTCAGCTATTTTTTTTTTTAGCCCCATAATAATTCCTGGGAACAGGGGAGGGAAGCAAATGACCCATTAGTATTTATGTCTTTAGAAAAACAATGGATTAAGTCCCCGAATTTTACTTACGTGAGATAGTAAATTCTTTTTATATCAAGGGATAAATTCTCATGGTCCTCATTTTCTGTCCAGAACCCATGGGAGTTTGGAGAAGTTGATGTGATGCACACCTACAACATGCTCCTGTGCATGTGCTGATGATCCCTGTGGGTTCGAAGTTTCCCCAGTGCTTGGGGGGGAAGGACCAGACCACCTTCAAGGTCCTGCTCCAGTCTTCCCTCAAGAGAGATGCATAATTCTGTGATTGCAGTAAATCCTTCTGCACAAATATCAGGGTCTATTGGATGTATAGCACAACAGGTCAAGCCTGAGACACCTTCCTTTTTGCCCACATCTGGAATTTCACCTGGCTGCACCACCTGTGTGCACCCAGAAGAGTAGAAGACGTTGCATGATCTGACGGAGGTCCTCTCGCTAGCACTATACCCTCTGCATTCTGACTTTCAATGTTACCTAGCAGCATACGAGTAAAAATGGTGAGTAGATTTCTGGATGTAGGAGCTCAACTCAGAAGTCTGCACGTGTCAGTTGGCTTGTTGCATAAAGAAGCCACGCAGAGTGCCTGAAGGGATAGAAAAGTAGACAATGAAGAACGTCCTCCTTGCTCTTAGAAAGTTTATAGATGATGACAGACACACCAAGACACGAAGGTACACAAACAACACATACATCACTACTCATTATTTAATTATAACAAAGAAATACACTTACCAATGTGAAATTATTTTTAAAGGATGAAATATAAGTGTGCTGAGGAGACAATATATGAAGAAACACAAAATAAAGGGTTTTGAGGGTTTGTTTTTTTATGTTGGGACTGGAGGTTATTTTTTAAAAAAAGATTTTTTCAGGCAGAAGTAAAGAAATGAGATCTGAGATGTGAGTTTTATTTTGACAAAATAAAAAGAGCAATGAAAAGGGTATTAGCAGCTTCTTGGGGCAGGGGAAATCAGGACGCACAGGCTTGTGTGTGGGACGATTTAGGTCTGTGCCCTGCTCTGAAAACCTAGATTCCATTTCCTACTATTGTACAATCCTGCTAGTGTAGCCCCACTTTTTGTGAGTTTAAAGTTCTTTAATTGTCAAGAGAAATTAAGAAAGCAAACTAATTTAATTTTTTAATTTAAAAAGTTAAAAATTAAAAGTAAACTAAAATGTTTACTCACATGACTGTCCCCACCCTCCAAGAACTGAAAAAACGTAGATGTGGTCAACTCGTGGTCTGAGCGTGAGGGTTTCTGAGACAGAGCTGTGTGTCTGGGGGCCGCGGCTGCTCAGGCTGTTTGATCAGCACCCGTAAGGAGAGAGAAATTTTACCTCGTGACACACTGTGGGCACACCCCCCCAAATATTCAAGTTAAACAATCATATTACAAAGCAATAGTCCCCTTCATGTGGGTGAGCTGCCCCCCTGCCTTCAATTCCAGCAACATCATATCTGAAACCATATGTCTTCAGTGATTAGATTCACTTCTTGAGCTTTCCATGGGTCACCATTCACATTTGTGGGGAGAACTCAGGTGCCTGCAGCTTAGTGTGTGACACTGCCTTTCAGGGTTTCTAGCGCTGAGTCACGCAGAGGAGACGCTTCCCTACAGCAGGGAAGGCTCGAACTGCCACGTTAGTTCAGTGAACCAACCAATCGCTCATTCCCTGAGCTGAGCTCCTACTCTGTGCCAAGGTATGAAAGACAAAGTGATGAAATGTCACCCCGTCTCTCCCTTCACCAGGAGAGGAACTTGGCAGAGTAGTGACAAATTCATAGGAAATACAGAATAATTTGCTATGTCCAAGAAATGGTACATAATTAGTTGAAATATGACAAAATTTACAGTGGCTACAGAAGGTCTGTATAAGATGTAAATTCTGTGGGGCCAAAGAGAGCTGTAAATATTGGCCGTAATGCTAACAAGGAGCTCTACACAGAGGGAAGAAAACTAACCATATTCTTCCCAAAGTTTGAATTTGGGGGAGAAAGTCTTTTTTCCTTCCCAGAACCTTTCGGAAAGTGAAGTTACCATGTAGGATCCCCTGTAGGACCCCTTTCTTCCGTGGAGAGAGGTGTCTGCTGGCAACAGGGCTTACGGACACTCCCTTCCGGAGCTGCAGTGGCAAGACAAGTGCCCAGCTTGTGTTTGTTTATTTGTTTGTTTTGGGGGGAGAGAGAGAGAATGTCTGTTTCCCATTTTGAAAAACAGCATCTTAGCTCAGTAGACTCAAGTGTGAACAAGTGCATTCATGCAAATCTGGGAGCTTTGATAAAGACAGACCTCTGGCCAGCCAATGTACACACATTTGTTGAACGCCTGAGTGAGTGGGGCCGTCTATTTTTTAAGGGGAGAAAGAGGCAGCATTTTGGTTAAGAACTGACAAGATGGGAGACATTGCCATTAACGTTCCCTTTCTATTGTTGAGAACTTGGCTATGAGGAAGTCATCCTTACCTTCACATCACAGTTGAGAAAACAGGAAGAGTCAGAAGATCTGAACTCGAGTTATCATGAAAACCAATCTCATGTCTTTTCACTGCATTTGACCTTATTTTCAGCTCCTTGTTCTCACTTTTCTCTTATTTCACAGGATTCACAATTTTAGGGCGATGAAATTGTGTAGCACTTTGTTATAAAATACCACGTTTTTATGGTGATTGAAAATTTGTTTGTCTTTTTTTCTTCCTACTTTCCTGCCTTTCTTCCTATTTTTTTCTTTTTTCAGTTTGTTAATATTTAGAAAAAAAAATACTAAGGGAAATGAGACAATGATCTCTGAAAAGGTGAATGGTAAACTTAAAAACATATATTAACACATTTTAAAAAACCCAGAAAATGATTTGTAGAAAAATTTCCTAATATCATATTATATTATAAGCATATGTATATGTGCATTAACAGAAAAAAACCCCAAACTCTGTAGAATAAAGAGGTTTATTCTGAGCTGACTATGGGTGACTGAGGGCCAGGGATCTGTGCCTAGGAAGTCTCGAGGAACTGGTCCTGAAGTAGTCGGGTTACAGTTAAGTTTCATGCATTTTAAGGAGATAGGAATTTTAGGTAGAATCGTGAGTCAGTACATGGAAGGTGTACATTGGTTTGGCCTGAACAGGCAGGACATCTGGAAGTGGGGCATTACGGGTTATAGGTAGCTTCAAAGATTCTTTGATTTGTAGTTGGTTAAGGAAATAAAGCTTTGTCCAAAGGCTTGAAAAGTGTTAAGTTAAAATAAGGAAGGCTGTAGATAGACACAAGCCACACTATAGGGACCCAAGTGATCTGCGAAGCACAATGATGGTCTGCAGGTGATTTGACCTTTGCCCTGCATAGCCTTGGGTCTTGTGAATCATTCCGCATCTTATTGTCACAAAGAGTCAGTTTTGTCACCCTTATGATCTCTGTTTTCACATCAGTGCTGGTCAACTGTTGTGTGAAAACTCCGAAAGGGAGGGAGTGTAAAGAGGCGTGTCTGACCTCCCTGCCCCTCACAGCCAAGAACTCAGTCTCAGGGTTGCTCCAGCTCCCCTTGGCCACTAGGGCTCTGTTCAGTTGACAGCAGGCTTAGGATTTTATTTTAGTTCACATATGTATTTTTTTAATTTCAAAATAATCCATGATTATTGGTTATTATATTTAAAAAAGGATCATGTAAAAATGAAAGTCTCCCTTAACCTCCGTTTCACTGTCTAGAAGTGAGTCGTTTTAACAATTCAGTGCATACTTCCAGATATGGGCTATAATTTAACATAAATACATTCATGCATTGCTTTGTGATGGCGACATGTTCTGAGAATCATGTCGTTAGGCGATTTTGTCATTGTGTGAGCATCCTGGGGTGCGCCTGCTGCACAGGGCCACTTGGTGTGCCTGTTCCTCCCGGGCCCCAGGCCTGCACAGCACGGCACTGTGCTGGACGCTGTAGGCAGCTGGGACACGGCGGTGAGTATCTGTGCATCTAAACACATCTAAACATGGAAACGGTGCAGTAAAAGTACAGTATAAAAGGTAAAATCTCGTACACCTGTATGGGGCAGGTGCTGCAAATGGAGCTTGCAGGACTGGAAGTTGCTCTGGGTGAGTCAGTGAGTGAGTGGTGAGTGAATGTGAAGGTCATCACTGGGACATTACTGAACACTCCTGTAGACTTGATAAACACTGTGCACTTAACCTGCAATAAATTTATAAAATTATTATTTTCTTTTCTCAATAATAGCCTTAACTTACTATAAATTTTTTATTTTGTAAAACTAATAATTTTTTAACTTTTTGGGAATAGCACTTAGCTTAAAACACAACACATTGTATAGCTGTACAAAAATACCCTCTTTTTTTATATGCTTATTCTATAAGCTTTTTCCTATTTACGTTTTTTTAACTTTTTAAACTTTTTTTGTTGAAAACTAAGACACAAACACACACATGATCCTAGGTCTGCGCAAGGTCAGGATCACCAATATCACTGTCTTCCACCTCATATCTTGTCACCCCGGAAGGTCTTCACGGACAATAACATGCATGGAGCTGTCGTCTCCTATGACAAGGATGCCTCTTCTGGATCCCTCCTGAAGGACCTGCCTGATGCTCTTTTTGAGGAGGTGGGACCCCCAGAGATGTGGTTTGTTGTTGACCAAAGTGTTGTTATGCAGCAGCACATGACCGTGTGTGTGTGTGTGTGTGTGTGTGTGTGTATGGAGAGAGAGAGAGAGAGAGAGTGAGAGAGAGAGAGGGAGAGGGAGAAAGAGTTTGTGACCAAAGGTAATGGAGTCACACTACATATAATCTCACTGAACATTACAGCTTGCTTTCTACTCGTTTGAAATTAATATCTTTTTTGGACAAAATTCCTGATGGTGTCACATATATATTTATTCTAATTTAGTAATTGTTTCCAGTTCATAATGGTGTCATTATCTATTAAATCATGTCTGTAACATTAAACACATACATTCTTTCTATTTTCTATTTCAATCAATGCTATAATGAAGACTTTTAAGGATGTGTAGTTACTGATCCAGGGTTGATAAATGCAGGGCAGAACACTAAATGTGGAATTAATTAGGCAGGAGAAAAACATGTAATTTTAAATTTTATGGAAGGCAGATATTATTTTTGTTAAAATAACATGTACAATGTGAAGGTATATGTGTATTTTCAACAGTAATCTGTTTTTTGAGATCTCTCCAAAGATACTATTCCAATTTCAACTGTTATCAAGAGTTTACAAGGATGGCTTTATTTCCCACACTGTTCCAAGCTCTGGATATCACCACACTTTTCAGTATCTACCTACCTGAAAAGCAAATATCTTTATATGTATATTTTAATTTTTATATTCTCGATCATCAGTGAGAACATTTCTAATATGTATAAATCACTTGTCTGTAAATCATTCATCTTCCTGTGAACTGCTTCTTCAAGTCATTACCTATTTTTATTTTATAACATCTTTTTCTTGCCAAAAATTCGAAAAAAAATCTTAAGTAAGGTAGCCTTTCTGTTGTTTCATTGAATTTTCTTAGTATTGTCATTATTTTTAGACTTTAGAAGTGTTTTTTAGAGTGTTGATTTTTAAAAAATATGCAACCAAATTTATCCACAGTTTGTTTTTCAATTTTTGAGAATTGCAACTCGGCTTGTGAAGTTTACTTAGATCCCAAAAGATCAGGAAAATAAAAACCTATCATGCTTTCTTATAGTAGTTGTATTTTTTAATGTTTATATATATTTTTGCATGGTGGCTCATGCCTATACTCCCAGCAGTTTGGGAGGCTGAGGTAGGAGGATCACCTGAGCCCAGAAGTTCGAGGCTGCAGTGAGCTGTGATCACACCACTGCACTCCAGGCAGGGCAGCAGCAGGAGACCCATCTCCACAATAATATTTGTGATTTGTTTTGGTGTAAGTCTAAAGAAGGGATCCACACTGCCCTCCTCCCCAACAAGTGCCTTGTCAGTTATCATGTCTTGGTTACTATATTTTCGAAGTCTGTTTAGATATATGTTAAGATATTTTCTTTTCATTAGTTTTTTTTTAATTCAGAATTTCTCTGCCTAGATTCATGGGTTTATTTTTGTATTCTGTGTTCACATGACACATCTGCTTTAACATATGTAGAAACATTTATACACACACACAGGTATATATGCCAAAATTTTATATATTTTTCATAATTTGAAAATGAAATAAGTAGGGTAAAGGTTTGATTATTACCATTTCAGATGAGAAAACTATGAAAAGGTAAATGAACTCTCTAAGATCTCATAATTATGTCATGCTGGCTAAGTGACCGTAACAGAGGAGTTTGTTGCTATAGCTCAAGACGTATTGAATCTGTCTCTATATCTGTCTGTAAGACTGTGGTTTATCTTATCAAATATGCTTTTCTTCAGATGTGATGCACTGTTGAATTTGGAATTTGGAATTTGCACATATGTGTGATTTATTGCATTAAAGTTCTATTATCTGCTACAATTTTTTTTTTTTCCCCTGAAGCAGTATATAGTACTTTGGAAGAAAAAGCGTATATTCTATCTCTTCAGTACCAGGCCCAATTAAGAGAGAGAAAGAGATATTTTACATGTTCTGTTGCTTTAGTAATATTATCATTTATCTACTCAGGTAATTAAAAATTACCTGAAAATGATGACCAAATGAATGAGGTGTTTATTTGGGATCAAGAGTAGATAAAGTGCTCTGCATATAATGGATATTTTCTGAATACTTTTAATATTAACAGATTATTTGAGGGCTCCTTATTGTGTCTTTGAGGTTTTTGGCAGGAGCTTAGTCACCTGAGTCTCTGAAAGAATGAATGGTTGGGCCGTGGCAGAATTTATCTTGCACTTCACTGGAGTTAGAGACACTTCAAGTAGTGGTTAAGGATGAAAACTTTTAAGCTGTATTTCCTAGGTTTAAAGTCAGCTCTGTCTCTTTCCACATACGACAGTTTTCTTAACCCACATATGTCTTAGTTTCCTTTTTTATAAGTTTGGAGAAAATAATAATAGTGGCAACCCCACATTGTTGTTGTTGGGGCTAAATGAATAAATGTAAAAGCAGAGAAGAGTGACGGGCATATAGTAAGTGCTCCCCTAATGTCAGCTGATGGTATCATTAGTGTTGATCTTTCTGTTCAGGGGCAGTAGAGATGGAAGGAACCAATGACAGCTTTACAGACCATTTCATCCTTGTGGGGTTCTCTGACCACCCCCGTCTGGAGAGGATCCTCTTTGTGGCCCTCTTGATAGCCTACCTCCTCACCCTGATGGGCAACACCACGATCATCCTGGTGTCCTGGCGGGACCCCCACCTGCACACCCCCATGTACTTCTTCCTCACCCACCTCTCCTTCCTGGATCTCAGTTTCACCACCAGCTCCATCCCCCAGCTTCTCTATAACCTTAATGGCCATGATAAGACCATCAGCTATGTGGGCTGCGCCATACAGCTGTTCCTGTTCCTGGGGCTGGGGGGTGTGGAGTGCCTGCTCCTGGCCGTCATGGCGTATGACCGGTTTGTTGCTGTCTGCAGGCCCCTACGCTACACGGTGATCATGAATCCCAGGCTCTGCCAGGGCTTGGTGTTGGTGGCCTGGGGCTGTGGGGTGGCCAACTCCTTGGCCATGTCTCCAGTGACCCTGCGCCTGCCCCGCTGTGGATACCGCAAGGTGGACCACTTCCTGTGTGAGATGCCAGCCCTGATCCGGATGGCTTGTGTCAACACTGTAGCCGTCGAAGTCACCGTCTTTGTCCTGGCGGTGGGCATTGTGCTGTCCCCCTTGGTGTTCATCCTGGTCACTTATGGTTATATCGTGAAGGCCGTGTTGCAGATTCAGTCAGCATCAGGGAGGCAAAAGGCCTTCAACACCTGTGGCTCCCATCTCACCGTGGTCTCACTTTTCTACGGAAACATCATCTACATATACATGCAACCAGGAACCAGCTCCTCCCGGGACCAGGGCAAGTTTCTCACCCTCTTTTATAACATGGTCACCCCACTGCTGAACCCCCTGATCTACACCCTCAGAAACAAGGAGGTGAAGGGGGCACTGAGAAGGCTGCTGCTGGGGATAGTGAGGTAGGGAAGGCACAAGGGTATCTGCAGGACCTCCTGCCCTGGCCCTGTCCCTGTTCCTCGACTCCACCAGGGCCAGTGGTGGCCGCTTGAACTCTGGGACCAGATCTGGTCTTAGCCTGTGACTCAACTGACTTGCCTTCTCCTGGATTTCTGCAGGCTGTGTTAGTTCCAACATTGTATGTTTCATGAGTGAAATGTGCAACACATACCATCCAAACCCCTCTCGTTGATCTATAAAGCAGATCCAAAGAACAGTGGGATGAATAGTAGAAATGATTTTCCACTGACTTTTACCAGAGTGCCAAGTAGGAAACAAATCTTTTATTTTTTGCTTTTTTTAATTTCAGCATATGATGGGGGTACAAAAGTTTAGGTTGTGTATATTGCCCTTGCCCCCACCCCCCAAGTCAGAGCTTCAAGCGTGTCCATCCCCCAGACATGCGCATCACACTCATTATGTCTGTATAAACACATCGCTTCCCCCACCCACATCTGCCCGACACCCGATCAGTGTTATTCCCAAATGTGCACTTAGGTGTTGATCAGTGAAACCAATTTGATGGTGAGTATATGTGGTGCTTATTTTTCCATTCTTGAGTTACTTCACTTAGTAGAATGGGTTCCAGCCCTGTCAAGGAAAATACAAGAGGTGCTATGTCACCATTATTTCTTATAGCTGAGTAGTACTCCATGGTATACATATACTACATTATATTAATCCACTCATGGATTGATGGGCACTTGGGTTGTTTCCACATCTTTGCAATTGTGAATTGTGCTGCTACAAACATTCGAGTGCAGATGTCTTTTTTATAGAATGTCTTTTGTTCCTTTGGGTAGATGCCCAGTAATGGGATTGCTGGATCAAATGGTAGGTCTACTTGTATGTATTTAAGGTATCTCCATATTGCTTTCCACAGAAGTTGCACTACTTTACAGTCTCACCAGCAGTGTATGAGTGTTACTGTCTTTCTGCATCCACGCCAACATTTATTGTTATGGAACTTTTTGATAAAGGCCATTCTCACTGGAGATAAGTGATATCTCATTGTGGTTTTTATTTGCATTTCCCTGATGATTAGAGATGTTGAGCATTTTTTCATATGTTTGTTGGCCATTCTTCTGTCTTCTTTTGAAAAGTTTCTGTTCATGTTCTTTGCCTACTTTTTGATAGGGTTGTTTGATTTTTTCTTGCTGATTTTCCTGAGTTCTAAATAGATTCTAGTTATCAGTCCTTTATTGGATGTGTAGCATGCGAAAATTTTTTCCCATTCTGTAGGTTATCTGCTCTTGTGACAGTTTCTTTGGCTGTGCAGAAGCTTGTTAATTGGATCAGGTCCCATTTATTTATTTTTGTTGTTGCTGTGACTGCCTTTGAGGTCTTCTTGATAAATTCTTTGCCTAGGCCAATGTCTATAAGATTTTTTCTCACATTTTCTTCTGGAATTCTAATAGTTTTGCACCTTAGGTTTAAGTTTCTTACACACCATGATTTGATTTTTGTGAGAGGCGAAGGTATGGATCCTGTTTCAGGCTTATGCATGTGGCCATCCAGTTTTCCTAGCACCATTTATGGAATAAGGATTCTTTTCCCCAGTGTATGTTTTTGTCTGCTTTGTCAAAGATTAGATGGCTATATGAGGATGGTTTTATATCTAGGTTCTCAGTTCTGTTCCACTGGTCAATGTCCCTATTCTTGTGCCAGTACCAAGCTGACTTAATAACTATA
Source organism: Eulemur rufifrons (assembly GCF_041146395.1). Taxonomy (NCBI): domain Eukaryota; kingdom Metazoa; phylum Chordata; class Mammalia; order Primates; family Lemuridae; genus Eulemur; species Eulemur rufifrons. The sequence goes on from NC_090986.1 coordinate 6,269,804, forward strand.
GGCTTCCAGCATAGTTTGAAACCTGATAAGTTAATACTTCCCATTTTGTTCTTATTGCCTAAAATTTCTTTTGCTAAACGGGGTCTTCTCTCGTTCCATACAAAGCCTAAAATTATTTTTTCTGTATCTGTGAATAATCATGTTGGTAATTTAATAGGGATTACATTGAATCTGTAGATCACTTTGGGTAGCATAGACATTTTAACAATGTTGATTTTGCTGGCCCACGAGCATGGTATGGTTTTGCTTATGTTGTTGTTTTAATGTCATTAACTTCATTCTAGCTATTTTAGTCAGAAGACTGTAAATCTGTCACTGTTTTCAATATGGACTAAGTGCCTCTCCTCATGGAGAGGAGGTTGGGCAACTCTGTGACTATGTCTGCAGTGACCCTGCAATGGCTCCTTTGTCACAGGGTGGAGCACGACCTGTGTGAGATGTCACCATGATCCGCATGCCCTGTGTCAATGCTGGGTTACATCAGCATCAAAAATTGGAATTCAGCACAGTTAGATGTTTCCTATTTCCTGAGTTGCCACCCAGAACTTTTCATCAAATCATGTAGTTTTTTCTACCTTCATCTTCAACCTTTGGCATTTTCCCCAAAGACTGGTGTAAGATTCTGGATGAACCAAAAAGTTAACTGATAAATAATGATACATGGGTCGTTTAAATCTTAAAGAATCAGGCCGGGTGCGGTGGCTCACACTTGTAATCCTAGCACTCTGGGAGGCTGAGGAGGGTGGATCGTTTGAGCTCAGGAGTTCGAGACCAGCCTGAGAAGAGCAAGAGCCTGTCTCTACTAAAAATAGAAAGAAATTATCTAGCCAACTAAAATATATATAGAAAAAAAATTAGCTGGGCATGGTGGCACATGCCTGTAGTCCCAGCTACTTGAGAGGCTGAGGCAGTAGGCTCACTTAAGCCCAGGAGTTTGAGGTTGCTGTGAGCTAGGCTGATGGCAGGGCACTCACTCTAGCCCAGGCAACAAAGCAAGACTCTGCCTCAAAAAAATAAATAAATAAATAAAATAATAATAATAAATCTTTGTTTGTTTGTTTGTTTTTCAGCTCATTATGGGGGTACAAAAGATCAGGCTATATACATTGCCCATGCCTCCCCATCCCCCTGAGTCTGAGCTTCAATTGTGTCCATTCCCTAGACAGTGCACATCACACTCATCATGTAGGTGTGCACCCCTCCCCTCTCCCCACCCCATCCCCTCCAGTCAGAACTTCAAGCGTGTCCATTCCCCAGGCAGTGCACATCGCACTCATCAAGTAGGTATACATCCATCCCTTCCACCCAGCCCCGACCTCTGTCTGATACCCAATTGGTGTTATTCCCAAATTTGCACTCAGGGAAACCAGTTTGCTGGTGAGTACATGCGGCACAAGTGCAGGGACACAGACCAGTGGAACAGAACAGAAAATCCAAATATAAAACCATCCTCATGTAGCCATCTAATCTTTGACAAAGCAGACAAAAACATACTCTGGGGAAAAGATTCCTTATTTAATAAATGGTGCTGGGAAAACTGGATAGCCACATGTAGAAGACTAAAACAGGACACACAGCTCTCACCCCTCACAAAAATCAAATCACGGTGGTTAACAGACTTAAACCTTAGGTCAGAAACTATTAGAATTCTAGAAGAAAATGTAGGAAAGATTCTTACAGACATTGGCCTAGGCAAAGAATTTATGAAGAAGACCCCTAAGGCAATCACAGCAACGACAAAAATAAATAAATGGGACCTGATCAAATTAAAAAGCTTCTGCACAAAGAAACAGTCACGAGAGTAAACAGACAACCTACAGAACGGGAAAAAATTTTCACATACTACACATCAGATAAAGGACTGATAACAAGAATCTATTTAGAACTCAGGAAAATCAGTAAGAAAAAATCGAACAACCCTATCAAAAAGTGGGCAAAGGACATGAATAGAAATTTTTCAAAAGAAGATATAAAAATGGCTAACAAACATATGAAAAGGTGTTCAACATCTCTAATCATCAGGGAAATGCAAATCAAAACCACAATGAGATATCACTTAACTCCAGTGAGAATGGCCTTTATCAAAAAGTCCCAAAACTATACATGTTGGCGTGAGTGTGGAGAGATAGGTACACTCATACACTGCTGGTGGGACTGTAAACTAGTGCAACCCCTGTGGAAAGCAATGTGGAGATACCTTAAACAGATTCAAGTAGACCTACCATTTGATCCAGCAATCCCATTATTGGGCATCTACCCAGAAGAACAACAGTCATTCTATAAAAAAGACACCTGCACCCGAATGTTTATAGCAGCACAATTCACAATCACAAAGATGTGGAAACAACTCAAATTCCCATCGATTCATGAATGGATTAACAAAATGTGGTATATGTATACCATGGAATATTACTCAGCTATTAGAAATAATGTCAATATGGCATCTCTTTGGTTCTCCTGGAGAGAGTTGGAACCCATTCTATTAAGTGAAGTATCCCAAGAATGGAAAAATAAATCTTAAAGGATCAATATTTCTCAGGAATTTTTTAATTTTATTAGCAAGAAGAACCTGGTGTTTGTTAAGTTCCTGCCCTGTGCTGGGTGCTTGGAATTCGTCTAATCTTTCCAGTGTTTGTCTGAGGTCAGCATGATTATTCTTACCTCTATTTTACCTTTTGGTCTTTGATGCAGACAAATTAAATCATTTGCTCAAGGAAAACTGAATCAGAGGTTTACTCCAAGTCCCGAATGACTCCCAAGTCCTGCTGTTTCTATTGCATCGGGATCTTTTTTTTTTTTTCCACTTTTTATTTATTTTATTTTATTTTATTTTTTATTCTTATTTCAGCATATTGTAGGGGTACAAAATTTAGGTTACATATATTGCTCTTGCCCCCCCACCCCCTCAAGTCAGAGTTTCAAACGTGTCCATCCCCTAGACAGTGTGCATCGCACTCATTATGTATGTATACACCTATCCCCTCCCCCACCCACATCTGCCCGACACCCGATCAATGCTATTCCTAAATGTACTCTTAAACTTTTAAAGAGCAAAATTTCTTCAGCATTTGGAAAGCAGTATCAAAGACCCTTTGGGGCTAAAGTGCGTGACTGGTTCCCATTCCGTACCTGATGAAGTCCAGGGTCACTCCCACTTCATGTGCACACAGATCACCTGGACTCTTGCTAAAATGCGGCTTCATTAAGTGGAGGGAGGGGCCTGAGATTCTGCATTTGCAAACCTCCCACATGATGCCCTCACTTCTGGGAGAGGGGCTACGTTTTAAGGACTTAGGGAACACATCACCCATTGCTCTCTTTCCAGGCATTTGGAAGGCAGACACATTCTGAAAAAGCTGAGATAGCATTGCAGACTGTGAACTAAAATGAAACCTTAAGCCCCCCCACCTGACTGAGTGGACTCCCTCATGGCCAAGGGGACCCCAGAAATACCCTAAAGTTGTGTTTTTAGCCATGAGAAGGAAGGTCAGACATGCCTCATCATGCCCCTCTACCTTCTTGGAGATGTCCTTTATAACTCATTAACAGGCCTAAGTCTACACACAATAAAACTTAAATCACATCTTCAGGTCATCAATTTACTTAACAGTTCACCCGAGTCTGTGTCTATGTCCAGTAGTGACATATACACAGAGACAAGGTGCTTGTCTCTGATTAACAGACTTCCTTACATTAATTAAAACATTCCTCTAGACAAAGCTTCATTTCTTTAACCATTTACAAATCAAAGAATCTTTAAACCCACCTATAACCTGTACTCCCATGACGTCTTGCCTTTCAAGCCAAACCCGTGTATGCTGTCCACGTGCTGATTTATGACTGTAGGTGTAATTTCTGTCCCCCTGAAATATACAAACTAAACTGTAACCCAACCATGGCGGGCATACTTGCTCATGGCTTCTTGGGCATGACTCTCTGGGCCATGGTTGCACATACTTGGCTCAAAATAAACCTCTTTAAATTATTTTACAGAGTTTGAGTTCTTTTCCATTGACCAAAACAAGAGGAAATAGAAGGTGGGAGGGAGTGATGTGCAAGGCTGGCTGAAGTATGATACTCATTTCCCTGTTGTGACATCACTGCTCAGTCCCCTCAGCTTCACAGACTCTTCTCCTGCACCGTGGGCCTGCATTCCTGCCCTCTCTTTCCAACCTCCTCACCTCCACCCCTCTCTACAAAGGGCATCATCTCCAGGGGGGTCTTTAATTGTAAAAACAAAACAGCCAGAGCCAACTGGAAGGGGAATTCCTGTGCACCAAGGGGACCCGGGTCTGAATATTCAAAATTGCTGTTTTATTTATTTATTTATTTATTTTATTAAACATATTGTGGGGGTACAAAAGTTTAGGTTACATATATTGCCCTTGTCCCCTCACCCCCCTAAGTCAGAGCTTCAAATGTGTCCATCCCCCCAGACAGTGTGCATCGCACTCATTATGTAGGTATACACCCATCCCCTCCCCACCACATCTGCCCAACACCCGATTAATGTTACTCCTGAATGTGCTCTTAGGTGATGATCAGTGAAACCAATTTCATGGCGAGCATATATGGTGCTTATTTTTCCATTCTTGGGATACTTTACTTAGTAGAATGGGTTCCAACTCTATCCAGGAAAATACAAGAGGTGCTATATCACCATTATTTCTTACAGCTAAGTAGTACTCCATGGTATACATATACCACATTTTACTAATCCACTCATGGATTGATGGGCACTTGGGTTGTTTCCATATCTTTGCAATTGTGAATTGTGCTGCTATAAACATTCGGGTGCAGATGTCTTTTTTATTGAATATCTTTTGTTCTTTTGGGTAGATGCGGGATTGCTGGATCAAATGGTAGGTCGACCTATATCTGTTTAAGGTATCTCCATATTGCTTTCCACAGAGGTTGCACTAGTTTGTAGTTCCACCAGCAGTGTATGAGTGTTCCTGTCTTTCTGTATCCACGCCAACATTTATTGTTATGGAACTTTTTGATAAAGGCCATTCTCACTGGAGATAAGTGATATCTCATTGTGGTTTTTATTTGCATTTCCCTGACAATTAGAGATGTTGAGCATTTTTTCATATGTTTGTTGGCCATTCTTCTGTCTTGTTTTGCAAAGTTTCTGTTCATGTCCTTTGCCTACTTTTTGATAGGGTTGTTTGATTTTTTCTTGCCTATTTTCCTGAGTTCTAAATAGATTCTAGTTATCAGTCCTTTATCAGATGTGTAGCATGTGAAAATTTTTTCCCATTGTAGGTTGTCTGTTTGCTCTCATGACAGTTTCTTTAGCTGTGCAGAAGCTTTTTAATTTAATCAGGTCCTATTTATTTTTGTTGTTGCCGTGATTGCCTTTGGAGTCTTCCTCATAAATTCTTTGCCTAGGCCAATGTCTATAAGAGTCTTCCCCACATTTTCTTCTAGAATTCTAATAGTTTCACATCTAAGGTTTAAGTCTGTCATCCATCATGATTTCATTTTTGTGAGAGGTGAAAGGTGCGGTCCTGTTGCAGTCTTCTGCATGTGGCTATCCAGTTTTCCCAGCACCATCCTTATTTAATGAGGATTCTTTCATATATGCCAATAACAGTCAAACTGAGAACCAAATCAAAGACTCAATACCCTTCACAATAGCAACAAAGAAAATAAAGTACCTAGGAGTACATTTAACTAAGGAGGTAAAAGACCTCTTACAGGGAGAACTATGAAACACTGAGGAAGGAAATCGCAGATCATGTAAACAGGTGGAAAACCATCCCATGCTTGTGGATTGGAAGAATCAACATTGTTAAAATGTCTGTACTACCCAAAGTGATCTACAGATTCAATGCAATCCCTATTAAATTACCAACATCATTTTTCACAAATATAGAAAAATAATTTTATGCTTTGTATGGAACCAGAGAAGACCCCATTTAGCAAAAGCAATTTTAGGCAATAAGAACAAAATGGGAGGTATTAATTTACCAGACTTCAAACTATTCTACGAGGCTGTAGTTATTAAAACAGCTTGGTATTGGCACAAGAACAGAAACACAGACCAGAGTTACAGAACTGAGAATCCAAATATAAAACCATCCTCATATAGCCATCTAATCTTTGACAAAGGAGACAAAAGTGCTGTTTTCAAGTAGTGATGTGGGTGGGCAAATGGTGAATGAGAGAATGAGTTGTCTGTGTGGAAGGTGTGGCTGTAGGGCTGACTCCAAAGAGTTAGAAAAATCCACAAGTGTGCATTACTGTGTTAGAAAAAAATTCAATGTCCTTGTTAAGGTATAGTAACGGAGGCTTTCTTCGGGACCATTGCCATAGGTTTAGGGACCACGGCAACAGGTCTTGCAGTGGGGCAGAGAGATTTGGCTCAAGTTCCAGCATTGCGTGGGCAAGTGGGCATTTACAGCCAAGAAGCCTGGGGGTCAGGAGGTAGGAAATTACCAAGAGGTTTGAACCATCAGGGGTAAAAGGGTTTTGGCCAAAGCAGACTAATAGGATCCTGCTGAAGACAGGCGGGAGCGATCAGACACCACCTTGGGGATGGTGGAGGATGAGGAACCTGACCAGATATTGAAGGAAATAGAAATATTTTACCCCTAAGTATGTTTCTTGGGAATATTCTCAGATGGCTGCCAGAGGGCAGCCATCAGAAGTGGCCCTGTGAGGCTGTCTTTGGTGGCGGAGATTTGCATCTGTAACGAATCTGCTTTAATGCAGCCAGACCTTCCCTCATCAGGATCCAGGGAAGCGTAAGTGAGTCTGACACCTCAGCGCTCTGGAAAAGACAATTATCACCTGTTCTTTCTGAGAGGTGAGAGGTTTTGTGAACAAACAAGACCACCTGTGCTCCCCGAGCTGCTTCTTTCTCCCCCCATAGCCTTTCCTGCCACTGCAGTCCGTATTTACCATGTGACCCATTTGGGGCCATGCTCTGAGCCCATGTTCCTTCTGTAACCTCAAGACGGCATATGAGCTTCGGCACCTCACTGGGGGGTGGGTCTTCATTATGAAGGCTCCCGAGAACACGTGTTAAAGAAGTGCCTGCACCTTTTCTCCTGTCAATCAATCTGCCTCATGCTAGTGATTTTCAGTGAAACTCCAGGGGCCAAGGGCCTTCGCCTTTACAGTACCACTGAGGGTGATCAGCTATGGAGCACCCCTGGGGAGGGGCACTGAAGTTGCCGTGGTCCCTGCCTCTGGAGAAAATGACCCCAAGAGAACAAAGAAAGCTTGTGTGATTCTAAAGAATGAAGTAGTTGGTTTGTAAGGTGGGGAGTGATTTTTGTTGTTTCCTCTGATCATCTTCTGACATGGAGTCACCAATAAATGTAGTTGCTGTGGAATCATAGGAGACTCAACTCTCGGTGTCTAAGCCTGGGAAAGTTGCTTTCATCTGAGCCTTGTGGTCCTAGGAAACAGTCACAGGTCAGACACCCCGCCCTTTGTGCTACGGCAGTGGGCTCACTGCAAAGGCAGGCCCTGCCCACGAGACTCAGGTGAGTCAGCCGTACACGCTCCTGCAGGCTCCTGGGGGACTCGAATGGCCACCCGGTTTAGCTGTTTTGCAAATCTCCAGGCCCCTTGTTTTGCTTGGAGACATTGCTTGTTAATGAATTTTCTCTGTTGCCTCAGCCTGGATGAAGTCACCTCCTTTAATTGTCCTGTGCATTTGGTTTCACAGCCATTTTTTCTACACTGTGCTAAAAAATTAAGATCAAAATATGAGGCAGAACAGAACAAAATAGAACTGTCCTCTCCCTAGGTGACTGGCTTTCTGTCCCAGTCACTGCCTGATGACTACTGCTCTTTGTGCAGGTGTCCCTCTCCTATTCCTCTCTGCTTACAGCCACTGCATTTCGTTTTCTGTCTCATCCTCCTTTTCTCTTCTTTTTATCTCTCTCGAAACTCTTGTCTATTTAATTACTTTTTGCAAATTTACTATAGCAATGGCTCCTTCTTCTGTTAATGTCAGTTCTACCATGCATACTATTAAAATATAATTTTCAGAATAAAGTACACTCATGACTCATATAGTTATAAAAATAAGCACATGTTAAAGAATTTGTGTTACTCGTAAGATCTGAGGGAACTAGGTGGATGTTATAATCAGCTCAGTGGAAAAGTCAAGCTGGTATAAATTTATAAAGCACAGAAATGTTGAGCTGAATTGCAAAAATGGAGCCACTGGGAGGAAGTCAATATGAGACATGATATGATTTGCATATCCATCAGTCACCTATAACTTACCAGGAAATGCAAATGGCTCAAACGCAAGAAAGGGCTAGAATCTGATAACCTGATAACCAGAGGGCTGTGCTGTATAAATGATTTGTAGTTTTTCACTGAAACACAATTATGGTTCCACCTTGCTAACAATAGTTAACACTCTTGAGGTGCTTGGTATGTGGCAACCACCCTGGAGATTTATCTGTATTTACTCATGGAACCCTCAAGAAAGATGGGGAGTTTGTTTTACAAAGGAGAAACTTAGGGCTCAGAGGTTTTAATGTTCAGTTACTGGGGGAATGGGAATTTAAATAAAGGTGTTCTGATTATAGTATCTCAATTCCCAAGCACTCAGCTATGCTACTTGTATAATGCCCTGAGCAGGCTAGGTTCTAATAAATCATGCAGGTTCCAGAATATAAAAGAATTATATTTCTCTACCTGAAAAGGTACTAATTATTTATTTAATTGTATTTTTTATTTTAACTGAAATAAGGTTTCCCCCTCCCACCATCGACGTTCTCCACTAAATCCTCTAAATAGTACTCATTATATGGAAATTTGTGGAAATTAATATAATTTTGGAGAGGCCCAAGTGAAAACTTCCCTTCACCTTCTGAAGGTTCCACCGAAAATCAACTGACCAAAGACAGACGAATAGGAGGTATTGGTAATTCAAATGTATTAACCTGCCTGAGAGTCTACAGAATACAGAATTTCAAAGACATGGCCAGATGGTTGACACTTATGCCATCCTGAGCATACAGAAAGAATGGGGGCTTGGATCTCAGCAAAACAGGTTTTTGTGGCAAAACAGTATATGGGAGGGGAAGAAGAGCAGGCCTGGCTAGCAAAGGTGGTTTTGTTATGTAGGTAAAGCCTCACAGGTAGCAGCTCTCAGAAAGAATATATGGTAAATATTTCTTTGAGATCCTTACATGTTACTTTGAGATCTTTAAAGGCGTCAGACTCTCACTGAATCTTTCCTATATTCAGACAAGGGAGAGCCTCACAGAAAGTCTGGTTGAATCAATATGGATTTTTCTCTACAGATGCAAATCTTCCCTATAAAAGATAGCTTTTCAGTGATTCTTGTGTTTCTAGTCCTTCTGAATAGCCATCTTGAAAGAAATCAAGAAGTGTATTTTGGGGTAAAATATTTTGGTTTCCTTCAAACTTGTGTCATCCAAATGACGACCAGGATGGCTACACAGTAGAAAGCAGAGCTTTATTGGTGATCTCAGTTTGCAAATTAGGAAGAAATAGTGTCTGGTGTGGGCTGAAGGTGCTGTCTTTTCAAAGGGGAAGGACAGATTGCATTCCATGCCTCCTGAGGCTGGTACCGTACACATTCAGCAGGTTTGGGGGAAACGCTGTACATATTTATAAGGGGAGCTGAGTGCATGTGCAGTGACTAAACATATATAGAACACACATCCCATGTTCACTTTGGGGCAAGGTTTTAGCATTAAAATGAGATAGAATTTGTCTCTATATGTCAAAAGGTGAACTATAGGACACAAAGACAGTTTGTGCACAGCCTCTATAACCTGGCTGGAACTGGCTTAAAGTCTACAATAGCTTATCAGAAAAGAGTGTTTGTAAAGCCAGTCCTCTGCTCAATCAGAACTGTGCTGGTCGGTGTTGTAAGTCAGTCTGACAGCTCCTACTGTTAGAGAGTTTGGCAAGGGTGTGTTTTTCTTATGGTCATAGGAATTTAGAAATTTGCCATGCCAGCCTGGCCCTCAACCCTAAAGCCATAGGTGACTTTTATCTTCTTAATCTCAGAGCCCATCTTAGTTGATAAAAGGATGTCTGTTTTGTTCTCTGATATCACATTTATCACGTACGATATTATGTACTTTCCTTAGTTGACAATTGTCTAATGTGGTGCTCCTTGACCTATTTATTTTTTATTACTGCTACTCCTAAAATGCCTTTTTACACTTTTTTTATTACTCCCTTTCTCATGGAACATTAATACATGTAGGGAAGTTTAAATGTTCCCCCTAAACGTTTGATAATTTGAGTCTATAAAACAAATGGAAAATCAACAGATTAACAGGGAAAAGCCTTATAAGTTTATTATGTGCACACTTGTGCATTGACATCAGACAACATGTAAAAACTCAAAGGTGATATGGTTGATGCTTAAATATTCTCTTCACTGGGGAGAGAAGAGATGGGGGATTGTAGGGATAAATGATTTTCAGGAGAAATGAATGAGCCCAAAGAACAATGGCCTGGGATCAAGTTTCTCTGGGCTCTGAGGGAGGTGTCTTCATATGTTGTGGGAGAGTGAAGGGAGGAAAGGTTGTCAAGCAGAGGCTGTCTTGTTATGCAGGTGAAAATATCTCAGAGCTTCCCTTGGAAAGAATAGATGGCAGCCTGCGGTTGAGTTCATCTAGATCCAGGCAAGGGAGGGCGGCTCAGAGAAAGCCTGGCTTTTTACTTCACCAAAGCAGAATTTTCTCTACAGATGAAAATCTCCTCTATAAAAGGCAGCTTTGCAGGGTTATTCCTATCTCAGACCCTCTAAATAGCCATTTTGATATATGTCAAAGACATATATTTTGAGGTAAAGTAATTTTGGTTTTCTTCTATACCACAGAAATAATATATATTGTTGGAGTGAAGGAAAGGCCACCGAAAGATCAACTCACAATAAGACAAATTAATAAGACAAAGGGATTGCAAATTTTTTACCATGCACATGGAGAGAATTATAGAGTGATTGCCCAGTATCCTAGTGGGGTCAAGAAGCTTACATACCCTCATTTTAGAGGGGTAGGAGGAGATGAGGAGTATAGGTAATTCTGTTGAGGGGCAATAAATGATTACTAGGGAGAATGAATAGATACTTGGGAGAATGAATGGATGGGGAGAAACAGATTGAGTTGTACATGATTCTCTTTGGAAATTAAATTAACCTGAGAGATAGGCATTATTTTTTAAAATAGGTTGGACCAGGTGTGGTTGCATTCTTTATCTTCTTTCCTGCAATAGATATTGAGATAACAGGGAGGGCAAGAAAAAACAGTTGTTCTTCTTGATGGGTCCCTCTGGTCTTTATGGGAAAAACCCCTTCTAAGGAAAGCCCCTGCTAAGTGTCTGTTGATCACTGAGAGCCTTTAATTCAAAATACTCTTTACACCAAAGAGTCATATTTTGGGGTGAAATTCCCTGCGCTCCTTCAATATCTACATATATGCTATAGACTTCTGGAGGGCCACAAACAATTGCAATATCTGAGATTTTTTCTAACCTCCCAGAATCCATTTTTATATCCCCTTGGGGGTGATATCACCTTTGATACCATCAGATATGGCAGAAGATATACAGCCATTAGATGAATAAATTTTCCAAAATCTTCATAGAAAATTTGGAGTACAGACCTTTTAAGTTTACTGAAAAGCTAAATCTCTTTATTTGTTTATTTTTTACTAATACATAATAATTGTACATATTTATGGGGTACACATATATTGGCAAGCCAATTTTAAATAATGAGATTCAGAAAGTAATGCTCAAATATAGAGCTTATGCGAGCACACAGCTTGAGAATGGCTACACAGAAAACACTGATGCCAAATAGATGGTGTCAGCATTCCAGAGTGAAGTTAAGGGTTTCACTTACATAGGCAGAGACAGAGGTGTTCCAGCAGGATTGTGGCATTTTCCATATAAGACTGGTGCACACATTACAGCAACCTGATTGGTTACAGATTGCCACAGTCCAAGGAAGATTATCACTCTGTGAGGGGGGATGAAGAGCTGAAGGGGTCCTATATCTGATCCCACTTGGTCTTCCTAATTATCTACAGTACAAGAATAAAGAAGGGAGTGTATCTATAAATCAGAGAAACAAAGGTTACAACTCCATGCTAAATGACTCAGGCTGCATAGCCACATTTCTCTCGAGGCTCAGAATAAGTAAAATTTTCAACAGCTTTAAATTGGAATTGTTGAATTTCACAGACACATGCATACAATGTGCAATGATCAAATTAGGGTAATTGGGATATTCATCACCTCCAACATTTATCGTTTCATTGTGTTGGGAAAATTTCAAATCTTCTTTTCTAGCTATTTTGAAATATGTTAATACATTGTGTTGTTGTTAACTACAGGTACCATGCTGTGCTACCAAACACTAGAACTCATTTCTTCTATCTAACTGTATTTTTGTACCACCAAATCTCTTTATTGTAGAAGATTTCCAAGGGGACAAACAACCACAGCAGACATATTTCAAATCTTCCCTATCTAAAATAAATGTAAATATTTATATATCTATTTAATCCACGAGTTATATTTTTTCACCTACTCACACAAATTAAAAATGTATGTAATGTATATACACGTTTATATACATGTGTTTACATATATGTGTCACACATTTGTGTGTGTATGTGTATCTTATACAAAAAAATTGCTCAGGAAGTTTGTTGCAAATACTAGTGTAAATATACAGGCTGCTGGGAAACAGTGGTGGAGAAAAACAAGTAATATGTATTGTTTCAAATAATTACTGTTTTGGAGATTTTAGCCATCCAAAAATGAGAAAGATACCATACTTTTTGATTTGTGTTCTCCATATTTTGTACTTGATGACTATAAAACTCATGGTTCCACTGAATCAGGATCTGTTGGCCTCAAATTCTCCATTATTCTTGGGCTCATTTAAGTCACACTCTGTCACAGCTTTCTTTCCAGTATGAAAACCTATAGTGAGTACCTCATGATCCTTTGTTCCAGACATTTGATTATTCTAGGCCCTTCTTTCTCAACTCCATCCATACTCATTTGTTCATCCCAAATACTCTTTGAGGATAACATCCTTTTGAAACTCACTCATGACTCATCACAGCTACACTGTAACAACTATTACCTTCTATTAGGCACTGATATTTATAGCTTTGCCTTGTTATGGTGAGTGTCAAAGACTCATATCCACAGAACACACAGACATTTGCAGAAGAAAAATGAGGCACGATCTAGGAGATTGCACTGAGTTATATTTTCTTGCACACCATCCTGCCAAGTGGAGAGCCACACTCACTTGGCTGACTGTCACCTACTAGACCAACAGCAATCTTCATTTCCATGGTAGTTGTAACTAAGGGGAACCACAGCTGCACTGCCCATCCACTGACGCGTGCATCAGTTCAACAGATGCTGTGGGCAGCTACTCTGTGCAAGGTGCTCCTTTAGAGACGAAAGTTACAGTACCAAATATGACTGAAAAGGTCCTTGTATTTGGTTAAAACTGGAAATACACACACACACACACACACACACACACAGATATAGATTGTAAATTAGCAAGGTAATTACAAGTGTGAAAATTGCTAGACGAAGGAAGCACAGGTGGGAAACAGGGCCATGTGTCTATGTGCAGGATGCAAACGCCCAGTTTAATTTCAACATGTTGAGTTGGAGAGACCTTTGGAGACTCCCTTTTCTACAAAACAGACTTAAATTCTATTTAGAGTCTATGGCAGATATTTCATTAGAAATTATTAAAAATAACCTGTGGTTACAATCGTCAGGAAGATAGAAGATAGAATTATACCAGGGAGTGAAGCCAAGAAAGTAATAATTGAAGCTGCAAATACCGTTGTGCTCAGCTGAGGCAAAGGATTTCATGGTGGGGGAAGGAGGTGACTGAGAAGGAGGCATAGAGCCATCCTAGGTGACGAAAGCAAATTTCCAAAAGGAAGGAGCTCCTACTTTGCAGTATGTCACCGGCCAGTAAATGGATGCTACAAAATGGCCAGTGCCTCACATATACAATCCAAAGGACAACGTAACACTGTCAGGGCAGTTTGAGGAGAGTGTTACGAGAGCCCAGAGTTCTGTGTGCTGCAGAGCTAGAAGGAAATGAGGTGATACTGCTCCTCTGCAACAAGGAGCTGTCTGAGAAGGGAAGGGAGCTGTAGGCAATCCAGGGTTAGAGTTGGGGCGAGGCAGTGAGCCCTGTCATAAAAAATGTTTGCACTTAAAAAATTGTCAGTATTTGGTGTTGAGTTTGAAGTCCTCTGGCAACAAATGGGATTGTTGTCAAAACCCCAAATTCAAGATGTGCAGCTGACGCCAAGCACTGTGACATAAGTGCTTGGAGATGGAGAAAGTTGATTCAATTTGGTGAAAGTGAGAAGAGGGGAGAGCAAGATCTCTCAGGTCTATCTCAACAAAGCGACAAAGTAGGGAGATTTTATGCAGCGCGGGAGCAAGGGAGGGGGAGTTTCATGGAACCAAGGGGGGATGTCCGCGTTGCTTCAGTCTCAGATAACATCTTGAGCAACCAGACTTCTGGTTGTCAGCAGCTGGTCGTGATGCTTTTAAGGACATTCATTCCTGCTGCAAAACAGACTCGTCAATATTTCTTGTGACCCTGGAGTTGTCTCCTCTTGCTTGACAAGGAAACAGAACACCAGCAGTTAATAACTGCTGAGAGAACAAGTCGTGCTAGGCAGGCAGCAAGTGGTCATTATGTGCAAGCAAATACAGGTCTTGTCAAAACTTACATTACTGCAATCACTAAAATCGTGGGTCACCAAAATCTCAAGAGAACAGGCTACAGTATCAATAACACATGGGGAACCAAGGAAAAATATTGATAGATATGACCTAATTCACATTTTAACTCGAACAACTAAAAAATAAATATATTGCACAAAATTAAATAATGAAAAGAAGAGAAATGCTGGAGGTTATTATCCCTAATTAAAACAAAATTCTTGCTAATCGGAAAGAAAATTAAATCCCTCCAATTGTAAACTCCATACAGATAGTGTCACAGTGGCGCCTTATCCCCAGGGGCTGGCAGGCACTATGTTCTCATAAAGTATTTTTCAATGAATGAATGAAATATTACAGGAATCATCAAATGCTCAGCACTGACACTAGAATGTGTTTAATTGCTGATGCAAAATGTGTGGGAGACAGGAAATGACTGAGATGCAGGAGGAAGGGAGGCAGTTCCCAAAGGAGACAGGAGAGAAAGGGGAGCAGGACATGGTAGAGGCCAAGAGGAAAGTTCCCTTTGTCCCTCTGAAGTTTTGCTGAAAATCACTGACATGAGGCAAATTAATCAGAGAAAAGGCACATAGATTTATTTAACATGTATATGCAGGAGCCTTCAGAATGAAGAGCCAACCCCCTAATGAGGTGACGAAGCTCATATACCATCTTGAGGTTACAGAAAGGACGTGGGCTCAGAGCATGGCCCCAAATGGGTTACAGTGGTAAATGAGGTTGTAGTGTTAAGACAGGGTATGGGAGGGAGAGAAAAGGACACTCCGCTAGCAAAGGTGGTCTTGTTATGTAGATGAAACCTCACAAGTAGCAGCCCTCAGAGAGGATAGGTGGCAAATGTTTCCTCTCAGCCTGTCAAGGGTATCAGACTGTCAGTTAATTTTCCCTAGATGCAGACGAGGGTAGGCCTGGCTGCACTAACACAGCTTCTCTATCGATGTAAATTTCTCCACAAATGACAGCTTTGCATGGCCACTTCTGTTTGCTGGCTCTCTGAGAGCCATCTCAAAATAAGTTAAAGAAATACATTGTGGGGTAAAGTATTTTTATTCCCTGCAACATACTTGGGGAAACTGACCTTCTCCAGAATGAGTCAGTTTATTCCTGCTCTATGGTTATACACAGAAGGATCACTTGGTTTCAGATGATAACAGCAGACATCCCTGTCCAGGGAAGGCTTACTTGTCCCAGCTCTTAGGTAAGTACTTGCTTCCATTATGCTACAAAAGTCCTGAGAAATCCATGAGGAACTCAGAACTGAGGGCAGACCCTGACTTCCACTGTCAGAATGCACTCTCAGTTCTGTGGTGAGGACTTTGCTCTTTGCTGAGGTTTCTGTGCATTGCCAACCACTGTGACATTCATTGCCAACACCAGCAGAACAAAGAACAAGGGAGAATCTTTTTCCAGAAAAGCTATCCAGATTTTCTTCCAAGACAAAGCTGAGAACTATTAGGAAAACGTGTCCATTATGATATCTATACTGATAAGCTCTTATTAATATGCCTCTTGTTTTAGTGTGTTACATCCCCTAATCACAGACCAGGTAATCATGGCTGTGACAGGCAACAAGCAGGGGAGAATATGTGTTCTCCTTCACAGATTCAGAATTATCCTCTATCTTCACTAAAAAATTCCCTGGGATACACACAAGCAAAGGGGACATAAAAAGAGATATATATGCCACGAATTGTGGCACGAGGCTGTAGTCCCAGCTACTTGGGAGGTTGAGGCAGGAGGATCACTTGAGGCCAGGAGTTTGAGGCCAAGTCTAGTGAGGCCCTGTCTTTTTTTTATTTTTTTTATTTTTTGTTTGTTTTTCAGCTCATCAAGGGGGTACAAAAGATCAGGCTATATACAAGGCTGTGGTTCTAAAAACAGCCTGGTACTGGCACAAGTGCCGAGACACAGACCAGTGGAACAGAACAGAAAATCCAAATATAAAACCATCCTCATATAGCCATCTAATCTTTGACAAAGCAGAAAAAAACATACTCTGGGGAAAAGATTCCTTATTTAATAAATGGTGCTGGGAAAACTGGATATCCACATGTAGAAGACTAAAACAGGACACACAGCTCTCACCCCTCACAAAAATCAAATCACGGTGGTTAACAGACTTAAACCTTAGGTCAGAAACTATTAGAATTCTAGAAGAAAACGTAGGTAAAACTCTTACAGAGGCCCTGTCTTTTTAAAAATTTTCACAAACAAAGGAATATAAATCCCTATTAAAATTAATAAATTTGATTCATCTTCTAAATAATAGATTTGGATATTACAATAACTCAAAATGGCCAATGAAAATAACAAGAACAATGATCAAGAAGACAAGTATGGGATTGAAAGAAACTAAAAATATTTCACCACAAAATATATTAATACTTCCTTGACATATTTCAAGATGGCTATTTAGAAAGGACTGGAAACATGAGAATAGTCCTCCAAGTTTTTAACTGGAATTCATACCTGACTTTTTACTGAAGAGGTAATTCTTACTATTTACACAGATAAATATGCACTGGAGAAAAGGAAGTACATATTTTGGTGGGCTAATAAATGCTAATGTTATGTTTGTTCCAGGTGGGAGCCCAAAAAGTATGTATAGGACAGAATGTGATTAATGCAAAATTTAGGCTTGTAAAACAATAGCCACAGGATCTGGAGAGTCCCCAACTTTGTAAACCTAACAGATAGCTGTGCGGGCATTCCTATCCCCCCTGATAAGGACGAAGCTACCCCCTCCCTTATCTCCACAGGAGGAGACTGACACAGGGGTCCCAGAAATGGGTCGTTTAAAAAAATTTATTGCAGCGGCTGTTCTGGCGCAGGCACTCACTCCCCCCGAGAAGCCCTCTATAAAACCCAAGACTCTCCCCTCCCTCAGAGTGGACGCTCTTTGGCCTCCACCTGTCTGCACCCGGATGCCCCAATTAAACATTATTTGGCTACACACGAGGCTTCGGGTCTCTATCTCAGCTCCGTACCTAACAGCTAACACTGATAAAATATTAATAATTGGCTTTTAGGAGGGGGCAAACAGTGATTTCAAATTTCTGAACCAAAAAGACACAGTACTGTAAACCCCTAGTTACTTTCCCAGCCCGCAGGGAATAGTAGAAACACTGACTCTGGAGCTGAGGAATCACTCTCATTGACTTCCTGGCCCCTAAATAGGCCTATTGTGGTGAAAGGCTGCGCCATACTGCCACCTGGAGGAAACAGAAAAGACTGGTGATTTATCCCATGGTTCAAACGTATGGAGGTGGAGATAACTGTACGGGCACCATGCAGTTCTTCACTTTCTCCAATGCAGATCAGGTTTCAGAAATCACACTATATTATCAGCAAAATAAGTAGATGGTGGTACCTGTTAAAATTCCTGTCCTATATGTAGTCCTAATGGAATATATCGACATTTCCCCTAACATTCATTCTTCATTTTCCCACAAGTCCCTAGTTTAAAGGCCATATAATTAGGGACAGATTATAAGTGAGATAATGAAGCAGAAACAGCCACAATTCAGTCCAGACTTGATATGAAGCACTGGATGTTGGTAGCGCCATGGAAGATGACAAAGATTCTTTGTTTGGCCAAACTTTAGGCAGACTCCTGAACTTTCTGGTAGGTCCATCTGTGCACTTCCTTGTAAAATCCAGTTTTAGTGAAGAACCCTGCTAAGTCAGGTTAAGCAGAAACCTCCATCCTCAATATCTGACCAGGTCCCTGATCATCTGCTATCCCCCAGGTGGTGGCTGATCACCATGGCCTGTCCTCAGCAGGAGTCCCACTGGGCACGTTCTGGTCTCCTACAGTCATATCTAGGAGTAGCGTGTCCTGAGCCTGAACATCTGGTTGTTCTTCCTTTATTTCCAAGGCAAGGTTTACAAACATCTTTAGACAAAGGTACCAAGAGTATACAATGGGAAAAGGACATTGATAAACAGTTTTGGGAAAACTGGATATCCATATACAAAAGAATGAAATTGGACTCTTACACCGTATTGAAAAATCAACTCAGATGAATTAAAGACTTAAAACCTGAAACTGTAAAATTACTAGAAGAAAAGAAAACATAGAGGAAAAACTACACGACATTGATCTGGGTGAGGATTTTTTAGATTTGACCCCCAAAACACAGGCAAAAAAAATAAAAGTAGGCAAATAACTGTAGATTCATGTGTTCCTTTCTGGGCTCTCTATTCTGTTCCATTAGCCAATGTATCTATTTTTATGCCAATAATGTGCTGTTTTAATTACCATTGCTTTGTAGTATAGCTTAAAATCATGTAGTCTGGTGCCTACAGCTTTGTTCATTTTGTTCATGAACATTCTTGACCAGTTAAATAGATGAGACTTGATTTAAAGAACTTTGAATGTAATGTACATTTCATCTTATTGAGAATACTAGTTTCCAAACCTTAATTAGCATAGCCACAGATCTCCTTTTTCCTAGCACTTAAAAATCTCTGATCATTTTTTCCTTTGTGAAGCAGTAAGTGAATTCATTTATGCCTTCCCTTTTCTCCTAAGTTAATAGACTCGGGTATATATTTAACTCCACAGATGCATGTTTTTCTCTTTAACTCTCTTCGAAGATTTGGACCATCTCCAAAATATTTGAAAATAAAATATGATCCAATATTCTCACTATTAAGTATACATCCAAAACAAATGAAATCAGTATGTTGAAGACATATCTGCACCCCTATGTTTATTGCAGCACAATTCACAACAGACAAGATATGGAATGAACCTACACCAATAGATGAACGGATACAGAAAATGTGGCATTTTTTAAATACAAAAGTGTAAGAATAGTATACACAGTGGAATACTATTCAGCCTCAATAAATAAGGAAATCCTGCCATTTGTGACAATATGGATGAACCTGGAGGACATCATGTTAAGTCAAATAAGTGAGACAGAGAGACAAGTTCTGCCCTATCACACGCACATGTGGACTCTGGAGAGCTGATCTCATGGAAGTAGAGAGTGGAACAGCGGCTACAGGGGCAGGGAGTGGGTAGGGGAGGGGGATGTAATAAGACTGGTCAATGGGTACAAGGTTACAGTTAGATGTGTGAAATACGTTCTGCTGTTCCGATGCACAGTAAGGTGAAAATGGCCAGCGATATTGTATTGAATATTTCAAAATAGCTAGAAAAGAGAATTTTGAATTTTTTCATCACAAATGAGAAATATATGAAGTGATGGATATACCCTGATGTCATCATTGCTCGGTGTATGCATATATCAAAACATCATACAGTACTTCATAAATATATATAATTATTATGTGTTAATCAAAAATGAACAAATAAAAATAAATAAAAATAGTAAATAATGAAGGAAGATGTGAGTTATGGAAACTGGGGATCCAATCCAGCCAGCTAAGGTGGGGTTAGGAAATCACAGATTCAATTTGTCATCAGATGTAGAGGACGACCAGTTCATACCAGATCAGACTGACTACCCCTACCAGACACAGACGCATTAAGGTTCATGTACAAGATTCCTGCTACCTTATGTCATATTTTCTTAGCTATAGAAAATTGTGCAATA
This sequence comes from Eulemur rufifrons, assembly GCF_041146395.1. NCBI lineage: Eukaryota > Metazoa > Chordata > Mammalia > Primates > Lemuridae > Eulemur > Eulemur rufifrons. Next base: position 6,290,140 of record NC_090986.1, read on the forward strand.
TGTATTTTCTAGGTTTTAAGCACTCAAGGCATGGTTTTAGCACAGATCTAAGCTTGAGATAAACTAATACAAGAATGACTTATTTCTCTGTGTTCTAAAAAAAGCAAAATAATACATTTTGCACCTACATTGTGTAGATTTGTATATTTTTCTTTCTGTTATTTTGCATTCATTGAATCCTCTGTTTTGGAATAACCAACTCTCCATTTTTGTATATTCTGTGGATTTCCTATCCATACTTGTATTTATTTTCTCTTTGATGTAATATTAATGTCTGCTCTTGATATTGCTATCATTTTCTCACGCCTAAGCTCAGTGGAAATGAGGATGGGCTCTAGTGGGTTTTAGCTATGCTATAGTACTCTTCTGTCATGGGACCAAGGAGAAGAAAATGGAATGGATTGTACAGCTAAAAAACACAGAAATATTTTTACTGTTTCGATTAATTAACTAAATTCACCAATTATGTCTCAGTGAGGGAAGCCCAGTCTGCAGAGATATAAACGGTGTCATCTGTGGCCTCTGTGGGGCGAGTGAGGTGAGGCCCCAGTTCAGAGACAGACTGTGCAGAGCAAGTTAGAGCTGTGGGTGTGCGAGTCTCCTGGGGAAGAGCTGCCAGCCCTGGGACTCATCAAACTGCACCTTCCTCCTTCTGTCTCTGTCGGGTAATTAGCATGATTTTGTCTCTCGTGTGCTCCAGCTCTCCTAGTGGAGCCTGACTTGTGTACCAGGATGAAAAAGAAGGCAAATATATTGTTTATTTGCTTGAAAGCATAGGACTGACAAATTGAAGATTTTGAGTAATTTCTCTGGCCAGTTTTATTCAAGAAATGATGTATTTCATCATTTTATTTCTATACAGTTGCTAGGTTAATTGATCCAACCAAGCTATCAAATTACTTTATCTTTTTTGTTGTCAGAAACTATAGGAGAATTGGGAAAATATTTGCATAAATAAAAATTAAATAACAGGATAGATTTCTAGCTCAAATTTACCCAGTGAATTTTTGGAGCTAAACTTCTAATGTATTAATTAAAGTAGGAATACATGTGCTGACACTCCCCTTTCAAATCCAGAAAAAAATAAAGTCAACAATTCATATTTTTTATCACAGCCTGTGTTGTTATTTCCCATAAGCTGCCCTATGGGAGAGACTCAGGAGCCATTTGAACCCAGATTCTACTGCTCTTATGATAAGAAAGTAGAGAAATGAGGAAATGCTATTCCATAACTTCTAATATGGGGATGGTTATGCCTTGCTTGGCTGCTTATACAAATATTTCTTGGGAAAAAAGAGGACTAAATGGTCTTCAACATTTATAGAAATTATGAATTAATTTTGGTTTTAGTCAAAAGGAACTGATAAGAACATTTCCTATGCAATGTTTCCAAAGCAAATAAGCAAAACAATCCCTTCAGCTTTCCTCATTTCTCTGCCATGGGCAGAAGAAAAAAATACAACTATACAACACACGGAAGTAGGACTGATTTACCCTGTAATTTCTGCCTCTGAAACCTCCAAATTTACCCAGAAAGGATCCATGGGGAATTTGAAGTGCCCCAGAGCATCAAGATCCCTATTGTTTCAGGTTATTTTTGCACTGTCTGCTAGGATTCTCCCTGGAGGCATCTTCTGATGTCACCTCCATAAAAACCATCTCTTCAGGAGAGTTGAGGGTTTTTGGAGTTAAATAGGAGAGGATGAGGCTGGGGGCTTCCTGTTTTCTCTCCCTTCCATGGGTCTGTCCCCTACCTCATGACATTGGAGAGAGTCACTCCCAATTCACCAGCTTCAGGCTGGACCTACTTTGGTCACAAAACCGAGAGGACAAAGGACAGTCAGCAATCACAGAGTAGGGTGGTTTGCTGGTGTTAGAACAGTTTTCTTTTGTTTCTTCAATCTGACATCTTTAGCTTCTTTGACTCTGCACTTGAGATATTTTTGGCAACATGCTGCCAAAAATAGTGAGTAAGAGTAGGCATTTTGTGTTCCTTCTGATGCTTTTCTCAGTTTTTAGTTTGTGCATTAGCTTGGTAAGGTACAGTCTTTTCTTGGATCCTCCAGAGAGCGCAGATATGCAACAATAGAGAAGCAACATTTTTGTTTGTAGGGAATAAAATCATAAGTCCAAAGCAGGGATGAAGCAAGGTGGGGTGAGGTAAGTGCCGGGTACGTGGATAAAGGGAGTTTGGAAACACTTGGCTCCAGAGAGCAGTAACTGGTGGGCAGAAGATGCCTAGGCTGTTGGTGAGGGTTAAAGGTGAGCTGGTGTACATTGTAGGGCTCCTGGAAACCAGGTTAAGGTGTTTGGGGATTGCTCAATGGGTGAGTGGAGAAAAACACTTATTCATAGAAGAGACTGAAAATTCAGAAGAGTCACTGAAGATTACTAATAAAGATAAGGGAAGTTGAAGAAGAAGGGGAAGAAGTGGAGGAAGAGGGGGAGAAACGGGGAAAAGGACATTGGACAAAAAGCCAAGGCCAGGGGTTCACGCACGCGCAGCCAGTAGAGATGGGCGCTGTGATGAGACAGGAAGTGGGTGAAATTCTCCAATGCAGATTATCAGCCCTGCCCTCTGTCATTCTGCAATGATTATATTCCCTGGAAAATGAAAGATTCTGTGTCTTCAAGGCTTTTGTTGTTTCATATTAGTACTATAATATGGAGTCAAACTAAAATCTTGCTTTACATAAGATAATAAATTTCAGATATTAAAAAATGGACTCAAATTAATTCAGAAAAAATAATAATCATCTTAACCACTACAAGATTTAAAGGAGGTGTTTTATTGACTGGAATCTGACCCACTACTGCCTGGATAATGGGTCGAGTCTCAGAAAAAGGTGATTTGTAGCCAAATGACACAAAACATGGGAAACCAGAAGAAAGCAAAGATTGCTCCAGTGTGGAGACGACGGGCAGTGATAAGAAAGAAAAGAGGCACAAAAAAGCAATTTCCCCACTTTTGCCAAGGACTTACCCTTCACTAGGGTTTTGGGAAACAGCCAGGTATATTGGTGTGATTATTTCAGTTAAAGTCTGTCGTGCATTTGCATAATAACATTTTATCTAACTTTTACCAAGTTTTAACAATCTGGTTAAAAAAAAATCCTTCCTCTAGATCTATTAATGAAACAGTTACTGACTATTACATTAATTAAAATGTGAAGTTCTCCTACTGCACACAGGCCAAATATCAGGTATTAGAGTTAAGGATGATCCTGACCATAACCTATGTCTTCAAAACCTAGATGTGGGAGGGAGATTGTGGGTAATTCAAGAAGAGTTGGATTGCCAAGGTGCTGTGTGGCCATAGGTAACGTACTGGGTGTGGGCGTAACTAGGTCAGATTCCACGTGTCTGAAAGATTGCGTGTAGAGGGCAACTGAAACTACAGTCTGAGACAGTGTCCAACAGGTGGACAAGGTCACATCTGTTTCTGGTGATTAAAGGTCATAGAGACCCAGAGAACCCAATATGTGCTCTTGTAAGTCTGATTTAGGGGGAAAAAGTTTAAAAGAAGTTGATCTTTCCCCAAATTAGTGACTGCCAGTAGTTAACCATTTCTGATCAGCTCTGGGTACATTCACAAAATTCATTCCCAGGAAGAAGAGGAAGTGAATCTAATCCTAGGATGGTAGCCCAGTGTTCTCCCTGGCGGTGAGGTACAGTGCAAATGTTTAAACAAGTTTTGGCTTGTTCATATGTAGCTTGGTTCAAGGGATATAGGAGATAGAGGAAAAATACAGAAATTTTCTGTTTTAATAATTATTTTCTTAAATTTTGGAACATATTTTTATATTAAAAATATCTGTTTTTATGAAAATGTTCTCAGAACATTGTGGAATTACTGTATTTACTTTTTTTCCCATTAAAATGTTTCTACTTTTAATTTTGGACAAAATCTTTGCTCCTTTTTAAATATTTAGGTTTTGTGTTTTGTTTTGAATAACTTTCTCATTCCCCAATTTTTCTATCCAATTCTATTATTAATGTATTAAGTTATGCACACACACACACACATATTTTCATGAGAAGTGTCAAATATTGTTGGTATGATAGGAGTGCAGAGTGGCTGTGAATTACTTTTCTTCCTTCAATTTTCCATTCTCCTGAGGTACAACAGAGAGATGGAAGGAACCAATGACAGCTCCCCAAACCATATTATCCTTATGGGGTTCTCTGACCACCCCCGTCTGGAGAGAATCCTCTTCGTGGCCCTCTTGATAGCCTATCTCCTCACCCTGGTGGGCAACACCACCATCATCCTGGTGTCCCAGTGGGACCCCCACCTGCACACCCCATGTACTTCTTCCTCACCCACCTCTCCTTCCTGGACCTCAGTTTCACCACCAGCTCCATCCCCCAGCTGCTCTGCAACCTTAATGGCCATGACAAGACAATCAGCTATGTGGGCTGCGCCATCCAGCTGTTCCTGTTCCTGGGGCTGGGTGGTGTGGAGTGCCTGCTCCTGGCCGTCATAGTGTACGACTGGTTTGTTGCTGTCTGATTGTTATGCAGCCACAGCTCTGTGTGGGTTTAGTGTCCCTTGCTTGGGGATGCGGGGTGGCTAACTCTTTGATTATGTCTCCAATGACCTTATGGTTACCCCGCTGTGGGCACCGCAAAGTGGACCACTTCCTGTGTGAGATGCCAGCCCTGCTCCGGATGGCTGTGTCAACACAGCTGCCATCGAAGGCATTGCCTTTATTCTTGCAGTGGGTATTGTGCTGTCATCCTTGGTGTTTATTTTGGCCTCTTATGGCTACATTGTGAGGGCTGTGTTAAGTATCCAGTCATCCTCAGGGAGGCAAAAGGCCTTCAACACCTGTGGCTTCCATCTCACCGTGGTCTCACTTTTCTACAGAAACATCATCTACATGTACATGCAACCAGGAACCAGCTCCTCCTGGGACCAGGGCAAGTTTCTCACCCTCCTTTACAACATTGTCACCCCACTGCTCAATCCTCTCATCTATACTCTCAGAAACAAAGAAGTGAAGGGGACATTGAGAAGATTGATTTTGGGAAATCTAATTTTAAGAAAGACAGTATAATGAAAGGAGAAAATAGGAACTTCTTCTTATGTTAAAACCTTATAAAACTTGGGATGTTGATCTATTACCTTGTATCACCAGCATCCGCCAGAATTTGGGCTGAACTATTCACAATGTTCTGGCCCATTCTTAGATTGTGCACACACACGTGTGTGTGTGTGTGTGTCTGTGTGTGTGTGTAAGAGAGAGAGAGAGAGAGAGAGAGAATCATGCAGGTGTACCTCAATGCTGATATTCAGTACTTCTCAATGTAAGGTCTGCTGACCATGGCTGATGCACAGCTATCTAGGTCATTCATGTACTGTTCTAAAAAGCTAAAGATGTAAAGCCATGTTTTCTAGTCAGTCTGGAAAAATAAAATGATGGGATTAAGACCACTGGGACTTAGGAATGCTATGTCTGAGGCTGTGAGAGGAGAGGAGGGGAAGAAATTGCCTGAGCAGAAGCCTGAAATAAGGGCAGATGTTAACTGCATAGTTGGGGGACATGTATCAGTGATCTGGGAGTACAGAAAAGCATGCTGCAACCTCAGAGCCTAAGGGATCTCATGCCTGAAAAGCCGTGGAGCGGCCTGAAATGAAAACTTCTCATGGCTGTAGAGGTAGATTGCCATATGTCAGCCTGGGAGAAGGGTCTCAAGGCTTCCGCTGTTAGAACACTGGGCCAAATTCCTTCTCTCCCTTTCTCCCACAATGACTCAGTTAATGTAAAATCAGCCTCCCAGTGGAAAGCATGTAGTTTCTTTGTTCCTTGATCAAACGGGTTGCAGCTACTGAAGTTAAAGATTGATATCCATGTACATAGCTCAAGCTTGGGATAAAATTAGTTAGTTTACCTTGATCAAAAGTGTTGTACCTACTGAAGAATTATGTGTTTTTCACTTCTAAAAAGAAGGAAATTAGCTAGGACACCTTGTGATTTTGGGGGGAGCCCCGAGACCTTTGATCATTGTATCCCATGATTTTTTCACGTGAGATCATTGTATTTTGCTGCATGGCAAAGAGAATAAAAAGAAAGTGCTGGGTTTCAGTCCCTGCCATCTTGGCACCAGAGTGCTGATGGTCCCCTGATTTCCCTGCTCTCTTAAATATTATTTCTGTGTCTGTGTCTGTGTTTCTTTCGTCTCTTGCAATACATTCTGGGATTTCCATCACCTCAGACATTTATCTTTTCTTTGCATTGGGACCATTATAATTCTTTTCTTCTAGCTCTTTTGAAATACACAATAAATTAATTATTAACTATAGGTATAATTAGGTGTAGGTTAACTATAGGTATAATTGTTAACTATAAGTATAATTTCCCTACAGTACTATTGATCTTTAGAACTTATTCTTTCTGTCTAAATGTATTTTATACCCTGTAACTGATTTCTCTCTTGGCAGGATGGCTGAACGCTGTCTGAGTAGCAGAACCGGGACTCAGTGCTTGCTTTTGTTACTCACAGACACACTACTTCCTTTCTGTTGTGTCTGGTGACAGCGCCTACAACTGAAGGTGATTTTTCAGAAGTAAATACTTAATACAGGCAAATAACTCACAATCTTGCCTGACATGAAACAAGACCTCCATAAATATGATTTTTAGTGATGACTAATGTTGTTATTGCTGATATTTGTGTCTTTTTTCCTAAATTGCCCTTCTTTATAAACTAAGAGGGTTCATAAACTAGGTCCCACTGGGTAGCAGATAACTATTGAAAGGGTTCGTGTCCACGTTGGAGCAAAGCCGTGAATGACATACCTCCATTCCTGAATCCATCTTAGTTTATGTGAAAAATAAGAATAATATAGCAACATCAATGAACAATATTGGTCATCATTAAAAGTAATATTTATTGAAGACATTTTGTGTCAGACAATATTGTGAGTTATTTGCTTGTGTTAAGTATTTACTTCTCAAAAATCACCGTCAGTTGTAGCTGCTATCATCAGATACAATAGAAAGAAGGAGAAAATCTCTTAGTAAAGAAAGGAAATAATCAGATCCTGCTTCTTCCATTCAGACAGAGGTAAGCCACCCTATCCAACCCCCCTCCACCACTGCTCTCAGCTTGTACCCCCTTGCTCAATGGATGAGGAGATACTTCCCGTTTTATATCACAGGCACCATTTAAAATTAATTTTCTCATAATAATCCTAAGGAGTGTACTTTTGTTGGTATATAATAATCCTAATATTGTTACAGTCTGAGTTTCACGCCAAAAAATCAGTAATCTGCCATTCTGCTTCTGTAAAACCTGCTTGCTCCTGCTTGCTACCCCCAACACAGAAATTCCTAAGTGACTACAACACCCATGTTCTGCATAAAACAATTACAACCCCCACATTTTGTGTGAAGCTATTACAACACTCATGTTTTGCGTGAACAAGATATGGCCCAGAGCCCTAACTGCCCAGATCTTGTTACACCAAAGATAAGAAAATGATATAATGCTTACTCAAGGCTTTTTATACATGTGCTTGCTCTATCTTAGTAATTGTCCACCCACAAACTTACAATATAAAAACTTTCTGTTTCAAAGGCTGACTGCTACTTTCTGTGCCACCTTTGGGCGGTGCAGAGAGTAGTCGCTGGCCAGCTAATAAAGACTCCTGATTTGGCTCAATTCAGTCTTTAGGTGGTCATTTCTCGTGTCTCAGACCATAACAATATGTGTACTCACACAATGTCAAGTGAAAATAACAAAAAAAAAAAAAAAAAAAGCTAAGTGCTACTAAATGAATTAGACTTAAATTCAGATCCAGATGTGAAACTAAAGAAACTATTGTCAGGGCATCTCATGTGCTCAGGCTTCTTCCAAGGCCGTATCTTGATTTTCATTTTTTATTTCTTCTTTTCTTCCCTTTCTTTCTCTTTCCTTCCCTTCCTTCTGCTCCCCTCCTCTCCCTTCCTCACCCCTTCCCTTCCCTTCCCTTTTTGGTTTGTTTGTATGTTTTTGGAGACAGTCTTGCTAGAGTGCATTGGTGTCAGCCTAGTTCACAGCAACAGCAACCTCAAACTCCTGGGCTCAAGCAAGCCTCCTGTCTCACCCTCCTGAGTAGTTGGGACTGTAGGTGCGCACCCCCACACCTGGCTAAATTTTTCTAATTTTAATAGAGACAGGGTCTAGCTCTTGCTCAGTCTGGTCTCCAACTCCTGACCTCAAGTGATCCCACCTCGCCTCTCAGAGTGCTAGGATGACAGGCGGAAGCCACCACGCCCAATCTCTTATTTCCTTTTTCATAAGGGGAACACCCAACATGGCACATGTTTCAAGCTTCTAACTTAGGTTTGTTCTGTCACATTCCAGAAATATCCCATCAATGATTTCCTTCCAAAATACGGTGATATTTCAACACTGGAGTTATCTTTCTGTGGAAATTGTTACAAAGTGTTGTACAGAAAAGTGAGTCAGACTATTACAAACTAAAAAAATAACAAATATTATAGTGACGGAAAATAAGGATAAGATTCATGTGAGCATTTAATAGAAACTTATAACCCAGTTAAGTACAGGGTAAGCCTGTGTAGCTTTGCTCTGAATTTTAACTTACCTCACCTTGCCTTCTAAATTGTTGCACATTTTTTTTTTGCTTTTATATCTGAGCAAAGGAGTTGCATTTTGCCATGCATGGAATTTATGTAGGGAGACTGGTCAAAAGTCAACCTTACCTTAACTTTCTCAGATTAAATAAATCCCACTTCAGTAGAACAAGATTGAGTGAATACATACCATTATCTAATTTCCTCTCTATGCACTCAAGCAAAACTAACTCTTAATGGTTATAGCAGTTATAATTGTACCTGTGGACTTTCAGAGATCTGAGTCCTCAACTTCTGTGACCATAACAACCACTTTAAGATTTTCTTTTGAAAAAAATTATAATATGTAATACAGACCATCGCCTATGTTATGTAATTTTTTTGAATATCATATTTAAGCTGCTTATTAAATATTATATATCAGTTGGTTAATTACATAGATTCCCATCTATATGTATATCTTAACTGTGTATAGAATAAGAATTATTTTTAAAAACTTATCAGTTGACTTGATCGATTCACATTGTATGCCTGTATACATCACGTGTACTTTATAAAGGTATACAACTATTATGTACTCAGAATAAATTAAAATTTAAAAAGAACTTAGTTGAAAATTATTTGATTATTTTTTATTTGAATAAACATATTTCTAATATTCATCCTTAAGTCAATTTTATCTTCATTTTTGGAATGAAGACATTAGATCTAATAAAGCATCAGTTGCTATGTATACAGTGTGTTTAATTACTGACTGGATACCAAGTTTTCCCAGAAGGTCCCTTAGATAAAGAATATGAGCATTAACCTTGATTAGGCAGCAAGCTCATTTAATGTGAGAGGTTAAATGGCTTATGTAGGATGAGGAAATGGTGGCTTTTTTGTTTAAATTCTGCTTTCCACTGAATTTCTTTATGGTCAAGGATTGAAGGCTTATTTTATGAGGCAAAAATCGACAATCTTTCAAATTCATAGTATGTAATAGCTACTAAATTTTGCTTCAAATTAGAGATCTCAAAAGGTTAGGATTTCTTTTTCAGAAGTGTCACATTACATAGCTTGATTACTTGGAATATATGCCATTCAGCTTTCAAAGCTTTTCCATGTATATGATCAACAGATATAATTTATTGAAATGTATTAAAGAGGTTTTATATATACAGCAAGATTGAACTAATTTATAAACTGATTATTTTATAAATGAAAGGCAACCTGTGTTTATGTGTGTCTGTCTGAGGAAGACCTGCTCTCAAGGCTGTACCTTACTCTTCAGTCGCAAAGGCAGGGCCTGGTGGGGGTAAAGAGGACCATTCATGGCAACCGTCACTCAGCTTGTGCCGACTAGCTGCTTAGAAAACTATTTTTGAAGTAAATCAGAACAATTGAAGCCCCCTGACAAATTCACTGTAACTCATGTAAAGAAAAATTTTGAAACTATTCTCAGACACACTCCTTAAAGGTATGTATTTTATGTGAATAATTCTTCAGAGTGAATTCTATGCTTTTTCTCCTATGCGCTTATTTTTGATTGGGAATACTACCAGGCTATATACATTATCCAGGTGTTACTGAAGTTATATTTGCAAAAACAACATCAAAGTATGTATTTGAGATTTGTTTGGTCTTATATTGGATTCAGATCATCTCAGGGTTGCAGGACAGAGGGGCTGGGGCAGGTTGGTGTGGTGATGTAGGGTTGGTGCTTGTGAGCCCTGTGCATCCTCTACCTGACAGCGTAACCCTGAAGGGTCACTGCATTCTTACTGCGCTAGGAAACATGGATCCTTCTTCCTCACTTTAACCTCAAAATGTAACATTGTACTTAGCATGTAATCACATTTAACAATATTTTAGAATGATGGGAGTTTGAAAATAGGTAAAATATTCCAAAAACCCAAATACATGGTGACATTTTTTTTCAGTTTTATCAAAACACACTATTTCTAAGTTGCATGGCCCCCTGGCAGTGAAATTGTTATAATACTTTCAGTTTTAGAAATTTACTTTATTATTGCCTGGGGAATATTAACGAGATACAGATTTCATACCAGTTGCCTCTAGGTCTTTGCATTTCTCTAGTTCTCATCTCCTGTAATAAGTTACCTAACTTCTTGAAATCATTATATAAGAAGGATTTTAAATAAAGACAGAATTCAAAATTCAAATAATGTGGAGATCAATGATGTGAAAATGTATGTATATGATCATGAGAATCATAAATGGCTACATCACGATCAATAAATATGAATTTAATTGCTTATTTGATCAAGTTTTTCAAGAGGAAATGTGTGGCTTTAAGGATGTGGGTCTAATACTAGTAAACTAGTTCTCAGCTCTATCATGGTAAGCAGAAGTGTTAATGTTGATTCTTCTGTCCCTGCCAAAGGACTGGGATTGGTTTAAGACACACTTTAAATGGATGTTTATCTTAAGTTACTTAACTCACACTGAAGGTCCAAGCCATTCGCTCGTGGAGTGACTGCCTTATAATCATATGCCTTTGTGACCGGAAAGGGCAATATTTTTAAAGTATAATGTTAAAGATAGTGTTATAAAATATATTATATACATATATCTTATGTATATCATACAAAATATATAGTTCTTAATATATTTCTTATTCATTAATTGAAACTTTTCTTTGGAATTTCATGTAAACAATTGTAATTTTTGACATGGTGTGAGGAGGTTGGGAAGAGGGAATTTCTTTTAGGAGTTCTTTACAGAACCTGAGGTTATTTTTTAGAAACTTCTGTGTTTATCATAGCACATTTCTCTCACATTTCAGGTGAAATATTTGTATTTGTAAAACATCGTATATGCTATAACCCAAAATTAAGTGCTTCAGCATTATAAAGAGGATTTTATGTGTTAATACCTACCAGCAAATGATGTTTTGTAATCAAAAGTGGGACAAAACCCAATTCAACAACTTGTAAGAAAGGCTTAAGAGTTCTGTCCTTATTGGGGTCAAATGAAAAGAATGACAAATATATCTATTAAAATCTCACAGAATTTTTAATTATATTTAATGTTTCTCTCAAATGGCAGTCAACATTATTAGACGAACTCTTCGGGTATTAAATGCTTTAATATTTTGATTTAAGCCATGAACACAGGAAATCAAAGTTTTGGGACAGATTTTATACTTCTTGGGCTTTTCCAATATGGCCAAATGAACACTTTGCTCTTTGCTGCCATCATCATCATCTTTTTGGTGTCTCTGATGGGGAATGTCATACTGATCCACCTCATTCGACTGGACGCCAGACTCCACACCCCGATGTACTGGCTGCTCAGCCAGCTCTCCACCATCGACATGATGTACATCTCCACCACCGTGCCCAAGATGGCAATGGACTTTCTCTCACAGAGTAAGACCATTACCGTTTTGGGCTGTGAGATTCAAACATATATGTTCTTGGTTCTTGGTGGGACTGAAGCTCTTCTTCTAGGTTTCATGTCTTATGATCGATATGTAGCCATCTGCCATCCTTTACGTTACTCTACAATCATGAGCAAGAAGACCTGCTGCTTCATGGTTTCATGTGCATGGACCAGTAGTTCGGTCAACTCTTTAGTACATACGCTCTATGTATTTCAGCTTCCATTCTGTAGGTCTCGGCTCATTAACCACTTTTTCTGTGAAGTTCCGTCTTTACTGCCATTGGTGTGTCAGGACACGTCCCAATATGAGCATACTGTCCTGTTGAGTGGGCTTATCATTCTGCTGCTACCATTCATGGCCATTCTAGCTTCCTACACTCGTGTGCTTACTGTCGTGTTCCAGATGAGCTCAGGTAAAGGACAGAAAAAAGCTATTTCCACTTGCTCCTCCCACCTGACTGTGGCAACCCTATTCTATACAACTGGTCTCTTTACCTATATGAGGCCACACTCCTTGCATTCCCCTTCACAGGATAGGGTGGTGGCAGTATTTTATGCCATTATCACCCCCCTTCTGAACCCATTTATCTATAGCCTGCGGAATAAGGACGTCATGGGAGCTGTGAGGAGACTGTTGGGATAATGGATATTGATGCAGGTAGTATGTCTTTAGGAACCCCTTATTGACTGAGGATTAACAACTGCAAAAGCTGTTTGTGAATTCTATCTGGGATGATGTAAGAATGGGTTTTCTGTACAGACACCGGAGAAAACAGTGTGCTTCTCAAACTTGTTTAACTTCTAAGGGAATAGAATTCAACTTTATCAACTCAATGTTCCAATGGCATTAATATTTTTACTGTCTTGTTTGTACTCTGAAATTCAATCCATAGGAAATAAAATCCACCCAAACATTTACCATCAAGAAAATCTGTATAACAACCAAAGTTAATAAAGAGAAAACTACATCCATTCATTAGCTGAACAAATGCTTTAATACTTTAACCAGGTGTGTGATGGTGTCACAGGCATTTGTCATGTGGGAGGAAACAAAAATAAAAACTGACAGAAATTTATGCTGATCAGCAACCTTAATTCCATCTGCAATCTTAAATTCCCTCTGCTATATAACTTTAATGTATTGACAAGTTCCAGAAATTAGGACATGGACATCTTTCATTGGCCATTTCTCTTCCTACCTCTTTAATGTTCTTTATAAAGGTATATGCATAAAAGAAGAACACCAAGGCCAACTCCTCGCAACACCAAGGCCTGACTGATAATACCTGGCTACTGGCCAGCTCTGTCTGGCAGGGGCTGCTTTTCTCAGGAAAGGAATGTTCAATTTCTAAACCTAGACCATTTGCACCCTTAGTGGGTGGGTTAATTTACCTTACCATGTTGCTTTCATTTTACTGTATCTGCTTGAATACTTCAATAAAACTTAAAATATAAAGAGTTCAATAAAAATTTTAAATGTACTACAGAGAATTAAAGGAAACAAGATCACAATGATTTCATTAAATTATACCGTGCTCTTGTGTCATGTAACATGGACTGTTCCTTATTTATGTTTTTAAACATTCACTAGGCTAGTGAAGCCATCACATCCTAAACACTTTTCATGAATCAAGTACTATGAAAATCTCCGAAAACATATTTCCTAATTGACACACATGTGCACACACACACATACACACACACAAATACACAATGCAAAACTTACTTAGTAGTTTGAGCAAGTACTATTGTTATCCTCATGATATAGGTTGAGAACAAGGCCCACAGTTCATAATACCTTTCCCAAGGTCATCCCAGCAATAATGGAAAAATCATGACATGGACTCATATTAGCTGATCCTCAGAGCCCCCCAAATTAATGATTCTATTACACTTTAACAATATGGTGCAATGCAAAAAAATCCCTTTCAGTAAAAATTATGTGTGGTGGCTAATGCATTTTTCAGTGTTTGTATTCCATTGTTAAAGCAGTGCTAGTATTATGAGAATCTATGATCAGGAATAGTAAAGAAATGAAATCACACCAAACTTGCTGTAAGCGAAGGAATATATTTAAGGGCAAAGTCACCTGGGTTCTACAAAGAGATGACATCTTTAAGCCCAACCCAGACAGAAACCAAAATATTCTGAAAAGAGATGTTGAGGACAAAGTTTAACGAAAGGGAGAGATGACCTATAACAAATACTGTGAGGTGACATAATGGCAACAGGTTTAGGGAAAGACCCCAGATGATATGTGCCACTGTGGAAGCTAAGTTTGTAGATATTAGCAGGAGATTAGTAGGGAAACCACACTTAACAACTCATGGCTTATGGGGGTGGGGGAAATGGGTCACAGACCAAGTAATAACTTCAGAGTTCTGAAAATATGTGTGAAAAAGCAATTTATTTCTTTATGGAGGATATATTTTCTCTTTTTAGAGTTCTAGAAAAAAGATCAGGAATCACAATGTCATGTTACCTGCAAAACAGATCCTTGTAGGGCTAGTTTCTCACGTCTAGAGAAAGCTAATTTGTTGAAGGAATGGAGATTTCCAGCAGATTCAAAAGTGTGATCAACACACAGAAATCTTTTAATGTCAAAATGTATAGTTTAGACACAATTAAGTAACATCTAATTGTAGTCCTCTTCCTTTTACCTGTTTCTGTTTTTCTTTTGTGGTTTCCTTATTTGATTAACGAAAGAGTTCTTAAGAAAACCAGTGACCTAAATTAATTAATGTTTAGTTAATTTAATTGGAAAAAAATACTGCTTTATCCTCTAATTTTGTGGAGGGGAAGAGTCAAAGCTTGGAGCATCTGAAAGGAGAATTAGGACCAGTAGCAGTAGAAAAGAGAGTAGGGGCAAAACCAGGTGTGTCTATGGACTTGAATGTTTCCTCTGGCACCATAGCACCCATTGCACATGCGCGCGCACACACACACACACATACACACGCACACAGGCAGGTGCATGCACACAGGCAGGTGCACACACAGGCACACCCCCCCAGGCACTTCTGCCATGTGCCTTTTGGGGGATTGGGTGACTGCTCCTCCACTGCCTCCTTTTTCTGTGAATATTCTAAGACTCAGTCATTATTTCAACTTGGAAATTAAATGCCCTTGGTTTGACTACTAAATCCTGTACTTAGATTCTGAGTTTCATCTGGGACAGCTAATAACTTTGCTAAGACCAACTTTCCTCATCTACAAATGGGAGACAAATATAACATCAGTTTCCTGGTCCAATAAAGTCAAATTACACAAATAAACCTTTGTCACCAGGAGGGACATTTCCTCTTTTTTAAAAAAACTTTTTCACATTGCTATGTATTGGATCAGAAAACAAGATTTTTTTAGAGAATGGAGGAAGAGGGGAGGAACAAACAGTTTTTTGATATATCTGCTGGTTTTTATCCATTGCATAAAGTAGCAATGTAATAATATAGTTCCATCATAGTTCTTCTCATTGGACATGTAAAGGAAGTTGGGAAAAAACCTAAAGTTTTTGTGTATATATCCCCTTTCTTTTAGGTTATTTCTTTGAATGAAATTCAGAATATGTATCAATGGTCTCAAGGGAAAGGCCAACTCTACAATTCTCACCCCATATTGTCAAACAGATTACATAAAGATTTTTCATTTTTACCCTATAGTTAATTTTCACTATATTTCAAATGGTAACCTATATTTAAAGAAACAGATAAAGTTTGAGTCCATAAAAATAGTAATTATGTGATTTAATCCATGTGTTTCTTTAACTTCCACTGAGGCTGCACGTTTTCTGTGCTTATATTGAATGTTTATCCTAGCAAATTGTATTTATATAAAGAATATTAATGAACTTAGCAGGAGACTTAAGATTTAATTGATGATCCAGCCCTAAGTTAGACGGATGCATTTAACTTTACTATTTAATTCTTCTATTCAGTTTCCTCTTGGAAAAATGACAGTTTCTGAGGGGATGGAAGCAATTGTAATTAATTAAAGCACATCATATACACTATCTTACTTTGTTTTTACAGAAACCCTGCATTTAATCACTGTATGCATTGTACATACATTCACTGGAGACCAGTCTTCAAGTCTAAGAAATGTGCCAAAATACACATAACTTTTAATTGTTTGAATACAAACCAGAAGTCACCTCTCTCTAATGCACAAGCCCACGCACTTACCTCCTCAAATCATTCCTGATTGAATTGTGGATGCTGTGGTTTCTAGTTATAGGTTTCTTTATGTTATTTAAACTCTAGAGTTATTTAAACTATATAGAAAAGGAATTCCTTATCTTGGTTAAATCAAGATTTCTATAATTATCTTATGTTTTTTTTTCATTTATTCATGTATTTATAAAAATATTCCTTCCATTCTCTCTTTGCAATCAGAATCTATTTGGTAGCAAAACAGAACCCGGAACCACATCTATCCAGAGTGCCTGACAAATAGTGCACATTATTTGAATTAATTTATCAATTACATGAAATATAGTCATTTGATCTAGAACCTTTGATAGTCAATTATTTGTCTTAGTTCATTGTAGTCAACATATCACTGTTGACACTATTAAGGTATTAATTGGAACAAACAACAGGGAGGCTTGAAATGCTTATGAGAAGTTTACATTCAGAACCTTCGTTCTGGACTTACTATGCCTGGTTTGAGACCTGACTTCTTTCCCTGATTTTCTAGGTAAAAGTAAATTATTCTAACTCCAATGTTACACATATACATTTCTAAAATAATAACAGACTATACCTAATTTAGTTCTTGTAAAGTTAATTGGGACAATGCATATCAAAGGGTTAGCAGTGCTTGAGACAATGTTTGCTACAGTTATTATTATTCATATTATGTTTGGGTTGCCACATCTCCACCATGAGGATCTGGAAACACAGTCATTTCAGTTTTAAAATATTTGGATAAAATTGAAGAAAAATACCATGATAGGGCCAGACCAAAATATTGGTCAGCATGGTCTATAATAAACTGTACAGCTGAGAAAGGTGCAGTTTTACCAATTCTAGGGAAACTACATTGAAGTGAAGATAAATATAAGACAATAGGTCTAATAACTTTGAGTTTGGTGTAATCACATCTTTTTTTTCTTTTCTTTTTTCTTTTCTTTTTTTTTTTTTTTTTGAGACAGAGTGTCGCTTTGTTGCCCTGGCTAGAGTGAGTGCTGTGGCATCAGCCTAGCTCACAGCAACCTCAAACTCCTGGGCTTAAGCGAGCCTACTGCCTCAGCCTCCCGAGTAGCTGGGACTACAGGCATGCGCCACCATGCCCGGCTAATTTTTTCTATATATGTTTTCGTTGGCCAGATAATTTCTTTCTATTTTTAGTAGAGATAGGGTATCGCTCTTGCTCAGGCTGGTCTCAAACTCCTGACCTCAAGCGATCCACCCGCCTCAGCCTCCCAGAGTGCTAGGATTACAGGCGTGAGCCACCGCGCCCGGCCGACACATCTTTAAATAGATCCAGCAATCTACCATATGATCCAGCAATCCCACTCCTGAGTATATACCCAATGGAAATGAAATCAGTATGTCAAAGAGATGTCTGTACCCCACGCTTACTGCAGCACTATTCACAATAACCAAGACATGAAATCAACCTAAGTGTTAATAACCAGATGAACGGAAAAAGAAAATATGGTATATATGAAAAATGGAATACTATTAATCCTTAAAAAAGAATGAAGCCCATCATTTGCAACAACATGGATGGACCTGGAGCACATCATGTTAAGTGAAATAAGGCAAACACAGAAAGACGAATACCACACCATTTCACTTGTATGTAGAATCTTAAAAAAAAAAAGAAAAGAAAGAAAGAAAGAGGAAAGAGAGAAAGTTGACATCATAGAAGCAGAGAGTAGAAGAGTAGAACAGTGGTTACCAGAGACTGGGAAAGGAGTGGGGAGGGGAGAATGGGAAAAGGTTTGTCAACGGGTACAAAGTTATAGTTAAATAGGAGGAATAGTTTCTGAAGTTCTTAAGACAGCAGGGGGACTATGGTTAACAGTAAAGTATTATATATTAAAGAGAGCTAGAAGAGAGGCTTTTAAGCGTGCTCACCACAAGGCAATGATAAATGTATAGAATGATGTATACACTAACTACCTTGACTGGACTGTTATACAAGGTACATATGTATTTTTACCTAAAATTTTACTCCATAAATATGTACAATTATTAATACAATGTGTCCGTTAAAAATGAAATAAAAAATGAAGTAATGAGAGCATGATTTCTATCCTATTTTACATGTGTAGAGCAATGGTATAGACAACTTGAAATTCTCTAGAATTACACAGAATTGAATTCACTTGGGTACAATGGCCTTTTTCACATGAAATACTACATTATAAGATTACCTTACCTCTTTAAAGTTTTTAAGAATTAAAGAAATATTGAGGGTGGTCTCATAATGTGTGCCACACCCATATTGAAATCATCTGTGCTAATACTCATTACTACTAACATTGAGGGTCTATATGTTGCCTTATCTGTTAATAAACAAGAAAATAAACAAATTAAACACCTCAAAAAAGGAAAGAAAATTGCATGTCTGCTAAGCTTCATGTTATATTAAAGTGCTTAAAATTGCTATAATGCATTTTATGCATTTAGCATAAAATGAATATTAAATATTAAAACATTTTTAAGATTAATAATCAAAAACCTAATAGCCTTAGAATGATTAAGTTCACCATGACCACGTGTGCTTGCTCTGTGTTCAAAAGGAACTTATAGAAGGTGAATGAAGTACAGAGCTACGTACAGATATTGGAAATGTTGTCTCTTAAGCTGTCCTTTTGATTAAAAACAGTGAGAATTATGTTGCATGTTTTGAAATATATGTTAATTTTCCCCAAAATATCTCAGTGGGAAACATCTATTCATGGCTGAGTAATTGTAGTAAAATAAAATTATGGATAGTCTGGGTAGAACTATTTTAGCATGCCATAATTCTGTTATAAAATTATCTGCATTTCCTCTTATAATTGTCAAATAATTCTAAAAAGAGACAGATACTATTAATATTATCTCATTCCATTTTGCACTTAATGAATCTAAGATTTAAAGAGATTAAAATTTCCTAATTTTATCCAACAAAGTGACAAAGGAAAGGTCAAGAATGCCAATCCTTAAATTTGTACTTCTATATTAATGAAATTAATGAAATAAAGCTATTGAGTTAAGGATCAGAAATTTGAATCCTGCTACCACTTCTCCAATTTTTAAATTGTGCATTATTATATGAGTTACATAACTTTCTAAACTCTTGAATTTCTGCTGGTTAATTGTGAAATATACAGATATTTCCTGTGACCATTTGGAAATATTTTATAAAACTATTTGTGCAGTGAATTGAAATGTCTAATATTACAATGATTATTTTAAAATGCTGTTAGTTTAATTTATCCTTCAATTGTAAATCCACAGAGGACTTTTAAAAATCACATTTAAAGTATCTTATAATCTGAATATTATGTTGGAAAGCTGGTTTTAATACAGACATTAGTTGGTTCTTTTCAATTCAAATAAAGAGCAGAAGGTGAACCCAATGGAAGCAAATGAAACCATTATTGGAAGACAGTCTAAAATACCTGTGAATTTCTTCAGTCCAGAAACAAGGAGACTGACTCTTCAAGGCTGGTGGTGACCTGCCCCAAATCTCACAAATATTTGCTAACTTTGGATAGGACTTTAGTGTTTTATCTCCAAGTCTTCATGTTATGAACCTGTAATTCATATCTTTAATGTCACCATTCCCGATTCTATCTGGCTTAACTGGAGGACATTTATATTTCATTACTCAGGATTCAGTAATTCCAGAAAGGCACAGATTTGTGTACCATGCCATGCAATTAAAAGATGAACTCTGAACAATGCATTTGCAGGATTAATGTATTTGATAGCCATAGATACAATGATGGCACAAAATAATACCAAACTTATGATCATAGATTCAAACAATTTATATATCAATAACTACTATTATTATCACAATTATATTCAGTGTGAGAAAATTCATAAACAGAATCCAGCATATTAATATTTAATGAATAATAACATATAAGTGTTTCAAATATATCTTATCTAAAATGTAAAGTTTTGGTTCATAATGAGGTAAAAAATTAAGTATGTAAAGTAGGCTGGAGAAGATATTTGCAATGTATCTAAATAACAAGGTACAGCAGCATATATAAATAGCAAAATACATAAAACATTCATTGAATCAATATAGAAAATTCAAATAATCCATTAGAAAACACTGACAAGGGATTTTCACAGAAGAAATCCAAGAGGTCAATGCATAGATAAAAATAGTTTCTGCCTCAGTATTATAGGGCACGTGTAACTTAAAAATAAATTTTTACTTTGCTGTGATTGGTAGTAATTATTACTCCTGACAATACTTAACAATACCACGTATGGAGGAATTTCAAATCAGCAGCTGACGCGATAGAAAATTAGGGATTCAATTGCACATGGTGCCAGATGGACCTCAGACTGGTTTTGTGTGAACAAGTTTATCTGGGCACATCTTCATAAACTGGTTCGTTTTTGTCTACTACCATTAAATATGTGGGTTTACTGGTGACAAAGTGGGAAAATCTGAAAGTAACATAATTTCATTACATTTCCTTAGATTATGTTCAGTTATGGAAGTATTCATTTTTTAGGAATGGATATATTCGATTAAATTCAGTATCAATTTTTAGTATCTTCTAGGCATAAATGTTGAGAAAAGTGTTCCTGCAATCAAGAAGACAAGTCACGTCACATGAGGCGAATGCTGGTGTGTTCTGTGCAACAGTGTCTATGGCAGCTGGGAGCTGATGCAGTCTGCGACAGGTACGGAATAGAGACAGTTTCTTTTCCTTGCCAGCAAAGTGAATTTTAACATTTCTATATTTTGCTTTGTTTTCTTAAAATTATTATTTTTTTTTTTTTTTGAGACAGAGTCTCACTCTGTTGCCCAGGCTAGAGTGAGTGCCGTGGCGTCAGCCTAGCTCACAGCAACCTCAAACTCCTGAGCTCAAGCGATCCTCCTGTCTCAGCCTCCCGAGTAGCTGGGACTACAGGCATGCGCCACCATGCCCGGCTAATTTTTTGTATATATATATTTTAGTTGTCCATATAATTTCTTTCTATTTTTAGTAGAGACGGGGTCTCGCTCTTGCTCAGGCTGGTCTCGAACTCCTGAGCTCAAACGATCCGCCCACCTCGGCCTCCCAGAGTGCTAGGATTACAGGCGTGAGCCACCGCGCCCGGCCTTTCTTAAAATTATTAACATTTAAAAATTAATTCATCATGATATTGAAGGAAATATTGTGAAAATTCTTCAAACAAATATGTGAGAAATGGGCAAAAGTAAGAATTATGACATATGAGAGCCATCCAGAAAGTATCCAGCCACTGTTATGACAAAGAGAATGGGTACATGGCTGGATACTTTCTGGACAGCCCTCCTATATCACATGTAGCTTGACTAAAATACACTCTGTTAAATAAAGTGAATTAAATTGCAATAAAACTAGAGAACAGTATGCAAATTAATGACCTCACACATCAATCTGACACACAATTCATTCCATATGCATGCAGTATGAATTGATACTATATTCCAAGCTATGGGAATTATGTGCTTTAAGCTTCCATCATTTGAAAAGTATAAAATGTATTTGAGTGATATGCATATTGGGGCTTGTGGTATCATGAAGTAATTTATGTTCATAAATGGTTATATATGTTTGTGTGTGATTTATATATTTTAATATATTTTATATATAACTAAATATCTATATAATTTATGCTCATAGGTGAGTTTATATGTATAATACATAGAAATATATATGGTTCTGCATACACAAAACATGCAAGTTTTATATGCAAATATATAACATAAGATATAGAATCACTTATATATAAATATGTTTAATATATAAAATGTATATGGCTTTACCTATATAAAACATATGTTTATGGATAATTTGCAATTTAGAAAATATATTTATATTAAATATAATACACAATAAACACATTTTATATATACATATTATATATAACTATTTATGAACATAAATTTCATGAAACCACAAATTCCAAACTGCAATATAGTAAAAATATACTAATTACATATCAGATATATGCATTTTAATAAAATTTAATCCATTTTAGCTGCAAAGAATGGCTAGTATTGCTTATTTAAATTTGCTCTCTATGTATTTCAAGTATTATGTTGGGTTCTTTTGAGAGTTAAGAAAAACATGTGATTTAATTTCTATTATTTAAAGAAGATAGGCCAGGCACAGGGGCATATGTCTGTAATCTCAGCTACTTGGGAGGCTGAGGTGGGAAGATAGTTTGAGTCCAGGAGTTTGAGGCTGCAGTGTGCTGTGACTGCACCTGTGAATAGCCACTGCACTCCAGCATGGGCAACACAGTGAGACCTCATCTCTAAAAAAAAAAGAAAAAAAAAGAAAGAACATAATGATATAGGTACCTCTGATAGACTTCATCTTTTGAAGATAGTGGCAAAATATCTACCATCCCACAAGCTCCACTAGAACCTTGTTACTCCCTCAATAAGAGGTCAAGTTTATGCCCTCTCATTGAACCTGCTTTTGTGAATTTATGCCCTCTCCCCTTGAATCTGCTTACAAGGCCTTCGTGAGTGCTTTTACCTGTAGTGTATGGTTGAAGTGATTCTAACTGAATTTAAAGATTAGGTAATAAAAATGCTATGCACTACCTCCTTTTTCTACTGGCTTGCTCATGCTAGAACCTAGCCACCATGCTATGAGGAAGCCCAAGCAGCTTGTGGAGAGGCCAACATAAAGAAAAATTAAGATCTTCCGGCAGGTGAGCTCCCAACTAGCAACAAGTACCAATTCACGGCCATGTGTTTGAATCATCTTGGAGGAGGATCTCCACCTCCCAATTGAACTGCTCCAACTGAAACCATGTAAAAAAAAAAAAAAAAGACCCTGAATTTTTTATGAAGCCCTGCCCAAACAGCAGATTTTTGAGTAAAATAAATGAGTGTTGTTCTAAGCCTTAAGTTTTGAAGTAGCTTGAATGGAGCAACAGTAACTAGAATGAATGAATGTGTGTGTGTGTATATATATATATATAAAAAATAATATATATATATATATATATACACACACACACACATATTAATCAGTGGTGAAAATCTAAATGAAAGCAGCAGGAACCCAGAAAAATTAAACATTAAAGAGATCTTCTCTTTACCAAGAATACTAGTCTAAGGAGGTAAACAAAATGATATTCACTTTCATGGCCTTGTATGGCATGGAAAAAAAGCCAAAAACTACAAGGCCCATCAGAGGTGAGAGTCAGTTAGAAGACACCTAAATAGAAGAGGAATGTAAAGGATGACACACTCAGTGTTGAGGTTGGCTAGGAATCAACTTTCCCCTTTCTCCAGCAAGTCAAGGAACTCTGGAGACAATTGTGTGTATCAATACATGGCATCAGTTATGTGGCTGAGGATTCAGCTGACAATTTCTGAGTCACATGAAAACCCAGGTTCATCTGCAGAAGAGAGAGGCCACGTGCATGAGAATTGAGGTACCAGACATGAAAGTGAAGAAACCTTCTTGGACGTCCAGCCCAGTAGAGATTGCTGATGACTGTAGTCAGCATCTAACTGCAACCTCAAGAAAGACACCCACCAACATAGAGTCCAGCCAGTCCACAGCACTGGGGAGATAACAGTAGATAATAATACTATTGTTTTAAACCAATACGTTTTAGGGTGGTTTGTTACCAAGCAGTAGATATGAGGATTATTATGAGTTAAATGATATAATATCTTTTTACTCTTTGAGAAGATTATAGGGGTATAATAAAATTAGTGTTTAATAAATAAAGTACATGGTAAAAATGTGTTAATCACTAAATAAATATGAAAGCAGAGAACACATTATCTTAGGTGGTAGAAGGGAACTTGAAATGAGGAAACATCCAATCCAAAAAAGAAAACAATAAGATGAAGGTGGACATAGAGAAGAAAGATAATCCAGAAGCACTAAATAAAATGGTAAAAATGAATTCAAATATGTCCAGTTCACCAGCAAATATAAATATACTTAATGTTCCAAATAAAAAGCAAAGGATTTAGACTTGAGTAGACTGTTATTTTAAGTAGACCTATCAGAAATGTGCAGGTAAAGAATGTATAAAATGAAAGAAAGAGAATAGGTACATCAGATAATCATTAACTCAGCAGAAAACTGTTTAGCTATAGTAATACTAAAAAATTAGACTTTAATTATAGGACAAGTACGGGAGGCACATTCTCCACAAAATAGGTGATATCAAGAGGCTAACGGAGAAAAATTAAATCAAAATATTTTCTTTCAATAACATTTCCCGAATTGGAGGATCATTCAGTTTGAAAGGCCCATTGAG
Organism: Eulemur rufifrons; assembly: GCF_041146395.1. Classification (NCBI taxonomy): domain Eukaryota; kingdom Metazoa; phylum Chordata; class Mammalia; order Primates; family Lemuridae; genus Eulemur; species Eulemur rufifrons. Next base: position 6,314,567 of record NC_090986.1, read on the forward strand.
TGGCCAGCACAATGAATGAAAAATATGTACATGAAGTAGAATACTGGAAACAAAGACAAATTCTTGAAGAGTTCCAGAAGGAAAAAAAGGTGACATTAAAAAAAAAGTAGATTTTATTTTCTTTGTCGATTTTTTTAAGTTCTAGTTAGATTTTTATTATCAGCCCTTTATCAGATGTGTAGAGAGCTAATATTTTCGCCCTTTCTGTAGGCTGTCTATTCACTCTAATGATAGTTTCCTTGGCTGTGCAAAAGCTTTTTAATTTGATCAGATCCCATTAATTTATTTTTGTTGCTGTGGTGATTGCTTTGGGGGTCTTCTTCAAAAATTCTTTTGCTAGGCCAAAGTCCAAAAGGGTCTTCCCAATATCTTCTTCTAGAATTCTTAAGGTTTCATGCCTTAGGTTTAAGTCTGTTATCCATCTTGAATTGATTTTTGTGAGAGGTGAGAGATGGGGATCCAGTTTCAATCTTCTACATGTAGCTATCCAGTTTTCCCAGCACCATTTATTTAAAAGAGATTCTTTTCCCCAGTGTATATTTTTGTCTGCTTTTTCAAAGATTAGATTACCATATGGGGATGGTTTCATCTCTGGATTCTCAGTCCCCTTCCAAAGGTCTATGTCTCTATTCTTGTGCCAATATCATGCTGTTTTAGTTACTATAGCCTTGTAGTACAGCTTGAAGTCTGGTAGACTGATACCTTCCAGTTTGTTCTTTTTACTTAAGATTGCTTTGGCTATACGAGGTCTTCTCTAGTTCCATACAAAGCGTAAAATTATTTTTATCTACATCTGTGAAGAATGATGATGCTACTTTGATAGAGATTACATTAATTCTGTAGATCACTTTAGGTAGTATGGATATTTTAATGATATTGATTCTACCAATCTATGATCAAGGTAGATTTTTCCATCTGTTTACATCTTCTACAATTTCTTTTCTTAGTGTCTCATAGTTCTCCCTGTATATGTCTCTCAAATCTTTTGTTAGATATATTCCTAGATATGTCTCTCAAATCTTTTGTTAGATATATTCCTAGATATTTAATTTTCTTTGAGGCTATTATAAAAGGTATTGCATTTTTTATTTGAAATTCAGCTTATTTCAGCCAGTTATTGGCTTATATGAATGCCTCTGATTTGTGTGTATTGATTTTGTATCCTGAGACTTTACTGAATTCATTTATCAATTCTAGGAGTCTCTTGGTTGAGTCCTTGGGGTTTTCTAGATATAATATCATATCATCAGCAAAGAGCAAGAGTTTGATCTCATCTGCCTTCATTTGAATGCCCTTAATACCCCTCTCTTGTCTAATTTCTCTAGCAAGAACTTCCAACACTATGTTGAATAGAAGAGGTGATAGTGAGCAACCTTGTCTGGTTCTGGTTCTAAGTGGGAATGGTTTCAATTTTTCCACAATCAATATGATATTGGCCATGAGTTTGTCACAAATGGATTTGATAATTTTAAGGTATGACCCGTCTATGACTATTTTGTTCAGAGTTTTTATCATAAGGATGTGCTGGACTTTGTCAAATGCTTTTTCTGCATGTATTGAGAGAATCATATGGTCTTTGTTCTTGCTTTTATTTATGAGGTGAGTTTCATTAATAGATTTGCATATGTTGAACCAGCCTTGCATTCCTGGAATAAAGCCCACCTAGTCATGGTGAATTATATTTTTGATGTGCTGCTGAATTCGATTTGCTAAAATTTTGTTGAGAATTTTTGTATCTATATTCAAAAGGGATACTGGTCTGTAGTTTTCTTTTTTTTGTTGTGTCCTTTCCTGGCTTTGGTATCAAGGTGATACTGGCTTCATAGAATGAGTTAGGGAGGATACCATCTTTCTCAATGTTGTGGAATAATTTCTGTAGTATAGATATGAGTTCTTCTTTGTATGTTTGGTAAAACTCTGAAGTGTAGCCATATGGTCTAGGACTTTGGGGCAAAGGAAATGAAAAGAAACTTTTCAAAAGAAGACAGAATAATGGCCAGCAAACATATAAAAAATGCTCAGCATCTCTAATCATTAGAGAAATGCAAATCAGAAGTACAATGAGATATCACCTAATCCCAGTGAGATTGGCTTCTATCAAAAAATCCCAAAACAACAAATGTCGGCGAGGATGTGGAGAGACAGGAACACTCTTACACTGCTGGTGGGGCTGCAAATTGGTGCAACCTCTGTGGAAAAGAATCTAGAGATACCTGAAAGAGCTAAAAATAGAAATACCATTCAATCCACCAATAGCACTATTAGGCATCTACCCAAAGGAACAAAAGACATTCTATAATAAAGACATCTGCACTCAAATGTTTATGGCAACACAATTCACTATTGCAAGGTTGGGGAAACAACCCAAGTGCCCATCAATTCATGAGTGGATTACTAAAATTTGGTATATGTATACAATGGAATATTACTCAATTATAAGGAACAACAGTGATCTAGCGCCTCTTATATTTTTCTGGATTGGGCTTGAGCCCATTATCCGCAGTGAGGTATCACAAGATCAGAAGAATAGCTTCCACATGTGCTCGCCGTCAAATTGGCACTAAGTGATCAACACTATGGTGCTCACACCGTAGTAATATTCTCCAGGGATTAGGTGATGAGGGGGTAAACTCACAACTAATGGGCACTGTGAGCATTGTAGAGGGGAAGGGCAAGCCTCTAGTCCTCACTGGGGTGAGGCAAAGACATAAAATGTAACCAAAAGAAAAAAAAAAAAAAAACAAGGTGATGCTAAAAAGAAATGGTGCTAGCATGTATCTTTGTTGCTTTTATTTTATTTTAAAATAAGTTTTGTATTAATAACATTTCACATTTGAATATTATGTTTGCTATAGATTGTTGTGAATGTGCTCCATCAGACTAAAGACATTCCCTTCTATTCCTAGTTTGGGTAAGAGATTGTATCACAAATTGCTATTTGATCTCTGTTATCTATTGAGAAGCTTACATGTAATTTCTCCTTTAATCTTTTAATGAAATGAATTAGAAAGTTAATAAATTATTTAATGTTGAAAAAATAAATAAATAAAAATAAATAAAAAATAAAAAGTAGATTTTAAAGCAAAAGCATTACTAGATATTTAAGAAAAGCATAGAAACGCAGTGTGAGACAGGTATTATTACTAAGCAGCACGCTGGTCATTTTCTTGTTTTCAGATACATCCACTGTTCTTACTCTGATCTGTTCTACAGCAGATGATACTGTATTTCCTATGATCACAGTCAGTGGGCTGTCTGTAGGCAATAACAGTGCCAGGCTGCAGTGAAGACTGGAAGTTCTGTAGGACAAACCATCTCTCTCTCTCTCTCTCTCTCTCTCTCTCTCTCTGGAAAGTAAAACTTTTGCTTCTGTATATACTAAACTCTGTGTGAGAAATCTTTCCCCACCCGTGGACCAGTTTCACACCGTTTCAATCACCATCCTGCTGAAAAGAAATGTGGGGGCTGCAGTCCAAGAGAACAGAGGCTTCTGTGTGTCACTCTCCTGCATTTGGAATAAACAAATTGACCAGTACCAGAGCAGTAACTATCAGAGCAGCAGAGTAAATTTGCTACCTTTGACTAATGCCTTGGCTAGGTTTTGTTTTCAGCTTTTCCGCATTCAGTATGATATTGGCTGTTCGTTTGTCATATATGGCTTTAATAATTTTTGGAAAGATACAGAGAAGATTAGCATGGTTCAGTTTTGACCTAAATCAAGGCTCTATCAAATAGGTAAATCCGTGAGCAACCCCCCCCCACTGTCCCCATAGATAAACCCTCTAAAGGAAGTTGACCCCTGACCTGAAAGCTGGCCCAGCCCCCTCCTTCCAGCAGATCCTGTGTCCTTCCGGCCCAAAGTCCCTGCTGCGCAGGTAACTGTGCAGACACAGTCAAAGGGCAAAGTGGGCTGCACTCCCCACTTCACACCTTTCCTAAAAACAGCCTCCGCCTTGCCCAGCTCACCCACCCTCCTCCCGTCCCCACTCACCACACCCTCAGGCAACTTCTGCGCCCAGCCTGGGCCACCCCCACCGTCCAGCCCGCCCCACCAGCAGGGAGGGAGCCCGGCCTACCCACCCAGCACCTTTGCCTCCAAGGCGTGGCCGGGGCACTTGGGTGGGCCCAGGCATGTGGGCACCCCTAGGGCAGCAGGGGCAGCGGCTATGGCACCCCACACCCACCTGTGGCCAGAGGGGCTGGGAGGCGCACAGAGAGGGAGTGAGCGAGGTGCGGGAGGGAAGGATCCTGGGAGCTCAGGCAGCCCAGCTCAACTGTCCCCAGGCCTGCCCCTGCCTCCTACCTCAGCCACTGGAGAGTCCCCGCCAAAGCCAATGGCCTTAACCCCCAAATGGCCCACTCTAGTTTAGATAAAAAGTGATTTTTCTCAGGTATTGGGCAGATGGGGGGGGATGGGTGTATACCTACATAATGAGTGTGATGCATACTGTCTAGGGGATGGACACGCTTGAAGCTCTGAATGGGGGGGAAGGGCAATATATGTAACCTAAACTTTTATACCCCCATAATATGCTGAAATTAAAAAAAATACTCAAGGTGATGGATACCCCAAATACCCTGACTTGAACATTACACATTCTATGCATGTAATAAATACTCACATGTACTCCGTAAATATGTAAAATATTTTATATCAATTAAAAATGAAACAATATCAAAAAAAGTGATTTTCATAATTTTGGTAATCAGTTCGTGATTATGATAGACAGTTTTGAAAACATACAAAATAAAGTAAAAAAAATATTAAAATTCAGTTAAAATACATTAATTTGAAGGTTACTTTCCTCCACCCATTTATCTCAGAGCCATGAAGAGTAACAAAATCAACCAAAATTTGCTTGTTTAGTATTATACTACAAACATTTATATGCATGTATCTTGAGAAGAACTGCGAGTAATTATAGCTGAGTGACCATTCCTCATCATTAGGATGAGTTGTTGGCAGATGCCTGCCAATCCCCATTCTCTTCAGCTTTCAAAGAGTCTTGGGAAAGACTTTCAACACAGGGAATAGATTATGGAATATTTTAATACTTAACATATCATTATTACACTCAACTGGTTGCTGTGTTCCACTTTGACAGTAAAATGAAACTACTTGATCAATCTGTGCTTGAGAAACTGCCTTCCTATATAAAAAGAATTAAACAAGTTCTAGGTCCTATTGGATGCTAACCTGATTATTCTGACTCAATAGAATGTGTTCATAAAATTGGGTTTATAGGAATATAAATGCCTTCAAATAGATGTCCTCTTTGAGGTTTTCCATTATATTCATGCATTGAGAACATTATATATTAGGCAGCTCAAGAAATCATCACAGATTTTCAACATTCTTTTCTGAGAAAAATACTTCCACTTACTCAATATGAACAAAATTGATGCTGTTTATGCAGCTTTGTAAATACTTCTTTATCCTAATGTCAGAAACACAGAGCCTTCCTGAACAAAGGACGTTAAATACCTTGAAGTTATTATTTCAATAGTTCAAGGCCAAGTTACTGTTCCACATGGACTCCTCAGAGAGAAATGTCTCTGTCTGCAGCTCTGATCCCTTAGGTGAGCTGCATGGATTGCACTGTTGTCTTTTATGATCCTAAAGACATGGCTACACCTATCTCAGATCTGTATGCAATGTCTACCTCAGGGAATATTGCATGTCACATGATCTGTAATAAAAAATTAAGTGAATTTTAATTTTTAAAAACCTTTAAAATATTAGAAGCTAGTTGTTTGAAAAATAAACAGGCTATTTGAAATCGCCATTAGCAAATTAATGAGAACTTATGTTTTCACTTTACAAATGTAAAGAATTTGGAAATGATCATGCCCATCCTCATGAAAAGAAAAATGCTGAACAAAATTAAAATCACTGGCCTTTCTTGAATCCGTCAAGAATTGAGGTCACAGGACAAATCTCTACCATTTTATCGGGGGAGAAAGGAAAATCCAGAGCACTGTAGCCAAGATCTACAGTTTACTTCCTTCTTTGTCCTGCCTCTGATCTGGCATCTTGGCAAGGCAGGGGTGGAGGGTGATAGGAAACACCCCCCACCCCATCAGTAACTTCACTCAATGTACCTCTCCAAACCTAGATGTTATCTTTATTTGGTTTAAAATCAACTTTATTTTTCATTTAACTTCCCAAGATATCCTAAAAGGGAAGTTCTTTGAGGACTCCAAGTGCAAGGGCGGGGGTGGGGGGTGGGGTGGGGAGGCTTCCCCTTGCTGGGATGTGTCTTTCCAGCCCCTTTCCTGTCTTCACCCCAGGAAAGCCACTGGGCTCTCATCAGCACCTCCCTCCAGACTGGCCTCTAGGGGTCACATGGATGAATAAATAAAAAGCTGGTCCTCAGTTCTGTGAACTAAAATAAAATTTTGAGCCTCCTCCCCACCAGCTGACTGAAGGAACCCCCTTCTTGGCCAGGGGATACCCTAAAACTGAGTTACTAGCCTTGAGAGGGGAGGTCAGACCTGCCTCATCATGCCCCCTCCCTTCTTAGAGATAGCCTTTGTAACTCTCCCACAGGCCCAAGGCTCTGCAAGACAAACCTGCAGATGGTTGACTTACACAACAAACATATGGCTGGTGATTGGTCTCTGATTAACAGCTCCTGGTCTTAAAACATTCCAAGCCTTTAACAAAACTTCCTTTTTTTAGCCAATTACAAGTCAAAGAGTCTTTAAATCCACCTATAAGCTGTAACCCGTCCCTCCTTTGAGTTGTCCCATCTTTTGGGGCCAAACCACTGTATGTCTTCCATATAGTCATAAATCATGTCTTCCATGATTTATAACTTTACTTATAATTCCTGTCACCCTAAAATGTATAAAACCAAACCATGACCCAGCCACAGCAAATCCACTTGCTCAAGGCTTCTTGGGCATGGCTCTGGGCCATGGTCCTTAAATTTGGCTCAGAATCAATCTCTTTAAATTATTCCAAATAGTTTGGCTTCTTCTCTATTGACACTTCCATCCACACCCTCTTGTATTTTACTTCTCCATTTTTTCACAACTTGGGCAAGCGGATCCCGCTAAGTCCCAATATTAAATAGACCATAGGCTACATTTACAAGTCAGCGTTTATTGCTACCAGCATTAAACTATACCAAACAAAATGCCACACCCACGAGGCACGAGGCTACGCCCGCCCACACGAATCCCCTCCCACTCTCATGAAGTCACTCCCGCTCCGCACCAGGCCACCCTCAGTGTCCCCAACCCCCTGGCCGCCCAGACCGCAGACACACGAGAGGCGGAAGGTGCAGGATCTGGGTGACGCCGGACGCCCAGCCGCCCTGTGCTGTCTCGTCCCACAAGGGACTTCCTGGATGGCCGTGGAGGCACAGGGCGCGGGCGCCTGCTGGGTCCGCACCTCGCCGGCGCGGCACTGCAGCCCATCCTGCCCCACAGCCGCCTTGGCCCCGGTGAAAACCTCCTGGAGCGGCTCAGGTGGGCTCAGACCCAGGCCCCTCTGGGTGGGAAGCAGGGGGGCGCGGGCAGGGGCCTCTGAAGGGCCGCGGGCGCGTCGCCTTTGGCTAAGGCAGGTTCCACCCAAGGACAGCTGTGCAGCCGCCCACACCCCTTCCTAGTGTTCCAAACGCTTATTACCCCCCTTACGTGTGTGTTTAAAAGGAGGGAAAATAGCGGTCAGTGGTCTTTTTATTGAAATTGTTGGTTCACAAAGCTTTAGTAGAAATACGGACAATTTGAGAAATTCTGATGTCATCTGTTGCTTCGTTTTCAAAAAGACAGCAAGCAAAACACTAATAAGCAAAACTAAAGCATGTCAGTTCCTTGATCCCCTCTCTTCCTCTTCCTAGCATAATTTAAAAAGGCTTTTTAACTATACGTAGCATTTTGCATGATTTTGGACATTTGTCATTTTGGGGGTCTATGCCACAATTGAGTCATTCTTCCTTATTTCCACTTAGTCTTTTTTGTTTTAATTTTAACTTTTTAAAAAATTTTAGAATTTAGAATATTACTGAAGTACACACGTTTTGGTTACATAATTTGCTTTTGTACAGTTTAAGTCAAAGTTATAATGCTCTGCACTCAGTGTACATTGTACCCGTTAGGTGTGAATTTACCCATCCCCTCCCCCCCACCTACTTGATTTCCATTTACTTTTACTTCCATATGTGGTGATTCATTAATTCCAATTTAGTATGGAGTACATGTGCTGTTTATTTTTCCATTCTTGCAATACTTCACTTAGAAGAATGGTCTCCCATTCCATTCAGGTTGCTGTAAAGGCCATTATTTAATTCATTTTATGACTGTGTAGTATTCCATACACACACACACACACACACACACACATGCTCACATACATACTTTTTTTTGATCCACTCATCACTTGATGGGCACTTGGGTTGGTCCCATATCTTTGCCGTGGTGAATGATGCCATGATAAAGATACAAGTATCAGTATATTGTTTATAAAATGACTTACTTTCCTTTGGGCAGATCCCATTAGTTGGATTCCTGGATCAAATCGTAGGTCTACCTTTGATTGTTTGAAAAATGTCCATACTGTTTTACATAGAGGTTGTACTAACTTACACTTCCACCAGCAGTGTGTAATCATTCCCTTTTCACCACATCTACACCAGGATATAATGTTTTTGACTTACTGATAATGACCATTCTTAAAGGAGTAAGTTGGTCTCTCATGGTAGTTTTCATTTGCATTTCCCTGATGATTAGAGATGATGAGCAGTTTTTAGTTAATTTTTCAGTTGGGAGATTCTTTTTTTTTTTTTTTTTTTTTTTGAGACAGAGTCTCGCTTTGTTGCCCAGGCTAGAGTGAGTGCTGTGGCGTCAGCCTAGCTCACAGCAACCTCAAACTCCTGGGCTCAAGCGATCCTACTGCCTCAGCCTCCCAAGTAGCTGGGACTACAGGCATGCGCCACAATGCCCGGCTAATTTTTTTCTATATATATTTTAGTTGGCCAGATAATTTCTTTCTATTTTTAGTAGAGATGGGGTCTTGCTCTTGCTCAGGCTGGTCTCGAACTCCTGACCTTGAGTGATCCACCTGCCTCGGCCTCCCAGAGTGCTAGGATTACAGGCGTGAGCCACCGCGCCCGGCCGGGAGATTTTTTATTATTTATTCAATCTTGATTATTGTTCTGTTCAGGATTTCTGTCTTCCTGATTCCAGCTTGGAAGGTTGTATGTTTCCAGGAATTCATCCATTTCGTCTAGATTTTCTGGTTTGAGTGCATGGAGGTGTTCGCTGTAGTCTCAGATAATGTTTGGGATTTTTGTGGTATCAGTAGTACTATCTCCTTTTTCATGTTTGGTTGAGTGTCTTTGAATTCTCTCTCTTCTTTCTTGGTTAACCTAGCCAGTGGTCTGTTTATTTTATTTACCTTCTTAATGAACCAACTCTTCATTTCATTGATCCTTTGTGTTGTTTTGTGGTTGTAATCTCCCATGGTTCTACTCTGATCTTTGATATGTCTTGTCTTCTGTTAGCTTTTGGTTTGTTCTTGTTTTTCCAGTTCCTTGGGATGTGACTTAGGTTGTTCAGTGCTTGATGTGGCTCTTTTAAAGGAAAGGCATGAGCCTCACTGTCTGTGGAAGCCTGGGTACGATGAACAAGCAGTCAGAGGAGGGGCAGCTGCTCCCAAGTGCCCTGACTTGATTGTCCCTTGTGGACAATCCCCTAGCCAGCCTTGAGCAGGAATGGTCACAGCTTGGAAGCCAGAGTTAGGGGAGGGGAGGAGGAGTAGAAGGTTCCAAATGGGGGAGAGCTAGTACTTTGGTCTCCTTTGTCCTGAGGGGCCCTTGGACATGCTGCACTCTCCTCTCAGCTGGAAGTGGCCTGCCCTGAATGCCCAAGCTCTAGGAGTCCAGCGGTTCCTCTGAGACCCAACAATCCTCTAAGGCTGCTGTAGTTCTAGTAGGTGCTGGGGAACGTTAGGTATGGATCCAGTGATGTAGAGACCCAGGGGCTGAGGTTCCCTTGTTGGGACATCTGACAAAAAGCTGCCTGACCATGAAGGAAGGGAAATGAGCCACACCCACCATGCAGAATCTGGGCACAGGAAGCGTGGTGTTATTGGGGGTACAGCCCCCCTGTGAGCCCAGAACTGGCCATACCATGGCACACTCATGACAAATGCTCATGATTGGGAGCAGAGGTGGCTGTATCTGTAGCACTCATTGGTTGGAGGAGAGGAGTCCCTGTGTCCATGACCTTCCCAGGTTCAGGTGTTGCTTTTGTTCTGGAGTGGGAACACTCTCCTACGCTACAGACTTTGCTCTGCAACCATGGCCATATGCCAGGGGCTCTCAGGTGTAGGAGAGTGGGCGCACCTCTTTTCTTTCTCTGAAAAAGCATTTGTGGCACAGCCCCATTCCCTCAGGGTAGCCCACCCTACTGTTCAGAATGCCAGGAACACTGCTGCTCTCCTGTGTTCCCTGTTCTTTTGTGGTTGTCACAGGCCAGGTGGGTGATGGGCAATGTTCATGTGGGATCCATTGACAAGGAGACTGGAGCGCTGTGACTCCCTAGATAGGATAGAGGCACATAGTGGGTGCGCAAGCCATATCCCACCTGCCCCCTCGGTGTGCATTTTCTGGTTTCCGCCACCCTACTTCGTTAGCTTTCTATCTTCTAAATGTATCTTCAGTTTTCTTGACTGTTAATGTTTTCCTCCCATTCTTTCTCTTCTGGGCTTATATCTTTTTTATTCCTTTATTGTTATTTGTAGGTGTCTGAGAAGGCAGAGGAAATGATTTATGCACTCAGCATTCTGTCAGTATCTGAAACTCCTACATTAGGTTACAAGATAACAGTTTGAACCAGTGGACTTGGGCAGAAATGAGAAAAGTGAGACTTGGGCTTTAAAGTAGCGTTTATTTCCCTGGTCAGTACACACTTGGGGCCTTAGATCCAGGGCCTGACTTTCCCTCTGAGACGCTCCTCGTGATGATCATCTTCTCCCAAGCTCCACGACTCAGCCGTGTGCAGAGTGATGCCACTGTGCACCCTGAAGTCATTAAGCCTGTGGTCGTGGTGTCCTGGGTTGACCTAGGGAGGAGGATTGAGGATCAGGAAGAAGCCTGTGGGGACGTGGGAGGAGCTGGGTGTGGAGTCGATGGCCCCGGGCTTAAATCAGGCCCCACTCTCCTGATGTGCGGCTGCACTGTGAAGCGGAGATGCCAACGTCTACATCGTCTATATCGGGACATTGTTAGGTTGAAAGAGAGTGACCTACGCAGTTTGCTGTGCTCCCTGTCCCTCTGCCTACAGTGCAGGCCGCACCTGCGGACTCCCCCTCCTCCCTGCACTCCTCCCTGTACGGAAGCTCTGTGGGGGGGGGCTGTGTCTTAGTGGATCCCCTGCACCTAGATCAGTGTCCAGTGTGCACCAGGTAGTCAGTACACATTTGTTGAAAGAAAGAATGAATTTTTTGAAGGAGTCACACAGAGAACTGAGTGAAAGTGAATTCTCTCACATATAAATCTCAAGGATATACCTTCAGAAAATGTCACCAGGGGACGTGAGGCTGGGAGGTGCTCACTGAATGTGGCTTCCCAGTGTCCCAGCATTGAGTTTGGAGGTTCTCTGCCTGTTCAGGGTGAGGTCCTGGCAGGGAGCCCCAAGTTGGGTCTGATCAACCTTCTGACCCCAGCCACAGGTCTCTGAATCTCCAGCTTAGTTACCTCTTATGGTGGCACACTTTGGTTATACTTTCTTGCTATGCCCACAGCACCCTCTGACAGCATTGTCCCAGGTTTATAGTGACAAACAAGCATGGAGTACTAGCAGATCCTTTGCAACTCTAGAGTGATAACTGACCTGGGGGAACATGAAGTCTGTTTTCCACAAAATGTAGGAAGGTCTGAGGAGGAAAGGCCTGGCTGGGCCAGCCACACTTGTCCTTCCTGTCTTAGTGGGCCTGTCACGAGGTGTCCTGGGGGCTCAAATGTGGAACATTTCCACATGCATTGCACCCAGATGAGCCAGGGCTTTATGCCTTAAAAAAATGAACAATGGTGAGTTAATTTAATTTTGCTTTGTGATATTTTCTAAGTTGCATCATTATCTAATTTAAGTGATTTCCATCTTTACCCCAACCTACCTTCCTTCACAACCCTCCTTCTCCTCTGACAAAGATTCTCTCTTTGACCAAACTCCGCATAGGCTCATTGAACTCTTTTTCAACCAGGCCTGACTTTGGGAATTTAATGCTCAACTCCTTATTGTTTGATTTTAGAAAAAATCCTGCTAAATCAGTGCAACTGTGACTCCCACCCTCGATATTAGATCACCCTCAATATCCTCACTATCTGATCAGGTTCCCCATCCTCCACCTTCCCCCAGGTGAGGTCTGACCTCCCTGGCCTGCCTGCAGGAACAATCCAGTTAGCTGGAGTTTAGTCAGAATCTTCCCCTACCCTGATGTCTGTCTTGGTCACTTTCCGTCACTGGCCCCACCTTGCTCCTGGGCTGCCCCTTCCCACTCGCCCACCCTGTGTTCAGAGCTGAGCCCCATCTCCCTCCCTCACCACAACCCCATTGTGGTGACTGTGCCCTTCAGGATAGTTCCCCACCTGAAAGTCTGCCTTCTGGTTTTGGACAATCACTGGGTAATTCACTTATCATTCATATTCAGTAAGTATCATTGAATACTTTTTAAAATACTCTGCCATTATTCACTATAAGCTGGACTCCCTGTCTTTGAGTGGTTGTTTCTTCTCCAGCTCTCTGACCACACCTCTCCCTTTTGGACTCAGCCCCTTCTCGTGAGAGTGGTGGGAGCTCCACATGGAATGTTCCCCCTGTCTCCCGCAGCCTCCTCTCCCCGAGGAGACGTTCCTTATCTGAAGAGAAGCTGCCGCAGATGATCAGCTTATTTACCCTCCTCCTTACTGGGAACACCTGGACTTCCTGGGCCGTGTCTGTGTCTGTGCAGAGCCACATGCCCTCAACTAGTGTTCGAAGACAAGGCCAGACTCCTGCAGTAGGAATGAGATAGTGACAGGGCATGGGGAGTCCTCACACAGGGAGCACCCTGGAAAGTCCTTGGTGGATGCAGGCAGATGGAGTCCAGCTAGGGAGACACGGGACAACTGGTTGGTCCTAGGTGGGGCTGTGTGGCCTCCTTTGTATTCTTCCTCACCAGCTTGTAGGAGCCCACATTTATAGAGCACTTGCTATGTGCTAGGTAGGGACGGCCCTAAGCCATAATCCTCACAACAAACCTTCACTATTATCCTCATTTTAAGCTGGATGAACAGAGGCTAAAAGAGGTTGTGGTCACACAGCTAGAAAGTGGTGGAGCTGGGATTTGAACTCAGGCTGTCACTCCAGCAGTACCATGATTCAGTGATACACTGATGATGAGGTAAATGTAGCCCCAGCAGGAGGCACACGGTGCCACAGAAGCAGAAGGGATACGTGCCCAATTCTGTGTGATGGGGAATGGCCTGGCAGAAGTCCCTTAAGGCAACTCTATGGAAGAGGCGAGTCCTGAGCTGGCTCTCGAAGGATGAGTGGGACTTCCGCAGCCAATACAGGCAGGGGTCTGGAGATGAGCAGAAGAAGAGTAAATGAGAAGGCACACGGTTTGTAGATCCTGGTGTCTTGGAGGGGATGACGTTCCAATCCAGACAAGGAACAGTGTCTGCAACTTAACAGCATACACAAAATATACCAAATGTATTAAAAGCTAAGTGTGAAAAAGAAGAAGGAGAAGAAAGCCTTGTGGAAGAGTATAGAAGAATCATTGTTTTGTAGCAGGGTTGTAAAGGTTTTCCTAAGAAAAGCACAAAACCCAGGAAGCATAATAAAGATGACTGGCATACTTGATGACTGAAGAATGAAAGCCTTTGGTGTGATGAAAGACAAAAGCAGAGTTAAAAGACAAATGTTGCAGAAACATACTAAAACTGTCTATTCCAAATCCTGCACTTCTCCCTTAGTGAGAGGTGCTCTGTGTTACTTAGGGTGAGGATGCGCCAAAGACTACATGTCTCAGGCTCCCGTGCAGCTCGTCGTGCCCTTCTAATCAAATGAGGAGAGACTGTTACATTCTCCTTGTTTGGATAAGGGAGTAGAACTCAGAGACAGAGAGCGGCATTCCCAAGACCAGCCTGCTGACACCTGGTGAAGCAGACTCCAGCATCTGTCCTCAGCATCTTTATTTAATCACCATGGACAGTGATTTAAAAAAGTGCCTGTGAGGCAGGCACTGTTGTAAGAACTTCACAAATCGTAAGGTTGTTGTTGAATCCTTACAACAACCGTATGAGATACATACTGTAATATCTCTGTTTTACAGCAGAGAAACTGTCATAAAAGTGCTTCACACCTTACCCAGGGTCACACAGCTAGGAAGGGGGAGCCAGAATTCAAACCCAGGCCAGTCTTCTCCCTTCTCTGTCCTTCCGGCCACCACCTGTATTGCCACTGTGCTTCCTGGTGTTCACTGTGTAAAGGGCTCTGCGTCCCTCCAGTTCTTTGGTTTTCCTTCTGCGTCTCAGTGTATCCTTCCCTGGTCCCTGGGCAGCACGGGAATGAGATTCACAAACCTGCCTGGGAGCCAAGGTGTGAGGAAAAGGAGTCAGGCTTGGGGACCAGTGGTTACCCTGTGCCCTCTACTCTGGCCACATTGTTTTGTCGAGGCAGAGCATTCCGGCCTCAGAGGCTTCCAGACAGACATCACCTGGTAACTATGTGGGGAGCAGACCCTCTGTGCCAGGCCCTGTGCTGGGACCTGGGGGGAGAGCACCAAGTGACATAGACGTGGTCCCGGCTCTCCTAGAGCTCACCATCTAGATGACGGCAGAAAACACAATATACAGGGTTACAAATAGACTCGATGGTGAAACATGGGGACAAATGCCATGAAGAAAGGCGTGGCAAAGGGGCCTGAGGAGGCAGGGCAGCTGCTGCAGTGGGTGGTGAGAGAAGGCCTCCCTGGAAGCCATGCGGCCCTGGGAAGAGGCAGAGGGAAACACACCACACGCAGCGAGAGCAAAGACCCTGAGGCAGGAGTGAGTTTGGCCAGGGGAGCAGGGCAGAGAGTGAGGAAGGAGGTTGTAAGAAATGTGCATTAATGCCTTTTGCAACAATTTGGATGGAACTGGAGACCAACCTCCCTAATGAGTACAATGAACACTGTTTGGGTGATGGGCACACCTATAGCCATGACTGAAGCATTACAAAAGCGATCCATGTAACCAAAAATGTTTGTACCCGCTTAATATTTTTAAATATATCAATAAGAAGTGTTAGGTAGGAATCTATTTTTTTTTCCAAATGAATATCTAATTGACCAAGCATTAATTTATTTAAAAGATAGTCTTATCTCCAATGTTCTGCTGTCCTACTTTTGGCTTAAAGAAAGCATCCACATATGTGTTAGTCTATTTGTGGAATCTATTGTACGCCATTTGTCTTTTGTCTATTCTTTCAATACTACACTGTCTTAGCTACTATATTTTTGTAGTAAGTTCTGATATCTGGTAGGTAAGGAAAGTCTTGACTATTATTGGCCCTTTGAATTTCCATATAAATTATAATCAGCTTGTCAATTTCCCAAAATATATCTGTTGTGATTTTATTTAGATTCTGCTGAATCTAGGCATCAGTTTAAGGAGAGAACTTAAAAGGAAAAAAAAAAAACAAACAAAAAAACAAAAAGCATCTGTTCATCTGATGCTCTCATCTGGGTAGCTCTGGGTAAGTCTTGCC
The DNA here is from genome assembly GCF_041146395.1 of Eulemur rufifrons. NCBI lineage: Eukaryota > Metazoa > Chordata > Mammalia > Primates > Lemuridae > Eulemur > Eulemur rufifrons. Next base: position 6,330,308 of record NC_090986.1, read on the forward strand.
TTCTAGACTCTGCTGCCTTTCCCATTGTGGGGTAGAAGCCGCTGACTGAGGGGCTCAACCCTCAGAGCTGAGATGACAGCACAATGGAGGCCCCTCCCCCTTTTGCAGTGGACGGTCTTCCAAGGGCAGAAAGCCCCTGGCATGGTTCTGGAATCCCAGGTTGTAGAAAAATGGAGCCTGGGGAGAATTGGACCAAAACAAACAAATTAAACCAAAACACAGACAAAAATAAACCTGTGTCCCCATCTATTTAGAGCAGGGGCCTTGTGCCCTGTGTTGAGTTCTCAGGGGTCACCCTGTCTTACACTCACTCTAACCCAGGGCATAGCAACAGGAGTTACCCTCACTGAGGACAGAGTAGATGTTTTTACTCTCACTGTCCTCTACCTTCTCTGTCAGTGACCCTGCAGTTTACTCTGAGGTTCAAGACCAAGTTCCGTGGAGAAGCCAGTTACAAAGGTAGCGACCACGCAGGCCATCTGACCAGGCAGGAGAGGAAAGGCGCAGACTGTCTATGTAAAGGAAATGGTTAAAGGTGTCTCTGGCATCTGAAGAGGATTCACAAGATGGGGATGAAGGTGACATACGGACAGCAGTAAGATAACCAGGATGTGGTCATGGAAAAGGGGTCCTGTAACTCACCGAGGCTGAGTGTGGGTTTGCCACCGTCCTGCGTTCCCTGTGTCCGCCAGGTCAGGCTGCTGTGGGTCCACAGGCCTGGCCATTCTGAGGGGCACCAGGGCTGCCCCAGTAGGAGGGAAACCACCTCCCCAGGATGAGATTCGTGAATCAGATCATCGGGTGTGGCTGGAGGTGGGTGGGGTGGGGGACTAGAGTCCAGGGGACCAGAAAGCAGGGCTGGGAGGAGGAGTGGGGGCAGAGGCAAGGGAGCAACGGTAGCAGGGAGTCCAGCAACCAGGGCGGCGGCAAATGGGTGAGTGTTTGCAAGAAAGAGAGGAGGAGCTGGGCATGGTGAGTTTCAAGGTGGGGTGGTGGGGAGGAAGGACACGGCTCAGAGAGAGAAAACAGGTAGGGCAGAAATCAGAAAAGCTTGGGTAGAACTGAAGAACAGACTGATCATGAGGGGAGTGAGGAGAAATGGGAGGAAAGAGGGTTGGAGGGGAGTGAGGAGGAATGGGGGGAAAGAGGGTGGGATAATGGCAGCAGGGAGGAGACGAAGGAGGTGGAGGCTGGGGTTTGAAAAGGTGAAGTGGAGCTAGTTTTCTTGCCATCTTTGAAAGTCAGGATTGTAGTCAGTCACTGGTGATGAGTCAGTGCCCGCGAGTGACTGAGCTGTGCCCAGAAGTGCTCAGCATTTATCTCACAGCTGCCCCTGGCATCATCCCCTGACTGAATGCTCATTGTGACGTGCGCTTGCTCCTCCCTCAGGTCTAGTGAGGAGGCCCCACCGGCCTCAGAAATGTCCCTGTTTCTAGGTTTAAGTGTGATCACGGGAAGTAGCACAGGGAAGACATGCGGCTGTAGTGTTAGTGTCTGTCCTTGGTTTACCATGTGGCTTTGGCCCTCAGTAGGCAAAGACTGACCAGGGCTCAGGATATAGTCAGGGTTAGGGCCCAGCAGGGCGGTTCTGCAGCAGGAATTGGGAAACCGGGAAGAAGCCAGTGCCCCAGCCCCCTCAACTTACCACACTTTTCAGAGCTCCTTCCCATCATTTATATCCCTCCACAAAGAGAGATGTTACAGCGATCATACCCATGAGGACACTGAAGACCAGAGAGGTAATGACCACAGGCAGCCAGTGGGTGACAAAGCAGGTGGGACTAGAATTGGGCCACGAGGAGGGGCAGGTAGGAGGGAGCACAAAATGGCACAAAGCACTGAGCAGCAGCGTCACCTCCCATCCCTCTGGACAGGGTCCCATAGGGGATGCTCCAGAGCAGAACCTTCCTTTCATAGCGCGCCTCTTGTCCCTGGTCCATGGGTTTGATGCCTTACTCTTACCTGGAACCAGAAACCCAGGGCCAAAGCCGGGAGGGTGACTGCCCACTCCTGAGTGCCTAATGACTAGATTCGGGCTTTCTTGCTCACGGCCTGAGATGCCAGCTCCACGTCAGATGATTAAGGAGGCTCCTGGACCCTCCTTTTGTTGGATGTGGGACCCTCTCTGCTGCATTCCTGGCTTCTTTGATCTCTATCCAAATCATAAGCCCTTTTGATTCCCTATTGTCTACTGTACTCTTATTATCATTATATTCTGATTTTTCTCCTTTAGCACAACATCTTTTTCATTTCATACTTTACAACACTTTCATTTATAGTCTCTGGAAGTCTAGCTACTTGATTAGCAAACTCCCTTTACTTCCTTAGATTGCCTCTTTACTGACAGTTGCTTGCATCTCCTGGCTTGAACTGTAACCTGCATTTCCCTTCAGGACATTTATTTACTTAGATCTTAAAGAGAAGACTACTCATTCTCACAAACTCTGAAGTACTTCAGAAAGTGTGGTTTACAGACTTTCTGTGCTCCTTCCATGAAAACCATCATTCCTCCCTCTGTCTATTAGTAAATGTCTTGCTCCTTAGAATTTTGTGCTGCCCACCACCATGTCCTCGGCATTGCCACCTTCAGATCTCCTGGGTGCTCTGTGTGCTATGAAGACTTCCACACCCGTCTCAAGGTCTCATTCTTGAGTCCGTCATCCTGAGTCACTTCAGTGTGGCCACTTCATGGCCTGTCAATTGTTTGGCTTCTCCTTTCCTTGATTTTTTTTTTTTTACTTTTGATAATTCTGCATTTTAAAAAGTTATTTTATATTTAACTGCACATATTTATCAGGCATAGCTTTCATTTTAGAATTTTAAAATTTTGGTCATGTGACGGTAAAACCTACAAACTCACCCCTTTATGAAACACAGTTGGTCCAAGTTGTATTGCTTTGAAAAAAGGACCAGTTCACTTGGTTAAAGTATTTCCTAGTAAGCAATTTGATGAAGGCTGTGGACCAAAATTTTGGGTGAAACAGTTTGGTTTTAAAGAATCCCTTTTTAAAAAACTTCAAATGAGTTTAGGGTTCAATTTTCAATATTTAAATATTTACATTTTAGCTATGGTCTGAATTGTATAAGAAAATCTCCATGTAGCCTTGAATTTTTTTGTAACAGATCTCTCTTTTGTTTGCCAGTCTAGTTTGCCTGACTAATCAATGCCTGCCAGGAAGCATTTTAAGTAAAAATGGGCTTTTTATTTTTTATTTTTATTTTTTGGCTCCCAGATGGCAGACAAAGAAAAGTTTAAGCAGAGAGGAAATATATTATTACTCTGAGCTCAAGATTTGGACCTGTTGGATCTGGAAGTCTAACTTTTAAAATATGGGTCTAGTTCTCTCATTTTGGATAATTAATTCTACATTTAACTGTTCCATCCCCATAATCAATTGTTAGGCAAACTTAAATATACAATTCTGAAAAGTGTCTAAGTAGTTGGTTATCATGGAGCTGTTGTAACTTATACAGTTATTAATTTGAGAGCCCTTAAAGACTTTTTTTTTAAAGAACTTACCAGAAATGACATAAGAAGTGAATTTTATTTCAACATCAGTAGAAAAATCAACAGATTCAAAGTAGGCAGAAAAACATGTGCATATAGAGAGAACTTAGAAGACTCCACATGTTAACTGTTTGCCGATTTCTTTTAAAGAGAAAGTTTGAATAATGACTATTAGGCTTTGAAGGTTTCCTATGTAATTTGTTTATAAGTTTTAAAATGTGCATGAGAATGGGTCATAGTATGACCAGCTAGAGTGCCAGAAAACCTTGTCTTGCCTTAAAGGTTGAGAATCCCATTCTATTTCTTATTAATTCCCCAAGAGCAAAGAAAATCCAATAAATCTTGTCAGAGAATGTCAGTGGTTTGCATCAGTGTTTTAGATGGTGGCAAAAAACTTAGTGCCTTTTAATTAGCCATCCTGTTCCCACCATTTATAATCTTTCTTTTTTTTTTTTTTTTTTTTTTGCTCTGAGAAGATTTTTAGAAACATGAAAGGGAATAGAGCAAAGTCATTTATGGACACACATAACCAAACCAAAATGAAATCAAGATAATAATGTTCACCAAAAATATAACCCAGACATGCAGATCAAATGAAATACTAAATTAGATGCACAATAAGAACCAAAAGTAATTAACCAGAAGAGTCATGCCTCAGAGACAGAAAATAAATTCTGTAGAAATCAGAAGGATACTTTTCTCTATATCAGAAAGGACTTTCCAGAAATGACAAAAAGTCTTTTATCATTTGAGGAGGTATGTAAGGTTCTGTATTAATGGTGGCCTTATAACCAAATCAAATCTCGGGTAAAATAAAAAAAAAGTTATACCAAAAAGAGGGAGCATGCAGTCCAATCACCCCTTGGTCCACTGCAGGACCCCAAAAGGGAACTTCTGAGCCCCACTCCCCGTGGGAGCCTCTGTGTGGCGGCTCAATTCTGTCTGTAGCCATGGGAGGGGGAGGGGATGGGAGAAAAAGAGTCTGGGTAGAGGAAAGTCCACCCTCTGGTGGTTTCCAGTCCTCTCTCTGGGATGCAATCCATCCAGAATGACCAGGCTCTGAAGTCATGGAGAACACCCTGGGACCCACGGGACTTCTGTGGCTCCTACAGTCTGGGCTGGAGTTGAGCTACGCCTGTGTGGGATGCACAGGATGAAGCCTGGGGAGTTGAGGCCCCCAGGGGAGGACGAGGTGCCCTGTAGTTGTAGAAGCAGCAGGGCGCCTGATGTTTGACTGGAGTCAGTGGGATGGGAGGTCCCCTGGGGGCTCTGGGAGCCTGGTGTTCTGACCGCAGGAAGCTTCCTGCTCACTGGCAGCAGCAGTCTCTGGACTTGTGTGCATAGCAGGACTCTCCCGTTGCTCTGGAGCATGCGGACGGCAGGCTCACCCGGCCTGGAGGGCGAGTTCAGAGCTTGGGAGGCAGGGGGTGCTTAGGATCTGGAGGAGGGGACTCTGGCACTTAAGCTATCTGCCTCCTAAGCACCAGGGCCCCACAGTTGCAGGTGCGCAGGGCAGAGGACGCAACTCCCCTTGACCTGCCCCGCCTCCAAGGGCGGAGCCTGCCACGCCCGCAACCAGAGCCCCCGGGCAGGGGGTGAAGTGGCACCTGAAACCGTGCCGCCGAACAGGACCTCCAAGCGGGGACCCAAAAGGTGGCAGCCGACCAGACCTGGAGAGCAGGTGTCCGAGCCAAGCACTCAGGCAGGGGACAGCCAAAGCCAGGCCGGCGGGCAGAATTAACAGACTGCAAACTGTGTCCTCAGCACCAGAGTCCCGCAGATTCACGTCTGCCGGGCAGAGAGCTCGGCTCTCTCTGTCCCACCCAGAGCCGCCGAATTAGTGGGAATTAGTGGTCTCCGAGGGCAGAGCCCGCTGCGCACCGTTCTACTCCCGTGCCCTCGTCCCGCTGACCTCCAGGGGTGAGGTGCCCGTCTCCAAACTCCGGCGCACAGTTTCTGGAAGCCCCGCTCAGACCGGTCCCTCCCCAGCCCTGTGCGTCCCGGCACACAGCACCCGAGAGGTCAGCATGTCTCCCGCTGTCGTCTGCTCTCACAGAGCCTGCCGTCCCTGCCACCGCTGCACCGACTTCAGGCGCGTCCCTGTCTGAGCGGTGGGGAGGCCTGTGGGGGCGGTGGGCGTCCTCGCCGGGTCGGTTCACCGGCGCCGCCTGGCGAGCGCGGCCCTCAGGCGAGCTCTTCGCTACCGCGTTTCTCGCACTCCCCGGTCTTTGTGAATGTAGCTCTGTCACCTTCGTGTCCAGCGCTGCTGCTCTGCGAATTCACAACGCTGTGTGTGGGGTGAGCGACCCACTCTGTAGCCGTCCCTGCTCTTCACCTCCTTTTCTGGGAGCGGTGAGCCACAAGGCCACCACGAACTGCCATCTTTTTCTTGAGTCCCTTTGTTGTTTTCTGACTTATTAATAATGGCCATTCCGACAGAGGTAAGGTGATATCTCATTGTGTATATAATTTACATTTCTTTGATGATTAGTGATGTTGAGCATTTTTTCATACCTTTGTTGGCCATTTGTATACTTTCTTTTGAATAATGTCTGTTCATGTCTTTGGGCCACTTTCTAATGGGGATATTTGTTTTTTCTGGCTTATTTGTTTCAGTTCCTTGTAGATTCTGGATATTAATCCTTTGTCAGATATACAGTTTCTGAATATTTTCTCCCACTCTTTAGATACCTTGGTATATACTTGTCTATTTATTCTGTTAATTATTATTATTATTTTTGCTATGCAGAAACTTTTTGGTTTAATTAAGTACCATTTATTTATTTTTGTTTTTATTGTATTTTCTTTTAGAGTCTTAATCTTTTTTTTTAGTTACTTTTTTATTATTATTTCAGCATATTGGGGGGTACAAAAGTTTAGGTTATGTATGTTGCCCTTGTACCCCAGTCCCGCCGAAGTCAGAGCTTCAAGCGTGTCCATTCCCCAGAGAGTGCACATCGCACTCATTATGTAGGTATACACCCATCCCCTCCCCGGCCATCAGCCAAACACCCAATTGGTGGTGTTTCCAAATGTGCACTTAGGTGATGATCAGAGAAACCAATTTGCTGGTGAGTATATGTGGTGCTTATTTTTCCATTCTTGGGATACTGCACTTAGTAGAATGGGTTCCAACTCTATCAAGGTGAACGTAAGAGATTCTATATGACCGTTATAGCTGAGTAATACTCCATGGTATACATATACTACATTTTACTAATCCACTCATGTATTGATGGGCATTTGGGTTGTTTCCACATCTTTGCAATTGTTAATTGTGCTGCTATAAACATTTGGGTGCAAAAATGAACAAAAGGACAGCAATGAAGCATAGTTCAAAAATGTCATGTGCCTGTAATCCAACCCCCCCCCCCAGGTAGAGGAGTGGGGGAGGAGTTCAAGGCTATAGTGCCCCGTGATAGCACCTGTGAATAGCCACTGCCCTCCAGCCCAGGCTACAAAGCAAGACCTCACCTATAAAAAACAAAGCAAAATAAAGTACATTATGGTGGAAATGGAAGGAAGCCTTTGATAATGATGCCATGAATACATGTTTGAAGAAATACAAAGGAAGACATGATCCATGTTAAATAATAAAGCAGACCATAACTGCACTACGAGATTAGATTGTACATCTGTCATATTTTAATAAACTAGTTAAATACAATTAATGTTGTAACCCCTATTTACATAAAATAAAGACAGATCAGCATATGATTATCTTACTGACACCAAGCAAAAGAATTTGACTAAATCCACCTTATGATTAAAACCCTAAATAAACTAAAAGATGAAAAGAACTTAAATGACCTGATAAAGGGTATCTACAGAAAATCTACAGTAAACATCATACTTAGTGGGTAAAGAATGAACATTTTCCTCATAAGATTGGGAATAGACAGAAATATTCACTTTTCCCACTTTTAGTTAACATTGTCCTGGAGGATTTGACTAAAGAAATCATGTAAGAGAGAAAAAGAAAATGAGGAAAAGGACTCCAGAGTGCAAAGCCAAGATATTGCCTTTTAATACCAAAGAAATAATCAAATATATTAAAAAACTCTGGAGTAATTTACTAAAAATCTACTCAAAGTAATAAAGGAGTTCAGAAATGTTGCCAAATATGATATTAAGATGCAAATATTGATGGTATTTCTATACACTAGCAATTAACATTCTGAAAACATAATTTAAAACATATCTTTTTGGCAACAAGAACAAAATGGAAAGTATTAATTTACCAGATTTCAAACTACACTACAAAGCTGTGGTTATTAAATCAGCTTGGTACTGCACAAGAACAGGGACACAGACCAGTGGAACAGAACTGAGAATGCAGATATAAAACCATCCTCATACAGCCATCTAATCTTTGACAAAGCAGACAAAAACATACACCTTATTCAATAAATGGTGCCGGGAAAACTGGATAGCCACATGTAGAGGACTGAAACTAGACCCACATCTTTCACCTAAGAGCACATTTAGGAATAACATTAATCAGGTATTGAGCAGATGTGGGGGGGGGGATGGGTGTATACATACATAATGAGTGCAATGCGCACCATCTAGGGATGGACAGGCTTGACGCTCTGATTCGGTGGGGGTAAGGGAGACAAGGGCAATATACGTAACCTAAACTTTTGTACCCCCGTAATATGTTGAAATAAGGAAAAGAAAAAAAATAATGGAGATAAAGGGAGGATGAACATCTTGCTCAGTTTTCAGAGTAGGAGGGAGAGGATGCAAGTGGCTGATGAAAATGTTGGCTCCACTGGACATGCCGTTTGGGTAAAAACAGAGAGAGAGAGAGATGGAGTGAGATTCAGTCAGAGAACAGCCTCAAATTTTAAAATGTTAGGAAGAAGCAAAATATGGTATTCTAGGAATTGATGGCCAGTGTTCTCTTAGCATGTGACAAAGAACCCTGAGGTTGATGAGAAAGAGAAGACACTAATGGAGGAAATTAAAGAAGCAAAGTGTTAAAAGGTGACTCTTCCATTTGAATCAGAGAACAGAATGTGAAAAGGAACATTTAACACAGGGATCTTCATGCAGTGGTGCCAGTCACGTCACATGGAACTCCTGGAACTGTGGGGTTGAAACCACGCACGGCAGTCAGTTGGGCCAGCTGGCTCACACACGACCACGTAACTATGTTTTCCCCTCTTGTGGCAAGTAGAGTTATGATCTCTTCCTCTGTCTCATATTTTTGGGCTGTCATCTTTACCTCATTAAAATAACATGTTTTGCAAACTTGGGCTAATGGTATTAATAAGTGGAACTAAGTGGGTCTGGCTCCCCCCATCCTTTTGTAGGGGTTATGGGAGATAAAGCCTCAGTCTCCTGCATAAATAGGGGCACTTGAATTGATGACCTCAGAGGTTCCACTTACATATAAGTGTCTACTGGCCTTGGTTCCCCATTAGTGACCCACTGTGCTCTGAGACCATGGGAAAATACTTTCCACTCCCTGGGGGTACTTCGAAGCAGAGAAAGGTGTGCTGGACTCTGAGCCTGGCATCCAGGGAAAATACCAGTCCCTGCTGGGTCCTCAAGGTTCTCATTTAGAAGTGGCAGGGAATCATTGCCCCGGCTGAGGTGAGGTTGCCTTATGAGGGGACTGCACACCCCAGGAGGTGGAGGCACAGAGGGGACAAGAGAGGCTTCTGATGTGTCTAGCTTCCCGTGGAGCCTGCAGAACCTGCCCTTTTGACCCCTGGTCCCTGGAGAGCCTAAGGACTCCCAAAGGCATGTGCCTGCTTTGTTCTGTGATGCTCCTGCCTGGGGCTGCAGGGCAGTTCTGGCCACCGTGGTGTGGCATCCTCCTGTGTTCCTGGTGCCCACAGAGCTTGGCTGTTGCAGCTGAAGCCAGGGAAGAGTCATGCTGAGGCCATACTGGCCATCTTCTGCCTCAGACCCCACTTGCACTTCCTGTCATGATCAACGAGCTCCTCATGATGAGGTGGTCAGGAGCAGGAAGGGGCTTTGAGGTCCCCCACTTATTCACCCAGCAGCTCTGCCTCTAGCACTGACCTGTGCCAGGTGCTCTGATGGATGGGCCCAGCATGTCGTATGGAAAGTGACCAAGTGTTTCCTCCCCCATTTCCAGGAGCCCGCAGTGTGAGGAAAGCTGTATAAAAATGCTAGAACAAGTACATAGAAAAGAGCAAGTGCTATAGTGAAAGTAATGTAGGATGTTGGGAGGGAGGGCTGGGGAGTCACTGCATGGGGGAACCCACATGACTCACTGAGGTGACATTAATGTCATAACCAGAATGACAGTAGGGAACCAGCCCTGCACAAGTCTGGCAGCCCAGGGGAGGCCCATCCTGGCAGGCCTCATCTCTGATCCCCTCTGGGCAGCCCACACCCTCCCCATCACCATGTGCTCGGGGAGCAAGAGAGGAGGGGACCCTTCCTGGACAGGAGCAGGTTGTCGGGTGTTGGAAGCCTGGTGGGTCTGTCAGGTTTGTAGCTCAGGTCATGGCTGGTGGCAAGGAAGGGTATGCAGTGGGAACCACCTTTGTCTGCTCATATATTAATCCCAAGACTTCAGGCTGTCATCTGGTTTCTTCCCTGGTTGGAGGTCTATGCAGATTATCCTATGTGCCTGGTCTGGGGAGCAGAATTTCTATTGGGGGTGTTGCCATGTTGGGACAGGCAGGCAGGACATTGACACCTCTTGGTCCAGCTGCCAAAAACTCTCTTTGCAGAGCTCCATGGAGGACATCGACGAGAAGCCGTTTGATGACCCAACTTCTCCATCTCCATGCATGAAGGGCAGGTGCCCCAAGCCACCAACCATGGCCAGTGTTGGGCGGGGTGAGAGGACTTCCCACTTGAGTGACCCACAGTCCCCTCCCAGAGGAACCTGGCTTCCATTAGTCCCATTGGCAACTTTGTTAAATGCAAAGTCCCTGTTTATATACTGGCAGAAATATCAGAGAAAACCTTTTTGTGATGTTATCACCTTATACAAGGCCATGAGTATCTGCAGGCCTGCACATTAAGGTGAAGTGGAGGCTGAGAGGTGAGGGACTTGTTGGGTCAGAGGAAGGGGTGAGGTTACATTACTTTCACTATAGCACTTGCTCTTTTCTATGTACTTGTTCTAGCATTTTTATACAGCTGTCCTCACACTGCGGGCTCCTGGAAATGGGGGAGGAACCACTTGGTCACTTTCCATACGACATGCTGGGCAACTCCTGAGTTGCCAGGCAGCTCCTGAGTGACTGAGCACTTTCTTTCTATCCCCCAAGGCATCAGTTTCCCTGTCTGTCAACAGAGGTGGTTGGCACAGAAGGTCCCTGAGGCTCAGTGGCCATGTCCCCTCCTCTACAGCCCAGAGCCTAATGTGGGCCCAAGTGCTGTTTTGTCCACATGCCCTGCCCCTGGTGGCCCTGGCAGTAGTACAGCGTGGAAGGGAGAAGGCATGGGGTAGTATTCAGCTAGGGGACTTTCCTGATGGATGTTGGCTGTCTTCTTGCATACCTGAAACTGTACCTCTTGAATGACATCTCACCATTTCCCTCTCTCCCTAGTCTCTGGGAGCCACTGGTCTACTCTGTTTCTTTGAATTTGACATTTTTAATATTCCACATAAAAATGAGAGCAAGCAGTATTTGTCTTTCTGTGCCTGGCTATTTCACTTAACATAATGTCCTCCAGGTTCATCCATGTTGTCAGAAATGGCAGGATTTCCTTCTTTTTAACACTGACTTTTTCATTGCGTAACTACACCACATTTTCTTTATCCATTCCTCCCTGTCAATGGACATACAGGTTATTTCCATGGTTTGACGTTTGTGAATAATGCTGTAATGAAATGGGACTACAGATATCTCTGGGACATACTGACTTTGTTTCTTTTGGATATATGAATATACACCCAGAAATGAGATTCATGTGTCATAAAGTAGTTCACTTTTTAAAATTCTAACCCACACACTGTTTTCCATAATGGCTGTGCAGTTTACATTCCAACCAACACTGTACTCTTTTTTCTCCACAGCCTTGCCAACATGTGTTACCTTTCTTTTTTATGATAGTACCCATTCTAATATGTGTGAGGTGATAACTTATTGTGACTCTGATTTGTATTTTCCCGATAATTAGTGTGGCTAAACACCTTTTTGTATACCTGTTAATACAATTCTTAACAATACGTGGACTAACGCAGAAATCTCAAAAGAGATTTAAAAAATATTTTGAACTAAATGGAACTTCAGATTAACAAATTTTGTAATAACACAGACAAAGCAGTGTTGGGTTGGAAATTTATACCATTAAATTCATGTATTAGGAAAGAAAATCTGAAATCAACAATTTTCCACCTTAGGAAAACAGAGGAAATAGAACAATTTAAGTGTAAAGCTAGTATAAGAAAAGAAAGTCTTTTAAAACGAAGGAGTCAGTGATGTTGAAAACGTGAAAGCAATTTTAAAAATCTGAAAAATCACAACTGGTTATTTGAAAAGACCAATAAATTTACAACCTTTAGCCAAGTTACCCAAGAAAAAATGAAACATCACAAATTATCACATGGACATTAGGGTGAGGAGAGGGGATGGGTGTATAACTACATGATGAGTGTGTTGTGCACCGTTGGGAGAATGGTCACGTTTGAATATTCTGACTTGGGGGGATGGGGGTGGGGGGAGGAAATGGGTGTATAACTATATGATGAGTGCATTGCGCACCATCTGGGGAATGATCACGCTCAAATGTTCTGACTTAGGGGGATGGGGTGGGGGGAGGGGATGGGGGTATAACTACATGATGAGTGCAATGTGCACTGTCTGGGGAATGGACACGCTTGACGTTCTGACTCGGGGGGATGGGCGGGACATGGGCAGTGTATGTGGCCTGAACTTTTGTACCCCCATGATGATAAGCTGAAATTAAAAAAAAAAAATAGAATCCTACAGGAACTCTATTTCTTCCTGATTGAGCCTAGGCAGTCTGTATGTTTCTAAAAATTTGTCCATTTCCTCCAAGTTTTCAAGTTTATGTGCATAGAGGTTTTTATAGTATTCATAGATGACATTTGGTATTTCCGTGGTATCAGTTGTAATTTCTCCTTTTTCATTCCAGATGGAGTTTATTACAGTCCTTTCTTTTTTTCTGCTTCTCATTAATATGCAAGAAACATGTCAATTTTGTTTATTTTTTCAAAAAACCAACTTTTTGTTTTATTAATCTTCCATATAGTTTTCTTTGTTGTTGATTTCATTTAGTTCTGCTCTGATCTTGGTTATTTCATTTCTTCTGCTGGGTTGAGGGTTGGTTTACTCATCCTTTTCCAGTTCTTTGAGACAATGTATTGGCTTATTGATATGTGATTTTTCTGTCTTTTGAATGTAGACCTTTATGGATATAAATTTTCCTTTCAGGATTGCTTTAGCTATGTCCCACAGATTTGGATAACTTGTGCCTCCTTTATCAATTAGTCAAAGGATCTTTTGATTTCCATCTTAATTTCCTCTTTAACCCAATAATCATATAGCAGAAGGTTGTTAAGTTTCCATGACTTTGTGTAGAGATTAGAGTTTCTGTTGGAGTTGGTTTCTAATTTTATTCCACTGTGGTCTTAGAAGATGCATGGTATAATTTCTGTTTGTTTTTTTTTTAAATGTGTTGAGACATGTTTTGTGGGCTAGGATATGGTCAGTCTTGGAGAATGTCCTATGAGCTGATGAGAAAAAGGTATATTCAGTGGTTTTGGGGTAGAATGTTCTGTAAATGTCAGTCCCATTTGTTCTTGAGTTGTGTTTAAGTCCACTGTTTCTTTGATTATTTTATGTTTGGAGGATCAGTTTTTTCCATCAGACGGTTGTTGAAGTCTCCAACTATTACAGTGCTGCTGTTTATCATTTTGTTTAGATCAAGCAAACTAGTACAACCTCTGTGGAAAGTAATATGGAGGTACCTCAAAGAGCTACAAGTAGAATTACCATTTGATCCAGCAATCCCATTACTGGGCATCTACCCAAAGGAAAAAACACACTGAATAAAAAAAGATATCTGCACTAGAATGTATAAAACAGCACAATTCACAATTGCAAAGATGGGGAAACAACCCAAGTGCCCATCAGTACATTAGTGGATTAATAAAATGTGTTGTATGTACACCATGGAGTTCCACTCAGCCACAAAAAAACATGGTGATCTAGCACCTCTTGTATTTTCCTGGATAGAGTTGGAACCCATTCTACTAAGTGAAGTATCCCATGAATGGAAAAACAAGCACCACATATACTCACCATCAAATTGGTATTAATTAATCAACACGTAAGTGCACATATAGTAATAACATTCATCCGGTGTCAGGCAGGTGGGAGGGGGGAGGAGGGAATGGGTATATACACACCTAATGGGTGTGGTGCACACCATCTTGGGGATGGACACACTTGGGGCTCTGACTTGGGTGGGGCAAGGGCAATATATGTAACCTAAACATTTGTGACCCATAATATGCTGAAATAAAAAAAAGAACACTACAAACATCTCTAGGGCCATGAATTGAATATCTTACCTGAAATTGTTATATCATCTCAATGAATTGACCCCTTTATCTTTATCATATAATGGGTGCCTCCTCCTCCTCCTCCTCCTCCTCCTATTCCTCCTCCTCCTTCTTCTTTTTTTTTTCTTCTTCCAAATCATTGGTATTGAGTGGCTGATTGCCTCAGGGATTCTGAAGTTGTATGTATTAGTTTCCTGTGGATCCTGTAACAAATGACCATAATCTTGGGATTTAAAACACAGGAATTTATTTTCTCACAGTTCAGGAGGCAGAAGTCTGATACAGGCAAATGTACAAAATATAAACATAAAATACATAACATGGATGCAAATATACTGATAATTACAATACAGCAGCAATTTTGTCAAATATATTAAGAGGTCATTAAGGGAAAAATGGCTGAATTCTACCACAGCTATATTTCATTTGAACTACTGTCTTTGACAAGACCTGGTCTTTCAATATCACAATATTTAATCTTTCCTTCCTATCAAATCATAGACAAGTAATGCCAAAATCACATTGCTTTACTCCAATGTATTTTTAAATATCATCTCTTTCTCAGAACATCTATTTACATTTTCCTTTTGCTCCTAAATAATTCTCTCTTATTTTAACAAATCACAGCTTTCTGAAAGCATGTAGGAAATAGATTGAAATACTGGGAATCCACAAAATGTACGTGAAACTTAAATATTTTTGGTATCCAAAGTGGCAAACTTATGCAGCTCTGGCTTGTTAATGAGATAGTATATTTAGGCAAAAAAGGCAACTGGCCACACCCCTCGGCAGCACCCTTGGGACACTGATATGAAGGAAGCCCATGCAGCCAGACTAGACCATCTTTTTTTTTTTTTTTTTTTTCATCTTATTGTTATGGGGGATACAGAATTGCAGGTTACATACGTTGCCCATGTACCGCCTTTCTCCCCAACAGACTAGACCATCTTTTCTCCACCCAAAGAGGGGCATTAAGAGGATGGTGCTCAGAGAGGATGCAGATCCAGCCTGCTGGGGGCGTCATTATTTTTATCTCCTGTAAGTAGGTCATGAAAATCACTTAATATTTAATAATTTGCCTATGAAGTTTGAGCTTCAGAATATCCACAGTTATTGCACTGTCTGTGTACTTCACTAATGAAATCCTCTCTGTTATCCATCCTGCACTCTGAAGAGCCAAAACATGCCAGCTGATATAATCATCAGGTTAAAACTAGTAATAAACTGTGAATTCTGTCAAATAAATGATTTGGCTGTTACTATTTTATTTGTGACATAACAGATTGATTAATCATTTCAGTAATGATCTTTCCTGGGGAAAAGATTTACAGTTTTAATGTTAAGTTTTGGCAATAGGGGTCAGAAAAGTACAGAATGGAATATAGTGGGTACTGCTCTAAACTGCTCTAAATGTACCGTGATTACTCAATGAGTTATTGATGAGACAAAGGAAGGGTATATGTGTGCCTTCTATTAGCATTGCAAAAGGGATCCGTGTGATTTAAAGTAAAGATGTCACAATTTTACCACCATTCTAAATAAGAGATGAATAGCAACAGAAGAAAGACAGTTTGAAATTATGTGGCTTTCTGAAGCCACAGTGAAGGAAGAAAAAGAAACTATTTATTTTTCAGGGTACTAAATTTTCTTACTCTTAACTAATCAATTTTGAGTCTCAAACCTCTTTTTAATGACATTGTAGATGTTTCATTTACAGGATGATTTAATTATTTGTTTTTAATTTAACCACGCATTGTATCCACGGTTAATTTTTTAGGAATTATTGCAGATAAACCTTTTCTGGACCTTTTAAACATTTAAATTAGTGCCAAATTATCTCACTGCTATAATATGTAAATATTGACTATTATTTAATAAGCATGTAATTTAACATCATATCAGAGAAACATAATTACTACTTATTTTATTGGACATATTTAATTGGTTTTCTATTAAATAGCCCAGATGTTTTTTTTTTTTTTTTATTATTTTTTTATTATATATATATTTTTTTTCAATTTAGTTTTACAGAATCGAAGAGTCTAACAGTATATCTTGTTAGATACAGTATGTCCTCATAATGTATACATTATTTCTTGTACAATGATATGAAATAATATGGGAAATATTCATGATAAATTATTAAGTGAACAGTGCAAGTTAAAAACAATAGTTTCATATTTTTTTCCCCACCCCCCCTTTCCCGAGTCAGCACCTTCAAGTGTTACCACTCCCCAAACGGTGTGCAATGCACTCATTGTGTAGGCATACCCCCATCCCCTCCCCCACCCCCCACCTCAGTCTGATGTCCAATTGGTGTCATTCCCAGATTTGTATTTAGGTGATGATCAGGGAAACCAATTTTCTGGTGAGTACATGTGATGCTTGTTTTTCCATTCTTGGGATACTTCACTTAATATAATGGGTTCCAACTCTCTCCAGGAGAACCATAGAGATGTCGTATCTTCATCATTCCTTATAGCTGAGTAATATTCCATGGTATACATATACCACAGCTTACTAATCCAATCATGTATTGATGGGCATTTGGGTTGTTTCCACATCTTTGCTATTGCGAATTGTGCTGCTATAAACATTTGGGTACACGTACCTTTGTTATAGAATGATCTTTTTTCCTTTGGGTATATGCCCAGTAATGGGATTGCTGGGTCAAATGGCAGGTCTACTTGAATCTGTTTAAGATACCTCCATAATGCTTTCCACAGGGGTTGCACTAGTTTGCAGTCCCACCAGCAGTGTATTAGTGTTCCTGTCTCTCCACACCCACGCCAACATGTGTTGTTTTGGGTTTTTTTGATAAAGGCCATTCTCACTGGGGTTAAGTGATATCTCATTGTGGTTTTGATTTGCATTTCCCTGATGATTAGAGATGTTGAACACTTTTTCATATGTTTGTTAGCCATTTTTATATCTTCTTTTGAAAAATTTCTATTCATGTCCTTTGCCCACTTTTTGATAGGGTTGCTTGATTTTTTCTTGCTGATTTTCCTGAGTTCTAAATAGATTCTTGTTATCAGTCCTTTATCTGATGTGTAGTATGCAAAAATTTTTTCCCATTCTGTAGGTGGTCTGTTTATTCTCTGGACTGTTTCTTTGGCTGTGCAGAAGCTTTTTAGTTTAATCATGTCCCATTCATTTATTTTTGTTGCTGCTGTGATTGCCTTGGGGGTCTTCTTCATAAATTCTCTGCCTAGGCCAATGTCTGTAAGAGTCTTTCCTACATTTTCTTCTAGAATTCTGATTGTATCACGCCTAAGGTTTAAGTCTGTTATCCACCGTGATTTGATTTTTGTGAGAGGTGAAAGCTGTGGGTCCTGTTTCATTCTTCTGCAAGTGGCTAACCAATTCTCCCAGCACCATTTGTTGAATAGGGATTCTTGTCCCCGGAGTATATTCTTTCCCGCTTTGTCAAAAATTAGGTGACTATATGAGGATGGTTCTATATTTGGATTTTCTGTTGTGTTCCACTGGTCTGTGTCCCTGCACTTGTGCCAATACCAGGCTGTTTTAAGAACCACGGCCTTGTAATATAGTTTGAGGTCTGGCAAATTAATACCTCCCATTTTGTTTTTATTGCTTAAAATTGCTTTTGCTATACGGGGTCTTCTTTGATTCCATACAAATTGTATAATTATTTTCTCTATGTCTGTAAAGAATGATGTTGGTAATTTAATAGGGATTGCATTGAATTTGTAGATCACTTTGGGTAGTATAGACATTTTAACAATGTTGATTCTTCCGATCCACGAGCATGGTATATTTTTCCATCTATTTGCAAGTTCTGCTATTTCTTTTCTCAGTGTTTCATAGTTTTCCTTATAGAGGTCCTTTACCTCTTTAGTTAGATATATACCTAGATATTTTATTTTCTTTGTTGCTATTTTGAAGGGTATGGAGTCTTTAATTTGGTTTTCCGATTGACTGTTATTGGCATATATAAATGCCTCTGATTTGTGTATATTAATTTTGTAGCCTGAGACTTTGCTGTATTCGTTAATCAATTCCAGGAGTCTCTTGGTTGAATCCTGGGGGTTTTCCAGATATAACATCATATCATCAGCAAAAAGTGAGAGTTTGATCTCTTCCTTCCCTATTTGGACTCCCTTGATTTTGCTCTCTTGCCTGATAGCTCTCGCAAGGACTTCCAATACTATGTTGAAAAGTAATGGAGACAATGGGCAGCCCTGTCTGGTTCCAGTTCTAAGTGGGAGTGCTTTCAGTTTTTCCCTATTCAGTATGATGATGGCTGTGGGTTTGTCATATATGGCTTGTATCATTTTTAGGTAGGTTCCATCAATGCCTATTTTGTTAAGCGTTTTTATCATAAAAGGGTGTTGAATTTTGTCAAATGCTTTTTCTGCATCTAATGAGAGTATCATATGATTTTTGTTTTTGCTTCTATTTATGTGGTGAATTACATTTATAGATTTACGTATGTTGAACCACCCCTGCATCTCGGGGATGAAGCCCACTTGGTCGTGGTGGATTACTTTTTTGATAAGTACTTGGATTCGATTTGCTAGTATTTTATTGAAAATTTTTGCATCTATATTCATGAGGGAAATTGGTCTGTAGTTCTCTATTTTTGTTGAGTCCTTTCCAGGCTTTGGTATTAACGTTATATTGGCTTGGTAGAACGTGTTGGGGAGAACTCCATCCTTCTCAATATTGGAGAATAGTTTATGTAGGATGGGCACCAGTTCTTCTTTGTATGTATGGTAAAATTCAGGTGTGAACCCATCTGGACCAGGGCTTTTCTTTTTGGGAAGGTTTTTTATTGCTGTTTCGATTTCAGTTCTTGATATTGGTCTGTTCAGGTACTCTATTTCTTCCTGGTTGAGCCTGGGAAGACTATGTGTCTCTAAAAATTTGTCCATTTCCTCCACGTTCTCCAGTTTGTGTGCATAAAGATTTTTGTAGAATTCATAGATGATATCTTGTATCTCTGTAGCATCGGTTGTGATTTCTCCTTTCATGTTCCTAATGGAGGTTATTAGAGATTTTACTTTTGTGCTCTTGGTTAGTCTAGCCAGAGGTGTGTCTATTTTGTTTATCTTTTCAAAGAACCAACTTTTTGTTTTATTAATTTCCCTTATAGTTTCTTTGTTGTCCTTTTCATTTAGTTCTGATTTGATCTTAGTAATTTCTCGCCTTCTGCTGGGTTTGGGATCGTTCTGTTCTTCTTTCTCCAGCTCTTTGAGTCTATTCGTTAGGTTGTCTATTTGCATGTTTTCTGTCTTTTTGATATAGGCATTTATGGATATGAATTTTCCTCTCAGGACTGCTTTAGCTGCATCCCATAGATTTTGATAAGTTGTATCTCCATTGTCATTTAATTCAAAGAAATTTTTGATTTCCATCTTGATTTCTTCTTTTATAGAATAATTATTCAGGAGAAGGTTATTTAGCTTCCATGACTTTGAGTAAGAGTGAGGGTTTCTGTTTGTGATCATTGTTACTTTTATTCCGCTGTGATCTGAGAAGATGCATGGTATAATTTCTATTTTTTTGAATTTTTGAAGACATGATTTATGTCCTAAGACATGGTCAATCTTAGAGAATGTCCTGTGAGCTGATGAGAAGAATGTATATTCTGTGGACTTTGGGTAGAATGTCCTATAGATGTCAGCCATGCCCATTTGTTCTAGCATTCTATTTAGGTCCATTATGTCTTTGTTTATTTTCTGTTTAGAGGATCTGTCCTGTACTGTCAGTGGGGTGTTAAAGTCTCCAGCTACTACAGTATTATTATCTATCATCTGGTTCAGATCTAGTAGGGTTTGCTTTATGAATCTAGGTGCACCTAGGTTGGGTGCATATATATTGAGTATAGTCATGGCTTCTTGTTGAATTGTGCCCTTGACCAGTATGTAGTAGCCATTTTTGTCTTTTATTATTTTTGTTGGTTTGAAAGCTAAGTTATTGGAAATTACGATTGCCACACCAGCTTTCTTTTCGTTACCGTTTGCTTGAAATACCGATTTCCATCCTTTTACTTTCAGTCTAAATGCATCTTTGCTCGTTAGGTGGGTTTCTTGGAGACAGCAGATACTTGGCTTGTGCTTTTTTATCCATTGGGACAGTCTATGTCTCTTGAGCGGGGAATTCAAGCCATTCACATTTATTGAGAAAACTGATAAGTGAGACGGTTTTTTGTTCAGCTTGTTGGGTAGAACTTCATTGCAATGTTTTCTCTCCTGAGCCATTGTGGTATCTGGAATTTGATCTTTAGCTCTTGAGTAGTTTTACATTCGTGGATCTTTCTTGTGCTGGTCCGTGTGTAACTCTCTTTTGAGTACTTCTTGCAGGGCTGGTCTTGTCTTGGTGAATTCCCTCAACCTTTGTTTATCTGAGAATGTCTTGATTTCTCCTTCGTATAGAAAACTTAGCTTAGCTGGGTACAAGATTCTAGGCTGGGCATTATTCTGTTTCAGAAGCGTGAAAATGGAGCCCCAAGCTCTTCTTGCTTGTAAGGTTTCAGCTGAGAAATCTGGCGTAATTCTGATGGGTTTTCCTTTGTAAGTTACCTGTTTCTTTCTCCTTACAGCTCGGAGAAGGGACTCTTTAGTGGATATTTTGGTCAGCCTGATGACTACGTGGCGTGGTGTTTTCCTATTTGCTATGAATCTCCCAGGGGTCCTTTGAGCTTCTTGAATCTGTATGTCTAGAGTATTGGCAAGGCCTGGAAAATTTTCCTCGATTATGTCTTCAAATAGCTTGTCCAACCCTTGCTTATTGTCTTCTTCACCCTCAGGGATGCCAATAACTCTCAAGTTAGGTTTCTTCACATAATCCCACATTTCTTGAAGACTCAGATCATTTCTCTTACTTTTTTGATCTATCTCTGTGACTGACTTATTTAGTTGAAAGGAGTTATCTTCAATTTCTGAAATTCTTTCCTCTGTTTGATCTACCCTGCTTTTGAGACTTTCCACAGTGTTTTGTAGCTCTCTGAGTGAATTCTTCATTTCTAGGAGTTCAGTTTGGTTTTTCTTCAATATTTCAATTTCTTTAGTGAATTTTTCCTCCAAATCCTGAATTTTTTTTGCATTTTCCTTGTGTTGTCTGTCCATTGATTCTTGTATATTATTTAGCTTGTTTATGATCCATAATTGGAATTCTTCCTGTGACATGTTGGTGTTTTGAGTCTGGTTTGTGTCAAATGGTTGAGAGCCGGTATTTCTCTTTGGGGGTGAGCTTTCTGTTTGATTCTTTGTGCTTCCTGTGTTTTTTCGCTGGGCCCTTCCCATCTAGATTAATCGTTGGATCTTTACTTATAGATTTAGTCTGGTTAACAGCACTCTCTGTGCTCTATTCTTAGGCTGTGGAGTAGTCTAGGTATATTGCTTCCTTTGGCAAGAGGGGAAGACTGTTGTGAATTGATTAGAAATTTTTCTATTTCAGTTGGGGGACTGCTTCTGATGGGTCCAATCCTAGAGGATTGGAGTGATCCAAGACTGCTTTGGTGAGTTAGGACACTGTGTTGTAGTCTTTCAGAGGGCAGGCAGGGTCCACACTAGTAGTGGGCCAAAATTCTCTTTGTTTGTTTGTTTCCCTTTGGTTCTTCCTCTATAGGGGTGGTTTCTGTCTCTATCTGCAGGAAAAATACTAGTTGTGGGGAGTGGATGGTGCCCTCGCTCGCTCAGCGCCCCATTTGCCGCAACTCCCACAGGCAAAAGTCTGCCTTGGCCCAATGTCCCCAGGGACCAGGCTCCACACTCTCGCTTCTGGAGAAGTAGTCAATGTTTAGACGTGGGTGGGGACCCTATATAAGGTCTGTGGACCTGGGGAGGGGGCCGTCCAGGGAGCCTCTTGGCACCCTATTGCTCCGCAGTGACTTGGCTGTGGGCCCCAAGATGGCTATTGCGCACCCGTAGATCGCCGGCGTTGGGAGTGACTACTCAGGTTCCGGTATGTACCAGAGGCAGGGGCCTGGCCCGTTCCCAAGCTCAGCGTGGGTTCCCAGTTAGAAGGCAAAAAGAGAGAAGAAATAAGGAAAAAGAAAAAAGAAAAGAAAAGAAAAGAAAAGAAGTGAAAAGAAAGAACAGAAGGAGAAGAAAAGGAAAGAGAAAAGAAAAGGAGAAGAGAAGAGGAAAAAAAGAAAAAATAAATAAATAAATAAATAAAAATAAAAAAATAAAAAAATAAAAAATAAAAAAATAAAAAAAATAAAAATAAAAAAAAAACAAAGACAAAAACAAAAACTAAACTAACAAATAACACAAAGAGACCTAACCCAGAAACAGCGAAAACACAAACACAAAAGAACAAAAACAGAGCTACACAACACCACAACGCATCACTAAACGAAGGGATACACAATTCTGAAGTATACAGTTCAGCGGCTCAATGATCGTGTTTTTGCGCCTTAGCGCAGCTCCGCCCCTTCACGCCGGTTCCGTTGGTTCCGGAGCGGCAACTCAGTGTTTATTTTACGTCTTAGCGCAGCTCCGCCCCTTCACGCCGGCTCCGTTGGTTCCGGAGCGGCAACTCAGTGTTTATTTTAAGTCTTAGCGCAGCTCCGCCCCTTCACGCCGAATGCCGCCGGCGGAGATGGCGCGGGCCCAGAGACCAGCGGGGGGCGCCGGGGAGAGAGAGCTGCTGGGCACCTTATGGCTCCCGAGCGGTTCCGACTTTGCTTTCAAGATGGCGCCCGCAGCGCTCCGGGGTCGGAGGGGGACCGGCTCCCCGGCAGGCAGAGACCAGGGACCGTCGCTGCCGGGGGGTTTGGCGGGCAAAGCCGCCGGGGGCCACCGGCTGAAGAACCACCGACAAAAGTAGCGCAGAGGTACAGCGCAATTCGCTGATCGGGGATTGATCGTGCCCCTCCCCCCTGGCACAGGTCCGTCCCTTCTCGCTAAGGACTGTCTCAGCCGAGACTTCCCAGGTTCCAAGCTATTCTCCCGAAAAAGCCTCCTGTCTGCAATGCCCTACGTCTCGCTCGGAGATTCTGCTCTGGCTTGCGAGGGGGTCTCCAAGCAATTGGGGGTGGAGGTCAGTGAGGAGCGCAAGCCGCTTTTCCTAAAGACTGCCCCCGCCCCACCTGGGGGCGGGCGCAGCCGCCTGCGCTCCGCTGGCTACTGTCTGTTCCGCGCCTTCCGCAGAGTTCCGCGATCTAAATTTCTGTTCACCTCAGACCTCACTTGCTCTGTTTGTCCCACGCTGATTCTCCGTGGATTCACACCACTGTTCCTGTGTGGGAGCGGTCCTCTAGCGTTGTGGCAGGTCTGGATCCACGGTTCGTCGCCGGAGCGCAGATCCGAGCAGTCACCGCCACTCCGCCATCTTCCAGGATCTCCAATAGCCCAGATGTTATAACATGATGACCAGACAATTCGATCCATAAAACCTAATCACTTTTGTACATTTATTTCACCTAAAAATAAAAATTAAACAGATACTGCCTTGTCTGACCCACATGGGGAGTATAAAAAAGTTAATCTCTGAGAAATAGAAAATAGAAGAATGATCACCAGAGGCTGTGTAGTTTGGGAGACAGTGGCTAGGCATGAGGAAAGACTGATCAGTGGGCACAGAGTGACATGACAGAGGAGAGATCAGTCCTGGCACTGTATTGCACAATAGGGTGACTATGGTTAATAATACTGCACTGTAATTTCTAAAATAGCTAGAAGGGAAGATTTTGAGTGTTCTTACCACAAAGGTGAGATGAATGTATGAAACAATGGATATCCAAAAGCCCGGATCATTACACTATGTATACATATACCAAACCATTACACTATACCAAATAAATATACACATTGTGTGTTAATTTTTAAAAATTTTAAGTGAAAAAGAAAACAATGATACCATTCATATGGTTTGACTAGTAAGTAAAAACAAGATAGACACAGAAAAATATTATATATTATATAATATCTGTAATAGGTGGAATCTAAGGGGGGAAAATTGAATAAATAGAAACTGAGAATGGATTGGTGTCTACTAGAGGCAGGGCTGGGGGTAATGGGGAGACAAAAATATTATAAATACCATCTATCTCACTTAAAAGTTATGAGCTAATGATAACAAATTTTAAAAAAATCAATTAATCACAAGTAAAAACATCACAACAATTTTTTTTTAGATAAGTCCCATCTATGCCTATTTTGTTAAGCATTCTTATCATAAAAAGGTGCTGAATTTTTTCAAATGCTTTTTCTGCATCTATTGAGAGGATCATATCATCTGTTTTTCCTTCCATTTATGTGGTGAACTACACCTATAGATTTACATATATTGATCCATCCCTGTGTCTCTGGGATGAAGTCCACTGGGTCATGATGGATTATTTTTTTGATATGCACCTGAATTTGGTTTGCTAGGAATTTATTGAGAATTTTTGCATCTATATTCACAAGGGATATTGGTCTGTAGTTTTCTTTTTTTGTTGTGTCCTTTCCTGGTTTTGGTAGCAGGGTGATGTTGGATTCATAACATGTGTTGGGGAGAATTCCTTCCTTCTCTATGTTGAGGAATAATTTCTGCAGAATAGGCACCAGTTCTTCTTTGTAGGTCTGGTAAAATTCGGATGCAAAACCATTTGGTCTGGGGCTTTTATTTCTAGGAAGATTTTTTTATTAAGGTTTCAATTTTGGTACTTGATATTGGTCAGTTCAGGAATTCTATTTCTTCCTGATTGAGCCTAGGGAGGCTGTGTGTTTCTAAGAATTTGCCCATTTCCTCTACATTTTCCAGTTTATGTGCATAGATGTTTTTATACTATTCATAGATGATATTTTGTATTTCTGTGGCATCAGTTGTAAGTTCTCCCTTTTCATTTCTTATGGAGCTTATTAGAGTCCTTTTTTTTCTACTTCTCGTTAATTTAACGACAAATCCACAGCCAACATCATACTGAATGTGGAAAAACTGAAAGAATTCCCACTTAGAACTGGAACCAGACAAGGTTGCCCTCTATCACTGCTTCTATTCAATATAGTACTGGAAGTCCTAGCCAGAGCAATCAGACAAGAGAAGGAAATCAAGGCCATCCAAATGAAGAGGTCAAACTATCTCTCTTTACTGACAATATGATCTGACCTCTAGAAAACCCTAAAGATTCTGCCATGAGACTACTGCAATTGATAAACAAATTCAGCAGAGTATCAGGTTACAAAATTAATGTACAGAAATCAGTAGCATCCCTATATGCCAACAACAGTCAAACTGAGAACCAAATCAAAGACTTAATACCCTTCACAATAGCAACAACACCAACAAAATATACCTAGGAAAATATTTAAGGAGGTAAAAGACCTCTACAGGTAGAACTATGAAACACTGAGGAAGGAAATAGCAGAGAACATAAATAGGTGGAAAACCATACCATGCTAATGGGTTGGCAGAATCAACATTGTTAAAATGTCTATACTGCCCGAAGTGATCTACAGATTCAATGCAATCCCTATTAAAATACCAACATCATTTTTTGAGGATCTAGAAAAAATAATTCTGTGCTTCATATGGAACCAGAGAGGACCCCGTATGGCAAAAGCAATCTTATGCAAAAAGAACAACTTGGGAGTCATCAATTAATAGACTTCAAACTATACTATAAGGCTATAATAACTAAAACAGCATGGTACTGGCACAGAACAGAGACATAGACCAAAGGAACAGAACTGAGGACCCAGATATAAAACTGTCCTCATATAGCCTCATCTAATCTTTGACAAACCAGACAAAAACATGCACTGGGGAAAAGAATCCTTATTCAATAAGTGGTGTTGGGAAAACTGGATAGCTACATGTAGAAGACTGAATCAGGATCTGCATCTTTCACCTCTCACAAAAATCAACTCAGAGTGGATAACAGACTTAAACTTAAGGCGTGAAACTATAAGAATTCTGGAAGGAAATGTTGGGAAAACTCTTATAGACATTGGCATAGGCAAAGAATTTATGAACAAGACCCCAAAGGCAATCACAGCAACAACAAAAATAAATAAATGGGACCTGATCAAATTAAAAACCTTTTGTACAGCCAAAGAAACTATCATGAGAGCAAATAGACAACCTAAATAATGGGAGGAAATATTTGCAAGTTACATATCTGATAAAGGGCTGATAACTAGAATCTATATGGAACTCAGGAAAATCAGCAAGAAAAATCAAATAACCCTATCAAACAGTGGGCAAAGGACATGAACAGAAACTTTTCAAAAGAATATAGACTAATGGCTAACAGACATATTAAAAAATACTCAACATCTGTAATCATCAAGGAAATGCAAATCAAAACCACAATGTGATATCACTTATCTCCAGTGAGTATGGCCTTTATTAAAAAGTCCCAAAACAATAAATGTTGTCATGGTTGCGGAGAGATAGGCACATTCATACACTGCTGGTGGGACTGCAAACTAGTACAACCCGTGTGGAAAGCAATATGGAGATACCTCAAAGAGATACAAGTAGATCTACCATTTGATCCAGAAATACCATTACTGGGCATCTACCCAAAAGAACAAAACCCATTCTATATAAAAGACATTTGCACTGGAATTTTTATAGCAGTACAATTCACAATTTCACGGATGTGGAAACAACCCAAGTGCCATCAATCCATGAGTGGATCAATAAAATGTGGTATCTGTATACCATGGAGTCCTACTCAGCTATAAGAAACAATGGTGATATAGCTCCTCTTTTATTATCCTGGATAGAGCTGGAACCCACTCTACTAAGTAAAGTATCCCAAGAATGGAAAAACAAGAACCACATGTACTCACCATCAAATCGATATTAACTGATCAACTCTTAAGTGCACATATAGTAATAAAATTCTGTCAGGAAGATGGGATAGGGGATAAGGACATGGGTATATACACACCTAATGGGTTCAGTGCACACCATCTGGGGGATGGACACGCTTGAAGCTCTGACTTGGGTGGAGCAAGGGCAATATATGTAACCTAAACATTTGTACCCCTATAATATGCTGAAATTAAAAAAATCACAGTAAGAAAATATATTTCCTGAACTAAGAGGTCATTTATTTAAGTTGTTGAAATTATTACCTAAAACATATAAAACTGTCTTGCATGATTTAAACAGAAGAATAATTGAAATTGCTGTATTTTTATGCTATATATGTTTACCTTATCAAAATATAAAATCTAACACCTGTTATCAAACATCTCATTAAATATACACAGCTGAAGTGAGTGGCAGCAGCACGGTGGGCACAGCTGCATGAACAAATGAGCAAAATGGGGTGTCCATGCAAGGAAATAATATTTTCCTTTAAAAAGGAGGGCACACTGACACAAGACACAACAGGGATGAAACTTAGGACATTAAAGAAGTGAAATAAGCCAGTCACAGGAAAACCAATATTGTATGATTCCATCATATGTGGTTCCTAGAGTAGCCACATTTATAGAGACAGAAAGTAGAATGGTGGTTGCTGGGACTGGGCAGGGGAAGAATGTTCAATAAGTACAGAGTTTCAATCAGGGGAGATGAAAAGACTTTCATAGATGGATATTGCTAATGGTTGTGCAAGAATATGAAGGTACTTTATTCCACTGTTCTGAATGTACACTTAAAAATGGTTAATATGGTAGCAAAAATTAATTTTTTTTTTTTTTTTTTGAGACAGAGTCTCACTCTGTTGCCCAGGCTCAAGTGAGTGCCGTGGCGTCAGCCTAGCTCACAGCAACCTCAAACTCCTGGGCTCAAGCGATCCTCCTGTCTCAGCCTCCCGAGTAGCTGGGACTACAGGCATGCACCACCATGCCCGGCTAATTTTTTCTATATATATTTTTAGCTGTCCATATAATTTCTTTCTATTTTTAGTAGAGATGGGGTCTCGCTCTTGCTCAGGCTGGTCTCAAACTCCTGAGCTCAAACGATCCACCCACCTCGGCCTCCCAGAGTGCTAGGATTACAGGCGTGAGCCACCGCGCCCGGCCAGCAAAAATTAATTTAAGAAACTTGCCCAACACCCTACAGTTACTAAATTACAGATTGATTTGTTTTGTCCAAGTACAGAATCAGATCCTGTGTTTATTTAAAAGTTTGGCATTTAGTCAATCACAATTTTTTACATTTTGATTTTTTAAAATATTGCAATGAATATTTTTTTATTTTAGCTCATTATGGGGGTACAAAAGTTCAGGTTATATATATTGCCCATGCCCCCCCAATCACCCCGAGTCTGAGCTTCAAGCGTGTTGATTCCCTAGACAGTGCACATAGCACTCATCATATAGGTATGCACCCATCCCCTCCCCCACCCCCATCCCCCCAGCCCCCCAGTCAGAACTTCAAGCGTGTCCATTCCCCAGGCAGTGCGCATCGCACTTATCAAGTAGGTATACACTCATCCCTCCCCCCCACCCCCACCTCTGTCCGATACCCAATTGGTGTTATTCCCAAATGTACACTTAGGTGATGATCAGGGAAACCAGTTTGCTGGTGAGTACATGTGGTGCTTATTTTTCTGTTCTTGGGATACTTCACTTAATAGAATGTGTTCCAACTCTCTCCAGGAGAACCAAAGAGATGCCATATCGCCATTATTTCTTATAGCTGAGTAATATTCCATGGTATACATATACCACATTTTGCTAATCCATTCATGAATTGATGGGCATTTGGGTTGTTTCCACATCTTTGCCATTGTGAATTGTGCTGCTATAAACATTCGGGTGCAGGTGTCTTTTTTATAGAATGACTTTTGTTCTTCTGGGTAGATGCCCAATAATGGGATTGCAGGATCGAATGGTAGGTCTACTTGAATCTGCTTAAGGTATCTCCATATTGTTTTCCACAGGGATTGCACTAGTTTACAGTCCCACCAGCAGTGTATGAGTGTTCCTGCCTCTCTGCATCCACGCCAACATGTATTGTTTTGGGACTTTTTATTAAATGCCATTCTCACTGGAGTTAAGTGATATCTCATTGTGGTTTTGATTTGCATTTCCCTGATGATTAGAGATGTTGAACATTTTTTCATATGTTTGTTAGCCATTCTTATATCTTCTTTAGAAAAATTTCTATTCGTGTCCTTTGCCCATTTTTTGATAGGGTTGTTCAATTTTTTCTTACTGATTTTCCTTAGTTCTAAATAGATTGTTGTTATCAGTCCTTTATCTGATGTGTAGTATGTGAAAATTTTTTCCCATTCTGTAGGTTGTCTGTTTACTCTTGTGACTGTTTCTTTGGCTGTGCAGAAGCTTTTTAATTTGATCAGGTCCCTTTTCTTTATTTTTATTGTTGCTGTGATTGCCTTAGGGGTCTTGTTCATAAATTCTTTGCCTAGGCCAATGTCTGTAAGAGTCTTTCCTATATTTTCTTCTATAATTCTGATAGTTTCCGACCTAAGGTTTAAGTCTGCTATCCACCATGATTTGATTTTTGTGAGAGGTGAAAGCTGTGTGTCCTGTTTTAGTCTTCTACATGTGGCTATTCAGTTTCCCCAGCACCATTTATTAAATAAGGAATCTTTTCCCCAGAGTATGACAAAATAGGCATAGACGGCATCTAAAATAGGCATCTAAAAATAGGCATCTAAAAATGATACAATCCATATATGACAAACCCACAGACAACATCATACTGAATGGGAAAAAACTGAAAGCATTTCCACTTCGAACTGGAACCAGACAAGGCTGCCCACTGTCCCCATTACTTTCCAACATAGTATTGGAAGTCCTTGTGAGAGCTATCAGGCAAGAGAGCAGAATCAAGGGAGTCCAAATAGGGACAGAAGAGATCAAACTCTCACTCTTTGCTGATCATATGATGTTAGATCTAGAAAACCCCAAGGATTCAACCAAGAGACTCCTGGAATTGATCAATGAATTCAGTAGAGTCTCATGATACAAAATCAATACACACAAATCAGAGACATTCATATATGCCAATAACAGTCAAGCGGAGAACCAAATTAAGGACTCAATACCCTTCAAAATAGCAACAAAGAAAATAAAATACCTAGGAATATATTTAACTAAGGAGGTAAAGGACCTCTATAGGGAGAACTATGAAACACTGAGGAAGGAAATTGCAGAGCATGTAAATAGGTGGAAAACCATATCATGCTCATGGATCAGTAGAATCAACATTGTTAAAATGTCTATACTGCCCAAAGTTATCTACAGATTCAATGCAATCCCTATTAAATTACCAAGATCATTTTCACAGATATAGAAAAAATAATTTTACGCTTTGTTTGGAACCAGAGAAAACCCCGATGGGAGGTATTAATTTGCCAGACTTAAAACTATACTACAAGGCTTTGATTATAAAAACTGCTTGGTATTGGCACAAGTGCAGGGACACAGACCAGTGGAACAGAACAGAAAATCCAAATATAAAACCATCTTCATATAGCCATCTAATCTTTGACAATGCAATGAATATTGATTGATTTTTTTAAGTGTTTAAAACTTGATCAATTCTCAGCAATGAGCCAGATTGGAAAAATGGAGATATAGAAGTCCTCAAGTCAAGAAAGTGAGTTAGGAGCATTTTGACGTCCTTCATGAAAGTGATACTGAGGGTATAACCAGAGATTTCATGTATTTACCATGTATAGAACATGCATGTGAGAGACAGGACGGTGTGGAAATCACAAAGTTTTGGAAAATGCAGAATGTAGTTGGCAAGAAGAAGGTATATTTCCATGATGTTTAAATCTACTTTTTTTGGTTAACAAACAAAACCCCCAAGAATTGTGCTTCCAGTACAGTGATGATGCCCAAGCGATGCAGTCAGGGGTCAAGTGAGCCTCTCGCATGGCCTTGCCCGGGCATGACTGGCATTTTAGTGGAGGATGGGTATGTGATGTGGGGACAATGGAATGCCCATGGAAGAGAGGGACTCCTTCTGCCATGTAACTATGTTATTAGACCATATCCTTGAGATTAGCATCCACAACTCTGCAGCTACAGCTGCGGAATATAGAACAGTTAGGGATAGAACAGCTGTGTCATATCTGAGATGAGAACCTATAAAGATTTCTTTTTCTTGGTACTAAAGAAGAAATTTATCTATGTTTATAGCTGAGTAAAGAACTTAGTTTTATTTTCTCTCCTTTACCCAATAAAGGTTGTATTTGTGGACTGATAAGAAACAGTCTCATTACAACAAAGTAACTTTGCACAGTTAATGAAAGTGTGCATTTAACATTATACATTCACATTGCAAAATAAATAAATGAATAGAGATATCCAAGAAAATCGTTACTGTTTTCAGTGTATAACTCTGCGAAGTTGAACTAAATGTACTACAATTCCAAATTGTTTTGCTTCTATTGGTAGACTCAGTTCTTCCAGTTCCTCAACCTGAGAATATAGGTCCTCTTATTTGCAAACTAAAAATGTCTTCTGGATTAACCCATGTCAGGGAAAACTATCTTATTTTGGTAGGTTTTAATGAAATTTGATATGTTATAGACCAGTAATCATCATAATGAAATATATAGGTTTTATATACTTAAATATATTGATTTAATTCACTTTCTAAAGATACAAACTATGCATGATGTAAGACAAGCACAAATAAAATGACATTATGTGCATTGTTCCCTCCTCACTTATGTTGGTAGCAGATAAAGCAAAATCACACTCTCATGTTACTTGTGATTGATCAAGAACTGGTATTTATTATGCAGATTAATCAGTATTTAACCTGAGTATTTATCATGAAATTCTTGGAGGTGAGAAAAAGTTGACCTAATTTTATGTGCAAATCTAAACATTTTACAAATGGCAGATGAAGGGTTTGACATAGATTTCATTATTTTCACACAAGTATATTTCAAGAAATATGTAACTCAAATGGAGCACTATGAATGATGACAACTCTCTCATCTATTTCTCAATGTGCACTGTCACACTGGTAGAAATTATGGATAAGAGAAACACCAGCTCAGACTTCATTTCCTAGGACTCTTTAAGCACACAAGACCCCACCTTGCTCTCTTTGCAGTGGTGCTGACAATGGCCATCACTTCCCTCCTGGGCAACACCTTCATGCTTCTCCTGATTCACCAGGACCACCGGCTCCATACGCCCATGTTCTTCCTACTGAGCCAACTCTCCCTCATGGACGTGATGCTGGTTTCCACCACTGTGCCCAGAATGGCTGCTGGCTTTCTGACAGGCAAGAAGTCCATCTCCCCCACTGGCTGTGGGTTGCAGATCTTCTTCTTCCTCACCCTGGGTGGTGGAGAGTGCTTCCTCTTAGCAGCCATGTCCTACGACCGCTATGTGGCCATTTGCCACCCACTGAGATATCCCGTCCTCATGAGCCGGCAGGTATGCCTGAGAATGACTTTGGGGTCTTGGTCCCTGAGGGCAGCTGATGGGCTCGTGCAGACTGTCACTACCCTAAGCTTCCCATCCTGCAGCACACTGAGATCGATCATTTCTTCTGCGAGGCTCCCACGCTGGTGCGTTTGGCTTGTGCGTATACGTCTGTCTTTGAGTATGTCATGTACATCTGCTGTATGCTGATGCTCCTGGTCCCCTTCTCCCTCATCCTGACCTCCTACAGTCTCATCCTCGCTGCTGCTCTCCACATGTGCTCCACAGAAGCCCTCAGGAAGGCCTTCACCACCTGCTCTTCACATTTGGCTGTGGTGGGACTCTTTTATGGAGCTGCCATTTTTATTCACATGAGACCCAAATCCTACAGGTCAGCTGCTCATGATAAGGTTGTGTCAGCCTTCTATACCGTCTTCACCCCTATGCTGAACCCCCTCATCTACAGTCTGAGGAACAGCGAGGTCAAGGGCACACTGAGAATGTGTGTGGGTCAGTGTGTGGCCTTAAAGCATGAATAGGAGTACACTTATTTGCCCCAACATTCAAGGCTGTACAAAATGATTGTGTGGGATTCCATAGAGAGAAGGTATATATACATTTTTACATCTATATCTAGTGTGTGTTTCCGTGTGTGTGTGTGTGTGTGTGTGTGTGCTTTGCCCTGAGTTGCAGATGAATCTTCACACTCTGGGTTCATTTAGTGAACTGTCATTATCAAATAAAATGTTGATTGATAAAAATTTTTTTATCTGTCTTCAGGTCAGTGGTCTCAAAAAAAAGAATGTTGCAAATCTTTACTCCTTAGTAAAATGTTTCTATGCCACACTCCACAATAAATATTTTTTCAAAGAATGAATCAACTATTCAAGCAATTTTGATGATTAGCTGTTGCCATTTGTTTCAAATGGAGGTATAGTTCACACACAGTAGAATGCTCACATCTAATGTGTTCCCTTCAACCAGTGTCCCCAAGTCCCTGCACTGGCAACTCACATCCGTCATCAAGAGACACAACTTCCACCACCTCAGAGAGAACCTGCACGCCCTTTTCCAGGGAAACCCACACCTAAGATATAGCCACCGCTCTCATCTTTATCCCCATTCTTTAGTTTGGGTTTTCTTAAAATTTTGTATCAATAGAATCAACAGTAGGTTTTCTTTTTCATATTTTGTTTTTTCTCTCAGCTTAATATATTTCTGAAGATTCCTCACATTTTGTAATTGATTCATAGTTTGCTTTTTATTGTTATGCAGCATTCCATTTTCTGAATATATCGCTGTTGGTTTATCATTATTTTGCTGATGGACATCTGGGCTATTTTCATTGTGAAGCTATTATGAATAAAACTGCTATTGACCTCCTTTTTGTGATCATGTGTTCTTATTTCTCTTGGTAGCTGTATAATGAAATTTTTAGTTAGCTGTTTTCAAAGTGATTGTTTAATTTTACATTCCCACCAGCAATTCACAAAATTCTAGTTTCCCCAAATATTATCAAACTTTTAAAAAATTTTATCAATTCTAGTGAATGTAGTAGTAACCTATTTTGCTAAATTTGTATTTTTCTGATTACTGCTGATGTTAAGAACTATTGCATTAGTTTATTGCCTGTCTTCTTTTGTGAAATATCTATTTCAGTCTTTGAAAATAAGCACCTCTCTGTGTTCTAAAGCAAACACAAGTTTGTGATTAACAAATAGAAAATATATGACTTTTTTTTTTTTTGAGACAAAGTCTCAGTCTGTTGCCCGGGCTAGAGTGCCATGGCGTCAGCCTAGCTCACAGAAACCTCAAACTCCTAGGCTCAAGCGATCCTTTTGCCTCAGTCTCCCATGTAGCTGGGACTACAGACATGCACCACCATGCCCAGTTAATTTTTTCTATATATTTTCAGTTGTCCAGCTAATTTCTTTCTATTTTTAGTAGAGACGGGTGTCTCGCTCTTCCTCAGGTTGGTCTCGAACTCCTGAGCTCAAACTATCCACCCGCCTCAGCCTCCCAGAGTGCTAGGATTACAGACATGAGCCACCATGCCTGGGCCAATATATGACATTTAAAAAATGATTTGAAATTTGTGAAATAAAATTATGGATTGGATTATTTGTTATTGTTATTTGTTTTCTAATATATTGGTTGCCATTCAATGACCAAAGCTGTTTTATTTAAACCACATATTTATGTAATATAGCTCTTCTATCTTGTCCATTTTGCTTGAATCTATAAGTTTATTTGTTTTAATTATACATTGTAAAAAAATTCCATTCCAGTGGAGGAATGATGCCACTGTAAATCTGAAAGTTTTTTTTTTCATTCACATACTCTTTGCTGAGATATAAAATGTAAAATGGACAATAATAAAAATAGGGTTGCCAACAATGATGGTTCAGGTGTTTAAGTAATATTTCTTGTATTTAGCTGATAAGCGATTATATATCTATGATAATTTTCAGGTGAGAAACTTGGTGCTTTTAAAAAGATTGCTGATTTTACAAAGTAAGTAAATATAAATATATATTGATATATCTATTTATAAATGTATACATTTTGTCATCTCCCAAAACAAAGTAACTAAGCACAAAAGCAAACTATAAAATAATAGTTTAAAATAATCCATTTTGAGATTCATTTTTAAATTTATTTTGCTATTTTGGCTTTAATCTGAATCCTTGATTCAGAACTTTTTCTTTCCTCAAATAGTACTTTAGGAAAAAATGGTTTTCTTGTTTCATAGCAAATAAGGGACAGAATAGTCTCGAGAACTGTGAGGGCCAAGGGAGAACTTCCCCTTTGTCCTCCAGATGGTCTCTGAAAAGTCAAATGACAAAAGGCAGATTACTAGGAATAATGACATACAGGTTTATTAACCTGCATGGGTGAGGGGAGGAAATAAGGGTTATTACTCTAATACCACAATGGAGTTCAGAGGCTCATACACCACCTTGAGGTTATAGGAAGAACATGGGCTCAAACCATGGCCAAAAACAGGTTATGGTAGTAAATCAGGTTGTAGTGTTAAGACAGGTTATGGGAGGGAGAGGGGAGGATACTTGGCTAGCAAAGGTGGTCTTGCTACATAGATGAAACCTCACAGGTAGCAAGCCTCAGAGAGAATAGATGAATGTTCCTTTCAGACTTTCAAAAGTTTCAGACTCTCATTAATGTTTCCTAGATCTGGACAAGGGAGGGCTCCAGAAAAAGCAGACTTTCTCTACAGATGCA
This sequence comes from Eulemur rufifrons, assembly GCF_041146395.1. Classification (NCBI taxonomy): domain Eukaryota; kingdom Metazoa; phylum Chordata; class Mammalia; order Primates; family Lemuridae; genus Eulemur; species Eulemur rufifrons. Next base: position 6,365,868 of record NC_090986.1, read on the forward strand.
AATCTCCCCATAAAAACAGCTTTGCAGGCCTACTTCTGTTTGCAGCTCCACTGAGCAGCCACCTCAAAATATGTCAAAGAAATCTATTTTGGGGTGAAATATTTTGATTTCCTTCAGGAGACAATATCAGGATGCATGAGCCAGATCCAGGTTTGCAGGTCCCTGGAATATTTATATAGTGGCACCTAGAGATAATAGAAGAAAGTCTGGCAAGGAATTTTTCCCAAATCTGAATGTTTGCTTCAGAGTATAAACTAGAACTCAGACAATTTATCATATTATAAGCCTGATTTATTCTCATAAACAGGCAAAATTTGATCATGAGGTGATCTCGTTAAATATTGTTTTCATATTTTCTTTAAGACACATTAAGTGGATTTCATTTATCCCTCACCCAAATGGAATAAAAAGAAAAAGATTTAGCTTCTTATAAAATAACTATTATAATAACAATAATAATCATGAAATACCTTTCATTTATTCAGTCTTACTTTGTGACTGCATTTGGCTTAACATTGCACCTTCATTTTCTTTTTTATTTACTTATTACCATAACCCTTTAAAGTAGGTTCAGTGTTAATTCTCATTAAAAAAAAAAAGAGAGAGAGAGAGAGAGATGCTCATTGGAGCAAAGTTCATTGTCTGCCTTCACATAGACCTGAACTCAGTTACCTGACTTTGAAAAGCTGAGCTTGTCAAGCTGAAATAAGCAAAAGGGTCAGAATTTAGTTTAAAGAGAATTTATTCAATCACAATGTTTGAGGACGGCTGCCCAAGAAGCACAGATTGCAAAGAATGGAAATCAATGTTCGAAAGAATAGTAATTTGGGATCATTTATATAGACAAAGTTCAGGAATGTTTAACAAAATTTCAGCATATTTCTATATAAGGCTTAATGCATAGCTACAATGATCTGATTAGTGGAGGTGCTCTCTTTCTTTTGGTAAAAGTATATTTAACATTCTACAAGGAGGTTATAAAAGTCATGGTACCATGTGTCTTGCGTTCCATGTGGTCTGAGTTACAGAGAGGACAATAAAGAAGTCAATTAATCTATAACAAAGATTAGTGATTGGAAGGGGGTATCTAGTCTTTGCTTTCTCCTAGGCATTTACAGAAGAAGAACAATAAGGAAGAGAGTTAATCTATCATCCAAGAAGCAGAAGTTGCAAACATGCTACATTACTCAGTCTCCAGGGCTGAACTTTTCTCTCGGCTTAATAAATTCAGAGGGTGTTGATGGAAAAAACCCAACTCTGTAAAATAATTTAAAAAGATTTATTCTGAGCTGAATATGTGCAACTACATCCTGGGGAGCATAGTCTTGAGAGTCCCTGAGGAATGTTCCTGAGGCAGCAGGTTAGAGACTGGTTTTATACATTCATGGAGAAAGGAATTACAGGTAAAACCATGAATCAGGGAAGGTATCCATAGGTTCTTCCTTGAAAGGTGGGACATCTTGAAGCAGGGGTTTACAGATTATAGGTGGGTGTTAGGGAGTCTTCAGTTGGCAGTTGGTTGAAAGATTTCAGCTTTGTCTAAAGGTCTGGAGTCAGTAAGAAGGAATGCTGGAGTTAAGGGGGTCTTCTATCTGTCATGTGGAACTATACCAGAATCAGGGTGGAAAGTAAGCCATGTTAACCCAGTTTAATAAAAACCTGTTTATTTTTATTTTTTTATTTTTTTTGTTAGTTGAATATTTTATTATTTTTTTTTTCAGCTTATTATGGGGGGTACAAAAGTTCAGGTTACATACGTTGCCCATGTACCGCCTATCCCACCACGTCAGAGCTCCAGGTGTGTCCATTCCCCAGACAGTGTGCATTGCACTCATCATGTAGGTATACACCCATCCCCTCCTCGCACCCCCCCTCCCCGAGTCAGCACCTTCAAGCGTGACCATTTCCCAGACGGTGCGCAACGCACTCATCATGTAGGCATACACTCATCCCCTCCCCTCACCCCCCACCTCAGTCTGATATACGATTGGTATCATCCCAGATGTGAATTTAGGTGATGATCAGGGAAACCAATTTTCTGGTGAGTACATGTGATGCTTGTTTTTCCATTCTTGGGATACTTCACTTAATATAATGGGTTCCAACTCTCTCCAGGAGAACCAAAGAGATGTCGTATCACTGTTATTTCTTATAGCTGAGTAATACTCCGTGGTATACATATACCATAATTTACTAATCCAATCATGAATTGATGGGCATTTGGGTTGTTTCCACATCTTTGCAATTGTGAATTGTGCTGCTATAAACATTCGGGTACAGGTGTCTTTGTCATAGAATGACTTTTGTTCCTTTGGGTAGATGCCCAATAATGGGATTGCTGGATTGAATGGTAGGTCTATTTGAATCTGTTTAAGGTATCTCCATAATGCTTTCCACAGGGGTTGCACTAGTTTGCAGTCCCACCAGCAGTGTATGAGTGTTCCTGTCTCTCCGCATCCACGCCAACATGTGTTGTTTTGGGACTTTTTGATAAAGGCCATTCTCACTGGGGTTAAGTGATATCTCATTGTGGTTTTGATTTCCATTTCTCTGATGATTAGGGAGGTTGAGCATTTTTTCATATGTTTGTTAGCCATTCTTATATCTTCTTTTGAAAAATTTCTATTAATGTCATTTGCCCACTTCTTGATAGGGTTTTTTGATTTTTTCGTGCTGATTTTCCTGAGTTCTAAGTAGATTCTTGTTATCAATCCTTTATCTGATGTGTAGTATGTGAAAATTTTTTCCCATTCTGTAGGTGGTCTGTTTATTCTCGTGACTGTTTCTTTGGCTGTGCAGAAGCTTTTTTTTTTAATTTAATCAGGTCCCATTCATTTATTTTTGTTGTTGCTGTGGTTGCCTTAGGGGTCTTCTTCATAAATTCTTTGCCTAGGCCAATGTCTGTAAGAGTCTTTCCTACATTTTCTTCTAGAATTCTAATCGTTTCACACCTAAGGTTTAAGTCTGTTATCCACTGTGATTTGATTTTTGTGAGAGGTGAAAGCTGTCGGTCTTGTTTCAGTTTTCTACATGTGGCTATCCAATTTTTCCAGCACCATTTATTGAATAGGGATTCTTGTCCCCAGAGTATGTTTTTGTCTGCTTTGTCAAAGATTAGATGTCTATATAAGGATGGTTTCATATTGGGATTTTCTGTTCTGTTCCACTGGTCTGTGTCCCTGCACTTGTACCAGTACCAGACAGTTTTAAGAACCACAGCCTTGTAGTATAGTTTGAAGTCTGGCAAATTAATACCTCCCATTTTGTTTTTGTTGCTTAAAATTGCTTTTGCTATACAGGGTCTTCTCTGATTCCATACAAAGTGTATAATTATTTTTTCTATATTTGTGAAAAATGATGTTGGTAATTTGATAGGGATTGCATTGAATCTGTAGATCACTTTGGGTAGTATAAACATTTTAACAATATTGATTCTTCCAATCCACGAGCATGGTATGGTTTTCCACCTATTTACAAGTTCTGCTATTTCCTTCCTCAGTGTTTCATAGTTCTCCCTATAGAGGTCCTTTACCTCTTTAGTTAAATATATTCCTAGATATTTTATTTTCTTTGTTGCTATTTTGAAGGGTATTGAGTCTTTAATTTGGTTCTCTGCTTGACTGTTATTGGCATATATGAATGTCTCTGATTTGTGTGTATTGATTTTGTAACCTGAGACTTTACTGAATTCGTTAATCAATTCCAGGAGTCTCTTGGTTGAATCCTTGGGGTTTTCCAGATATAACATCATATCATCAGCAAAGAGTGACAGTTTGATCTCTTCTTTCCCTATTTGAACTCCCTTGATTCTGCTCTCTTGCCTGATAGGTCTCGCAAGGACTTCCAATACTATGTTGAAAAGTAATGAGGACAGTTGGCAGCCTTGTCTGGTTCCAGTTCGAAGTGGGAATCCTTTCAATTTTTCCCTATTCAGTATGATGTTGTCTGTGGGTTTGTCATATATGGCTTGTATCATTTTTAGGTAGGTTCCATCTATGCCTATTTTGTTAACCGTTCCTATCATAAAAGGGTGTTGAATTTTGTCAAATGCTTTTTCTGCATCTATTTAGAGGATCGTATGGTTTTTATTTTTGCTTCTATTTATGTGGTGAATTACATTTATAGATTTATGTATGTTGAACCCCTGCATCTCTGGGATGAAGCCCACTTGGTCGTCATGTACTATTTTTTTGATAAGCACTTGGATTCGATTTGCTAGGATTTTATTGAGAATTTTTGCATGTATATTCATAAGAGAAATTGGTCTGTACCTCTCTTTTTTTGTTGCATCCTTTCCTGGTTTTGGTATCAATGTTATGTTAGCTTGGTAAAACGTGTTGGGGAGAATTCCATCCTTCTTGATATTGGAGAATAGTTTATGTAGGATGGGCACCAGTTCTTCTTTGTATGTGTGGTGAAATTCGGGTTTGAACCCATCTGGACAGGGGCTTTTCTTTTTGGGAAGGTTTTTTATTGCTGTTTCAATTTCAGTTCTTGATATTGGTCTATTCAGGAATTCTATTTCCTCCTGGTTGAGCCTGGGAAGGCTATGTGTTTCTAAAAATTTGTCCATTTCCTCCACATTTTCCAGTTTGTGTGCATAAAGATTCTTAGAATTCGTAGAATTCATAGATGATATTGTGTATGTCTGTGGCATCGGTTGTGATTTTTCCTTTCATGTTCCTCATGGAGGTTATTAGAGATTTTTCTTTTCTGCTCTTGGTTAGTCTAGCCAGAGGTGTGTCTATTTTGTTTATCTTTTCAAAGAACTAACTTTTTGTTTTATTAATTTTCCTTATGGTTTTTTTGTTGTACTTTTCATTTAATTCTGATTTGATCTTAGTAATTTCTCACCTTCTGCTTGGTTTGGTGTCGGTCTGTTCTTTCTCCAGCTCTTTGAGTCTATTCATTAGGTTGTCTATTTGTAAGTTTTCTGTCTTTTTGATATAGGCATTTATGGATATGAATTTTCCTCTCAGGACTTCTTTAGCTGTGTCCCATAGATTTTGATAAGTTGTGTCTCCATTGTCGTTTAATTCAAAGAAACTTTTGATTTCTGTCTTGATTTCTTCTTTTATTGAATAATCATTCAGGAGAAGGTTGTTTAGCTTCCATGACTTTGAGTAGGAATGAGAGTTTCTGTTAGGGTTCATTATTACTTTTATTCCGCTGTGATCTGAGAAGACGCATGGTATAATTTCTATTTTTTGAAATTTTTTAAAACATGCTTTATGGCCTAGGATATGGTCAATCTTAGAGAATGTCCCATGAGCTGATGAGAGGAATGTATATTCTGTGGACTTTGGGTAGAATATCCTGTAGATGTCAGTCAGGACCATTTGTTCTAGCATTCTATTTAAGTCCATTATTTCTTTGTTTATTTTCTGTTTGGAGGATCTGTCCTGTACTGTCAGTGGGGTGTTAAAGTCTCCAGCTATTACAGTATTGTTATCTGTCATTCGGTTCAGATCAAGTAGGGTTTGCTTTATGAATCTGGGTGCACCTAAGTTGGGTGCATATTTATTAAGTATAGTCATGTCTTCTTGTTGAATTGTGCCTTTCACCAGTATATAGTAACCATCCTTGTCTTTTATTACTTTTGTTGGTTTAAAAACTAAGTTATTGGAAATTAAAACTGCCACACCAGCTTTCTTTTGGCTACCGTTTGCTTTAAATATCAATTTCCATGCTTTTATTTTGAGTCTAAATGCACCTTTGCAGGTTAGGTGAGTTTCCTGAAGACAGCAAATACTTGGTTTGTGTTTTTTTTTTTATCCATTGGGTCAGTCTATGTCTCTTTAGTGGGGAATTCAAGCCATTCACATTTATTGAGAGAACTGATAAGTGGGACAGATTTCTGTTCAACTTGTTGGGTAGAACTTCATTGCTATGTTTTCTCTCTTGAGCCATTGTGGTAGCTGGAATTTGATCTTTAGCTCTTGAGTAGTTTTACATTTATGGGTCTTTCTTGTGCTGGTCCATGTGCAACTCTTTTTTCAGGACCTCTTGGAGGGCTGGTCTTGTCTTGGTGCATTCCCTCAGTCCTTGTTTATATGAGAATGTCTTAATTTCTCCTTCACATAGAAAACTTAGCTTAGCTGGGTCCAAGATTCTAGGCTGGGCATTATTCTGTTTCAGAAGAGTGAGAATGGGGCCCCAACCTCTTCTCGCCTGTAAGGTTTCAGTTGAGAAATCTGGCGTAATTCTAATGGGCTTTCCTTTGTATGTTACTTGTTTCTTTCTTCTTACAGCAGGAAGAAGGGACTCTTTAGTGGATACTTTGGTCAGTCTGATGACTACGTGGCATGGTGTTTTCCTATTTGCTATGAATCTCCCAGGGGTTCTTTGAGCTTCTTGAACCTGTATATCTAGAGTTTTAGCAAGGCCTGGAAAATTTTCCTCAATTATGTCTTCAAATAGCTTATCCAACCCTTGCTTATTATCTTCTTCATCATCAGGAATGCTGATAACTCTCACGTTAGGCTTCTTCACATAATCCCACATTTCTTGTAGACTCTGATCATTTCTCTTATTTCTTTGTTCTATCTCTGTGACTGACTTATTTAATTGGAAAGTGTTATCTTCAATCTCTGAGATTCTTTCCTCTGTTTGATCTGCCCTGCTCTTGAGACTTTCCACTGTGTTTTGTAGCTCTCTGAATAAATTCTTCATTTCTAGGAGTTCATTTTGGTTTTTCTTCAATATTTCAATTTCTTTAGTGAATTTTTCTTCCAAATCCTGTATTTTTTTGTGTGGTTTCTTTGTGTTGGTTATCCATTGTTTCTTGTATATTATTCAGTTTGTTTATAATCCATAATTGAAATTCTTCCTGTAACATGTTGGTATTTTGAGTCTGGTTTCCTTCAATTGGTTGAGAGCTGGTATTTCTCTTCGTGGGTGAGATTTCTGTTTGATTCTTTGTGCTCCCTGTGTTTTTTTGCTGAGCCCTTCCCATCTGGATCTATCGTTAGATCTTTTCTTACAGTTTTAGTCTGGTTAGCAGCACACTTAGTACTCTGTTCTTAGGCTGTGAAGCAATCTAGGTATGTTGCTTCCTTTGTCAAGAGGGGGAGATTGTTGTGTATTGTTTAGAGTTTTTTCTACCTCAGTTGTGGGGCTGCTTCTGGTGGGTCCAGCCCTAGAGGATTGAATGATCTAAGACTGTTTTGGCAAGTTAAGTCACTGTGTTGTGGACTTTCAGTTAGCAGGCAGGATCCACACTAGTTGCAGACAGAAATTCTCTCTGTGTTTGTTTGTTTGTTTGTCTTTCCACTTTGGTTCTTCGTCTATAGGGGTGGTTTCTGTCTCTTTCCGCAGGAAAGACACTGGCTACGGGGAGTGGGCAGTGCCCTCGCTTGCTCAGCGCCCCAGCTGCTGCAGCTCCCACGGGCAAAAGTCTGCCCTGGCCCAATGTCCCCAAGGACCAGGCTCCACACTCTGGTGTCTGGAGAAGTACTCAGTGTTCACACAAGGGCGGGTCTCCTATAGAGTATCCACGGACTAGGGGAGGGAGCCGCCCAGGGAGCCACATGGCACCCTATGGCTCCGCAGTGGCTAGGCTGTGGACCCCAAGATGGCGACCGTGCGCCTGCAGATCGCCGACGCTGGGGGTGAATGTTCAGGGTCCGTCAGGCACCAGAGCTGGGGGCCTGGTGAGCTCAGAAGCCTACAGTAGCTCCCCAGCTAGAGGGCCACCAAAAAGAAAAGAAAAGAAAAGAAAAGAAAAAAAAAAAAGAAGAAAAAAAATCTTATATAACAGTGCTATTGCATACACATGGGTTATCTAAGTGTTGGATCTTATTGTAAATCTTTAATAATTCTGGTTAGCAGTGACATGGAATTATCATGATATCTGTGAAGCCCAGCATAACCCAAGCACTTGGTGTGGTGTAGATAAAAAGAACTGTCACAGTGGAGGTTAGGTTAAATTCTTTCTTTTCTCAGTCTTATGAAGTAGCCAGAAATTTTAAAATTTGTACAGAATCTTATTTAGATTTATATTTTGGCAAAATTTAGTCAATCATTTACTGAACATATATTTAGTAAATCTAAAAGGATGAATAGACATTTCTAGACAAATAATTAGAAAAAGAACATTCAAGGCAGAACAAATAGCATAGAGAGCAGACCAGCTTAGTAAACCACAGAGGGTTCAGTGTGGCTGAGTGGATGGTGATTACAGGAAAGAGTCAGAAGACAGGGAAGGTTGCATATTTATCCACAAGATACTCCGAAGGACTGCAAATAAACAATTTAGAAATATAATTGTGAGCAGGCTACAGAGAACAAATTAGAAGTGGGTGAGATGGAAGGAGACAGGGAGACCAATTATTAATAAAAGGCTATTGTGATGTTGGGGGAAAGAATGATAAAGATCCGAATCAAGGTCGTGATAGTGAGGATGGCACAGAGAAGATGTAGTCACAGATACTCAAAAGTTCAAATCCTCAGAAATAAGTTTGAGAGTTACTGGCAAGTGGTAACAGGAAGCTCTGGTATAGACACAAATCACCCAAAGAGAGCAAGTAGAGAGTTGAGACAGAGACAGCAGAATAATCAGAAGATCATTTCCTGTTTTGCCAGGGTCACAGCTGGGCTGCATTTGTCAGCCTCCCTTTCAGTTGGATGTGGTCATGTGATGAGTTCTAGCCAATGGTATGTGAGCAGAAATGACCTATGATACTTCTAGGCCTAGTCACTAAAAGCCTCTCATACATTATCCTCCTCCATTCTTTTCTCCACCTCTCAGCTGAATTTTGATGCTCAAGTTGAATAACCTTGGAATAGTGTTGGAAGCCTCTGGATGAAGTTAGCAGAAATGCTATCACCTGGGTTTCTGAATGACTGTAGGGAGCAGAGTACCCCATCCCCCACCCCTCACCATCCCCCACTTACCTGGACTCATTATCAGATGGTTACACGAATGTGCAATAAATTTCTACTGTATTAACTAAAAAAAAATAAATAAAACCTGTTTAATGAGATTTTATTATTTGTAAGGCATGGCTCACCTGGCCTCTTAAAAAATAATTTGGGCAAGAGAATAGAAAATCTCAAAGTTCAGACCTCCAGGGTCCCGAAATGTTATTTTTTTTATACACACTTAGGAAAGGGCTAGTTATAATAGTAAAAGTTGACAGTTTTTCCCTTCACAAATATACACAGTCATGGGAAATAGCCATCCTTTTCCCTCCTAAAGTTCCAAGGATTGTCAAATGCTTTTCTTGTGTTGGGTGAAATAGAAATTTGTGGGGAAAATGGTGTATTACTTATGAATGTGAGTTCTAACACCAGGACTTCTGGACTTGAAACCTTGGTTAAACTGATTAACCTAAGAATATTGACTAATCTCTGTGAACTTCATGTGGATATTTGATGATTAAATAAAATAATAATTCTGACATGCTTAAAATCTTGTCTGACATTTAAAAATGGTCAGTAAGATTTGGCTGTCATTATAATTATGAACAAAACAATTAAATTAACTTCATGTCTTTTGCTGTATTCACTTACATATTTAATTTCTTTTGTGACTACTTAATTGTCTCATGAATCTACCAAAAATAAATTACAGTAGAATCTCTTAAATAAAACAAGTCTGTCACTTGTATCTGCCTCTGTAATAGGTGGACTCTGTCTGTGGAATAAACACTTTCATTCTTGACTCTAGAAACACTCGGCAATCTCTCAAGGAAATGAGGTCCACCTAGCAATCCGCCCTAGATCTTCTGTCTAGTGTAAGGAACCGACCATAAACACATTACTTAACCGACAATGCTCTCTTGGCACCTGAAGTGTGGGAATAAAATATGCTAAGAAAAAAGGGAATGATAGGGACAGGGTCATGAAAGCAGTTTTTCTTTTTTTTTTTTTTCAACAATTGCTTTTTCTTAATCTTACTTTATTTAGACAGTGGTGGTTACTTAATCTTACTTTATTTAGACACAGACTCCATTCCATTTCTCCCCTATGAAACCCACCCTCTTCTTTTTAAATTTTAAAAATATTTTCATGCATACATAATATTAATAGTTGTATATATTTGTGGGATATGTGTGATATTTTGATACGTGGATACAACATGTAATGAACAAATCAGGGTAATTGGGATATTGATCACCTTAAACATTTATCATTTGTTTGTGTTGGGAACATTCCAATTCCACCCTTCTAGCTATTTTGAAATATACAATGTATTGTTGTTAACTAGAGTCACCCTATTGTGCTGCAAAACACTAGATCTTATTCCTTCTATGTAACTGTATGTGTGTACGCATTTACCATCCCTCTTTGTCCCCCCTTCCTGCACTCCACCCTGGCCTCTGGCAACCATCCTTCCACTCTCCATCTCCACGAGATCAATTTCTTCTATTGCACCCTAGGGAATGGCTGGTCTGTCCTCAGTCTCCACCCACCCCACCTCCTTACACACAGCTATTCCTGCATATTTTCTTCCCTTCCTGCTCAGGCCGTCCCCTTGAGACATGGCCCATCATGTTGCCCTATTAAAGAGTGGCTGTTTTCTCTCTCCGAAGCCACATGCACAGGACTTTGAGTTGGATAGGTGTCTTCCATGCTTTCCCTTGCTGCTTCCAAACCACTTACCCCCTCTCAGCTCAGCTGAAGGAAATGGCTGAATGGAGCATGGTCTAATGCTTCTCAGTCACTCTCAAGGATGTGACATTCAGCACACATCTGAATGGCACGAGCAATAGCCAGATACCACGAGAGAGGAAGGGGTATTGGAGCGTAGTGTGTTAAATGTGAAATGCCCTGGCTAGAATGTCCTGTGTAGCATGGAACTGGTGAGGTGAAACGTGGAGGAAGATGAGGGCTTAGGAAGGACTTCAGGGGTCAGGTCACGTAGGGAGGTGCAGGTCTTGATCAGGGTGCACTAGGCAACGCCTGCAGTCAAATCCCTTATCGGGAAGTGGCAGAGAGTCATATGACCATAAACAGCTCAACTGTAGATTAAACTCGATGTCCTGGCAGAGCTGTCTGGTTCTGACTGGGTGAGAGTCAGCCTCTCTACAGAGAACAAGGAAGTCTTCATGGAGGAGAGATTTACATGCAAAATATTGGCGAATGGAGAACTTGAAGCCCTTAGAAGTGTTGAGGAAGACTGTGTATGTGGAAGAAAGACTGCAAATTATGAAGAAGATGCAAGGCAAGTGCATTTATACAAATATAAATAATTCAGTTTTACTAGAAATGGGAACTAAAAGTAGGTAAATTTTATGGAATTTTTATATTAAGAAAATAAGACCCAGCAGAGTGTTTGCAAACTGTGTTTCGGAAAGAATAATCTAGAAGTAGAAATAAAGCATATTTATATGGAGAGAAATTAGAAGCAGACAATTAATTGAATTGTTTTTTTTTATTTCAGCATATTAGGGGGGTACAAAAGTTTAGGTTACGTATATTGCCCTTGTCTCCCCCTCCCCACCCTGAGTCAGAGCTTCAAGCATGTCCATCCCCTAGATGATGAGCATTCCATTCATTATGTATGTATACACCCATCCCCTCCCCCCCACATCTGCCTAACACCCGATTAATGTTATTCCTAAATGTGTTCTTAGGTGATGATCAGTGAAACCAATTTGATGGTGAGTACATGTGTTGTTTATAATTGTTGTTATTAATATTATAATATTTTCTATTTATATCCTATAAAAGTGGGTACTGCCAGGTGTGGTGGCTCACACCTGTAATCCTAGCACTTTGGCAGGGCAAGGCGGGGAGATCCCTGGAGGCCAGGCATTCAAGACCAGCCTGAGCAACATAGTGAGACACTGTCACTACAAGAAATAGAAAAAATGGCCACGCTGCTTGGCACGTGCCATGCCTGTAGTCCCTGCTACTCAAGAGGCTGAGGCAGGAGGATCACTTGAGACAAGAAGTTTGAGGCTGCAGTGAGCTATGATGACAAACACTGCACTCTAGCAAAGGCAATGGAGTAAGACCCTATCTCAAAATAAAAATAAAAAAAAAAAGGAAGGGCTAATCATGTTGAGTAAAGCACACCAGAATTGTAGTAGATGTAAGACTCCCCAAATTTAAAATCTAGTGGAAGTGTTAAGGGTAGCAAACAATTATTACAAACTACCTCACTAGTTTTCTCTTCCCCGATCAATTTACTTGCCTAATTTAGTGACTTCTTTCTCATTAACACTTTCCTACTATAAATTCTGATTACAAAAATGTACAGCATTGTGGTATATTTATATATATGTATAAGGTACCGAAGTGAATTTAATAAGTAATAACATTAAGATGTGCTGGTAGTAGGCTAGATTCACTGAAATTAATTTAATAAAGTACGTTTAATAGTAAAATTGTATTTAGATAAATGAAGTACCATTTGAAGTTATTTGAAATAGCATAAAAGAAATATAAACTTATCTTTAACACACAATTTTAATTTTGATTTAAATATAGCAAATTAGAAACTCAACGGTATTTACTCCATTACTTTTACTAATAAAAACTGAGAAGTAATCTAAATGTAACAAGCGTAATTGTTAACTAAATTATTGTACATCAAGTTGAAATTTACTGTATTAAAAAGCAATAATCCAAAAGTCTTTTATTAATGGGGATAGTAAAGGGTTTGTCTGTTGCCAGTGAAGAAGTTGTGTTGGTCCACTTCTTACATGGCCCGGATTGTGGCCTCTGAAAGCATTCTATTTCTTCACTGTGCTCTTTTAACCTTGGCATTGCCCTTGACATTGAAGTTTCTTTCCTTGTCCATAACCCTCATTGCCTGTTTGATCTGTAGGGGAAATTGAATTTGTACAGTGATACACAGAATCTATAGCCTAATTCCTGCTAATGCAATCTCAGTGGTCTAGAGAGTTACTTACAGTTCTAGAATTCAGAACAGTATCAACTAGATTTAGGTTTCCTTTGGCAATACAGGTGCTTCAAATATAAAGTTGGCATCTAGCCATTTCCATGAGAGAGCACTATCAGCCAACATCTGGTGCCAAGGTAGAGTCTCTAATCTCTTGGTTCTTCCCAACTTCAATCACTTATCACTGCATTGAGGACATTTTCAACAATAGGCTTGAGTGGGAACAAACTTAGCTTGATTTCTTAAGCAAGGTGGCTATTGGCTATAAGACAACTCTCAAAGGAAAGTGCTTGAGTAGTTTTTGAGCCATGTAGTCCTTTCCTTGTAAGGCTGGCACTCCACATCTACTACTTACAGATGCTTCCATTTTAGCACAAACACAGCTGATGTTTGCAGTCCTGCAAGGCTGCTATGTATGAGACTTGGGTGACATCTATTTTATGTTTCAGGCAGAGAAATCTTTTATCAGCAAAGCCCATTTCCTCAGCTCTGCTGACTCTGACTTGGTTTCAGCTCACATTTGCTGGACTTTGCTCTACTTTCTATGGTAGAGCAGGTAATAGAGTTAACAAATAACTTGCAAACTCCCACACAAGACATTTCCCTAGCTTCTCAAAATCACCTGAGTATTTGCTTTTAATTGCATCCACTATTAAAAGGAAATCGTTTTTTAAACACCATCACTAGAAGTTATTTACTGCATAAGAGAGAATTCAATTGTGTTATCAGCAAGAGAGACCTGGTAGGTAGGAATGTAAAGATAGAATAAGATTTTTTAAAAAATATTTGATTGACTCATACTAATTGTATAAATTTATGGGGTACAGGGTGCTACTTTGATATAATCAATGTGGAATAATCAAATCAGTCAAATCATAATTAGAATATTCATCACCTCAAACATTTATCATTTTGGGGGGTTTGTTGAGAACATTCAAAATCCTCTCTTGCAGCTATTTGAAAATATACAATAAATCATGGTTAACTATTGTTGCCCTAGATTGTTAGAGAACAACAGGACATATTCCTCCAGTCTAGCTGTAACTTTGCACTCATGGAGCATCCTCTCTATACCTCCCTCACCTCCCTCCATTTCCCAGCCCTAGTGACCATATTCTGCTCTCTAGTTTTATGAGATCAACTTTTTTTAGCTTCTGCATATGAGTGAGACAATGTGATATTTATCTTGCTGTGCCCAGCTTTTGTCATTTAAGATAATGTTCTCCAGTCTCATCCATGTTGTCACAAATGACAGGATTTCATCCCTTTTTGTGGCAGATTAGTGTTCCACTGAATATACGTAGTACATTTTCTTTATGCATTCATCTTTTGATGGACACTTAGGTTGATTCCATGTCTGGGCCATTGTGAGTACTGTTGCAATAGACATTGAGGTGCACATATCTCTTAGATGTACTAACTCCATACTTGTTTTCATAATAGCTGTATTAATTTACATTCCCGCCAACAGTGTGTAAGAGTCCCCTTGTCCCTGTGTCCTGACCTGCACTGGGTATTTTTTGTCCTTTTTGATAATAACTATTCTAACTAGGGTGAGATGATATATCATTGTGGTTTTGATTTGCATTTCCCTGATTATTAGTGATGTTGAACATTTTTTTCATATACTTGGCCATTTGTATGTCTTTTTTTTTTTTTGAGAAATGTCTATGTATATCATTTACCCACTTTTGAATCAGATTATTGTTTTTATTTTTGCTATTTAATTGTTTGAGTTTCTTGCATATCTTATATATGAATCCCTTGTCAGATAGTTTGCAAATATTTTCTCCCATTCTGCAGGTTGTCTTTTCACTCTGTTGATTGTTTCCTTTGCTGTGCAGAATCTTTTTAGTTTAATATAATCCCATTTGTCTATTTTTATTTTGTTACCTGTGCTTTTGAGGTCTTATAGCTAAGATCATTTTCCTAAACCAACATCCTGAAGCACACAAGGATCATTTTTAACTTGTTCATAGGAAGGAAGAGTTGATTTTGACAGAGGGGGGCAGCTTTTGTGACTCACGATCAATAGGAAATTGTCTGGTGGCTCATAGCTTTCTGTTCCAGAATCTCTTGGTTTGGTCCCTGTGAAACTGTTCCAGGAAGATATCAGACACGTACATTCCATATCCATATGCAAAACACCAGGATGAAGGAAGTAAGAAGGGCATGTGTCCTCAGTCTCCATCATTCATGTGTTGTAATTTTCCAGATTTTACCCAGTCAGCCACACTCTACTGGATTCAAGAAGTGATAAATAGTGTGTAATTGTACATCAGTGGTGCTGAGTCCACACAGTTTCTGTTCAATTGAAAGAGAAAGACAAAATGGATGTGTTAGAGCCACTGTGGCCACACATGGAACATAGTTGATAAGAAAGAATAAATCAGAGAATGTACTTACTAGGTGGAATGTGTAGGAAATGTTGAAATGTGCATAAAAATGGGCAGAGATAGAAGTCAAGAATGATTTTCTGATTTCTGACTTGGACAATTACACATGGTGGTATCATTTGCTGTTTAGGGTACATGAGCAAATTAATGTGTGATATGATGATTTGGTGCCACTGTGAGACTCTAATCAAAGGATTCCCTTAAACTGGGGTGACAGCAACAAGGGACAGATATATGGTCACTCTACAATGAGTCTGTGGGGTTGAAAAGTTAGAAGGGCAAAAAAGGATGAATTAAAACATCAGATGGTTAGTATGGAATGGAATTTTAAGCAGCTCACGTTATAGATTTCAGAGCATCACCTTGCTATTTAATACATTTGTAGGTTCATATGGGTGAGGAAGCCAACCTAAACATTCTCATTCAATGTGGTGAGTTTCTTTCCTCCCCAGGGAGCTTAATGAACCAGTTTTACTGGACAGTGAGTACAAAATGTTCTTCTGATCCACCTCATTAAATTGCACTTTGGTTTGTCTTAGTTTATATTCTATTATATCCTGAAACTCTTTTCTTCTCACTCTCATGCTTCTCTCTCTCTCACTCCTTCTAATTTTTCTCTGCTCTCTCTCTGTTATATAATAGCTTAAATGTATATTTAAGAAATACATAAATCTTTATTTAATAGAAATTCATTTCAGATATAATGTTATATCTGATTGGTGTTTTATATGTAGATAAGGCACAAAATAAAATATTTTTAGGGAACTATTTGCATGCAGTTTTCTTATTTATCTCTATTCAAAGCACTAGGAAATAGTTTCTATTGCTATTTCATTAATTATTTGAGCCAATACACACCAATGCCTAGGAAAGGTGATTTGTATTATATATATGTATATACACACCCACATTACATATTGATTACTTTAACAAACTAATGATTTCATTCCATTTATATTTAGGTCAATTTAGTGTTTGACTTTTACCTCTCACATGAAATTCCATTGTAGTTGAGTGAATAACCAGTAAGAACAATAATTTTTTTTTAAATCAGTTGGTCACCAATCCAATAACTCTGATATTTGAAGTTTTTAAAATAGAGCTATAATTATTATATCAGGTAGGTCATTCATATCACAGGTTTATGTAATGTTCAAAAAATAAAAATGCTATTCTCATATAGTATAAAATATAAGTATGCAATCAGACTTAATTTTCTCTAGTGGTTCATTTCAAATATTTTTCAATATAAATATTTTCAGACAGAAGTGATTTGGTGATATTTTTTGTCTGGCACTTGTCTTGTAGTCCAAAATTTAATATAAAGAAATAATGTAGGAGCAAATAAATAACTGCTTAACATATGAATACTTATTCATATAAATATTAATGAATAATTGATCTCTAGATAAATCAAAAATTAAAGAAACACGCTGTAGGCTTTCTCTATGTAATGTAAGATCTTGTAGATAAATGAAAAAGTAATTTTTACTTGAACTAAGTCTGTTAATGGTCCTATAGTATATTTTAAGAACCTTCCTAAATATGAAGTGACCAACAGGATTTGAGTGTAGTGCAGTCAATGAGTGAAGGGCACAACAGGAGACTGGGATGTGGCTGTGTCTGTAGCTGGTAAATGATTTCACAGCAGGTGTGAATTCAATGGAACATGTGCACAGTAACCAGTTAGGATTAGCTGGATTCACTTATGGGATTATATATATTAAGTCTGAAGTAGTTCCTCTGAAAAAATCATGCAATTTGTCTATTTATACAAATTAGTAGGATTAATTGGCTAAATAATTTAGGGAAGCCTAAGTTATTGTTCCTAAGTGAAGACATTTTTAGATATAAGAAATCTCACAACACCCCCGGCCTTCCCCACAAATATCAGATCAAATACAGTTACCACTTGAAAGAAATGTGATGTGTCTGAAAAAAATAACTATGGTCTATTCCTTTCTTTGTATTAAACTTTCTTGTATGAAGAGATCTACATGATTGACACTGGTGTCATTCTGTATTTCCTTCTCCATAAACACAATCTGTGTTTTCTCAAATTTAAGTGGGTATTTTAAACTCACATAGTTTATGTGGAGAATAATGCACACGGTTAAATTTCAGACTGGATTTATTGATTGCTTCTTCCAAATGAGAAAACTTTACATCCACAAACACATAGACAGATTTTTTGAAAATATAGTAAGAATTTCCTAAAAACCACAGATCCATCACCTATTGAGAAATGTAAGGCTTACAACCATGTGAATGGCATGTTCTCTGATTAGCCTCCAAGCTTTTAGAACAGAGATGGGTGTAAAGTGTATGTTACATTTTCCTCCAACATTTAGCATTATTAACAAGCTATACTTGGAGCTAGGTAGGTGAAAACAGGCTTTACCTTGAGAAAGTGTTGTATATACGTGGAAGAGGCTATATATGATATATGACATGTTTTCTCCATCTTAAAACATGGAATTAAGATGCTCATTACTTGAACATATGTCTTTGCATTCAAGTGTAGATTTCATTGAAAATCCAAATGTTTCTGGATGGCATAGATAATACCCTTTAATTAATTATTCCTGCATCACGGAGTATATTTCAGATCTCTGATTGATTAGTTAGGCAAACAGTCATCAAAAAGGTTGTAGAAATTTCAGGTGCCTCCGGGAAGTGGACAGAAGGTGTTAGAAGTAACATGATGAGGGAGATAAGAAATAAATTAGGAATTTCTTCCAATACCTGAAGAGAAAATACAGATATTAGTAGACAATATAAACTCTATAACTATGTAAAGGCAAGTAAGAAATGCAGAAAAGGAAGAATTGATGCATAGTTGAAAATATCTGGACATCAGAGGTCAAGAAAATAAGTGAATCATTCTTGTAACAAGCAACTGAGATCGATGGTGGGCCAGAGAGTCTGCTAAGAATTGAGGATTCAGTAGTAAATGGACATGGGATGACTATAATAGGTAAATTATTAATTAAAAAAGAAAAAAACAGAAGGAAGATAGGATTCTAGAGACCAGGGAAAAGTTAACGCCTTTGGATACAGATATAGTGAATTTAAGTTGTCAGTACTATTCATTGATTTTGGAAATTTATTTATGAATAGCTTATGAGAAGCCCTACTCTAACCTGAATCTTTGTCTCTCATCAAAAGTTATGGAGATATGGGGTCAAAACAGTGAAGAATAATTACATAAAAATCTGGAAATCTCATTTAGGAGCTGAAATTTTAAAATTCTTGAAAGTATAGCAAGCTACTGTTAATATTCAAGGGGAGGACCTGTGGTCCCAGCTACTCGGGAGGCTGAGGCAGGAGGATTGCTTGAGCCTAGGAGTTTGAGGTGGCTGTGAGCTATGCTGATACCATGGCACTCACCTTAGCTTAGCCCAGGCAACAAAGGGAGACTCTGTCTCAAAAAAATAATGATAATAATAAAAATAAAAATCATCAATATGCCATCAGTGGCATGACTAGTACATTTACTCTACAAAAGTGAAAATCTAAACTTTGTTTGTTTTTGCTTTTTTTATTGGTATAAATTCAAAGGGTACAAGTACTGTTTTGTTACATGGATATATTGCATGTGAAGTCTGGGCTTTTAGTGTGCCCATCACTTGAATAATGTACATTGTCCACATTAAGTAATTCCTCATCTGTCACCCCTCACACCCTCCCTCCCTTCAGAGTCTCCAGTGTCTATTATTCCACTCCTTACGCCCATGTGTATACCTTATTTAGCTCCCACTGATAAGTGAGAACATTTGGTATTTGGCTTTCTGTTTGCAAGTTATTTCACTTAAGATAATGGCCTCCAGTTCCACTCATGTTGCTGGAAAATATATGATTTCTGAGCTCATTTTATTCAAACTTATAAATAGTTGTTCATAAGATGGAAAATAATTTTTTATGTTTGTTGTTTTTCTTTGATAATCGTACCATTTATTGAAAGACAGAAACTTGATTGAAGTATTCATAAATTTTACTATTTATATTTTAATATGTGCAGGCATGTTGTATTCATTTAGTTATTTACCTCAAGGGAAATATACATAAAGAAGATCTACAAATAACTATAATATAAACATTTAAGTAACCACTATCCAAATATAAACAATAATATTAACACCTACAATTCCCCACATATAGAACTAATAAATTATGATTCAATTTCTATAAGTTTGGAAAACAAGAAAAGTATAATATATTCTGAAAGATGCATTGTAGATGCTGACAAAATAGATATTTTATTTTTTATATTTAAGATATAGATGATGTTTCAGATTATAAACATATATTGTTTTTTATCATAATATTTTATTGCTTATTTTGGAAAGCCTTGGTATCATACATTTCATTTTCTATAAGTTTAATCTAATTGAACAGTGCATTAGGGAGAAAATTAAGTTCCATGCTCTGTTGATTTCATGCATGTATTCAACAAACATTACTGAGCATGTGCTATATACTAGCCACTCTTCTAGGCCATTGACTTATACCAGTGAACAGAACAAAGATCTCCCATTGTGAAGTTAAAATTCTGGCGGAGAGTGACAATGAACAATAAATATAACTCATATGTTTATTATTTAACATCCTAGAAGGTGAAAAGTCATATGCAAATAAAGAAAATGAAATAGAGTAAGGAGGACCAGGAAAGTTGGGGTTCAAGTGGGAGCATTAAGATTTTTAGAAGTATGTGTAGGAGCAGGCACACCCTTGAAGGTGATGTTTGAGAACATACGGGACTTGAGTAAAGTACATGGAAGTCATTAAGATTTGGGGACTCCACATGGAGCCAAGGGCCCCTTGATATACTGAATATGAATATCATTTGTTGATTAGAACAAATAAATGCCCATCTTGTAAAGACACACCCACTCTGAAAAGAGACTAAGAGTCTTTCGAAGTCAATTACAAAATATGCATCACTAACTCTCATTTTATTATGCAGATACATGTAAATGAAATTGATATTTTTCTTCTTTTTCTGTTTATTAACATTTGTTTATTAATTCTTTTTAGGTAAAAAAGGAGAATCCATGATGGGACATAAGAATCAAACTTCTAGCAGTGATTTCACGCTTTTGGGATTGTTCTCTTCTTCCCAAACAAGTCTGGTCTCCTTTTTGTTTATATTTGTCATTTTTGTTGTGGCTGTAGCAGAAAACACACTCATGATCCTCCTTATCCGCAGTGACTCTCGACTCCATACTCCAATGTACTTCCTGCTCAGCCATCTCTCCTCTATGGATATCTTACATATTTCCAACATTGTTCCCAAAATGCTTGCTAACTTTATGTCAGGCAGCAGAACTATTTCATTTGCAGGTTGTGGATTCCAGGTATTTCTGTCGCTCACCCTCCTGGGTGGCGAGTGCCTCCTCCTGGCTGCGATGTCCTGTGATCGCTATGTAGCCATCTGCCACCCACTGCGCTATGCGATCCTCATGGACGACTCCCTCAGCATTGTCATGGCTGGAGGGTCCTGGCTTGTTGGGACCCTCAACTCCATAGTTCACACGGCTTACGTGCTCCACTTTCCCTTCTGTGGCTCTAGGACCATTGATCACTTTTTCTGTGAAGTCCCTGCCATGCTGAAGTTGTCCTGTGTAGACACATTGGGCTACGAACGAGGAGTTTACGTAAGTGGCATCATTTTCCTGCTGATCCCTTTCTCCCTGATCTCTGCTTCTTATGTCCAGATCCTCCTTACTGTCCTCCAAATGAAATCATCAGAGGCACGGAAAAAGTCATTCTCCACTTGTTCCTTCCACATGATTGTGGTCATAATGTACTATGGGCCATTTATTTTTACATATATGAGACCTAAACCATACCACACTCCAGGCCAGGACAAGTTCCTGGCAATATTCTATACGATCCTCACACCCACACTCAACCCTGTAATCTATAGCTTTAGGAATAAAGATGTTCTGGGGGCAATGAAAAATATAATCAAAAGTAACCTTCTGCATAAAGAAATCAATAGGGAAAATGCCTGAATTGTGTGTTCTATTTCTATATTCAATACCTAGAGGATGTTTATTATTAGTTTTTCCAGGAAGCTAATCAAAGTTTCTACCTTGCCACACATGTGGAAAGATGTGACCATTTTGAAAACTTTGTTAATAATAAAGTCATCACATGTAGATTTTGTAAACACATGTTATTCGTTCTGTGGTACCCATTATAATCAACACACTTTAGGAGGTAAAAGATGACCCAGGGCTTCCTATTTCATCCTACTTCATCTTACATCTAAGATTGTAAGAATTTATAGGAATATTTTATAAAATACAGTCGCATACCCAATATATAAGAAACCTGAATCTATATGACTTCTGTATTTCTATAAAGCCTTATAAAATTATATTGGTAACAATCATTTATCAAAAATCCATAATCTTAAAATATTTATTACTCTTTGGTTTGTCTTGACACATTTGTTTAGCAAAGTAAGTAAGTATACACAGACGTATGTACATATATACACTGTGGTAAAGTTGAGTTATACTATGCTAGAAGCAATTATACAATATTAGGTAAGAATGTCATAAAAATTGTCTTATTTCATATATACATGTATATATGTACACATAGAAGAAAATATTTCTATTGAGAATGCAATTAAATAATTTTATTAATAGTAAAAACTAGAATACCACATTTTAATGAGTTGAACATTCAAGTTAATTTTATTATAGCATATTACCTATTTTACATTAAATAAATATCATTAAATACTTAAACATAACTATGAAGATATTATAGGAAGATTTTTCATGGGTGAAAAGTCATTACTTTGCCTTTCACAATTGGAAATTTTAAAACAATAACAGTAGATGTTAACAAAGTTTTGGTAAATTTGAAGTCATTACATACTGTAGGTGGACATGAAATATGGTACACAAATTAAAAAAAAACATTTTAGGAAGAACCTTGAATAGATTATTAAATTATCTAATAAAAATGATACTTCTTAATATCAATGATTTAAACACAAAATAAGCAATGATATGTTAATAAAAACTTTCTTTCCTCACAGTTGTAATTTTCTTACTTGCTTATATTCCTGTAATATTCTTCTGTAATCTGGTGTGCTAGAGTTTTATTTCTGTAGAGACTAAGGAGAAAATTTACTGACATAACAATATATGTAAAGATATTGCTAGGAGAAATTCAGAATTGACTGGAAATGCTAATGTTACTCTTAGATGCATCATTTACTTTACATACATTAAAATCTTCCTGTACAATTCATAATAATTCCTAATGTGGACACAGGAGCAGCATAAAATCAGTGAGTAGTGAAAGTCTGGATATCAAAGCATTATTATTATAAGCAAGAAAAAATCATTACCCAGCTGAACAGATTTGAGGACAATATGGAAATTTAGAAGTCAAAATTCAGAGATTTATTAATTTCTAGATTAACATACAAAAATAAAAGTATTATGCAGTAGGGATAAAACCATGTATTCTTACAATGTCTGCATATTTATGAAACTTGGTAAAATTATATTTCAAACCTTGTAATCAACCGCTTATCAAAAATTCACAATCTCCACTTGTAATCAGCATTATTCACTGAATGGTTGGTTTTGACACCTTTGTTTTCTCAAGTGAAAGATAAACATACATAATATATAGGAATACACCTAAAGTATTTAACAAAATATGAAGATACTATAGCAACTTCAGTGGGCAAAATTCATTACTTTGTCCTCTACAATTAGAGATATAAAACAATAACAATAATCGTTATCAAAGTTTTGGGTTGAATTTGACATCATAATATACCTTAGGTATACTTGTTATTAGTAGTATTAATTATAACACCAAATAATCAATAATTAAGTGTAATATGTTTATGTATATACAACATGAATTTTAAGACTTAAAAGACAATCTACTTAAGCAGGCTTCTTTTAGATTCTGAATTTTAAATATACATATATAGCAATAAAAATTTGAATAGAATAATTTATGACATTAAATAATGAGAATTAGGGGAGAAAAAGATGGCAGAGTGGACGTAACTTCCTGAATTCCTGCTCCCAGAGAGGGAGGCATAGATTTCAGTCTGCTACACATGAGTAGGGATCGCTCCCCCACAAAAACAGCACTGTGAATCAATGGAGAATCATCATGGTACACAAATGCAGGAAACAGAAAAGGTGAACAGGAGTTAAGATCACAAAAATCTGGAGAGTGCAAGACAATCAATAGAAAGTAGAGCATGAGACAACTACACCCGCCTCACCAGCCAGTGAGGTGGGATCAGTCCCACAGGAGAACGTCTTGTTTCCTCCACTGGCCTCCACACCCACTCAGACAGGGATCTGCCTGAAATAGGTGCAAAATCACTACAGGAGAGGTGGGGCTCTGTGGAGAGGAGACATTAGTGGGAAGCATCTTGAACTCCCTGATCTCTGTGCCAGGACTGCATGAGGTGGGTGAGGGACTGGCCTGGGCTACCGCTGGCGGCAGTTAGGAGACAGGTAAATTTCCTCTACCACTCAGCGGGTCCAGATCGATGGAGGTGGAAACTAATTAGGGGCTCTAACCTGGAAACCACCCTGGCTAATAGGCCCGCTTAGGATGGATCAGAAAGAGCGAGAGCTCCTGATGAACAGGAGTGAGAGTGTGGGAGGGCAACATAAAAGAGACAAGGGGGATTAGCCCCCCAACCCGGCACCTACCAATCCCTGAACAATCACCCCCTAGTTCTGATGCTCTGCCGGTGGGAAGTCACCATTTTTGGGGTCCACAGCCTAGCCACTGCAGTATGATACAGTGTCGGGTGGCTCCCTTCCCCCAGCCTGGAGACTCTCGCCATGAACTCCACCCTTATACGACCTACGGTCAACGGTCTTGTTTTCATGTGTGAACTCTGAGTGCTCCACCACTTGTGAGAGACTAGTGCATGGATCTTGCAGGCACTGGGGTGCTGGGCAAACAGTGGCACCACCCCCTCCACCTAGCCAGTGTCTTTCTTCGGAAAGTGGTAGGCATCACCTCTGGAGATAGGGAGAGACAAGAAAAAGCCACCTTCTCTCTGCAACCAGTGTGAATCTTGGCTGCAGATCAAAAGTCATCAGTGCAGTGACTTAACTCATTAGATCGGTTTTAGGTCAAATCAAAACACTGGGGCCAAATTTGTACTTCCAGCTGGCTGCCAACAGTGGGATTAGCAACCAGGGAATAAAACCCTGGCAAAAGGCCAAAACAGGCTCCCCAAGTAACCCCTCCCACCAGGAGCAGCCCCCCACCGTGGTAGAAGAACCCTGAACAACACATAAGTGGCTCCCCCTAGTGACAAAGGTAGCAACATATCTAGGCTGTTAGGTAGCCTAGAAACTAAGACTGCACAAGGTGTGTTACTTTCCAAAAGAAAGCTGAAAGATGGGAAGCAACCATTGATCCAGATGGGAAGGGCTGAGTGTAAGAACTCTAGAAGTATGGACAATCAAACGGAAAACACACCCCCCAAAGAGGAACACCAGCTCTCTAACAATAGTCATTAACCAAATTCAGAACACTAAAATGTCAGAAGAAGAATTTTGAACATGCATCATAAAAGCACTCAACAATATGCAAAAAAAAAAAATGGATAACCAACACAAAGAAACCACAAAAAAAAAAAAATCCAGGGCTTGGAAGAAAAATTCAATAAAGAAATCAAAATATTAAAAAAAAATCAAACCGAAGTCCTGGAAATGAAGAATTTATTCAGGAAACTACAAAAAACAGTGGAAAGTCTCAAGAACAGGGTAAATCAAACAGAAGAAAGAATCTCAGAGATCAAAGATAACACCTTCCAATTAAATAAGTCAGTCACAGAGATAGAGCAAAGAAATAAGAGAAAAAAACAGAGTCTGCAAGGAATGTGGGATTATGTGAAGAAGCCTAATGTGAGAGTTATGGGCATTCCTGAGGGTGAAGAAGATAATATGCAAGGGTTGGATAAGCTATTTGAAGATATAATTGAGGAAAATTTCCCAGGCCTTGCTAAAACTCTAGATATACAGGTACAAGAAGCCCAATGGACCCCTGGGGAGATCCACTACAAATAGCAAGATACCACGTCATGCAGTCATCAGACCAAAATGTCCACTAAAGAGGCCCTTCTTTGAGCTCTAAGGAGAAAGAAGCAAGTAACAAACTAGGAAAAGCCCATCCGAATAATGCCAGATTTCTCAACTGAAACCTTCTAAGCAAGAAGAGACTGGGCCCCATTCTCACTCTTCTGAAACAGAATAATGCCCAGCCTAGAATCTTATGCCCAGAAAAGCTGAGTTTTGTATATGAAGTAGAAATTAAGACATTCTCAGATAAACAAAGACTGAGGGAATTCGCCAAGACAAGACCAGCCCTCAAAGAAGTAATCAAAACAGAGTTGCACACAGACCAGCAAAAGAAACACTCACAAATGTAAAACTACTCAAAAGCTAAAGATCAAAGACCAGATACCACAATGGCTTAAGAGAGAAAACATAGCAATGAAGTTCTACCTAACAGGATGAACACAAATCTGCCCCACCTATCAGTTCTCTCAATAAATGTGAATGGCTTGAACTTCCCACTCAAGAGACATAGGTTGGCCCAATGGATAAAAAAATACAAGCCAAGTATCTGCTGTCTCCAGGAAACTCAGCTAACCTGCAAAGATGCATTTAGACTGAAAACAAAGGTGTGGAAATTGATATTTCAAGGAAATGGAAGCCAAAAGAAGGCTGGCATGGAGGTTTTGATTTCAGACAACTTAGTTTTTAAATAAACAAAAGTAATGAAAGACAAAGATGGTAACTATGTAATAGTGAAAGGTTCAGTTCAACAAGAAGTCATAACTATATTAATACATATGCACCCAACTTAGGTGCACCCAGATTCATAAAGCAAACTCTACTTGATCTAAACCTAATGATAAACAGCAACACCATAATAGCTGGAGACTTCAACACGCGGCTGACAGCACAGGACAGATCCTCCAAACAGAAAATAAACAAAGAAATAATGGACTTAAACAGAAGGCTAGAACAAATGGGCCTGCCTGACATTTACAGGACATTCTATCCAAACACCACTGAACATACATTCTTCTCATCAGCTCATGGCACATTCTCTAAGATTGACCATATCTTAGGACACAAAGCATGTCTTCAAAATTAAAAAAAAAAAAAAAAATAGAAATTATACCATGCATCTTCTTAGATCACAGTGGAATAAAAGTAGAAATTAATCCTAACAGAAATTTTCATTTCCACTCAAAATCATGGAAGCTAAACAACCTTCTCCTGAACTATTATTTTATAAATGAGTAAATCAAGAGAGAAATCAAAAGATTCTTTGAACTAAATCACAAAGGAGATACAAGTTATGAAAATCTATGAGACACAACTAAAGCAGTCCTGAGAGGAAAATTTATTTCCGTAAATGCATGCTTCAAAAAGACAGAAAAATTTGCAAATAGACAACCTAATGAATAGACTCAAAGAGCTGGAGAAAGAAGAACAGACCAATCTCAAACCCAGCAGAAGGAGAGAAATCAATAAGATCAAATCAGAACTAAATGAAATGGACAACAGAAAAACCATATGGAAGATTAATAAAACAAAAAGTTATTTCTTTGAAAAGATAAACAAAATTGGAACGCCTTTGGCTAGATTAACCAAGAGAAGAAAAGAAAAATCTCTCATAACCTCCATCAGGAACATGAAAGGAGAAATCACAACCGATGCCACAGAGATACATGATATCATCTATCAATTCTACAAAAAGCTTTATGCACACAAAGTGGAAAATCTGGAGGAAATGAACAAATTTTTAGAAACACACAGCCTCCCTAGGCTCAACCAGGAAGAAATAGAATTCCTGAACAGGCCAATATCAAGAACTGAAATTGAAAGAGAAATAAAAAACTTTCCTGAAAAGAAAAGCCCCGGACCTGATTGTTTCACAACCTAATCTTACCAAACCTACAAAGAAGAACTGGTGCCTATCCTAAAAAAGTTATTCTGCAATATCAAGAAGGACAGAATCCTTCCTTTGCAACACATTTTATGAAGCCAAAATAACTCTTATACCAAAACCATGAAAGGACACAACAAAAAAAGAAAACTACAAACCAATGTCCTTATGAATTTAGATGCAAAAATTTTCAATAAAATTCTATCAGATTGAATCCAGGTGCTTATCAAGAAAGTAATCCATCACAACCAAGCAGGCTTCATCCCAGAGATGCAGGGATGATTCAACATACACAAATCTATAAATGTAATTCACCACATAAATAGAAGTAAAAACAAAGATCATATGATCCTCTCAAGAGACACAGAAAAAGCATTTGACATAGTTCAGCACCCTTTTATGATAAGAATGCTTAACAAAATAGGCATGGATGGGGCCTATCTAAAAATGATACAAGCCATATATGACAAACCCACAGCCAACATCATACTGAATGGGGAAAAATTGAAAGCCTTCCCACTCAGAACTGAAATCAGACAAGGTTGCCCACTGTCCCCATTGCTATTCAACATAGTATTGGAAGTCCTTGTGAGAGCTATCAGGCAAGAGAGCAGAATCA
This sequence comes from Eulemur rufifrons, assembly GCF_041146395.1. Lineage (NCBI taxonomy): Eukaryota > Metazoa > Chordata > Mammalia > Primates > Lemuridae > Eulemur > Eulemur rufifrons. The sequence continues at coordinate 6,393,721 of NC_090986.1, forward strand.
AGGGTGTCCAAATAGGGACAGAAGAGATCAAACACTCACTATTTGCTGATGATATGATATTATATCTAGAATATCCCAAGGATTCAACCAAGAGACTCCTGGAATTGATTAATGAATTCAGTAAAGTCTCAGGATACAAAATCAATATACAGAAATGAGAGGCATTTGTATATGCCAATAACAGTCAAACTGAGAACCAAACTAAGAACTCAATACCCTTCACAATAGCAACAAAGAAAATAAAGTACCTAGGACTATATTTAACTAAGGAGGTAAAAGACCTCTATGGGAGAACTATGAAATACTGGGGAAGGAAATTGCATAGCACATAAACAAATGGAAAACCATACCATGCTCGTGGATTGGAAGAATCAACATTGCTAAAATGTCTATACTACCCAAAGTTATCTACAGATTCAATGCAATCCCTATTAAATTACTAACATCATTTTTCACAGATACAGAAAAAATAATTTTATGCTTTGTATGGAACCAGAGAAGACCCTGTTTAGCAAAAGCAATTTTAAGCAATAAGAACAAAATGTTAGGTATTAAATTTACCCAACTTCAAACTATGCTACAAGGCTGTGGTTATTAAATCAGCTTGGTATTGGCTCAAGTACAGGGACACAGACCAGAGTTACAGAACAGAGAATCCACATACAAAACCATCCTCATATAGCCATCTAATCTTTGACAAAGCAGACAAAAACATACTCTGGGGAATAGAATCCTTATTCAATAAATGGTGCTGAGAAAACTGGATAGCCACATGTAGAAGACTGAAACAGGACCCACAGCTTTCACTTCTCACAAAAATCAAATCACAGTGGATAACAGACTTATACCTAAAGTGTGAAACTACTAGAATTCTAGAAGAAAATGTGGGAAAAAACTCTTATAGACATTGGCCTAGGCAAAGAATTTATGAGGAAGACCCCAAAGGCAATCACAGCAACAACAAAAATAAATAAATGAGACCTTATTAAATTAAAAAGCTTCCGCACAGCCAAAGAAACTGTCATGAGAGTAAACAGACAACCTACAGAATGGGAAAAAATTCTTGCATGCTACACATCCGATAAAGGACTGATAACAACAATCTATTTAGAACTCAGGAAAATCAGCAAGAAAAAATCAAACAACCCTATCAAAAAGTGGGCAAAGGACATGAATAGAAATTTTTCAAAAGAAGACAGAAGATTGGATTAGTAAGCTGTGGTATATGTATACCATGGAATATTACTCAGCTATAAGGAATGATGAAGATACGACATCTCTATGGTTCTCCTGGAGAGAGTTGGAACCCATTATATTAAGTGAAGTATCCCAAGAATGGAAAAACAAGCATCACATGTACTCACCAGAAAATTGGTTTCCCTGATCATCACCTAAATACAAATCTGGAAACGACACCAATTGGATATCAGACTGAGGTGGGGGGTGGGGGAGGGGATGGGGGTATGCCTACACAATGAGTGCATTGCGCACCGTTTGGGGAGTGGTAACACTTGAAGGTGCTGACTCGGGAAGGGTGGGTGGGGAAGGGAGGGATATATACCTCATGATGGGTGCAATGCGCACGACCTGGGGAACAGACACGCCTGGAGCTCTGACTTGAGGGGAAAGGCGGTACAGGAGCAACATATGTAACCTGCAATTCTGTATCCCCCATAACAAGATAAAATAAAAATAAAAATAAAAATAAAAAAAAGAAGACAGAAGAATGGCCAACAAACATATGAAAAAATGCTCAACATCTCTAATCACCAGGGAAATGCAAATCAAAACCACAATGAGATATCACTTAACTCCAGTGAGAATGGCCTTTATCAAGAAGTCCCAAAATAATAAATGTTGGTGTGGATGTGGAGAGAGGAACACTGCTGGTGGGACTGAAAATTAGTGCAACCTCTGTGGAAAGCAATATGGAGATACCTTAAACAGATACAAGTAGACCTACCATTTGATCCAGCAATCCCATTATTGGGCATCTACCCAAAAGAACAAAAGACATTCTATAACAAAGACATCTGCACCCGAATGTTTATAGCAGCACAATTCTCAATTGCAAAGATGCGGAAACAACCCAAGTGTCCATCAATTTATGAGTGGATTAATAAAATGTAGTATACGTATACCATAGAGTACTACTCAGCTATAAGAAATAATGGGGATATAGAATCTCTTATGTTCTCCTAGATAGAATTGGAACCCATTCTACCAAGTGAAGTATCCCAAGAATGGAAAATAAGCACCACATGTACTCACCATCAAATTGTTTTCACTGATCATCACCTAAGAGCACATTTAGGAATAACATTAATTGGGTGTCGGGCAGATGTGGGGGGCGATGGGTGTCTACATACATAATGAGTGTGATGTGCACCATCTAGGGGATGGACACGCTTTTATCTCTGATTCGGGGGGTGGTGGGCAAGGGAAATATACGTAACCTAATCTTTTGTACCCCCGTAATATGCTGAAATAAAAAAGAATAATGAAAATTATTTTAGATTTGATAATGGAATGATAATTATGTTTTAAAAGCCCCATACTTTTAAAGATATATACTGAAGGATTTATAGATGTAAAAAGTCTTGTATGGTATTTGCTTTAAAATATACAGTGGGTAGAGTTTTGTGAAAATATGCAGAACAATATTTGCCTTGTGTGGATAAGTTTTGAAGCTATGTGATAGGTGCATTAAAGTTCATCGTGATAACCCCCCGACTTCTTATTATAATTAATATCTCACGAGGAATCTACAAAATCTTGCATTTGGATAAGAATTTCACTATTTTCCTAGAGTACATGGTCATGCATTAAGTTATTTGTTATAGTATTTCTTGTCCTGAGGAAACATTATATATTTTCTTATCTTTTTTTAAATGAAGCTTGGGGAAAATTTTTCTTTATATAGTTGTTGCAATTTCTTGATGAATTTATATTCCTAAAATATATCATTTTGCCACATTAGTGATATTATAAGAACAGAACTTCTAACTCTTTAGGGTTATTAATTATTCTATATTATTTATGTGTCTAATACATTTTCTGAGTACTCCTGGGATTTTCCAGTGGATTCTCATGGTGTTCCAGGTTAACTGTATCATATACAAATATCATTAACTGTTGGCTTGTTTTCTAGAAGTTAATATCTTTTTGGCTCTGTTCCTGTTTACTTTGATTGCACGGATACTGCTTCCTGGGAAATGTTGAGTTAAATTCTTGTTACTTGGCATTCAATGTCCTGATCACAATGCTGATGGGAAATATTAGATAGAGTGTTTCATTTTTCATTGACTGTAGCTATGAATTTATCATAGTATGGACTGTTTTTTTCTTTCCTGGACTAGAAAGGAATTTTTTTTTTTTTGAGTATTGGTATTTTTTAAGTGTTCTTTGGGAATTTCTATGTACTATTAATATAAGTTTTTGCCCATACTCCAATTTGGTGTGGTATTGCAATTTTGTTTTGTTTTAATTTAGAATTATCATCAGCTTTTCTACTTCACTAACATCTAACATCTACATTGACAGAACATCAGTTTTCCTGGTGTCAGGAATGGGGAAGATTGGGAAGGAGCACAAGGACAACTTTTTGGGATAATAGAAATATTTCATATCTTGATTGTGGTACATAGATGTGTCAAAATTCATTGAAATATAGGCTTACATGGATTTACTTATATAAACTATACCTCAATAAAATTGACTTTTAAAAAATATCCTTGAAATAGAATCAAATTTTATGTCAGTTTTATTTATTATTCTTTTACCCATACTAAGTTAATATGTCTGATCACTCTGAAAATATTATGAAAAGAAAAAATTATATGTGGAAGCAATTACTGAAACCAGGTGGTTTTCTGCTCTTTTAGGAGTTAGACAATATTAACAATATTGCTTCATGTGTCTATAGAGAGCCTTATCTCTGGGTACATTGTATTGCTATGTACCTATAAAATACCACTTCATAGCAATAGCTATACCTGGCAAATCTTCTTTTATGTTGCTTAACTGATAATTCTGACATTTAGACTCTGTTAAATACTCTCCAATTCTGAAATGGAAGAGGCTTTTGCTCACCAACTACAACCCCCAAACTGCCTGCCAGTTCAGGAATTCACTGTCTGGATCAACATCAGCCCTACATTCCCCAAGAGGAAGCCAGCAACTCTGAGCAGCTGGAGACACGCTGGTGAAAAGAATGTCCCTGTCTCTGCTTCTTTGTAGAGGAGAGGGAAAGAGAAAATAGGACTGCCAGATGGCTACAACTCATTACTGCCTGGCAGCATTCAGGGTGAAATAGAGTAATTCGATTAGTATTCAGGAGAAATGAATGGCAAGGGGAGATGTCTGCTGATGCTATTTTAGCACAAGTCAAATTAAAGCAGTAGAACTGACAACATGCATTAATCTCCCTGTTGCCTCTGGTAGCCATGCAAATAAACTCCTATTTTCTTTATACATATAGCTGTTATTTTCCTCTTACTACCTTGGCAAAAACTTTTAGCAATGACCTGGTAAGTTACTCCCAGTGATTAACACAGACTTGCACATTATACTTACTCTGCTAATGAGAGAACATAGCCTACACTGCAGCAAAGAATCTCTAAAGTGCAGCCCTCTGACAGAAAGCAGGGCTTGTGCAAGTCAGCAGTCAGATTTGTCAGTCATCTGCCAACACTCAGGCTGAAATGAGTGCAGCAGATTTACTACTATTTGGATAATGCAGAAGGCTCAAGAAGTTTTTTTCCTAAAGGAAAAGAGAAATAAAATTGTGGGTTTAAAAAAATTTGACATATTTCAAAGGTCAGCTATAATTCTGTGAAATGGAATCATGTTGTATTATCTTCTTTGTGATGTGTATTTAGGAGTAGTACTAAATTGTAGAAAAAGGCTGACCCTCAATTAAAAAATAAAACATTAAATCAATCTGTGGTAACTGGATTCAATTTAATTCCTGTTCAGTTGAAGCTCCTCTCTGACGTGTCCCATGGAGTCTCTAGCATTACTTTTACCTCCATTTTAATATCAAATAAGGCAAGTTTTGCTACATGCCCCTCTGGTGAGGGCCTACCATAACAACCTAGAAATGCCTTCCAGGAAGAAACTCCAAATACTCAGAGAGACCTGGAAGAGGTCAGCTTCCTACAGGAATTATGGCAGGAAGCACGGATTAGAGAGTAGCTGTAAGGCCACTACTTCTATCAGGCTTTATTCTTCTGGAAAATTTCTATTCTTACTCCGCAGCAGATCTGAGTTTTGAGTAAAGAAGCTTACACATTTGGGGGGGGGGGTTCCTATTTCAGAGAAACGAGTACAAAACTGCAAAAACAAAATCCTGTGGGAAAGTATTTGCTTAGACTGAGAAAAGAAATAACAAATTTAAAAAGCTAACAAATCAATAAAATGTTTTATATTCTGAGGCTTCTAGCAATCTTTCAGTTTTTGGTTTTGGGCTCCACCGGAAATTTCTTTTTCATCATGTTTGAGTTTTGGTACAATCAATGCTTTTGAAACATATACAAAATTAATTTGAAATGGAGGCATTCACAGGAGGGATTGAATTTATATTTAAATTGCTGTTATGTTGTATAGAACTACATAATTGTGTAAACTACTCTTACATGGCAGACATTGAACGTTCATGAATACATATGGCTTCGTTACTGGAGCACTCACTTCTTCAGGACCCTACTCTGCCAGGGGAATATTCTTCATGCTCTTTTGTATAGAACTACCACACTTGTCAGGACAAGGCCTGTTGTACATGCTAACGTGTAATCTAATAGTTTTGGATTCATGAAACATGCAACCTCACACAACGGTACACTCCCTGTAGTGGTTCTGCTACCGGTTTTTGTCCTGACATGCAGGATTTCTGACAAAGTGTATTGTGCATAATTTACACAGAAATGTATACTGTTTGTAACTGTATATACTGCAGGATAGAATTTTCATTTTGACTCAGCATTAAAGAGAATCAAATCTTTGACTAATAATTTGACATATATGATGTTTGAAAGCATTTTCCAGAGTAGCTTCTGACTCCATATATTTCGAACATTATTTCTTCTCTGCTTCCCATGTACTTCTGAAGTCAAGTGCAAAGGACATGTTCATATTGTGATATAACATTTTGTCCCAGGACAAGGCAGTCAGCACACTGGGTGGCAGGAGTATTTCCTGGAAGCCATTCCTATACAACAGCTAGCTACATCTTTACTATTATATATACAAAAATGACTGCAAACCACATAAACATACCACTAACCTAAACTAAATATGTCCCCAAGTCATCTTCCCTACACACCTGTCCCCAGATGTCTATGGCAGCTCCAACACTCATTGGCACAAGCAATGTGACAGAGGGGAAGTTGGAGTGAAAGAGACAGACTATCAATCACTTGCTGTTAATATATCTTTCTTTAGAAAACTTTACAAAATCAATGACCATGTGTACGTATTTCCAGAATCCCTTCCTGAAAATGAGGAACACTGAGATTTAAACTTCACTGGCATTTCATGGTAAATCAGCCTCTCTTATTTTACAAAATCTTGATTGGCCAATATATGATGGGCAAAGGGAGAGAAAACGTGAATCAAGCAGAACATCCTTATCCAATACTCCAAATGAGCTCTAACGAGAAATAACTCTTTGCTGATCAAAGCGCCCTCATCTCACTGACTACCCCAGAGTGCAAACACTCACCCTTATGCTGTTCCCAGAGAGCTGCTGTTCCTGTCACAGCCTATTGCTAATGACTAGAAACATCTAATTTGTACCACCACCGCAGATAGGATGGGATTACAGGAAGCTGTGTTCAGGTGAGCATGTCCCAATGATCATTTTTTTTATTTCAGCTTATTATGGGGGTACAAAAGTTTAGGTTATGTATATTGCCCATCCCCCCACCGAGTCAGAGCGTCAAGCGTGTCCAATGATCATTTTTCTATAAACAATATAACTGCAAAGTGGAATGACCTGACACTGGAAAATCTCATGAACAATAAGACAAAGTTGATGTTTCTTAAATTTCTGGGGCCAGACTGTGCTAGCAAAATTTACAAAAACAAAAATGAAAGCCCATAGAACCCACAAAATGATAAAGTCTTGAAATAATTTCTTTCCTATCCATTTTTCCCTACTTAACCATTCTCCAACCAATGTCTAAGAAAATGTGGTAGAATTAGAGTTTCAAAAACCACACTGTGGACACAGTTCCTTGGCCTATTGTCACCACTGTTGAGTTTCTAGATCAGTGTTTCTAAAAGTGTGTTTTCTCCCACTTTGCCCTTCCTCAGTGTGTTCCAGCCACAAAAGCCCTTCCCCCTCACTCTCCATTGTCAAAAACATCCTATCTCAGGAATTTAGTACTTGCTGTTCCCTCTGCCTAGCACACTGTTCCTCCAAACACGTAGTGGCTTATTCTTTCACTTCATTTGAGTTCCTGCTCAAAAGTCAGATTTTGAGAGAAAATTTCTGTAATGGACCAAATTTTATCCCTCCCCCCCAAATTAATACACTTAAGCCCTAACCCCCAATGTGACTATATTTAGAGATCCGGCCTTTATGGAGGTAGTTATGGATCAATGAGTTCATAAGTGTGGGGCCCTTATATGATAGGACTGGTGTCTTTGTACCCCATGAATATGCATACATACATGCATAGAGAAGAGGAGGAGGAGGAGGAGGAGGAGGAGGAGGAGGAGAAGAATAGAGGAGGAAGGGCAGAACCACGAGCTCACACACAGAGAAAAGGCCATGTGAGGACACAGTGGGAAAGTGGCCATCTGCAACATGAGGAGGGAGGTCTCACCAGAAACTAACCCTTCTGGCATCTTGATCTTGGACTTCCAGCCTCCAGAACTGTGAGAAAATAAATTTCTGCTATTTTATCTACCCATTCTGTGGCATTTAGTGATGGTGCCCTAGCAGACTAATACACCTTCCCTGACAACCCCATCTAAAACTGTCACTTCTATTGCTCCCTCATCTCCTCGTCCTGCTTTATTTTTCAATAGGGCACTTATCACTACTCAGCATTGTATCTGGGTATCTCCAGGAGGCTGAGAGGCCATAGAATATGGCAAAGCATAGTGGGTGAGAGTCTGGGCTCTGGAATCAAAAGCTGATGGCCGCTTTGCAGTGGGATGATCCTTGGCAAGTCTTAAAAGTTCCACGAACTTCTTCCTCTGTAAAATGGTGATGGAAGATACGGTTCTTACTTTAAAGGCCTTATCACAAGAATGTGATGAGTTATAACACGGGTTGTGCTTAGACTAGTACCTGGACCGATATGAGCACTCAGTAACTGTTACCTGTTGCTGCTTTTGTCATCTACTGACTGGAACGTAAGCTCCACAAGGACAGGGACTTTGTCTTATGCATGGATATGTTCACAGCCCCCAGATCAGTGCTTCTGGGGAACATGTTAAGCCCTCAATAAATATTTGTTACCTGAAAATATGAATAATGAAAGACTGTGGGCCTTTGCTCAAAGTTCACAAAGTGGAGATCTTTCTTTTTAATGAATGATTACCTTGTAACCTAACAGCACCACATGATTGCAGGGCCCTTATCTTTGTGGTTACTGTAGTATTGCTGCCAAGGGATGCTACTTTAATTGGCATAGGCTAATAAGCAAAGTTCAGAGGGGCAGTTAACAAGAACCAGAGGAATATAGGCTTTTATATACAGTAGAGCTCACACTGGAATAGTCAGAACTACATTTACATAGTGAGTGATGCTTCATCTCAACAAAACATCAACCATGTAATTAAATCAAACCATTTTATTTGAAATTCATTAGTGTTTTGGTTTTGTTTGTATTTGGTTATTGGTGCTAGTTTTCTAGCTGTACATAATGTGATATTCCAGATATCAGTCAATGGTTCTCCGGCACCTTCTGCTGATGAACTTCAGAACTTACACTGCTCCATGGTGCCACTGCAGTGCGTCATTCTGTATGGCTCAGTCGACAAATGCAGAATCCAAGTCAGACGCCTCATGGGTTTGGTGTCAACAGATCATAGCTATGACGGGCTTTTGGCCAGCTATCACTAGAAGTCCGTAGGTGCTATGACAGTAGTCCCCTAGGAATTTTCTCCTGAACATCAACTTTTATAATCACTTTTGCCTTAAATCATCTTGCAAATCAATGGCGAGAGCATTTGCTACTAAGGAAATGAACAGAAGGGCTTAATCCCTAATATAATATGTCGTTCATTTTCACCAATGTAGATATTTCCAATGATATAAATGATTATTCCTACAAGGGAATAAGCCAGGTAAAGAATTTGTGGTCATTATGGTAGGAAACTGCACACTCTTTATGGGATCCCACCCCTAAATCTGATAAATCAAATAGACAGATCACCAAAGTTCAAACATCTCCATCTCTCCGTAGCTTCTGTGCCCACTAAGTGTAACCCCAAGCAACCATTTTGGATTGAGATAGGAGCCTGTATAGATCAAAGTTCTCAAGCTCTGAAGGACAGTTTAATAAATTTTAATATTTAATATTCTAGAAGTTCCCATGATGAGGTAATTTTTTGTAAATTAAGAAAATCTTTTATAATAGAAATGAACATCAGAAATTGAAAATTTTTTTTTTTTTGTAGCAAAATGCTGTTTATTTGAGCATCTGGGTGCAGATGGGTGGAGGGCAAAAAAGCATCTACTCTGAGGGTGGGGAAAGCCTTGGGTTTTATAGAGGGTTTCTTTGGGGTGGGGGTGAGTACCTGGGCCAGATCAGCCGCTACAATAAGATTTTTAAACAACCAATTTCTGGGACCCCAATTTCTGGGACCCCTGTGTCTGTCTCATCCTGCAGAGATAAGGGAGGCGGGTAGTTCTGTCCTTAAGGAGGGGGAGGGAGATAGGAATGCCCGCCTCTGCAGCTGTCTGTTACATGTTACATTTTACTACCTCGGTGGGGGACGGGCTGGGGGGGAGCGACTCTCCAGACTCCTGTGGCTATTGTTTTACAAACCTAAGTTTCCATTAACCACATTGTGTCCTGTACATGCTTTTCAAGTTCCCACCCAGAACAAACCTAACATTCCACCCTTTTTATTATGTACATGTAAGAAAAGGAAGGATAAGGTATGGGTAAAAATTAAAAGGTTGGGAAGTGGGCGTCGTTGTCTTTCTGACTACTTCCTGCTGGTAAAGGACGTTGTCAGGATTGGGTATTGATTTGGAGGTGTGGAAGGGCTTGTTCCATCATGAAGATCTCTCCAATTGATTTGTGGCAGATGATTTGAATTCTGTTTTTAAGAAAACGTAGAGGCCAGGGCGCAGTGGCTCATGCCTGTAATCCTAGCACTCTGCGAGGCTGAGGCAGGCGGATCCCTTGAGCTCGGGAGTGTGAAACCAGCCGAACCAAGAGCGAGACCCCGTTTCTACTAAAAACATAGAAAGAAATTAGCTGGACAACTAAAAATATATAGAAAAAATTAGCCGGGCATGGTGGCGCATGCCTGTAGTCCCAGCAACTTGGGTGGCTGAGGCAGAAAGATCGCCTGAGCCCAGGAGTTTAAGGTTGCTGTGAGCTAGCATGACACCAGGGCACTCGAGCCCAGGCAGCAGAGTGAGACTCTGTCACAAAAAAAAAAAAAAAAAAGAAAAAAGAAAAAAAAAAAAAGAAAGAAAAGAAAACGTAGAAAAGGAGATAAGCATCAAAGAGGAGAGCTAGTATAAGCATTACTAGGGGTCCTAAGAAGGGTTAAGAGCCAGTTCATTTTCAGAAGGACAGATTGGAGGGAGTTCCAGATTAAGTCTGTTATGTCCTTTTCAGAGAACTTTTTTAGCTACTGTGCATTTTCCAGAATCTGTTGGGTGCTTTCTTCTGTGGTGTTTACCTAGGAACAGCATGAGGTGTTTGCAATCACACAAACTACTCCTTCTGAGGCTAACAGATAATCTAGTGCTATTCTATTACCTATCACCATGGCAGCTAATGAATTAAGGGAAGCTGATAGCAGTTTAAAGTTCTCTCCTGTACCTGGGCCACCGCAGCCACAGTGGCAGTGATAGTTTTGGCTGTGATTGCATTGTATGTAATTCCTCCTGCCAATCCTGGTAGACTCAAGAGTGTCATAACTCCCACCAGTATGAGGCCTACGGCTCTCTTCTGGTGGTGTTGGAGAGGGGAGATTGTAGATGTTATTGATTTGGGGACAAGGATGGAAACATCTTTATCCGGCAGTGAAACATACCCGATAGACCAAATACCTCTAGTTTCTATGGGATTTATACAGTGTAGACAACAATTCCTTTGTTGCCTATGCCCCCCAAGAACATGAGGCCTGGTAGGAGACACAGTAGGCCAGGTTTAGTGGTGTGCCTTAAGAGAGTTGAATGATTTAGCCATGACACGAAATGGGGATTTAAAGGGTGTACAGGGTTGCAATGTGGGTAGGAGGTGTGGTGTATGTCTTCCCCTGTGCTATTTTGGATGAGTGAGTCCCACCAGCGATAAATGTATGTTTGGAGGGAAACATTGCACAGATTAGCAAAGGACAGGGGAAGGGCTATAGTACAGTCTATGGCATTTGGGCCTGCGCAGACATCTGAAGCATTAAATATTCCTTTAGATGACGTGTGATTAAGAAACTGGCAAACAGCTTTTCCTCCGTTGGGGCATGAGTAAATTGGGGAAGCGGGATCCTAGAAGACAATAACGTAGGTAGGGGGCGTGCAATGAATAGAGCCACCTGTTGCCATTATGCATGGTAGCAGATTAGCATGAAGGATGGTGCTGGAGGGGTAAAAGCAAAAGGAGTTCTCAGGATCGATACATGAAAGGGTCCCGGGTATGGATGGAACAAACGGTGGGGTTCCCCTAAATGGCTTTGTTTGAGACACTATGGATATATGAGCTGGGGTGGCCTGAAGATAGGGTTCATCCCAAGAAAGGATGGGTTGTAGGTAACAAACCCAGCAAGAGGAATTGTAAGCCTGGAATATTCCCTGGGCCTATTCCCTGGGAGGTGAGAAAGAATGTGTTATTATACCACATGGTTTTGGTGGAGGAAATTAGAGTAGAGAGGAATCAGTAAAGTGTCATAGAACTTAAGATAGCCATCTTATTCTTCACGGGGAGAGAAGTGGTAGGGTTGAGTGTTATCGAAGGAGAGACTAATTAGTTGATCAAGGTCTAGAGCCTGACGTATCTCCTCTCAAGGGAAGTCAAAATCCCCCTGTAAGTATGCATCCCGGAGAAATCGAAGGAGAAGATCTTTGAAGCGGGTGGGAGTCACGGACAGAGCTCTTATTATTTGGGCGTGGAGTGAAGATAAGGGCTGTAGATTTAGGGGTAAATTATTCATCTCCGTGGAGATCTGAGACTGATTCTTCTGGTCTGCAGGTGAGCCAGATGGATGTGGGTCCTGTTACAGTAGACCTGCCACCTACAGAGTTACCCAGGGATCCGATGTGGAGCTTGGCTTGGGGGCTGTCAGTCCCAGGCACCGTCAGTCTTCTGTGGACAGGCCGGGAATAGGTTATCTCAGGGTGTAGATGTTGGAGGGCAGCAAGAAAGATCCGAGTCCGGGTCCGGTGTCTCTCTCTCAGCTCAGGTCAGGAGTGCTCTGCCTGCTAGAGTCCTGGAGGTTGTGTCCACTGGTGTGCCCTCTCGGGTTTCGGCACCAAATGTTAGGTCCGGAGCGGAGGCGGAGACACACCAGAAATTGAAATTTTAAAAGCAATACACTTTATAATAACATAAAAAATATAAACCACATAGTGATAAATCTGATGAATGATGTTCAAGACTAGTATGCTGAGAACTACGAAACACTGTTGAGAGAAGTTAAACACCCAAATAAATGAAAAAATACATCATGCTTCTAGGTCATAAGACTCAATTTTGTTAAAAACACTAATTATCTCCCCACATTGATCTATAGATTCAATACAATCCCAATCAAAATATCACTAGGCCTTTTTGTATAGAAACTGATAAGATGATTCTAAAACTCATATGAAAATGAAAATGGTCTACACTAGCTAAAACAGCTTTGAAAAAGAATAACCAAATTGGAAAACTAATAGTACCTATTTCTAAGAGTTAATTTAAAGCTACTGTAATTGAAACAGAGTGGTATTTGTGCGCAGATCAACACTTAGATTAGTGGGGCAGAGTAGAGAAGGCAGAAATAGAACCACACATAATTGACTTCTGATTTTTTACAAAGGTGGAAAGACAATTTGGTGGAACAAGGGTAGTCTTTTCAACAAATAGTGTTGAAACTAGCAGTGTTGAAACAATTGAATATCCCTCTGCACAATAAGAAAAGAACTCTAACCCATACCTCTCACCACCACAAAAATAAACTCACAATAAATTATAGACCTAAGTGTAAAACCTAAAACTATAAAACCTCTAGAAAAAAACATAGAAGATCTTTGTGACCTTGAGTTGGGCAAAGATATCTTAGACATAAAAGTACAATCCATAAAAGAGCAAAGTGACAAACTGAGCTTCATCAAAACTAAAAACTTACGTATTGTGACATTGTTAAATGAATGAAAAGACAAGACACAGACTGGGAGAAAAATCCTTGCAAATCATATATTTGATAAATTGACTTCTATCCAGAATATATAAAGAGCTTCCAATTCAATAAGAAAAACACAGATTTTTAAAAATCATCAAAATAGTTGAACAGACATTTCACCAAACAAGAGACACAAATCTCAAATAAGTATATAAAAAGATGCTCAACAGCATTGGGGAGTATACATTAAAACCACAAGGGGATACCACTTCACACCATTGGAATGGATAACATTAAAAAAGACACACTGTACCAAGAGTGCTGAGTATGTGAAGGAACTAGAATTCCAACATTGCTGGTGGGAATATAAAATCACATAACTACTTTGGAAAACAATCTGGCAATTTCTTAAAATGTCAACATATATCTACTACATGATCCAGCCATTCTACCAGGTATTTACCCAGGAGAAAAGGAAGCACATGTCTATATAAAGACTTGTGGAGAAATGTTCACAGAAGCTTTATTTGGAATAGCCTAAAATGGGAAACAACCCAAAGATCCATCAGCAGGTGAATGAATGAGCACATGGACAGCCATATGATGAAAGGCTATTCAGCAATGCAAAGCAATGGACTATTGATACACGCAGTATGAATGGATTTTAAATAATTATGAGTGAAAGAAACTAGACAAGGAGACATACCGCATGATTCCATTCATCATCAAATTGATTTCACTGATCATCACCTAAGAGCACATTTAGGAATAACATTGATCGGGTGTTGGGCAGATGTGGGTGGGAGAGGGGATGGGTGTATATATACATAATGAGTGTGATGCGCACTGTCTAGGGGATGGACACGTTTGAAGCTCTGACTCGTGGGGGGTGGGGGGTAAGGGCAATATATGTAACCTAAACTTTGGTACCCCCATAATATGCTGAAATAAGAATAACAAAAAAGAAATTATAAGACAAAAAAATTCTAGAAAATGTAAACTAATGTATAGTAACAGGTAATAAATACAGCAGTGGTTACCTGAGGGTTAGGGGAGTGAGGGGGTGGGAGACAGGGATAGAAAGGGACAGGAAAGAATTCTGGGGTGATGGATGTGCCCATCATTTGGTGGCTGTGATGATTTCACGGGCATGCACATATGCCAAAACTCATCAAATTGGATACTGTATGTGCAATTTATTGTATGCCACTTATTCCCCAAAAGAGCTACCTAAAAAGAAAAAAGAAAACCTTTAAGTCCACATCAAAGATTATGCTCTCAAAACTTTTTATGTGTGTCAGAACTACCTCAGATTCCACAAATGACACCACTTCTCTCTTCTCCATCTTGAAAGTTTCTTTTGCCACCACTTCCGTGACCTTATTCCTTCTGGTTTCCTCTCCCACCATTCACAGCCTGTCTTGGTAGTTTTCTTCCCTGGTTCTTACAGGGAAGAACTTCCTCCTGTATCTTAATGAGAGCATTAAGGTCTTCAGCTGGTCTCTCTTTCATGCACACTTCTCCCTGAGTCATCCCCAGCCGCCATCTACACACTAATCCCAAATCTACACTGTAAGACTTGGCCTTTCTACTAAACTCCATATTTCCATCAGGTTCCCACTGAACACCTCTGCACCACTGCCGACTTCATGACTGCAAAACTGCACATCTTCCCCATACCTATCTGCCCAGCCTGTGTTCAGGTCTTGGTGTGTAGCACCATCCCCGCAGCCAGACACAGCACAGTGGATAAGAACACGGGCTCGGGATTGAATCCTAGATTTGGGTTCCAGCTTTGTCACATGCTAGTTATATGTCTGGGTCAAGTCAGTTGCCCTCTCCATGCCTCATCTTCTGTGTAATGAGTCTATTCCACAGAAGATTACTATGAGGATTAAATAAGATGGTAAACAAACTGTTTATATGGTGTCTGACAGACTAAATGTATAATGATTATTAGTATCACTAGTGACATCTACCTGCATCCCTTTAATTATTCACCATGGGCTGTTCATTTCATCTCTGCAGTCTCCCTGTCCCCTTCACCCCCTCTCTGCCATCTCTTATCGCAGACTTATTACATCTTGATACCACAATGAGACAGACTACCCTGATCTCTTCTCTTCAGTCCATTCTTTAAAGTACTACCTAACCGCTCCCAGAAGCTAGGTCAGATCATGCACTTTCATGATCAAGGACCTTTGATTGGTCTCCTTTGTCCAAAGAGCATAGTCCTCAGCAGGGCATTCAAGAATCTGCAAGATCTGATGCCACCCCACCTTTCTATCTTTGACTCTTAAGATGCTCTCTGGCCTGGACCCCCTCTCATCCAGCTACTCTCAATGCTTCCCTATTCTCCACACCTTGTCCTACTCTACTAGTATGTGGTTGTTTGAGGAGGGGGTTCCTCAGTTACCCACCCCCAGGCTCAGCTCAGTCAAATACTATCTTTTTAATGAACTTGGCCCAATTGCCTGGTTGGAATTCATGAGTTTCTCTTCAATGCTTCCACTGCCCTTTGTTTATATGTCAACCTCGAAGCTAACATTATCATCATTTATTTACTTGCCTGCTGGCCTTACCTACCTTTGTCTAGGCAGTCAGTGAAGCTTTCAGACTGGAATAAAATGGGGAGACAGAACATGACAGTCTCCCTAACAGCTACCTGACATCTCCTTGGCAATGGCACCTGCTCACGGGGGTTCTTTGAGGATTGACACTTTGCAAAGTAGCATCCTCTCAATGAACAACAGAGAGCCATCTCAATGGGAGGCTTGCAAGGATAATAGGATAATAGCAGCAACACCACTCTTGGGTGTGTGGAGTGGGAGAAGAGGTGCAAATGAAGTGAATAGATAAATGCTGACTTAATCTTAAGTATTCTACATGGTTCCTTCTGAAATTAAGATATCTCTCTCCTGGAAGGAAGCTGTTTACTGTTCTCTTCTCTGGAATGCCAAGCAAGCACCCCAGGGACCTTCTCAAGTTCTATTATTTTGTAAATTAGGGTGCAGACCTTACAGCTGGAACTAAGATTCTCAATGGCCATGCAAAATCCCTGAGACGAAAAGAATTTGAGAGGTGCTGACAGCAGCTTGTCCTTGGTAGATCCTCCAGGCTCTCATTAAAGGAGGCCTGAGAGACAGGCTTTAAACATGAGAGGAAGAATGAGCCCAAAAAGGTGGTTGCCAATTCCTCCCCTTCAAAACTATTCCAAATTCTCCAAAAGATCCTGTGAATATGGCAGTAATTCTTTTATAATCAGCTGTAATTTGTAGAACAGTGTCTTTGAAAAATTTTCACTAAAGCAGTCAATAGCAACTCAACATAGTCAAAAATTCCATGTCAACTTTGACATTTGTCAATTTATTGACCTTTCTTTTCCCAAAAACTTCAGAGTTAGCACACAACCCACACCACTGTCATTTAGGAGCCACCTTCTACTGCCAAGCGTGGGCCACAGGAAAGGGCCCACTGGGCAGAGTGCAGAGTGCAGGCTAACTGGCCAGCAAAGGCTGACGCGTTGAGTGGAGAAGGAGCCATGTCACCAGCCACCCTGCCATGGTTCCCTGTGGCTATGACCTGTTTGTGTCTGTCCACTCTCAGAGGGCAGGGGCCATGACTCCTTTGCACATCCAGCACTTAGTCCAGAGGTTGGCTTCTGGTAGAATTAGCTGTTTGTTGAATAGATGAATAAAGCAATGCACCTCTCAGAGAAGTATTCAAAGTAGCAGGCCCAGAAGCTAATGTTATTGTCATGTTTTATTTGCTGTTCTCCTTACTTACCTTTGTCTAGGTGATCAGTGAAGGCTTGATGCAGGAAATCAAATGGGAAGAAAAAATATGACAAACATGTTCAACATGACAGAGCTTCCAGGAAGAGTTTTTGACGTAGAAAGAATCTCATCTCTCCTCGCTTGGTGTTAGTTACATCAACTACATATGAAGGAAAATCCACATTTTCTAGACACAGGAACACATATATAGTAGCATGACTACTATTAAGTAATTTTTAACTCTAAAATTTAGAAAATGTAGAAAAAATTCTTTCTGTCCCTGGAAATATATAGGAAGAAAATATATAACAATGAGATTTGCTTGAAGTCAGGTACTTTTCATTCCAGATGGACTGAATACAAAGAAATCTTAGCCTCCTGGGAACATACCCACCCCTGTCAGATAGATTCTCATCTCTGGAAGAGTTTGGAAGATCTACCTTTCAATTTCTCTACACTTTGTAGCTGAGTTACAGAATTACCTGCCAGCAATCCATCAGAATTCATGGAGCTATTTAAATAGAGCAAAATCCACAGAAAGTTCCACACACAGGTGCTGAGCAAAGGCCAGAGCCCCAGAAGGAAACAAGTGCTGACTCAGCAAAGCTTCCCCGTCCTGAGTGTGACTCCCACCATGCGGGTCTGTGCATTTGGCCATGAGCTCTGTGCTGTTGGCTTTCCTGGGGGAGCCACCTGGCTGGTTCCTGCTCTCTGGGGCCTTCCTGCTGTGACCTGGCTTCCCCCACCCCTCACTGCTTATGTCAGGATCAAATTGACTGAGGATAAATGTGAAGCTACCCAAGGAAGGGCTGAAATCATACTTTCCCATGACACACGTTTGAAACATGCCAATGCACTGCCAGGGTTTCTGAGAAGCTTAGAGAAACACACCTTTTTGATTTGCAGGTACTGCTCAACAAGCCCTCTCTCAAGAGTTGGTGAATTTGGCAAAGTCTGAACCTTTCAGCACAGTGGACTGTGCACTAGAATGTGAAGGCCTGCTGTAGAGACCCCTCAACTGTAGCCCCTCACAACTGAGAATCAGCAACTTTTACATGTGGTGCTTCTCTCTGTCTCTCAGGGCAACAGATTCACAAACACTGAAACATTGTTTGTGGTCTGCCTTCCCTATGTGAGGGATGTATGTGTCCATGTGCATGTATGTTCCTGTGTGTGCCCATGTGTGTTCATGCATGTGTCTGTACACACACACTTCTTTCTCATCCTCTGAACCTCTACTCAGGGAATATTCTAAACATTGTGCTCTCACAGTGTTTGGAAAATGTAAAGCCCTAATAGACATTTGACCTTGATATAGAATTTCCATGAGCGTGTAGTTGTAAAGCTCGGGAAGCTTGAGGTGACTCGGAATGGGCTCTTGGGTTTTGGATTGAGACTGTTTATTCTGCTATAATTAAAGTTAATGAAAATGGGCTGTGGCTTGTTAGACTATGTGTTAACCCTCTACCCAGTAAACATTAGATTAATAAGGATTTTAGCAGTATCAACAAATATCAGTCATATTTCTTAATTTACGTGGTGTTGTATTATGCTACTAAAAAAACAAATTTGAAAACCTGTCCTCTTCCATAAAAACTGGCCAAGTCCAAGCAATGCCTTCATGTATGTTACCATATTAACATATGTTCAGAATCTTAAGTGGCTAATGCCATAACATATAACCTAAAACCTTACAGATGTACAATTGAGGATGTTTTTTCTAAGGTGAGATTTAGAACATAAAGAAATCCTAGGGGCACAGAGTATATTACAGAATTGCAAGTTTTCCATCATAACTTACTCAAATATCCCCCTAGCCTTTCCATTTTTGTGTGTCTTGTTTTTATGAACAGCTCTCTGGTTGAGTGATCAAGCCATATTCCGTCTCACTCTCCAGGGTTCGTGTGATATGTCCTTTTCTTTATCAAGTCGGTGTATCTTCCACTGCCCCAAGACCAGCCTGCTGGATGCCCTGCTGCCCAGTCGGTCATTACCCCTGAGCCCTGGGAACAGCCTTCAAAAAAGGAAGAGAAAATTAGAAATCTCCAAGATCCTGACCACAGCTTCTTTTCAGTCTTCCAACTTGGAAGGACTGTCAAAGTGTTGCAATAGCTACCATCAGTCTCATGCTTCCCTGGCTCCCAGTGACATTCAGCTTCTTGAGGACAGTGAAAGGATGCAGATGTCACCATCGGGGACTTCGGTACTCCATGTATTTCATCTCCAGGGGACTCTTTGCTAGGAAAATTCTCAGCATCTCAAAATGTATCAAGCAAGAAACAAGGCAAACAACAGTCAATACAGCCTTGTGGACTTCCCGGTCTCTTGCTAGCCTCTACCTGCCAGTTATTACAGGCCAGGTAATTCAGAGGGACATCTGGTTTTTGGGACAGACTGCAAAAGAGAGCAAATCTTGGGTTTATAGCTTTACTCATCTATAGGAAAACATCTAGAATATGTAACATTTAAATGGGTCTACAGTATTTTATTTAGATAATTCTGAGGTAAAAACATATCAATCACACTGTGACAGAATTTCCTGGAAAGGTCAACTTGCAGTTGGGACGTAGCCTAGCATCACAGGGGCTGATGTCAGGGAAATGCCAGGAAAATGCCAACCACAGTGCCAGGCAGTGGCACAGAGATTTGCTTGACTTCCACACTTGGCCAGAACTATACATCTGTCCCTTCCCTCTTGAAGCCTTCAGTTTTTGCAGCATAGGATCTAACCCAAGGGAGAGTAAGAATGTCAGCCTCACACGATGAGGGCGATGCTCTCTGGGTAGAGTCTTTTCACCAACAGTAAGAGTTCCTCCACCTCTGCCTCACACTTTTGGAGAGCAACAGTTCTCATTCATTCATTTGTTCAACAAATATCTGTGAATCTACCACATACCAGCGATTGTCCTAGATACTGGAACAGAGTTTAACTACGGGCTTTTAAGACTGAGGAAAATTAGTACTAGTTCTAGAAGACCACAAAACTTGCAAAATCATCAGATGCTGGAGGAGATATTGCATATCTGTATGTTTCTGGCCCTGGACTCATTAAATGTCTGGTCAAGGGACTGTAAGAATGACCCGCCCTTTTGCTTAAGTCTTTCCCCAAATGTCAGAGGTGAGCACTCTCACCAGAGGCAGGATCCTCTAAATAGCCAAGGGGCACCTCCAGTGATGGAACAAGCCTCTACTCTCAGTGTTTTTCCTTCACGGTCTCCTGCGTTGGCTTGTTCTCACTGAAGTGTGCCGGGTGCTCCCAGGCTGTGGGGAAGGAGAGCAGGAGGAGGGAGAGAGGAGGTGGAGGGAGCTACTTATTATGGCAGCACAGAAATCTGTGCACCAGATTGACACAGTGGGTCCCACGTGAAGGCTACTGTTGAAAAGAATGCCAATGACTAGAAGCACTGTCACTAGTGGCTGCCAACCACCTGGTGGATACCAAGTGAGGGCTGCACAGCTGAGTGGACCAACACAGAGCAAAGTACCGGAAACATGGTCCACACTAACAGCCAAAGGGAGGAGAGTGATGGGGGGTAATTGTGTCAAAGCCACCGAGGAAGGAAACTGGGATTGAAAATGCCCCTAGATTTAGTCACTAGATATCATTGATGAGTTCTAACATTTTAGTTAAGTAGTTTTAACAAAATATTTTAAGGGGTTAAGGGAAGTGCAGCTGTGAAAGGTTGAAACAGAGTCATCCATAAAAGATGCCAAAAGGTAAACAGGAGAAGACTAATCTGATTTGTCTGAAGACTGTAAATGCCCAAACACATTTTTAGAAGGGAGGAAAAAGGCAGAAACCCTGACTTATTTCCATATTCCCAAACCCTGGCCTATAGACCTGCTTAATAAATGTTTATTGAATGTGGAGGGTCTCAATTTAATCAACATCTACTCTACTAAATGTACGATACACTTAGCGTGTAGCAATTTTCATCACAGTGGTAATTCGTTCACTCTCACTAGGGCCACTCTGTAGAAAGAAGCATTTACACCCTATCAGATGTGGTAGAGGGGAGAGACGTCCTGTAATAGGATTTGCTTTGAAGTCCTGGACTGCTGTGACTCACCAAGGTCACAGCATCAGAAATGCTGGCCAATAATTATGAGTTGAAAAGACCATTCAGCTGAAATGACAGCATTCAGCTGTCTCCAAATATTTCCTTTCAGTTAATGAAGAACCATCCAGACTTCTGACTGACAATGCAATCACAAGGATGGCTCTTCCCTGTCCCAGAGAAAGAAATGGACATGACTGGTGGGAAGCCTCCAAGAGCTGAAACACAATGAATCTAATTTTTACTGGTCAGAGGGCGATAGTCCACAGTTTTACTAATTAAGTAGGCTGAGAAACTAGAACCACAGCAAAACAGACACAGAGATGCTTGTTCCGAACCACGTGGAAAAGTGACAGCTGTTATCTGGAGGACTCTGGTGAGTCTCAGCTGAAATAGAGACAGTGCCGAGAACATAGACTTTCTTGGGTCTATGCACTTAACACATCATAACTTTTTTATTTTATTGTGACTATGTCTGCTATGAAGGGCATATTTTTAAAATAAAATTCTGAAATATCGTATTATATAATCCCATGGAAACACATACAATTCTGGTTTTAGAGGTGAAGAAACTCATAGAGACCAACGGAATAGAAAAATACAAATGCCTTGGAGAAAGCTCAGTAGGTGCCCTGTTTAAGCGTATTTCCACATGTCCCTCCTGCAGTTCAGCAACTCTTAAATGGCACCACTCAGGTGTCATTTTGTACCTGAGTTTGCATCTCTCCTTTTCCCAACTGCTTTCACAAATTGTCACAAACAACACACAAACAGTGGAGTCTCCCAGTAGTAGGTATGGGTCACGCATGAACGTAAGTTTCAGCATCATGTGACTTGGAAATAAGGAAAAGGAAAGGAGAACAGAATGTTCACAAAATTCCTGAGTAGAATAATTCAAATCTTTGCCTGTAAAATCAAAATACCAGGGAGCTATTTCTAAATATGGAAAGAAGTCAACATTTCACTAACAGAATTGTTCTTTTTCAGTGGAAGCCCTACAGAGCCAACATAGATAATTGAGAAGAAACATTTAAGTCAAGTTGGTAGTTAAAATAGATTGTGGTTCAGGTGCAGTGGCTCACACCTGTAATACTAGCACTCTTGGGAGGCTTAGGTGGGAGGATCGCTTGAGCTCAGGAGTTTGAGATCAGCCCGAGTGAGAATGAGCCCTGTCTCTACAAAAAATATAAAAATTAGCCCAGCATGGTGGTGCACACCTGTAGTCCCAGCTACTAGAGAGGCTGAGGCAGGAGGATGGCTGGAGTCCAGAGTTGGAGGTTGTTGTGAGCTAGGATGATGCCACTGTATTCTAGCTGGGGCAACAGAACAAGACTCTGTCTCAAAGATAAATAAATAAATAAAGTAGATTGTGGCTACTATTGTGTTTTCCACATTCTTCTAGCTCTCGGTTAACATTAACCAGAGATGTTCGGTACTTTCTAAGTTTAAGTCTGCTTACATTCCAATCTTTACATGTGACTGTAAGAGGCTATTATATGGATTCACCTTGTAAAACATAATGAATTTGATCACCTCTAAGAATTGCACCAATTTTGGTAGTGCCATATAGTCATACAAAAGATCGTGTGGATGACCCAAAACAAGAATGCACCACCAGTGCTGGACATTTTCTGCTTCTTCCTCTTAGGCTCACCCTAAAATTTTTTATACCCATCCAGTGAGCAGTTGCCATTTGAACTTCTTGCATAATACACATTTGCTTATTATTTGACTAAAGACCCTTTTTTCTGCAGTTTATTGCACTTGATCACAGTGAAAATGTCTGGTGGGGCTTTCAGAGGTAGGGGCTTCAGACTACCAGTGCTCAGGACACGTGGAAGGAATAACAATATTCTTTCAGTTTTGAGATGGATCTCTTTTTAGCACCTTGTGGAAATTGGCTTATGGAAGAATGCTTTCTTTACAGAGGGTGTGAAAAGACACATCGCATTCCCATCTCAGGCAGCTGCTAGCCAAACCTGGGGCTCAGCCATCAGGGTTTGCTCTGTCTTCCTCCAGAAGTGGCACTGCAGAGCCTGATTTTTGCCCCTGGTGGGTGCTGATCTACCATCTCAGCTATGTGGTAACAAATGAGCTCTCAACATACATGTTCTCAGCCATAAGGACAACCAAGTAATTTCGAGCAAGACCTGGGATTGTTTTTGTTGTTGTTGTTGTTGTTGTTGTTCTTTTGCCATCAAATGAGAGTAAAGAATCTCCCATGAAATTGACTGGATTTGTGAATGTTTTAATATGTAGCAAAATATATCAGTTTCTCATGGAGCAAAAAGTCCTAAGAGTTTCATCATCATCCCTTTGAAGGCACTGGACTGCTTTGGTCCTCTTCATTTCTGCTGTTCCAACAAGCTGTCTTGGCCTCCACCTACACCAGGCTGGCAGTCTCCTGACAGGATCCTACATCCAGTTTATCTTATTCTGCAAGGCCTTTCACCGGGGACCAAACTGTTGGTCTCACTCCAATAGTTCCTAATCTTATTTCTAATGTTTTAGTATCTCAAAGAGTTCCCCAGTAGAGACAATGTTCCTCCAACTGGAGACCTTCAATAAAACTTCAATAAAATAATAGGTTATTTAAGTTCTGTCATGTTGTCATTATTTATTATTCAATGAAAATTTATCCCCCCCAAATTTTACAGAGCTATTAAATCAAAGCTGTTAATATTATCTTTCCTTCTCTCTTGTTAATCATGTTGGTAATTTAGCAGTGACATGTTGGGAACCTGCAAATCCATGACCACTTCCCATCCTGAACCTATGTAAGTTGATAAAACAGGATATTGGATAAGGAGGGGAGCATATTATATGTTCTCTGAAATATTATTTGCAAACCCTTTAAAAAATGTATAACTAATCTGGCCAGGTAACAGCTTCCAGAACTTTCTAGACATGATTTAGTAGCAATTGGAAAATCAAGAACAGATCAACAGTCCTAGACAACAAGAATAGCTTTTCACTTAAATCTTAAGTTCTTTGGCAAAGCTAAATCTCAGAAATCAGAGTGCATAAACTCTGACAACTCTCAGAATTCAAAATGTTAAGCACTTTGGAAATAAATGTTCTTATTTGTTTTTAAAAAATATTAAAAATTTCAAAGCATGCTCATGAGATTCTTGCTTTCTGACTTTAGAAGGGGACTTTGAATTCATCAAAATTTAGGCGATGGCATATATCCTAATATATGAGTGAGAAACAAAACATAGCAGGAAACATGTCTTCAAAAATACCATCAAATGAATAATTATCATCAAAAAGATTGGAAATTTTAAAATATTCTTTCTACTTTTTAAATTTTTCCAATCCACGTTACAAAACCTTATTAATTTACTTTTCTATTTATTCTATCATTTGGGGGTGGCAAGCCCAGTTTACCAGATGAGATTATAACATCCAGAGAATATTTTCTAAGAAATACAGAATACTAAAAAAGACAGTCTTGCTGCTGTGGTCCTGCGGGATTAATAATCAACATTGCTTTGAGTAGCTCTCTGGGTACTAAGTCCCAATAGATGTTCCAGATGCCTCCAGGACCCCAAACCCAGTCCTTGCTGTCTCAGCTGAACAAAAGTGGCCTAACTGAACACCACGTTTCCTAGTCCATGGGAACTGTGAGGACAAATCATCTTCCTATCACTGTTATTATCACTACAAGTGTGAAGGAAAATAGTTCTCAAATCACCCTGGGACAATCCACCTATGATTTGAATGCCAGTGCTATACATACAGACTTCCTAAAGAGAAATATACGTACAGATTCACATGTGGTTCCATAGCATTTCTAAGGCTTGGCTTGCTGAACTAGCCTTCTCCAGAGAGGAGCTGTTTTATAATAATTATAGAGCAATCGAGAAAGGCCTTGTCACAAGGTGAGATATCATTTAGTATAAAGAACTCTCAAAGATGAGAGTTACGAAAAGTATATTTATGCAGTTCCTTTAAATGACTAGTGGAAAAATTTCCATCTAACATTTTAAAAGGAATACACCTTGTTGGTCATTTGCTGTATAAGATTTAAGAGAAAAGTAAGCTCATACTCTGCTGTGCCTTGGGGAAAGCTTGACCGTAGCCATCTCACTCGGATGTGGGCCCTGGGCAGAGTGTGGCTTGCCCGAGACATCAAGCCTCAGTAGACACAAAGTAAAGTAGGACATAAATCAGAGAAGCAAGATTCAGATGGTACAGCTAAAATATTTCCGGTAGGTGGGGGGGGGAGGGGACAAAGAAAACAAGCAAAAATATCCCTTGAAGAATTTGTCAAAGCTGAGGTGGATTATTTACCTAGGCAGAAGGAATCTGGAACAGTAAACATTAGATTTACAAAGTTTCAACTTTGCTTTCCCCTTTCCAATCAGTGATGTTGGCATCATCGAATCATGAAACAGAGCTGAAAGTAGATTTTAAAAATGCAATATGCCACAAAATACTAGGATTTCTGGTGGGAAATACCCCTTGAGTTTATTTTCTTAAATCTTGTTAACCTTTTATAAAAAAGAGAAGCAGTGAGCTTAGAGAATAAACAAACTCTATTTTATAACAGTATTACAGAAAGCAAAATATCATTTAATACAACTTGAAGTTGCCTTAAATCTAATCTGGCCCAATAACTATATAGGATCAAAAGCATGGGAGAAAACGTTCAGTCCAGTTAATAAGTCCCTGTCAGGTCACTGGTGCCAGCTTTGAATGCTTTAACTTTCTTGTAATCTGCAAAACACCACCCTAGCGCCCTACCTCTCTTCCCAGTGTCCTCAGACCTGTGTGAATAATCAGATTATCAGGAAGAACTATGCCTGCTCAGTGACAAACGGTCCCTTTTACTTATATACAAGGAGGTTTAGTACAAAGCAAATGCTCTACCAAGTATTCAAATAATGGAAAGTATTGGAACTTGGATATGTTAAGAAAGAAACCAGAGGCATTTATATATGCCAATAACAGTCAATCGGAAAACCAAATTAAAGACTCAATACCCTTCAAAATAGCAACAAAGAAAATAAAATATCTAGGTATATACCTAACTAAAGAGGTAAAGGACCTCTATAAGGAAAACTATGAAACACTGAGAAAAGAAATAGCAGAACTTGCAAATAGATGGAAAAATATACCATGCTCGTGGATCGGAAGAATCAACATTGTTAAAATGTCTATACTACTCAAAGTGATCTACAGATTCAATGCAATCCCTATTAAATTACCAACATCATTCTTCACAGACGTAGAGAAAATAATTATACACTTTGTATGGAACCAGAGAAGACCCCGTGTAGCAAAAGCAATTTTAAGCAACAAAAATAAAATGGGAGGTATTAATTTGCCAGACCTCAAACTATACTACAAGGCCGTGGTTCTTAAAACAGCCTGGTACTGGCACAAGCACAGGGACACAGACCAGTGGAACACAACAGAAAATCCAAATATAGAACCATCCTCATATAGTCACCTAATTTTTGATAAAGCAGGAAAGAATATACTCTGGGGACAAGAATCTCTATTCAATAAATGGTGCTGGGAGAATTGGTTAGCCACTTGTAGAAGACTGAAACAGGACCCACAGCTTTCACCTCTCACAAAAATCAAATCACGGTGGATAACAGACTTAAACCTTAGGCGTGATACAATCAGAATTCTAGAAGAAAATGTAGGAAAGACTCTTACAGACATTGGCCTAGGTAAAGAATTTATGAAGAAGACCCCCAAGGCAATCACAGCAGCAACAAAAATTAATGAATGGGACATGATTAAATTAAAAGGCTTCTGCACAGCCAAAGAAACAGTCACGAGAATAAACAGACCACCTACAGAATGGGAAAAAATATTTGCATACTACACATCAGATAAAGGACTGATAACAAGAATCTATTTAGAACTCAGGAAAATCAGCAAGAAAAAATCAAACAACCCTATCAAAAAGTGGGCAAATGACATGAATAGAAACTTCTCGAAAGAAGATATAAGAATGGTTAACAAACATATGAAAAAATACTCAACATGCCTAATCATCAGAGAAATGCAAATCAAAACCACAATGAGATATCACTTAACCCCAGTGAGAATGGCCTTTATCAAAAAAACCCAAAACAACACATGTTGGTGGATGTAGAGAGACAGGAACACTCATACACTGCTGGTGGGACTGCAAACTAGTGCAACCCCTGTGGAAAGCATTATGGAGGTATCTTAAACAGATTCAAGTAGACCTGCCATTCAATCCAGCAATCCCATTATTGGGCATATACCCAAAGGAAAAAAGGTCATTCTGTAACAAAGACACATGTACCCGAATGTTTATAGCAGCACAATTCACAATAGCAAAGATGTGGAAACAACCCAAATGCCCATCAATACATGATTGGATTAGTAAGCTGTGGTATATGTATACCATGGAATATTACTCAGCTATAAGAAATAATGAAGATACGACATCTCTATGGTTCTCCTGGAGAGAGCTGGAACCCATTATATTAAGTGAAGTATCCCAAGAATGGAAAAACAAGCATCACATGTACTCACCAGAAAATTGGTTCACTTGATCATCACCTAAATACACATCTGGGAACGACACCAATGGGATATCAGACTGAGGTGGGGGGAGGGGGAGGGGATGGGGGTATGCCTACACAATGAGTGCATTGCGCACCGTTTGGGAATGGTAAGGCTTGAAGGTGCTGACTCGGGAAGGGGGGGTGGGGAAGGGAGGGATATATACCTACATGTTGGGTGCAACGCGCACTATCTGGGGATCAGACACGCCTGGAGCTCTGACTTGGGGGGAAAGGCGGTACATGGACAACGTATGTAACCTGCAATTCGGTATCCCCCATAACAATAAGATGAAATAAAAAAAAAAAAAAAAGAAAGAAAAAAAAAAAAGAAACCACTGATGGTTTTAAGCTGCCTGAATCTTTTAGTAGAAGGGAGGAAATGGTTTTCTCTTTCTCCTCCTTTCTGTTCTGGAACGCTGCGGAAGAGGGTGTGGGTGTGTGTGAGCCGCACTGCGCCGCAGGTCTCCAAGCACAGCGCAAGCTCAGCGAGCCTCACAGTGGTCCGGTCTGCAGATCCTGACTCTCTACTGAAAGGAAAAAGTCACGGCAGTGGAAAGTCTAAAGGGTCCAATACAAAAAAGATCCGCAGTGGAATTCTCAAACATTAGAAAACTTCCAAAACGTAAGAAATGCTTTTATTCTGTATTAATATCTTCTCATACAGTATATTTACTGCCGTTGGGAAACTCCGTAAATATTTACTGTGAGAATTCAATAGAAAGAATCTGGAAGAAGGAAAGTCACTACCTAAATTAGTCACAGTTTCCTTTCCGCACAACAGCACCTGCTCAAGTGAACAGCACCTTGCCGGTGTGGGCTGGCTTTGTTCACTGTCATTCGATCAAAATGAGCCACGAAACATAGGTAGCTGCACACAAAGTAAACAGGAAACAAACAAAAAATCTCCCCTTCTCTTTGGTTCTCCTGGAGAGAGTTGGAACCCATTCTATTAAGTGAAGTAACCCAAGAATGGAAAAATAAGCACCACATGTGCTCACCAGCAAACTGGTTTCCCTGATCATCACCTAAGTGCACATTTGGGAATAACACAAATTGGGTATCGGACAGAGGTGGGGGCTGGGGGGAGGGGATGGGTGTATACCTACGTGATGAGTGCGAGGTGCACTGTCTGGGGAATGGACATGCTTGAAGTTCTGACTGGGGGGATGGGGTGGGGGGAGGGGATGGGTGCACACCTACGTGATGAGTGCGATGTGCACTGTCTAGGGAATGGACACACTTGAAGCTCAGACTCGGGGGGATGGGGAGACATGGGCAATATATATAACCTGAACTTTTGTACCCCCATAATAAGCTGAAATTAAAAAAAAAAATACTTGCTGAAGGCATAGAAAAAAAAGAAGAAGAAGGAAAAGAAAGAACTAAGAATATTTAAAAGTGGTTATAAAACAAGATAATACATTAAAATGGATGGGAACAGTATCGACTAGAGCTGTTAAGGGAAGGTTTGCGTTGGCATTTTAATTCTTCAGGCTTCTGGTCGCTGTTAGCAGTTGTAGCATAAATTCGCTGTGTGGCATTAAGACTCGGAATGGTCAAAATTCTTCAGGTTCACAAAGTTGAATGCTGTTTTAAAAATGCCTTTCTGGGAGAGAGAAAAGAGACAAGTCTTAAACCTTCCAAAAGAAAAGGCTTGGAAAAAATGTTAAGTAACGTTCATCAAGTTTCCAATCAAGTGATGAACAGTTGCCATCTGCCTGGCTCTACGGTAATGTTTACCGGAAGACAAGCACAAGAGGCTGTTCCACCTCTGAGGGTCTTGAAATATCTGGAGAATTGAGCAGCACACTAGAAGCAACTGGCAAGTAAGAATACACTGCAAAAGAATGAATTAGCATAAAGGAGAGACAATACTTATATTAATAGAAAGAATCTAAAAAGGAGAAACCAGAGCAGGTTCTAAAGCTAGGGTCAGGGAAGGGGAAAAGCACAGACCATTTGACTTCATTGAAATGAACAGAAAGGGCGCTCCGGTGGTGAGAGCAGCGCGAGGAAATGCGGACGGGCGCGAGAATGAGGCGGTCCCCACGACGTCCAGATGGGCATAATGACGCAGGTGGGGGAGGAGGCGGAAAGGAATGGGAAGAACAGAATGGTGAAGAAATAGACATTATTAGGGCTAAGTAGTGGTATAGTGAGCAAGGGAAGGTAATAAATATTATGCCTAATCTTTAATACTAGACTGAGAAGTGTAAACTTCATCTAATATTCTAAAAGAAATAAAAGAATTCAGAAAGCACATTCAGAGAGGAACCGGGAGTGGCAAAGTACAGGTCAAAGAGCCAGGGTGTGGTCAGGTCACGCAGGGCACGACAAGCCTAGGAAAGGAGGTAGGAATTGTTTCCCCTTTGGTTTAGGGGAAGGGTTTGGCACGGCGTGATTTATGTTTTGAAAACACTGCTGTGGCTTCAGTGTTGTGAACAGGCTGAGGGCAGAGAGGAGAGGCAGGAACACCAGTCAGGAGACCACTGCAGGGGTCCAGGCTGGATGGGAAGGTGGCAGACGCCAGGCATTACTGCCAGATGACAAGGACCCAGACTTGAGAGGCTGTACAGAAATCAAGTGGAAGAGAGAAAGCTGGGCGGCACCACCGAAGAAGAACCAATCAGAGTGTGGTCAGTAGGAAGTATCACAGAGGACTATGAAGTTTGGGGTCTGGGACGTCAAGAAAAAAAAAAAAGGTGAATGAAGGCTCAGAGCAAGGGGGAGGCATTAGGACTAGAGATGCAGATTGGGGAGTAAGAATGAAGGGGCAGGCCAATCGGACAGAGAATGACTCTCGTGTGAGTATAGGTCTTGGCCAAAGATTTGGCAAATGACAGTGGGGAGTGGTAATTATTGTCTTTTCCAAGAGACACTGGTCCCAAAGTCAATTAGAATGTACAAAATTAAATCTTGCTTTAGTGAAGAAACTCCCTAAGATTTGGATTTATTTTTTTTCTTTTTATATCTTATTTCATTCTTAGGTCAATGGAATAGGTGTATATCATCATCATCATTAGCAGCAGCAGCAGAATCAGTTTAACTCATTTCAATTGAATCAGACATTTTTGTACTGCAAATAACTAAAAACTCAATTCAAACTTGTACAATAATTACAGACTGATGTTTCATGTTTCAGATATGGCAGGTTGTTTTATTCAGTAGATTGATAATATAATGAATTAGTTTCCAGATTTTGTCTCTGTCTTATACAGGTTAAGCTTCAGTCCAGGTGTGGTGCTTTGAGTGTAATAATATGAAATCAGCATCCTCAGGCTTTACATCTGTAATTCACAGTGTCCACATACACTGTTCAGGTAGCTAGCAGAACAATATGGAAAATTCTTTATCAGAATGACCCCCATCAACAAATAAACACCTGATCAAATTGGGAAACACCCTGTTGAATGCATGTTCCTGAAATCATCATGAAGAATGAAGAATGAGATTATTGATGAAAAAGCCCCTGGAGCTGGCCCTGAGCTGTGTGCTAGTTGGTTTACAGGACCCAAATCTTAACAGCTTACACGTGCGGATATTTCTTGTTTACATTATATATTGGTCATGAGTCAATCACAGCTCTTCTCCATGTTATTTTCATCCCTGTGTCTTGTGTCACAAATTCACCAGCCCCTGTGTTGGCTTTGTCACTACCATGGTAAAGGGATAAGGATATTGGTGGAACTAGGTAATGACATTAAAAGATTTTGTTTGGGTGCAGAAGCCTTAACATTTACTCACCTTCCATTTGCAAGAACAAGTCACAAAGTGAATCCTGACATCAAAGAGATGGTGCACACCAAAGACAATCTTCTCCTTTGTTTCTAGGTGCAGTGATTGTAACTCCTCAATCATATAATAAATACACGATTAGGTCTGTGTTTGGCTTCCATATTATGCCCCTGTACTACACTGTTCTTACTATAATGATACACAAAAGACAATCACAAAATACTAGTGGCATAAAACGACAAGCAGTTACTTCATACAACACCACAGGTCAGCTGGGTTGTGAATTCAGGTTGATTCCATGTGACTCTAGACCTCCTTAGATCAACTGAAGGGCAGCTAGTATCAGGACATGCTCATTTCACAGTAGAAGTGAGGCTTTCAGAAGGAAGCCTCCTGCAGAATAGGCTGGAACAATACTACTCCAACTGTCACCCACATGTCACTCACCAAATCACAATGCTAAAGCCAGTGTCAATGGGCCAAGAAAAAGATATACACCTATCCAAACCATTTGTATTTAATATAATTAGCAGTGACTGGTACTGGAATAAAATATTGATTAACTCTTCAAGGCATGGCCCTAGAGTAAAGAGATGTCACAGGTGTTTTGTTCAGAACAATTGGCATGTTGCTTTTGACAAATCCCTCAAACATCTATTACCTATTTATAGTCCACTCAAATTCACTGTATGAAATATTTACTCCCTTTAAGTGATCAAATCTAGGGAATGTCTAGGAGATTTATATATTTTTAAAGCTGAACCTTACTGATTCTAATATAAAGAAATAAAAATATATTTTAAAAGTATTTGTTTAATCTTTAACTCCATTTTAATTGAAGCCACTGTTATTTTGGGTGAATCATAGTTGACACAGAGCCAACTATGCTTAGCCCCACTTCTTTCTCACAAAATGGTCCCATTGATATCTAAAGATTTTGCAAGTAATTGTGATCTTTATAAGCATATTCCATTTTATCATGCTTTACGCAAGTCATATTAAACCCCTAAAATATTCTTTCTCTCGGGAAAGTGACCGTGGTGAGGGAATTAGAAGCATTCCACAGTTGTCTCCAGTCAGGCACTTCCCCCGCCTGGATCCTTTCTCTATGGTGAAAATCCCACCTGAGACGGTTAAAAAATGAGGCAATTGTCAAGGGAGAATAAAACCCTCATGTTTATTCATCCTTCAATTTAAATTCCTTTGTTTAGTATTTATTTCCTGGTGCCATAGGCAAGCAATTATACATAGAAGATATTTGTTATTTAAGGGCATATTTATTTCTCCAGCTTAAACATTCCACTCATGACCCAGTGAAGGAGGCCAAAGTTGTATTTAATTAGTTTCCTAGTCTTTTTGAACCAAGGATTTATTCATCACTGGGAAGGTAAGTAGCTATAAAAATAGCTGTTTCTGAACACAGGATTTCAAATGCATGACTGTAGAACATCTCAGGGCTTAAATTTCAGACACATATCACTGGCCAAGGTGTCAGAGAATCTTCTGATATCTGTAAGATCTCACAGATCATGACCATCCTGTGACATGGACAAAGCATCTCTCTAACTTCGCTGTATCTACAAAGGGCTGCGGCAGCAATCATTTGAATTGCATTGCCATGGTATCAGTGAAAGAAGAATTCAACTTTATTCCTAGTTTTTTCCTTGTTGTCAGCTTTTTATTTTTCTATTAAAATTGGCATGATAAGATAATGGAATCTTATTGCCTTAGGATAGATGAGGCAGCTAGGAAAGACTCACCAGGAATGTGATTACTGTTATCTAGAAATTCTTACACAATAACTATTCATCAAAAGTCAACTCAATACCAAATTACTGTCCAATCAAATGTACGTTATTCTATTTTAAACACCTTTGTGAAAGCAACATATTATAGGTTGCTTCTATTAACACATTTTACATTTTGATTGCTGTTATCTTTCTATGTCCTATTCTTTTTGAGGTCCAGTCCTTCTGAATTCCTCACCTTCACCTCATGATGTCTCCATTACACTCCTCTTATATCAACACCAAAACACTAGCATGTACAGTCAGCCTTCACCATTCAGTGTGCTAGGTAAAGTATGCAGCTCAGGTATTCAATAGATAAACAAATTAGCAACATTTTCAAGTTTTATCACTATCTTAATACTTTTTCTCCTAATCATGTTATGCAGGCAGCTTAGAGTCACCGTATTTCAAGTTAATAAAGATTAATTTGCTTACTTAAAATAAAATTCCTAGGATATACAAACTTTAAAATTAAATCTAGCATTTTGGAAACAATGGAATGAAAAGAGGAAGGGAAAGAGGAAGTAAGGAAGGAGAATGGAAAGAGGGGAGGGAGGAAGTACAGGGAGGAAGGAGGGAAGGAAATGGTGCTGAGCAAATTGTCTAGAAATTTGGAGTGGGTAATGAAGGCAGGTAGAAAGAGCATAAATGTTTATTAGTATTAACTTTGTCCCATCCGTTGTCCTAAAGAAGTATCATATGTAAGTACTTTTTTCTTTCTTTTTTTTTTTTATTTCATCTTATTATTATGGGGGATACAGAATTTCAGGTCACATACGCTGCCCATGTACCTCCCATCCCCCCAAGTCAAAGCTCCAGGTGTGTTTTTCTTTCAAGGTGGAGATCATGATCTCATTGTGTGCGTGAGTAAAGCAAGGTCCAGAGAGTAAGTTGATTTAAAAATCATGAGACCAGGCTGGGCTCGGTGACTCACACCTGTAATTCTAGCACCCTGGGAGGCCAAGGCGGGAGGATCGTTTGAGCTCAGGAGTTCGAGACCAGCCTGAGCAAGAGTGAGACCCTGTCTCTACTAAAAAAATAGAAAGAAATTAGCTGGACAACTAAATATATATATAGAAAAAATTAATCGGGCATGGTGGCACATGCTTGTAGTCCCAGCTACCTGGGAGGCAGAGGCAGGAGGATTGCTTGAGCCCAGGAGTTTGAGGCTGCTGTGAGCTAGGCTGACATCATGGCACTCTAGCTCAGGCAACAGAGTGAGACTCTGTCTAAAAAATAAAAAAATAAATAAAATAAAATCATGAGCCCATAACTGGCAGAGTGAGATTAAAAATACCAATTTGTCTAACAGAAAAGCCAAGCTTCTGATAATGATGTCTCCAGTACATTTATACTGGCTACCACTTTACAGATACAATGTAAACATTCACGGACAGAACAGAACAAGTAGTGGATTTCCCCAGTGGCATACAAAGAAGAGAAAGCACTGGGAAGTTTAAAATATGGGTCAACTCTACAAAGGCTCTGATAGTTAGAGTAAATCACAAAAAATGAGCAGTCTTTGGTCCCAGGAAGTAACAAGTGTTATGAAGGAAAATAGTTCAAGCCTACTGAGCCACCCATTTGCAAAGAATAGCCATCCCCTCCTGACAACCTGCTGGGTTGGTGCCAGGATGACTGCGCTGAGACAGAGGTTCAGCCTACAGCATGGGCAGAATGGATGGAAAGATGAGGTCCAGTTGCTTTCAAAGCGATTTGATTTCCCTAGTTAGGTCTGGCACTAATCAATTTACCTGACTTATCTCAAGAGAAATTTGCATGTTCACAACTTCTCTCAATTTATAATTTAACAATTTACCAAGTATATGTTGCCGTTTAACATATCTCATGTGTGGAAAATATTTGACATAGATTATAACCTCAATTTTGCAAGTCATAAAACTGAGGTTTAGAGTGTGTTAAGAATTTCACGCAGCTAGTAAATGCAGGAAACAAAACCTAGGTATTGACCCTTGACTCCAAGTTTCATTCTCCCTCCACAAAAGTGCAATTACCAGTATATTTAATAATGTCTGAATCTTTATGCGTGAATAAATAGAAATATGATTTAAAAATCACTGCTTTAAAGAGTGTACGCTAGTTACAGAAATAAGGCAGACATACAATAATAAGTAAGGCATTACACGTAGGTATAAAATGCAATAAGACAGTAAACACATGAAGAGCCATATGAATGACAGACACCACATTGCTGAAAAGTACGAAGGATGACATCACAGGGACTGGAGTGGCTGGCAAGGCATAGGGTGGAGGTGGAATTAGAATACGTGCTTACAGAGCTGGGGGGATTTTTATATATTATTTTGCGGTAATAATAAAGTGTGAAAAAATGAGGGATCCAAATGGGAAGACATGGTGTGAAGATGCAGGCTTGGTCTTATGGAAAGATCCTACAGCCTGAGATTTGTAATATAAAGTATTTACATAAAAATAGCATTTGCATCACGTGAACTATTGTTCATTTTAAGTCCACTGAAACAGAAATTGCAGTATCTGCTAAGGAAAAAGCTGCTGGATGTGAACTAAGGAACATGTCACTATTTTGTTAATATTTTGTGTTCAGATACTCAGATGTTTGGTATAAGGTTGGCAAACACTGCTGCTATTCTTTTTGTTTGTCTATTTTCTTTCTATGATATTTACCATGATGATAAATATCTACTGATTCACTCTACTGTTTAATGGTGTGTTTGTTTGCTTTCTTCTGTTTTGGTTATCCAAAGTATTATATTAAATGTTTAAAGCAAGTACAGTTATGTTATGGAACACATTTTTGTTGAAACTTTGACATGCAAATATATTTGTAACTCAGCATTTGCTAGCAACTACCATCCTCCCCATTTTATAAACCATCCCATCATTTTACAATAGGAGTCTATAATGTACAGATTTTACTGGAAAACAGATGTTGGCATTAAATAACAAAATAATGTAGTCATTTATGTAGGAAACAATAATTTGACTAATTTTACTAAGTGGTAGGTTGGCCTAATGAAAAAATCTTTAATGTTGTCATAAGACTTTGGTTTTCCATACTTTCAAGAGAAGAATTGAGACCATTTCTTGAAGAAATTTTCTTGTCATGCTGAAGACTTCAGAACTTGGTAGAGAATAAGGAGCAGGTGTGTATTTGAACAAAGCCTTTCCTATTCTGAGATGAAGGTGCACGTCGCTAGGTGGGACAATAGCAGCCAGAGGGTTTCTACAGTGAACATTCACCACTAAGACCCAGGGTACCATTTTCTCCACCACCAGGAGTAATCAGTCACCAGGATATTCCCCCTATCCCCATATGTTCTTGAAAGGCGAGTGGAGGCCCAAAGCATGAATGGCAGAGTACTATCTGTGAGAAAACTGTATGAGAAATGCTCATTATATATTTAAAACTTGATTGCGATGTGTACTGTCTAGGGAATGGACACGCTTGAAGCTCAGACTCGGGGGGATGGGGGGGCATGGGCAATATATATAACCTGAACTTTTGTACCCCCATAATGAGGTGAAATAAAAAAAAAACTTTAATATCTGAACTGATAAAAATATCTTAAAATACGAAATCAATTTAGGGGAATTAGATTCTACCAACCAACACAGAACCTATATATACTCACGTCCACAGTGAGGTCTTCACGCCCAGTTCTTATCCTTCTAACAGACTTGCTTACAGAGCTCTGCTTTGTTCTAGAGATCAGTTAGGAAGCCAAAGGGGACTTGCAGAGATGCAGCAAAGGAAGTCAATCCAATTAGTTGTATTTCACTGGAGAGCCATCACCAAAAGTGCTGGTAAACTGCTAATGATGTGACCTTTCTAGTCAACCTGTTTTGGACAAAAAGAGCTTGTATCCAAAATATGTTGAAAGGTAGAAAAATCTGTCTAACTGACTATTCTATATCAGGTAATATTAAATCAAACAAAAGAAATATCACTTGATCAATTTAGAGCTACTGGAGTCACCATTTTTTCCAGAGATTTTTACAAAATATGAACAACGTTTTTGATGTATTAACTTCCAAAGTGTCCAATATTAATTGTAAAATATTTTCCAGATACATGTGTTTTTTATTTTATCTCTATGGGGTTTCCAAAGATGGCCAGTTTGCAGAACCACACCGTCACTGAATTCCTTCTCCTAGGTCTGCTGCAATACACTCCAGCTCACTTCTGTCTCTTTGCACTTATCACCACAATGTTCCTTGTGACACTGACTGGAAACAGCCTCCTGATCCTGCTGATCCTGGTAGACCCACACCTTCACACCCCCATGTACTTCTTCCTTTGGCAGCTCTCTCTCATTGACAACCTGTTCTCACTTGCCTTTGTCCCCAAGATGATGTCTGACTACCTTCTGCACAAGTCAGTCATCTCAGTTTCTGGTTGTGGGACCCAAATCTTCCTGGGATTGGCTTTAGGTGGAACTGAGTGTATCCTCTTGGGCCTCATGTCCTATGACCGATACGTTGCCATCTGCAAGCCTCTACACTACCCACTCCTTGTGAACTGGCCCCTCTGCAGGCACATGGCTGTTGGCTCATGGATGAGTGGTGCTTTCAATGCCTTGATACATACTGTCTACACCATGAGTTTCCCCTTCTGTGGACCCAGAGAAATCAGTCATTTCTACTGTGAACTTCCCAGTGTCTTGCAGCTCTCCTGTGAAGACACCTTGAACTATGAGATAGGAGTATTGATCAGTACCACCATTCTGCTTCTTATCCCATTCTCAGTCATCCTCTCTTCTTACACACTCATCCTGGTCACCATCACCCAAATGGCTTCTGCTGAGGGCCAGAAGAAAGCGTTCTCCACCTGCTCATCTCATTTGACAGTGGTCAGCCTGTATTATGGTGCCGTCATTTTCATGTACATGAGGCCAATCTCTTCCCACACTCCAGGCCAAGATAAAGTAGTGTCTGTCTTCTACACCATTCTGACACCCATGCTCAACCCCATGATCTATAGTCTTCGAAATAAAGATGTGATAGAAGCTCTGGGAAAAATTTTACAGAAATGTTCATTATATTCTGAAATGTGAATATAAAGGACCAATGGGTGTTGTGTGTTCTTGGGTATGACTCTTATTTTTACTATGTGATGCATTTTTGATAATCTAATAATCCTATATCAATCTATTGAATATAGTGTTGCATTTAATATATTAACATAAAGCAAATTTATTCTCAAATAGATAAATCTAAATACATAGCCATGATATAAGATATCCATGACTTACTTATCATACTGCGAATGCAATCCAAAGAATAATTCCCAAACTAGAGCCCCAAATGAGGGAGAAGTCTGGAAACCATATTAAGTCACCAGGCAGTGACCAGAAACATGAATACTGGACTCTTGTGAGGGACAGAAAGCAAAGTAGCAGGAATAGAAGGTCTTCCACGCTGTCTTTAACCTCACCTTGGCACCAATTCTAGAGGTATATTATGACACTAAAAATTTACTCTTTGGGAGTGCTACATCAGAAATTTGGATGCTTCTTGGCTTTCTGCCCTTATTGTCTTAGAAATCAACGTTTTAACATTTGCAGTAACAGAATTCCTGAGCCTTGGAGTCCCTTTAACTGAATCATACCCTTGGGCAATTCCTCATTAATGCTATCATTGATTGATTGTTGTTGCTAAATTAATATGGAAAAAAAAAGCCACCAGTTGGCCTCACAACTGTTTGAAAATTCTATGAGAATGTAACATTCTTCAGGTTTGTGATCTTAGTTAATAGCATTTCAGGATCTAAAGGCAGATGCAGGGTATCCCGAATACCATGGAATTTGAGGAAAACAAGGAATCAATGTGGAACACCACATTCATTCTCTGATCTACATTCTGGCAATACAAGATCTGATAAACGAATAAACTAGTCTCGACGAGTCTCAGACTGCAGGGCAGTTACCACCTCAGGTAGAAAGACCAGAGAGCCGTGCCTCTAGCCCTGCATTCTTATCCGAGACCTTCAAGTTCATGACACAAAGGCTTCACCACAGAGCAGGTCAAACAGGGCCCAGGACAAAATGACAACATTCTAAGTCCTGGTGGTCCTGATTATTACCTCTGTTGGAGGATGTAATGAAATATACAGCCTGTAAGGTGGTGAGTTGGAAGAGCAGTAAAGTCAGCAGTATAAAACCTACTGGCTGGATGATACTGTTATCAGTTAACAGACTATTACAATCAATAAAGCTCTCTGTCTACTGATATATCTAAAATAGCTTGGTGATTAAATGTGCCAAGGATCAAGTTTTATCTCACCAGTATCTAATAAAATTACAGTTTCCTTACTTGTAAATTCTTATAAAATGTTATCCTCACAGTGACATCATAAGGCTTTAAAGAAAGCTTCCCCTAAAAGTACCTATTTATGATTTTCTCTCTGTTGATCCTATTTGTAGTCCTGTATTCATCTTTTCATTCACATTTATTTGAGAATATTAACGCTTACTTGGAAACACATTGTTCTGTACCAGCATAAAAAATTTGAATAAAGGAAATATCTAATTTTATTGCCACCCCTTTTAAAGTAGATACAAGATCATTTATTTTTGCTAATAGTAACTCTATTCCCTTAGTCCATTTATTTTGTATTATATGAAGCATTTGTACCAAAAACAGTGCTTAACACATATCCATGTGATCTTCCTTATTTCCTAGCTTTTAAGGAATTTAAGCTGTAACCTGTGATTAGCTCTGTGCACTAGACAATGAGCCTGAGCAAAACGTGCTATTTCCAGCCACCCAGCCCTGTCTTTGCCAGCAGTGGGGTCACTGCAGGCCGTGTATACAGAAGGGCACACTCGTAAAGAAACAGGGCAGCCCCCCTCATGGCAGAGCGAACATGGCAGGAAAGACAGTAACCTGGACTGGCTTACAATGATGCTGCTTATTGTGGTAGCTGATAGGGATTGCCCTGACTGATACGGCATAATACACTTTTGGAACTTCTCCTAATCATTTTGTAGCTAGTAATAAGAATGAGTCAACATAATTCCACATTTTTTGACATGCTTAATGAAATATGTGTTGATGTTAATGATTTCATTTGCTCCTTTTTTTTTTAAATCTTTTAAAAATCTTATGTGTGGAAAGCAACACACTTAGAAAATATGTAAAACTAGGTCAAATCAAGACCTTGGAAACTATGATATACATAACTCCTTGAGTCAATATGACTTCTCTTCATAGTTAAGTGCCTTGAGATTATTTGCCCAGGCTTCTCTATGAAACTATGATCTGGGATTTAAAGGATGTGTAAGATTGCCTGAAGTATCCCATCTGTGGAGAAATACCATATGGGCTATGTTCTAAGGAGGCTACCGGGAAATAATTCAGGCAATCACAGGCTTAGTGGATGTGTTATGATTATCCAGGTTTTTATTTTCATTCTGCTCATTTTTATTTCATTATATTTTACTTACTATATTTCATCACCGTGTGGTAGTGGTTTCTCTCTCTGTAATAGAATTCACCTAACTCCATGACATCTTATTGTTATCCACATAAAGAAAAATAAAAATAGTGAACTTGCCCCTCCGTGTGTCTGAAGCACAGCTGGATTTACAACTGGTTGTCCAGGGTTTGTTCTCTGCTATAAACCTTCCCTTTCTCTTCTTCTCCTTTCTCCCTGGGACTCAGTAAAGGGGTAGGAGAAGGCTGGGTGTGCAGAGCCCCTTGATTACACTGCACGTCGGAAGTGTTTTCTGGTCTGAGACCTTTCCCTGGTTCTCTCCTGCCTTCCCTCAGGTGTATGTATCCTAAACATGGGCATGAGTCTGACTGTGATGCATCCCTGTTTGGCCTCAAATAGCCCCTGGTGGGCTCTCCAAGCACAGGCACTGCACTGCGGGGCCGTGGGGGCGGGTCTGGGTTTCCCCTCCCCACTCACTAGCTCGGCCTCCACCTCTCACCTCCCTGGCACCAAGGAGCTTCCGAGTCCAGCCTCATCCTCTGTCCACTCGCTGCTCCAGCTGGCAGCTCAGGCCTGTGCCAAGACCCAGCACCATGCCCAGGGCTGCGGAGTCTCCTGGGGACACACACAGCCATCCTGACCTGTCTGCCATCCTGAGCCCTCCACACGCTGGCCACTGTGGTCCCCTGAGCGTGATTCTGCCCCGAGACTCAGACCAGACACTTCGTAGGTTTCACATGGCCAGGTCCATCCAGTGGGTGGTACTTATCTCAGACCCCCACACGCATGTTTGTGACTTACAGTGGGTCATTGCTGGGTGGGCCTAAAATCTCTTACTTCCCTGTAGAAATTTTTTTAACGTTCTCCCGCAGGCCAAAGTTCTCATCAATTCTTTTGTCACAGATACTTTTTGTTTTCTAAAGAAGATAAAATAAGCACTGTGGTCTGCATCTTCAAGGCTCTGTTTTTTGTTTTGTTTTTTTTTTTCAACACAGAAAACCAAGAGTTTACTCTTCAAAAAAGAACACTTTCCCAAGTGCCTTGATATTATAAATTCTATGCACCTTTTCTTTCAGAAAAAGTTCTTTTCCAGGGAATTTTAAACATTTTATATTTTAAAACTTCCACACTGGATGGATGCTACTATAATATTAGTTCAGTTATGAGAGATGTGTAGATACTAAGAACAAGTAGTTATG
Source organism: Eulemur rufifrons (assembly GCF_041146395.1). Taxonomy (NCBI): domain Eukaryota; kingdom Metazoa; phylum Chordata; class Mammalia; order Primates; family Lemuridae; genus Eulemur; species Eulemur rufifrons. Next base: position 6,435,789 of record NC_090986.1, read on the forward strand.
ACCTGGAATAAAAATAGTATGCTGTACATTTTCAAAATATCACAGATTGTAGTGAATAATGCTTCACTTGTGGTAACAATATACGTTATTTTATTTTATCTGGCATTTCCAACACAATGAAAAAAAGGTATAAGTACTTGTACTAAAAGTTTTAAGAAGATTTACTCAATTTGTGTGAAAGATTAAATAGGTCAGCCAAATCAATTATGCAAATATTAATCATTTATATTTTTTAGAAAATAGTTATGTATGTGTATGTACACATGTATGTGTGTTTATGTACCTTTAATTGAATTCATTGTATTTTAATTTATTAGTTGTGTTAAGCAAATTAATTAAAAACTAGGAAATTAAATAGTATGTGCAGGCACATTGCAACTATGTGCTTACTGGATGTCAGTATGTAGAATATAGATTAGTATGTGTACACACATTATAACTATGCACTTACTAGATATTAGTACATAGAGTATAGAAATATAGAAAATTTCAATGAAATGTTATTTTTAGGAGGCTAAGTCAATAATATTTGGCTTTTTCTCCAATGAACTGTCAGTGACCAATCTGTGAAAATATCTGGGAAGTTATTAAAACCTTTCCCTCATATTGGCCTGAGGCCATTCTGGGTTACTATTGACTCACCCTCCGTTGTCAGGGAGCCTTAACAGGTCAACACAATCAGAACAACAAATATTAGAATTAGCCTCTAAGCAGGGAAGCCCAGAGTCCTGGGTGCAGGTGTGTCTCCACAGATGGAATCCCAATTACAGTGCTGAGAGGCGAGGATGTGCTTTGCTGCAGAAAGTACCCTCAGGAGTTTGCTCAGGTGATGCACGTGGCACTGCCCAGAAATTACGAAGACAGAGAGGTACTGACTCTAGCTTTTGTTTATTTGAAGAAACATGCAAATACTCTAGTGAAATTTGATCACCGCTGGTACAGAATTGCTCTTTGGTAAGCACTGGAATACGTGGCCAAAGATTTCCACACCTTCTAGCTAGTCAACTTCAATTTGGTTTTAACGTATATTAAATTGCCATATACAGTTCTTTAAAAGTAAAAGTTAAGGGATTAGATGGACATTTGTAAACTTTTTTAAGACATAAAGTTCTCTTTGTGCCTAAAACATACCTTGTCTCCCATTCTGGGAAGAACTTCTGTAACCACAAATCATCTGTTTTGGAAGTGGCTGGTGTTAGGCAAGAAATTCTGACCTGAATGATGAGGAAGGAGACACAGCCCTGCCCTCAAGGCTGCCACATTCTTGAAGTACAGACATATGAAACAAGACAGCAGGTGATGGATGCTAAAATAAAACTATAGGTGAAATAAAATAAAACTACAAATGGCAGGAGAATTTATTTGGCCTGATCAAAGAGAGTTATATATCAGAGTGTATTCAAGAGGAGAGTGAAAAGATACATAGAATTTTACAGAGTGCACAATGCAGAGAACGGAACTCCAGGACTAGGGGAAAGGGAGATTCTTGTATGTTATAATAGCACTAGAGCCAGCTACGGACTATCTGACACAGAGCAGAGGGAGCAGCAAAGTTGAGAATGTTTGCAGCACGATGTTATTCGTATAAACTTTACACCGTGAGCACTAGAGATGTTTGCGTGGCGGTGCCCCGTACGTACATGCGCATTTCACTTCCTGTTAAAATTACCCTTTGACAGTGTGGTTGTTCATCTGGAATGAAATGGTTCTGCACTTCAGATGGGCAATTAGAAAACAAGTAGGGTTTAGCCAAAAACTGATCTCATAAAAGTAAAAAGTAGAGCCGAGGACACTGAGGCTGGAGGGGTGATGGGGGGAGGGAGGGACAGGGAAATATTTGCTAAAGGATACAACTAAATGCACATTTGGGAATAACACCAATTGGGTGTCTGGCAGATGTGGGGGGTGGGGGGAGGGGATGGGTTTATACCTACATGATGAGTTCGATGCACACTGTCTGGGGAATGGACACGCTTGAAGCTCTGACTGGGGGGGGGCATGGGCAATATACATAACCTAAAGTTTTGTGCCCCCATAATAAGCTGAAATGAAAAAAAAGGATACAAGTGACAGGAAGATAGGAGGAATATCTTCCTTCAAACAGCTAGAAGGAAGATACTGACTGTTTCCAACCTAAAGAAATGATAAAAGTTTAAGATGATGGATATGCTAATTGATCTGATCACCATATATGTATCAAAACATCACTATGTACCCCATAAACATGTGCAATTACTATGTCAATTACAAATAAAATAAAATAGAAAATTTAAACACTAGAGTAGCAGCGAAAGGGCTGACTCTGCTTTATATTACAGCAGTGCTCAGCCGAGTGCCCACAAGAGAAGCACAGACAGCAGTTTGGGTGTGTTCGGTTTGCTTTCCACGCTAGTACACAGACGTGGTGTCTGAGTCAAAGGAGGCAGGAGGGTCAGGATGACACCTGTGGAACAGGCTTGTGCAGGGTCCACCCATGGGAGAACTGATGTCAGCTGGGATCTTCTCAGCAGATGCAGAGAATAAAGACAACAGTGAGAGTCAAGTCCTCAATAAAGATCATGGAGAGTATCACTTCCTATGTGCAGTTTTGCCCATGAAGAGAAGCTGGTTGCAGGGTGCCCAGGGCTTTATGTCATCACTGACTCTTACTTGCTGCTTTGCCTTGTGCGCGCGATGAAACTTCAGAGCAATAGTAATTGCGCTGGCAACCTGGCAGTGCTCTCCAGAGAATCAAATAGGAATATATAGAAAAAAAACTGAAAAAATCCTGTCACTTTAAAACTTTGTAGTGGATGAGTGTGCAAATAAACAAAATGAAGATGTAAAAGAAGGAGAAGAAGATTAAAGCTAATAGTTTCTCAACTTCAGCAAAGTTAACATTTTGGGCCTCATTTCTTTGTTCTGTGGAAGCTGTCCTGTGCATTGTGGAATATTTAGCAGAAGCCCTGGCCTCTGCCCACTAGATGTAAGTAGCATACCCCTTTTGTAACAATTAACATCTCCAGACATTGCTAAATGTCACCTGGGGAGGGCAAATTCACTCCCTCAGTTAAGAGCTACTGCATAACTTATACGTCAGGTGTACTAAGCACTCGATATATATATTGTCTCATTTAATTTCTTGTACCTGTTTAATTTTTAAACTACAAGCACATAGAGTTAAATATACTAGACCAAGGTCACATTCCTAGTAAGTGGGAGAGTTAGAGTTAAATCTAAGGGTTGACACCAAATTCTATGCAGTTTACTTGTGAAAGGTAGCAATGAAAACCTGTCCCCATCCTGAAACAAAATTCACAAAAAGGCAGCATTCTAGATCTTTCTCTTTTGTTTTCTCTCTCTCTCCTCTCTCCCAACTTGTGGAATTTTATGGAAACACAAATTCTCACTCTGATTCCTTTCAAATAATATTTACATAAATTATTGGAAAATGTAAATATTAAATGAGATAGTTTAGTGTTAAAATCCCTCAAAAATACACAGTGTAAAGTATTAAGTTCTTTTTTGTTTCCCCTGTCTTAGAGTTTATCGAGTGTATCGAGTAAGGCTTCAGTGGAATGAGCTGATTACACGCATGGATGCAGAAAGATGCCATAAAGACCATAGGACATTTGACATTTATAGCTGAGCTTTAGTTGATTAGCAAGATTAAAACACCTAATGTATTGCCACATAAAATTTACTTTTTCCAAAACTGGCTAATTTCTGGTAAGGGTTATTACTAGTCTGAAAGGTCACCATAGAAAAAAAGGGAAGCAAAGTTTTGGAACGGTTTTGGCCCAGACTCAGACTCTGAATTATGAATCAGAAAACATAAATTCCAGACCCAACTAGACATGAGTCATTGTGTGCTCTTGAATAAGTGACTTTAATTTTTTGGATGTAAACTTTTTTCATCTGTATAATAATGGGGGTGTATTTTAAATATCTGCACCAATAATAAATACCTGTATGTGAATTCTAAAACTGAGTCAATTTTCTCAGTATATTAATTCCAGGCTTCTCAAGAGAAGGATAGGATAAATGCAACTATGCAAAGAAAGTAGTTTCATAAATGCAGTATGCAAATCAATTTCAAATTTGAGAAACAACTGGAAGATTTTTCTTTTCTTGACATTATATGCATCTCTGCAACCTGAGTCAAAGAAATAATATGGGTGTTCTTTGGTCAGCACATGTTTCTAGATAGGGAAATTTATTTGTTTTTGAGAGCAGCGCATGGTTTGAACTTCACTGTGAGGCCATGAGATCCGCTCTGTCAGGGAATGATGCTGGGAGGGTGCCCTTCTACCCCTCCTGGAGGCCGGTGTGAACTGCAGGGTTGCTGTAGGGAGCCCTGAGAATACAAGGCAGGAGAAGAGATGAAGCTTTTCTCTAAGGAGAAGGTGTTGACCTGTGTAAGCTTTACCCTGAAACGATTTTATTGCAGCATAAAATAATTTCCAAATACATGTTGCACCATTTACTATCTAGTGTGAATAAAGAGTTAATGTTTAGAAGACCTAGAAAAGGGAATTCTTATACATAGTGTGTGAGAATGTAAATTAGTGCAGGCATTATGGGAAACAGCATGGAGGTTCCTCAAAAAACTGGGACTAGAACTACAGTATGACCCAGTAATCCCACTTTTAGGTGTATATTCAAAGTAACTGAAATCAATATGCCAAAGGGATGTCTATACTCCCATACTCATTGCTGCACTATTCCTAACAGCCAAGATATGGAAACATGAGTATGTACACACACACACACACACACACACACGCACACGCACGTGCACACACAATGGAATACTATCAGTCTTAAAAAGGGGGAAAATCCTGTCATTTGTAACAACGTGGATGAATCTGGAGGACACTGTGCCAAGTGAAATAAGCCAACACAGAAGGTAAATTCTGCATGATCTCACTTACACATGGAATCAAAAAAGCTCAGCTCACAGAAGAAGGAAGTAGAATGATGATCACCAGAGGCTCGGGTGTGGGGAGGGAATCGGGAGTTATTGATCAGAGAGTACAGAGTTTCAGATAGATAGAAGAAGGTTTTGAGACTATTGCCCAGTAGGGGGACTATTGTAAATAATAATGTCTTATATATTCCAAAATAGCTAAGGGAATAAATTTCAAAGTCTAATCATAAAAATGATGAGAAAGTGAAGTGCTAGGTATGTTAATTAGCTTTATTTAATCATGCTACATTTTATACATATATCACAACATCACATGTGCCCCAGAAATCAGTTGGCAGCCCACTGATTTGGCGTGGCGTCAAGTTTGCCTGTTTATGTACTGTTAACGGAAAAGAAGGCAAACTCTGTAAAATAATTTTAAAGAGATTTACTCTGAGCCAAATTCGAGGATCATGACCCGGAGCCACGCCCAAGAATCCTTGAGCAAGTGGACTCGCTGTGGCTGGGTTCCAGTTTGGTTTTATACATTTCAGGGAGACAGGGGCTACAGGTAAAGCCACAAATCCATAGGTGGGAGGCATACGTTGGTTTGGTGTGAAAAGGTGGGACATCTCGAAGTGGGGGGGCTTACAGGTTATAGGTGGGTTTAAAGATTCTTCGACTTGTCATTGGTTAAAGACATGAAGCTTTGTCTAGAGGCTTGGAATGTTTTAAGATAAGAGGCTGTTTATCAGATAAGCCACCAGACATAGATTTGTTGTGTAAAGTGAGGACCTGCAGGTGTGTCTTGCATACCCTTAGGCCTGTTAATGGGTTACAAAGGATGTCCCCAAGAAGGGAGGGGGCATGTCTGATCTCCCTTGTCCTGGCAGGCAGTTTAGTTTTAGGATATTCCTTTGGCCACGACGCAAGGGGGTCCATTCAGCCAGCCGGTGGGGTGGAGAGAAGCCTTAAGATTTCATTTTAGTTCATGGTACTTTGTCACCATATCTTCAATTACAAGGTAAATTAAGTAAAATTTTTCTTTGTTGTTGATTCTTAGTAATCCAAAGCTTCATACAAAAAGTGTAATTTTTCGTAAAATAATATTTAATTTTAATGTTTTAATTATTTCAGTAATCTTTAGATCTTATTTCTGTTCCTAGGCCGGTGAACATTTGCCTCACAATGTTATTATAGAAGTTTTTAAAAACAGATTCTCAACTCAATGAATTTGAACAATTCTGTGTTGTGCTTTATTGCAATGACCATGTGTACACTTTTATTTTGTAATAATCTATCGAGGAGTTTACTGCTGAAGCTTCCTGGCATTTCCTGTCTTGGAGTTCAGTCAGTTAATATTCTGTGAATGCCACAGAGAGAGGCTCCGGGACCGAGGGGAAAAGCTGTCTCCCACCAGCAGTCAGTGCCGCTGCCAGGAAGGTCACCTGCTCTTTTCCCAGTAGTGGCCTCTTGTACCCCTTCTGCTACCTGTGCTGCTGCTGCTGCCATCACCAGCACCACCCTAGCCCAGTCCCACCCCAGCCACTCCCCTGGGGTCCTGTGGTGCCATGAACTGCTCCCGGACGTACGCCTGTGCCTGTGCACATGGGAAGGCCAGGCCCATCACTCCGTGCGTGCCGCCTGGTCTATGTGCAAGTGCTGCTGCTGGACCACAACTGCGGCCTAATGCTGCCGCCCTTCTGCTCACATGTATTCTCACACAGAAAATTACTAAAAATTTCATTATGATGACAGCAGAGCATTACAGCAAGCATGGGCCCTTTTGAGTGTGGAACCCTGTGCAGCTGCACAGGTCGTGCACCCATGAGGCCAGCCGTAAGAAGGATGGCATGAGGGATGTCATGGTGCAAACCAGGGTAATGATGGGGATGTGCAGTGGTCTGAATGCCTGTGTGCCCCCAAAATTCATGTGTCCAAATCATAACATTATGGTGTTAGGAGTTGGGGCCTTTTGTGAGATGGTTAGACCATGAGAGTGGAGCTCTCACGAGTGAGATTAGTGCATTTGTGTAATAGGCCCTAGGGAGCTTGTTTACCCTTCCACCGTGTGAGGACACAGCAGGAAGGCACCACCTGTGAACCAGAAAGCAGGCCCCCATCCGACGCTGAATCTGCAGGCACCGTGGTCTTGGACCTCCCAGCCTCTAGAACTGTGAGAAACAAATTTCTGTTGTTCAGTTCAAGATATTTTGTTTTAGCAGCTTGAATGGATTAGACAAATGTCTGCTGTTTTTCCGTTGTTATCATTGGAAAGAATCTGAGGGACTAGTGAATTAAACAGTGGTGCCCAGTTCAGACCCTGTACCCATTTCAGGTAGTAAATCACAGACTGAATCAGGAGACCTGTGTTTCCTCCGACCTGCATGGCCTTGGGGAATTCATGCCATCCCTCTGAGCTTGCTAAAAAGCAAGGTGCAGGCTTTATATCCTTTATCAGTGCATGTTATTATTGATGTCCCCCTTACTGACACTCCTGCAAAGGCAAAGACAATCCAATTTTTCATTCCAACAACCCCGGAAGTAGGGATAAGGAGATCACCCATGAATATTAAGCTCGCCAAGGCTGCCAGAAATGACCTTTTGAAATTCTTTACCCCACGTGTCCTCTGGTTCAGGAAAACAACAAACTAATCCACACTGACATTGTGTCTGTACCCACAGGCCACCCCTTTCCCCTTAAACTTTTAAGATTAGGAAAAGCAATATAAAAATAAGTCATATTATTCAAATTTCATCTCATTTGATACATTGTTTATGAGATTGTACTAAAAATAATTTTAAAATTTGGACAGTTGGACAATAAGTCCTATCAGTGGTAAAATTAACCAACTCTTCTCTACCTCACAAAGTCTCGGGCTCCCTGTCCATTGTGTGTCCATTCAGCCATTTTTCTACCCAGTTGTCATCCTGTAGTTATTATTTTTCACTTCCCACTTATTCTCTAATTGCTGCAAGACTGTCAGTTAGATAATACAAATTTTATAACACATGGTATTTATTTGGATGTTTTCATAATGCACACTATGTGCATTTAGTTTTCTTATATGTTAAATTAGCAAAGTTTGATTTATGGAAAGGGAAATGAGTATTTATTCCTCCTGCTTTGAAGAATGAGCATCTTTATCAACACAACAAATTGTAGGTCAATAGTGTGATCACGGAGAAGGAACTGAGGAAGAGGAGGGCGTGCCATCCCAGATATGCGGAATTCGTGTACTGATTATTTTGAGCTGAAACACTGGAGAAATTGCAGTTTCAAAAAAAGAAATCTGACCTGTCTTTTTCTGCATCTTTCAGGCCATAAAGATTCCTCTGGGAGCCTTTGATGCCCCCTGGCACTCCCCTGGCTCCCTCCCTGTACAAGAGTCAGAAAATAGGCCTTATCACCAGAGACTGGGAACTGGACGCTGTATTGAGCCTGAATAAATCAACTTCCTGAAGTAACCCTTGCCTTCCAGTAGCTTTACACCCCTGTATCTCCTACTGACTCCCCTAGGATTTACTGCTTCTGCCTGGATCCCCTTTGTCCTTCCATTTCTTCACACATTTATTATTGTTTGTCTAAAAAGTGTAAAAGCAACTTGCTTTAGCCATTTCTTTGAACTTCACACTCTTGTGGAGATCCTCAGGTATGTGGAAAACTAATAAAACTTGTATGCTTCTCTCTTGTTAATCTATCCTGTGTTAATTTGGTTCCTAGACCCAGCCAAAGCCCACATAGGCACTAAGGGGAGGCGGAGGTGATCTCTCACTTCCCTAGAAAAATAATCATTGACTACCCATTGTAAGATTTACCTCAACCCCCACTACTGCTTTTTTTTTTTTACTTACCTCTAAAGTTTGGAGAAAATAAAAGGCAATTACTTCATGGACTAAATGCCTTATTAGTCATTAAATACTTAGTGAGTACTTATGACATTGTAGGAGACACAAAGACTTATGTATTTGTCACACAAATTGGAGTCCAATTTGTCATTTAGGCCCTAACCTCAGCCATTTTATCTTATCGCCACAAATCCAAACAATCATAAAATTCTTATAATTTTGTCTCCTAAATATTTTTAAATATTTGGGATTTGGTTAAATCAAAACAATGTAGAATGTTTAAAAAGCCAAAACCAAACATAAAAATTAATTGTAGAGGTCATATTCAGAGCAGAAAAAATTTATATATTTTTTAAATTCAAAAAGAAAACCTGATACTAGTAGAAAAATAATGAAAGACATGTATGATAGATGGAGGAATCTGGGTCTCAGTTCATCATTCATTTGAATAAGTAAAAGGCAACTATAAGCAATGAACCCTTAACTTTGTGTAGAGAAATTATCTGCTTCTGTTTTCCCCGGGGTCTATCATGTAGCATGTTCACAATTTCCCTGGGCTTGCATCACGTAAGCACAAAGAACATACTACAAACAAATGCCCCCAGCAGTCCATGCCACAGCACTCCATTCTTCTGTGGGGCCCCCAGATCAAATCATGATGCTCTAGTTCATGCAGAGGCAGGTAACATGGAGACTCAGAGCCTCAGCCCTGATGCAAAGAAAGCTGCCTTCCAAATTGTTTCCCTTCCCAGCTCTCTGACCTAAGGCAGTTTTTTCTTTCTTTCTAGCTTTTAATGACTTTGTCATTTTTTCTTACCAAGCCTCAAAGTATTCACTCAACATAGAACAAATATCAAAACCATAGTGTTATAGAGAAGGATAACTTACATGTGCAAAGAAAGCATTTACGGTGAGTAAATATTACCTAGCATTATCATCCTAATTGTTACAATTATTATAATATTTTCTAATATGAACTTCAACTTAAAATGAGACATAGACATAAATAAGTGTTAATTAAGATGTTGTTATAAGCACTATAGCAGTGGAGTTGTGGGGAAAGGAGATAGCTATTGATGAAGATGGGATGTGAATTTTTTTTAAGATGTGGTGTTTTGCTACGTTGCCCAGGCTGGACTTTGAACTACTGAACTCAGGCAATCTTCCCACCTCAGCTTCTCAAATTGCTGGAACTACAGGTGTGCCCCACCATGGCTGGTTCAGTCTGAATTTTGAGTTATGTCTGAATGAAAGGAAACAACTCAGGCAGTCATAAGACAAGTGGAACAGAATTTTCCAGGGGTGCAAACTGGTCTGAGTTTCTGAGGTGAATAGAGGACTGTAGGGACAGACTAGAGGTCTAGAGAAACTGTGGCACTAAGTGTGTAGATTGGGTGATAGAAACAGATAAGCGGATATAATGTACATTCAAAGAGCATTTGAATATAAATTTAAGGTTACAAAATTTTGAGAATCCAATAGAAAATGACAGTTTGTGGAATGATGAGATCAAATTTATATTTTGGGGAAATAACTTGGATGGTGATGCATAAGAAATCTTTTAGGTTCAAAATGGATTCAAGTCATAAAAACACTTAAAAAGATATTAAGAGGCCAGAGAAAGATATTGACAGTGTGAACTTGGGCAATGCATGGAAGGGTTGAACTTCTCTGAGACTTAATTTTTTTTCCATAAATATCAGAACCCCTACATAAGCCCATTTATGGATAGACTTGAAGTAACTTAAGTGTATTAATAATGGTAATAAAACCTTGTGAAACACAACGTTAGATATGTTAGCATATAACCTCAAACTGCCCAAGGTCATATTTGTATTTTACATGCCGTAGCTGAAAACTGAAGTGCCTGTTTCCATGTTATATGTTGTGTGTTGTAGTTACCCAGTCATTTGTCTCCCTGCCTTTAAGTAAATAACTTAAGTACAAATAACACTGTTAAGGTCATTTAAATATATAGTTTTATTAACTATAATGTAGAAATGAATGTGGATTATTCTCATATTGTTATTCAGGTTCTTTAATCTCGATATTTTTATTGAAATGAGAAAAATTCTAAGTCAAATAAGCTGTCTGTGAATAGTTTTGTGAAAGGATAAAATGGACTCCAGATGTCAATTAGTCAAGACACACAGGCTAAAAATAAGCAGAACAAATAAACAAACTTACAAGCACCACTTTAGCAGGCTTGTTTTCCTTGCTAATTCTTATCCCACCATCAATATTGTATACAGTACAAATAGATTTTTATACAGCATACACAAACACACACACATAGACATATATGTAACTTCTGAAAACATTTTATTAGATGCTCGAAGGCTGTGCTGTCCAACACTGTAGACACAGGCCCCATGTGGCTATGGGCACTTGAAATGTGTTTAGTCCAAATTGCAGTGTGCTGTAAGTATAAAATACACACAAGACTTTGAAGGCTTAGAATGAAAACAAAGTAAAAGATTGCACTAATAATTTTATATTAATTACATGAAGACATTATGTCATATAAGTATTTTTATAGTGATAGTAATATACATACAAACATGTAATATATTGCACATAATATCTTAAAATAATACACTATATAATTAATATCAATGTTGTTAATGTTAATATTGATAATGCTGTTTTGGATTAAATAAAAATATAATTTAAGTAAATTTTACTTTTAAATGCATCTACCTGCAAAATTTTAAATTATTAATATATTTCTATTGGAAAACACTGTTCTAGAATGTTCTAATCAACATGTAAAAGGGAAGTATAGAAAGGAAAGTAGAGAGAGGCATGATCATTCTTTCAGAGAGCAGGATATCCCAAACACTCTTGTCATGGCCCCCAGGACTTCCTTATTCCTCAGGCTGTAGATAATGGGATTGAGCATGGGGGTGAGGATGGTGTAGAAGACTGCCAGGATCTTATCTTCTGCTGGTGAGCGGAGATTCTTGGGCCGAAGATAGGTGTAGACAAAAGGTGCATAGTAAAAGATCACTATAGTCAAATGTGTTGAACAGGTGGTGAAGGCCTTTTTTCTTCCCTCTTTTGAGCGCATATGGTAGACAGCAAATAGGACCCGGCCATAGGAAGCGGTGATACCCAGGAAGGGAAGAAGGAGAAAGAGGGTTGTGCTCATAAAAACCATGTACTCATGGACCCAAGTGTCCATACAGGCAAGAGACAACATGGCTGGGACATCACAGAAGAAATGATCGATGGCCCTAGACCTGCAGTAAGGAATATGGAGGATGTAGACTGTGTGTACCAAGGAGTTGATGGACCCCAATGTCCAAGATCCTATGATCATCTTCACACACATCCTGTTACTCATGCGGATGGGATAATGGAGGGGGTGGCAGATGGCCACATACCGGTCATAAGCCATGGAGGCCAGGAGTAAGCCTTCTGAACCAGCCATGGTCAGGAAGAAGAAGCTTTGCACACCACATCCCAGGAAGGAGATGCCTTTCTGGCCAGAGAGGAAGTTGAAAGCCATCTTGGGGACAGTGCTGGAGATGTACATCAGGTCCATCAGGGAGAGCTGGCTGAGCAGAAAGTACATCGGTGTGTGGAGACGGGGATCCACACGTATGAGGTGAATCATGGCCATGTTACCCACGGAGGCGAGGAAGAATATGAGCATGATAAGGAACAAGAGAAGAAGGCCAGTTTGATTTTGGGGAAACAACCCCAACAAAATGAAATCATTTGATGTGTGATTCCATTTCTCCATGAAAACTTACTGCTTGAACTTCCTTGAAAGAAAAATAACAACAACAACAACAAAATGAAATGAAGCAGGACAGGAGAATAAAAAGAAACTGGTTTATCACAGAATGAACTGTTTTTCTTCCACAGTGCAGCTTTTGTTGAGTCGATTTCAATATATGAATTGAATGTTCTCTTTCTGATTGTGTCTGGTAACCATGTCAGCAAGTCATAGGTATGTGGTCTCTCAATAGGCAGCAAAGATAAATAAGATAATTAAAGCATTCCTTCCTAGGTATCTCCTGGTCAGACACATCACTCATGAGTTATCAATAAGGCACAGGAACTGAGGAAGGCAGGAATTTCAGTGTCTCAATTGAATAGGGCATATTTACAGTAGGTGCTGGCATGTGTGACTCAGAAACTCCGTATGCTGAGATTCTAAGTTCTCAACCACCTACACTCTCCTACAGCTTTAATTTCTGGTCTTCCCTGCTGGCTCCAGCCAGATCAACCTTAACCTTCATGCTGTGCTTGAGATTCAGCCTCTTATTTTCTTTAAAGGTACTTCTGTGCCTTTCCTCAAAATGTGCCCACCATCCAAAATCCTTGTTCTTGAATTATAAAATATTGTAGGGCCTATAGGATCCACCCTAAAAACAAAATATTTGAATATACTCTCTTCCATAGTGATGTTTCCATTTTCTGAAGCCCTATAGAATTCATAACCAAATGCATAAATTTTCATATACAGTTTTCTTCCTGTAAGTAAATTAAACATAATGAAGGTCACTGATTATATGATATTCATTTTTTCATTCTATTTTCCATAGTCATTGGTACTTTCATTTTTCAGATGTTAAAAGTAGTACTTGTAGATGTGAAAAATAACTTTATCAAATACAGTTAGTGTTTGGACCAGATGTTGAACTTGTGTGGCAATGTCAAATTTCTAGTTATTTCAATATCCCAAATTAAAAATTTTTTTGATAAATCCCCCACTGTGTGTCCAATACCTTCTTCAACTCAAGTTGGGAAATTCTTACTCTTCCACAGACGATCAGGCCGAATTCAATATTTTGGACTAGGTGGAAGCATGTGGAGATTGGAGAGGATATTTGCTCCCCCTGCAGTTTAGTGCTCATACTGCAAATTGCAGCAGAGTCTGGCAGCTGCACAGCTGTTCAACTAGAAAAGCAGATCTGAGGAACAGGACAGTCTTGACTTATAGCTTACATATGTCTCCATATTTAGTCAAATAAAACAACAAAATTTAAATTAAATGTTAATTTAGAATAAAGAAATAAAAAAGAAGAAAAAGTAAATAAATTCCCTTTACTGGAAATTCTTTATAGCTTTTTATGCCCAGGCCTTTCTTAAGAAAGGCCTGGGAATTTTTATTTGTAATTCAACTCTTTATAGCCTCTTTTTTTTCTCTTTATGTCACCTCAATTTGGGCAATTTGTTTTTTCCTTCACTCAATATTCAAACATTCATCACTTGTGACTATGGCATTTTTTTCTTTCCAATGTATGTTTGACTTCATCCTTTACCTACTCTTGCCATGAGATTTCCTGTTTTCTGTGTTCTTCTGTCTGGGGGAAACAATTATGCCACGCTCTGTCCAGGATATGGATTTGGGTAGTCTTCTTTGGTTACTGATTTTTCACAAGTAAAAAGCAGCAATTAGTAGTTTGTTGCAATTATTCACATTTACTAGTTAAAATTAACTATTGCTTCATATAACCTTGGTAAGCATGAATAAAATTGTGAAAGAAAACCCACCACAGAGAAACAAGAATGCATTTTTATAGCTGTCTAATTGATAAACACTAACAATTAAAAGTGCAGAGTTTGGAACATGACAGGTATGGTTGGACTTGTATGTTAGATGGGATCATAGGCATCCTCTGCTTCTTATAACATTTTAGAAATAAAAACTAATAACCTGACAGATAAAAATAAAGCATACGATCACCATCAGTATGGTACATTCATTCCCTCACAAAGTATTCATTAAGTTTGTCTTTCAGGTTAGAGCTGCTCAGTACTGATGTGCTTGGTGATTAAAACACACAGATTCTACAGCCTGTATTTAAAATTTAGTGGATGATGCAGACAATAGACCAACAAACTCAAACATACAGCCTGATGCTGTGTAGGGAGTAGAACTATAAAGAAAAATAAAAGAACAGAGAGACAGTTGTATAAGAACCCTGGAAAAAGCCACTGTATGGAAGCAATACTTGAGCAGATCTGGTTAAAAATATTCTTTTCAGAGTGAACAGAAAGCATAAACTATGAGTGAAAATCTATTTAGTTTATCAGGACTTTAGCAATGAGAAGAGCATTTTTTAAACACAAGACATGAGAACATTTCTGTAGGAAAGAAGGACTTGGATTTTGTTCCACATGAGAAGAATAGCCAGGAAGTGTAGCATGGTCTTAGTTACATTTCTAGAACTCACGCAGGAGGTGAGTAGAGAGTTGAAAGAAGAAGGAGTAAAAAGGAGGAGATGACTTAGGAAGGAATCAAAGCAGCTGGGGATTGTTATGGTTTTAAAAAATAAGGCATGCATCATGGGTGTGCCCTGAGGCCTATGTATGTGAGGACAGTTGGGCACCCATTTGGGGGTATGGTAGTACCTGACAAAACAATCTATCCCTACTGCCTTGGACAGTGATTATTGCATGGTAGGCTCTCAAAATATCTACCTGATGAAAGAAACCAAATATTTGCCTTACAATTAAATTAGTATGATTGTTCATACTGATAAAATGTGTCCAGATTATTTTAAACATCAATCTTTAGCCTACTTGCCCCGGAAATTAGAAGAGTCTGTTAGGATACTTCCTTCATTCCTTTGTTTAATCCAGGTTTCAATTCAGGAGACGAAAGGTACCAGGAGGCCTCCCAGGAAGTGTTTCCAACAGCAGGCACTGAACAATCAGAGGTCGCTCTAAGTTTATATATTCATGGGCTACACATTTTGAAGGAAGACACGTGTTTGCATTTTAATTCTCTGCTGCGTAGATTAGAGCTCAGAGTATCACAAAGATTGTTTGATGGTAGTTACTATGACAACTATTTTGTTTCCTAAATTGAAAACTGGCACATTGTCAGGCAATGGAAGAGAACAGTTACTTGCAGTATATCTGGGACTTGAAGCTTTTAAAGAATAGGAAATTGAAGTTGGTGCTTACGGTTTATTTCCATTAATGCCCACCAGCTTTTTTTTTTTGCATAAAGGACCTTATTTAATTCACCATAATTACATAAAGGACCACCTTCTTGGTTACATTATAATTCAGAGAATATTGTTCCTGTGGCTACAAGCAGGTCTAAGATTAGTGTCTCCCTTGATCATCCTTGTTGACCTAAAGAAAGAACCTGAGACAAAATTAATATACAGAGTTTATTTGGGGAAAGGATGAGGACTGCAGCTAGGAAACGCCCCCAAGTTACCTTGCGAAGTGCCCCAGAGACAGAGGAGAGGCTTAGGATTTTTGTAAAGGAGAAATCAGGAGAGGGGGTGATTACAAACATTCTTTGTTAGGAATTCTCTTGGGTTTAGAGAAATAACATTGATTAGTAATTGGCTATACATTGGTGAGCTATAGGGCATGAGTTGTAGTGTGCAGCATGTGGCGTTGTTTGGTTAACTTATGGCCACTCATCATCAGTCCACAGATGAGCCCCATGGAGCAAGTAAGTAGCTTCCAGAGCTCATTCCTTAGCTCAAGGGGGAGTGAGACCTGACAGCTCTCACATTCCAATGCCTTTCTGGGCCTGATAATTTAAGGGGGCTAGGTAGTGTTCCTCAGATAAAAATTTCTTTTCTTTATCATCCATAAAGTACATTGCTGAAATTTATAGATTTAAAAATAAAAAACAACAACAACTCAGATTACAGGACCTAGTAAATACAAGTATAGCAAGATCAGGGTCCTGAATGTGTTTTGGAAAATTTACAAGTAATGTATAATTAAAAAAAAAATATAGACAATTAGCCCAAGACTAATAAGCAAATTGTTTGTCAGAGCCTCAGCTAAATCATTCCCAACATTTTGTAGGACAGCTGTGAAGATGGAATAAAGAGGGCTCTATGTGTTCAGCATATATTAGGTCCTTAGTAAGTGACCTTTGTTTATTCCATCTCTTAACCATTGAGAGGCCTCAGGCCCAGAGAAATTAAATGTCTTAATTACAGTCATGCCACTTGAGAGCAGCACATTGTATAATTCTAACAATTTGATAGTACCTCCTTTTAAAATTTAGATTCACTCTTGGCCTTTCCATTTTGTTATGGAACTGCCTATTCTCTGTGTACCAGAAAGTTTCCTTATAATAGAAAAACAGCATCTCCAAAATGTCTCCCTGGCTTATAGTTTATGCAAATCAACCCCACTCAATAACGTTACTATGACTCACCTTGTCTGAGGTTCTTGAATATTTGTGTTTGGGGACAGGAAGTACCTTTAAAATGACACCATTCCCTTCTAGCAGTCCATTGAATTATGTAAAATGTTTAAGCATCAAACTGTGCTCTCATAGTCCGTAAGGCTATGCAGTAAGGTCCTGTCATTTAGCAATAGGCTCTGCAGCAAACCAAAATTCTTTAACATGAGAATCTCTTGTCTGTCAAAATCCACGAGAAGGAAATTTCTGAGAACACCTAGTAACATTCGTCCTCACTGCTCCTGCAGCTGGTCATTCTCTTCATGTTGAAATCAGAAAACAGCTTTACCCTCTCTTGTGCAATATTTCTTTTTCTCCATACGTATAGCTTAGTTAAAGCATTTTTGTTTCCTATTACCTTGTTGCAGTGATAGAAAAGAATAAGATATTTCACATTTAATTTCCTCAGGCTCTACTTTTGGAAGACAGAGGATGAGTTGTTATATGCAGACATTTACATCATCAAGCCTTAGGCACTCCTCTTCCTCCTCTAATTGATCTCTACTGGCCAAGTCCATGGGGGCAAAACCTCAGTCATTTCACTTGACTTTGCTGATTTGAAGATCTACTCAGTTCTATACTTAGAGCAAATTGACCATCTCAATCAACTCTGCTGCATTCAGGGACTACCCAGAATTACGCTAATAAGGGATTTAATTTATTTTTCCAGAACATCATTTCAGGGCTGTAAATATGTTATATGATGTTTATAGAAATTCCCTCATTTTTTAAGTTAGAGAACTTTGGATTAAAGAAGTGCAAGAACTATTTATGGGTGCTCAGCTAAATTATAGTAGAACTAGTACCAGGTACAGTTTCCTGTGTAGTCTCTAGTGAGTTTCTAGAGAAAATTATTGCTGATTGTGACTAAAGTAAATTACGTTCTGACAAAACACTGTCTTCTATTTGTTGGGGTTAGATAACTGAGACATAAAAATATTAAGTCAGTAAACTCTTCTGCAGTGAAAAGTTGATGCTTAGAGATAGTGTAATAAAATGAGCATTGAGACTCCAAGA
The DNA here is from genome assembly GCF_041146395.1 of Eulemur rufifrons. Classification (NCBI taxonomy): domain Eukaryota; kingdom Metazoa; phylum Chordata; class Mammalia; order Primates; family Lemuridae; genus Eulemur; species Eulemur rufifrons. Next base: position 6,453,725 of record NC_090986.1, read on the forward strand.
GAAGAGTTTAGCCTGCCAGATCCACCACTGATGAGTAAGCTGAGTTGGGCAAATTACTTAAGATTTTAGTTTGTTGCCAAATCTTTGAAAGTGAACAAATCCAAGGGACCTTCTCTGAATTAAAGGGGATAATATATGCCAATGTTTACATAGCATCTGTTGCAAAGGAACAGGTCAACAGACTTCAGGATCTCATATTATTGCATTCAATCCACAGATTGATAAACCAGAAAACTGTACATTTAATTTTGGTTGTTTGCTTGTCTCCTGGGGAGTTTTAACCTAGGAAAAGGTGATAGAATGCACTCAATAAATATCAGATGTAAATATGATAAAATGCAAAATAGACAAATGAGTTGCAATACTTTAAATTTTGGAAGTGGGTAATTTATAATCACAAACAGATTTTTTATTGATATTGTTAGTCTTTTATTGATAACTTCCATTTCCCCTCCTGCAGTGTGGTACCCTCTCATTTACCTGGCAAAACTCCAATCCGGTAAAGCCCCATTCTCAGCCTGTCACCAGGACTAAAAGGTCCACAGGGAGCAATGAAACAAGGCTGGAGGAAAGCACAAGCCATGATGACACATCTCACTTCATATTTATGAACACAAGTCTCATCTTGGTCCCTTTGCTGTGTCACAATATGTTCCTGTTCTCTGTAGATATTCTCTCTAAAAACTAGTAATCCATACTTCCTCTTCTCTTTTCCAAACTCTTTTCCAAACTCTAACCCATTTCCACATTTCTTAGACTCAGCTGGGGAAAGAAAATAAATTTTTTAAGTTTGTTTGTTACAGTTAATCAGAGTTCAAATTCTCCTGCCACTAAATGCATCAGCCTCCCTCACTCAGTCCTGCTTCCTGTGGCAGTGCACGAAATGACCCTGCTCCTGCTTAAGCACACTCTCTACTTTTGCACAGGGCTCACCTCCTCTCACCACCCTCTCTTTCTATTTCCCTCTCTGCTGCATCATCCTCATCAGCACATAAACCTAAATTCTTTCAAGGACAAGTATGGCTGAAAAGGATTTAATCATGCACTTCAAACTAATGTAAAAATTGGAAGATCTGACCAGAGATTGAGCATCTCTTTCTGTCTGTGGAGATCAAAGTTGCTCATCGTTAAGGTGGAGTGGTGGTGGGTATTATGGATAAGGGTTTTCAAGAGCTATTGAAAATTAAATTAAAAATCCAGGATGGAAAGAATTACTCTCTGGTGGGGTCTCCATGAAGCCTGGGGCTTAGAATGAGTTGAGAGATTCTTTACAGTTTATCAATGAACAAAAAAAAATTTAGTTTAAGCATGGTGAAGATGCCCTTCTTAAAAGAATTTGTGAGTACAGGCAGCCTGGTGTGACAGACACTATTTAAGAGAATATCGTGGATGTTTTTGGAAGTCTGAGAAGCATAGAGAAGAGACTAAATGAGGCAGAGTACCGATATGTATAAGATCGTCATTATGGATAATGACTAGATGGCTAGTCATGGATTTGAGAAATGTAAGATCAGGAAAGGTGACTTTTTGGAGTTGGCACATTTTGGAATGTGAATATATCACTGTGCTCCAAGTGCTCGCTTGAGGGTGTCATCCCTTCATGAAGGGGCCCAGTAGTCTGGTGGGGATGTTTGCTCTTCCCAGAGTATACAATCCCCTCTCTCCAGCCACCTTGGATTTTACTTCCTGGGTCTCTTTACAACATGACTATGCTGGCTTAGATAGAGTCAAAGCCTGTGCTCAGCAACAGGAACTTGGCCTCACCAAGGCTGTGGTTAATGTCTAACCTGCCAATAGGGTACCAAAAGTCAGCCTCAGATGCCGTATCATTCACTGGGAGAATGAGCCAGCACTGGTGTGGGTTGATTATCTTGGATTCTCACATGCAATAGGGGGCAGCAATTTTTTCTCCAATGGGTGGGCACATGTCTTAGTTTTTTCATTTAATAACCTGTGTATTTGCTTTTCTGGACAATAGCACCCTCCAAAAACCTGCACTGTTCTGCTCTTCATAGGCATACATAGTGCCTTACCTCTGATATTCTATAGTCCATGGTCTCTGACCACCAAATAGTTTGTTTTATGGAAAAGAAAGTGGGCAATGAATTTATTTCCTTGGAAGACACTGATCTTATCATATTCACCATCACCCAGAAATATCTGTATCGATACAACAATAAAAAAGCACAGTATAGGTTCATTTACAATCCAGCTAGGAAAAACACTCCAAAAATGGTTTTCTTCAGGCTACGGTATATGATATTCATCTATAACCAATATGTGGTAGTGTCCTTTTAATGTTTGATTCCATTAGCAAACAGGAGAAGTAGAATATGTTTTGCTTTTTGTATCTGAGACTTTGGGTTAATGAGTTGATCAATTCTAATGTTCAAAGGAAAAATAAATACTCAAATCACACAAACCACAGAGCTGTATCTAATTAATTGGTCTCTGAAAATCTCCTCAGTCAGTGCTTCCCATGCTGCTGAACCAGAAGGTTAAAATCAGGGTCACTCTTTTTGTTTTTTTAATTATTCTAAATCACCATGGTTAAAGTCAATTGCTCCCCCCTAGGGATAAGGAGCACTATGCTTGGATTCCAGATGATTACATTTTTCCTGGTCTGATGGCCCTGGTAAATGAAAAGAAAGAAAACACCACATCTGTTCAATAAAGAAAAAAATGATTCAGCAATAAAATTTTGGCTTACAAACTTTATATCACTATTCCCTACCAGGTAAAGAATTTTATCTATCCAAAATTCTGGAAGGTGGTGAGGGGAACATAAAATGTATGCTTTAAGAAGGTAGTCATATTGTTCACTTAGTGTTTGTATTTAGCCACAGAAGCAGGGTCTATGGCATTTATATTTTATGTTAATTAATTATTTTTCTCTCCCTCGCAACCACATGAAGGATACTGGGGGTGGGTTTTTATTTTATGAGACTTCTGTGGCCCATGTGTTATTTAATAATGTATTGTCTAATGTCTAGTATTTGAGGGTTTTCTGGGTATCTTTCTGTTATAGATTTCTTATTTAATTCCATTGTGGTTTGAGAACATACTTTGTATAATTTCTAATCTTTTAAATTTGCTAAAGTTTGCTTTATGGCCCACAGTATGGTCTATCTTGGTGAATGTTCTGTGTGAACTCAAGAAGAATATGTACCCTATGTAGCCTTCAGTTGTTGGATAAAGTTGCTTAGAGTTCTGAATTACATCCAGTTGGTTGTTGATGGTGTTCAATTCAGTTAGGTCCATATTGATTTTCTACCTGCTGGATCTTTCAATTACTGATATTGAGGTGCTGCCTATTCCAACTTTATTAGTGGATTTATATATTTCTTTTTTGCTGTTCTGTAAGTTTTTGCCTCATCTATTTTGACACTCTGTTGTCAGGTGCATACACATTAAGGACTGTTGTGTGTTCTGTGAGAATGGACCCTTTATCATTATGCCCTTCTTATCCCTGATAATTTTCCTTGCTCTAGAGTTGGCTTCATCTGAAATTAATATAGCTACTGATAGAGATTCATTTTGAATAGTGTTTGTATAGTGTATCTTTCTCCCTCCCTTCAATTTTACTCTGTATGTGTCTTTATGTTTAAGCTGAGTTTCCTGTGCACAACATATAGTTGGGTCTTATTTTCAATAAAAAGTGTCTGACAGTCTCTGTCTCTTAATTATTATATTTAGATTATAGATATTTAAAGTGATTATTGATATAGTAGAATTAATATTTATCAAATTTGTTAATTTCTATTTCTTGCCCTGTTTTGGTTTCTTTTTTCCCCACTCTTTTTTTGCCTTGTCTGTTTTTATTTGTTTTGTTTTGTCCTGGGAGTTAGCTACACTCCCAGCAAAACAGGTCCCAGGCAGGATCATCACAACAGATTTGGAAATAATAGAAATAGAGAAATAATAGACACAGAGAAATAACCGAGACAGAGACAAATTATAGTTCAAAATGATGGGAGAGTCAGGGGTCCTCCAGAATTCCCATGAGCTGTGAGACCCTGAGTGAAGTCCTGCATCAGTATTTATTGGTGCAGCAATTAGTTGTAGTGGTTACAGATATACGTGTACAGATAATTTGTTTAGGTTTTAAACAAATCTCCAGCAACTCTCCAACAGTTTTCAGAGATCGCTTAATACTCTATCTACATGAGCAAATGCTTACAAAATTTTTCTAAGATAAACTTCTAAGCCCTAAGTTAAGAATTGACTTAGCTGAGTATACAAGTTAAAGGTAAAATTGTCAGAAAAGCTAAACAGAAATATAGAGGCTATATATTTCTTTATCTAGTTTCTTATTTAACTGAGACAAGTGGTCAGGAGTGAAGCAGGAACTGTCCTTGAGGCTAATTGGCTTTAGCTTCAGGTGTCCACTGGGCTGGCATTCTTTGATCATTCCTTAACCTGTGACCCCATGCCGAGCTCTGTCTTACACAAGCATCAGACACTGGCCTCCAGATCTCCAGACTGGCATTGCCTTGCATACGCCTCTGACTGATGAGATGCCCTCCTGTGGCTAGGCAGCTTTTGGTCTATGAACTAACATGTTTACAGATTCCTTCAAGGTAAAGCCCCGCAAAACTCCTGCAACCTTTCATGTTTCCTATCTTCCAAAAGTTTTGGGTTTTAGATTTTATGATATGTCCCCTTTGCTCAGTAACTAAAATTTTTCTGAGGTTGGACTCTCTGCTCTACAAGAACCAGAGTACCTACATGTTTGAGAGCTACTGTGAGGTTTCACCCAAGTCACACAAGCAAAGTAGTCAGCAAAAGGACTGAAATAAATATGTGTTAAAATCGTGAATGACATCTGATGTAACAATTACATGCTGAGCTCAAGAGTTACTACACAAAATAGTATGATTAGTGTTGAAAATCTGGTGGAAATCCCAGGAAATACACCTTCAGCAATGTCCATCTTGGGTGGGGATTGAATAATAATGGGTATGGAATAAAGTCACAGAAGTTAGAGCTCAGTGTCACAGTGGACAAAGGGCAAGAAGACCCTCAAAGAGAAGAGACTCAGTAGATACTTCATGGACTAAACAAGGAAATCAACACACCACCATGGTAAAAAATAAAGAATAAAATGTCCTTTTACTCTAGCCAATGTTATTTGATAATTACTATGAACAAGTGGGTGTTCTGTATTTTCAAATGTGAATTTATACTGAAATTTTGTTGCATCTGAATTTAAAAATATAAATTGCAATTGTACAACTTTTCTGTTGGTTTAGGGTTTTCCAGAACCTGAGGAGCTACAACTAGATGTCATGAAGAGGACTGCACATTATACACATCTGGATTTTGAGACTAATACAGGAACTGATTGGACCTTGTTGGGTTTTTTTTCTTTTTTTCCTATGGAGAGGGCATGAGTATGTTTTAGGAATAAAAAGAAGAGGAGGTGTGCATGTTGGACAAGCAAAGAATCACGTTTCAGTCTGAAAGAAGAAGAGCTCACCATTTTTTAAAGGATTATCTTCAAGCACAGAATTCATCATGAACACTGTCTTGTTGCAAAATTTTCAGTATATTGAAGAAGATGAATATGTCAGGGAGTCTTTTTCTTACCCATTATTTGTGCTTCCCTTTTGGTATTAACAGTGCCCCCTATACTTTATGGATGACAATGTCACTAGGTAAAAATACTACCTTTTCTATCTTCCTCTGAAAATAGAAGTTCCAGCAACAAAAATAAATAAATTGGATCTGATCAAATTAAAAAGCTTTTGCACAGCCAAGGAAACTATCATTAGAGCAAATAGACAGCCTACAGAATGGGAGAAAATATTTGCTCTCTACCCATCTGATAAATGGCTGATAACAAGAATCTATCTAGAACTTAAGAAAAATCAACAAGAAAAAAATGAAACAACCCCATCAATAAGGGCAAAGGAAATGGACAGAAACTTTTCAAAAGAAGGCAGAATTATGGCCAGCAAACATATAAAAAATGCTCAACATCTCTAATCATTAGAAAAATGCAAATCAAAACCACAATGAGATAGCACCTAACCCCAGTGAGATTGGCCTCTATCAAAAAAATCCCAAAACAGCAAATGCTGGTGAGGATGTGGAGAGACAGGAACACTGTTACACTGCTGGTGGGATTGCAAATTGGTGTAAGCTCTCTGGAAAAGAATTTAGAGATACCTCAAAGAGCTAAAAATAGAAATATCATTCCATCCAGAAATAGCACTATTAGGCATCTACCCCAAAGAGCAAAAGACATTCTATGATAAAGACATCTGCACCCAAATCTTTATGGCAGCACAATTCATTATTACAAGGATGTGGAAACAGCCCAAGTGCCCGTCAATTCATGAATGGATTATTAAAATTGGGTATATGCATAAAATGGAATATTACTCAATTATAAGAAACGACAGTGATCTAGTACCTCTTATATTTTCCTGGATTGAGCTTGAGCCCATTATCCGCATTGAGGTATCACAAGATCGGAGGAATAGCCTCCACATGTGCTTGCGGTCAAATTGGCATTACTTGATCAACACTATTGTGCTCACACCGTAGTAATATTCTCCAGGGATTAGGGAGTCGGTGGGGGGGGGTGGGTAAACTCACAACTAATGGACATGGTGAGCATTATAGATGGGAAGGGCATGCCTCTAAACCTCACTTGGATGAGGCCAAGACATAAAATGTAACCGAAACGTTTGTATCCTTGTAATATCCTGAATTGAAAATAAATAAATAAAATAAAATTATTTTCACTGTGGCAAACCCCAGTTGGGTCCCTAACAACCCCTTATCCCCAATGCTTTCCTTGGTTTAACCTCTGCAATTTAATATTTCTAAAAAAAAAAATAAATACAAATAAAAATAGAAATTCCCATTGAGATGATTCCTCTTTAAATGGGCCTGGTTCTCACACTGACCCTGAGGGAAAGTGGATCTGATGCCTAGTAATGTATCTTCTTCATCAGGACCATGGAGGAAAGGTTATGAGCTTTCTAGAGATGCGAGACTGCAGTCTTGAGCTGCTGGGAAAAGGAGGCAACCTCAGCCTCTTAGATTTCTAGCTACTATACGGCACAGGTTCTCTAAATGTTTGAGCTGCTGCTTGACTTGCCATTACTTGCTGCCCAATATAGTATCTGACACCAAGCATTTCCAGTGATTTGATCTTTCTTAGAAACCAGTCACCAGATTCTAGGACAATTGATGTAAATGCCTTTATGGATTTCATTTCTACAATTCTATTGAAGCTGTGGCTACTCAATTAACAACAATGAGTTAAACAGTCATTGAAACTGACATTGAAGAGAATTCAGGCATCCTGCAAACCTGTAATCTTTTAAAAGTTAAAAAATAAAATTAGGGGCCGAGCGCGGTGGCTCACGCCTGTAATCCTAGCACTCTGGGAGGCCAAGGTGGGCGGATCGTTTGAGCTCAGGAGTTCGAGACCAGCCTGAGCAAGAGCGAGACCCCATCTCTACCAAAAATAGAAAGAAATTATATGGACAGCTAAAAATATATATAGAAAAAATTAGCCGGGCATGGTGGTGCATGCCTGTAGTCCCAGCTACTCGGGAGGCTGAGACAGGAGGATCGCTTGAGCTCAGGAGTTTGAGGTTGCTGTGAGCTAGGCTGATGCCACGGCACTCACTCTAGCCTGGGCAACAGAGTGAGACTCTGTCTCAAAAATAAATAAATAAATAAATAAAATAAAATTAGGAAAAGAAAGGAAAACTCAATAATCTGGTATATAAAACTGTTGTACAGCCTGCTCTTTTTCACTAAATAATGCATCAGAAAAATTTTTCTGTATTGTTACATACAGTACTCAATATTTGGAATGCTATGTAATGCTCTGCTACATGAATATGCAGAGTTACATGCAGACATGCATGTTATTGATTGAAAATTATATTGTTTTCTATTGTAGCCAATTAGGCAATGGATATCTGTACATATTTCATTTTCCATATTGTAAGTATATTTATAGGATAAAATAATATTAAATATAGTTCATTTATTATTAAGTAGAGGAAAATTAGTTCCAATATCTGAGAATACAGATTAAGAATATAGAATTGAGCCTTTAGACTTGGATGTCTTGTTAGAATTTTGCCTGACATCAGAGATATATCAGTTTGGGTACATCTGGCTATGCCCAATATCTGAAGATGTTGCTTGCTTTTTTTTTTTTTTTGTCATTTATTTATTTATTTTTTCAGCTCATTATGGGGGTACAAACGTTCAGGTTATATATATTGCCCATGCCTCCCCATCCCCCCAAGTCTGAGCTTCAAGTGTGTCCATTCCCTAGACAGTGCACATTGCACTCATCATGCAGGTATGCACCCATCCCCTCCCCCCACCCCCATCCCCCCCAGTCAGAACTTCAGGCGTGTCCATTCCCCAGGCAGTGTGCATCGCACTCATCAAGTAGGTTTACACCCATCCCTTCCCCCCAGCCTCCACCTCTGTCCGATACCCAATTGGTGTTATTCCCAAATGTACACTCAGGGAAACCAATTTGCTGGTGAGTACATGTGGTGCTTATTTTTCCATTCTTGGGATACTTCACTAAATAGAATGGGTTCCAACTCTCTCCAGGAGAACCAAAGAGATGCCATATCGCCATTATTTCTTACAGCTGAGTAATATTCCATGGTATACATATACCACATTTTGCTAATCCATTCATGAATTGATGGGCATTTGGGTTGTTTCCACGTCTTTGTAATTGTGAATTGTGCTGCTATAAACATTCAGGTGCAGGTGTCTTTTTTTAGAATGACTTTTGTTCTTCTGGGTAGATGCCAAATAATGGGATTGCTGGATCGAATGGTAGGTCTACTTGAATCTGTTTCAGGTATCTCCACATTGCTTTCCACAGGGGTTTCACTAGTTTACAGTCCCACCAGCAGTGTATGAGTGTTCCTGTCTCTCCGCATCCACGCCAACATATATTGTTTAGGGACTTTTGGATAAAGGCCATTCTCACTGGAGTTAAGTGATATCTCATTGTGGTTTTGATTTGCATTTCCCTGATGATTAGAGATGTTGAACATTTTTTCATATGTTCGTTAGCCATTTTTATATCTTCTTTTGAAAAATTTCTATTCATGTACTTTGCCCACTTTTTCATAGGGTTGTTCAATTTTTTCTTACTGATTTTCCTGAGTACTAAATAGATTCTTGTTATCAGTCCTTTATCTGATGTGTAGAATGCGAAAATTTTTTCCCATTCTGTAGGTTCTCTGTTTACTCTCGTGACTGTTTCTTTGGCTGTGCAGAAGCTTTTTAATTTGATCAGGTCCCATTTATTTATTTTTGTTGTTGCTGTGATTGCCTTATGGGTCTTGTTCATAAATTCTTTGCCTAGGCCAATGTCTGTAAGAGTCTTTCCTATGTTTTCTTCTAGAATTCTAATAGTTTCTGACCTAAGGTTTAAGTATGTTATCCACCGTGATTTGATTTTTGTGAGAGGTGAAAGCTGTGTGTCCTGTTTTAGTCTTCTACATGTGGCTAATCTTTATGCACACAAATTAGAAAACGTGGAGGAAATGGACAAATTTTTAGAAACAGCCTTCCCAGGCTCAACCAGGAAGAAATAGAATTCCTGAATAGACTGATATCTAGAACTGAAATCGAAACAGCAATAAAAATCCTTCCCAAAAAGAAAAGCCCTGGACCAGATGGGTTCACACCTGAATTTTACCATACCTACAAAGAAGAACTGGTGCCCATCCTACATAAACTATTCTCCAATATCGAGAAGGATGGGATTCTCCCCCAACACTTTTTACCAAGCCAACATAATTCTAATACCAAAACCAGGAAAGGATGCAACAAAAAAAGAAAACTACAGACCAATATCCCTTATGAATATCGATGCAAAAATTCTCAATAAAATCCTAGCAAATCGAATCCAAGTGCTTATCAAAAAAAAATAATCCATCATGGCCGGGCGCGGTGGCTCACGCCTGTAATCCTAGCACTCTGGGAGGCCGAGGTGGGCGGATCGTTTGAGCTCAGGAGTTCGAGACCAGCCTGAGCAAGAGCGAGACCCCATCTCTACTAAAAAATAGAAAGAAATGATATGGACAGCTAAAAATATATATATAAAAAAAAAAAATTAGCCGGGCATGGTGGTGCATGCCTGTAGTCCCAGCTACTCGGGAGGCTGAGACAGGAGGATCGCTTGAGCTCAGGAGTTTGAGGTTGCTGTGAGCTAGGCTGACGCCACGGCACTCACTCTAGCCTGGGCAACAGAGTGAGACTCTGTCTCAAAAAAAAAAAAAAAAAAAAAAAAAAAAATAATCCATCACGACCAAGTGGGCTTCATCCCAGAGATGCAGGGATGGTTTAACATACGCAAATCTATAAATGTAATTCACCACATAAATAAAAGCAAAAATAAAGATCATATGATCCTCTCAATAGATGCAGAAAAAGCATTTGACAAAATTCAACACCCTTTTATGATAAGAACACTTAACAAAATAGGCATAGATGGGGCCTATCTAAAAATGATACAAGCCATATATGACAAACCCACAGCCAACATCATACTGAATGGGGAAAAACTGAAAGGATTCCCACTTCTCACCAGACAAGGCTGCCCACTGTCCCCATTACTTTTCAACATAGTATTGGAAGTCCTTGTGAGACTTATCAGGCAAGAGAGCAGAATCAAGGGAGTCCAAATAAGGACAGAAGAGATCAAACTCTCACTCTTTGCTGATCATATGATGTTATATCTAGAAAACCCCAAGGATTCAACCAAGAGACTCCTGGAATTGATCAATGAATTCAGTAAAGTCTCAGGATACAAAATCAATACACACAAATCAGAGGCATTCATATATGCCAATAACAGTCAAATGGAGAACCAAATTAAGGACTCAATCCCCTTCAAAATAGCAACAAAGAAAATAAAATACCTAGGAATATATTTAACTAAGGAGGTAAAGGACCTCTATAGGGAGAACTATGAAACACTGAGGAAGGAAATCGCAGAACATGTACATAGGTGGAAAACCATACCATGCTCATGGATCGGTAGAATCAACATTGTTAAAATGTCTATACTGCCCAAAGTTATCTACAGATTCAATGCAATCCCTATTAAATTACCAACATCATTTTTCACAGATACAGAAAAAATAATTTTACGCTTTGTATGGAACCAGAGAAGACCCCGTTTAGCAAAAGCAATTTTAAGCAACAAAAACAAAATGGGAGGTATTAATTTGCCAGACTTCAAACTATACTACAAGGCTGTGATTATAAAAACTGCTTGGTATTGGCACAAGTGCAGGGACACAGACCAGTGGAACAGAAAAGAAAATCCAAATATAAAACCATCCTCCTATAGCCATCTAATCTTTGACAAAGCAGACAAAAACATACTCTGGGGAAAAGATTCCTTATTTAATAAATGGTGCTGGGAAAACTGGATAGTCACATGTAGAAGACTAAAACAGGACACATAGCTTTCACCTCTCACAAAAATCAAATCACAGTGGATAACAGACTTAAACCTTAGGTCGGAAACTATTAGAATTCTAGAAGAAAACATAGGAAAGACTCTTACAGACATTGGCCTAGGCAAAGAATTTATGAACAAGACCCTAAGGCAATCACAGCAACAACAAAAATAAATAAATGGGACCTGATCAAATTAAAAAGCTTCTGCACAGCCAAAGAAACAGTCACGAGAGTAAACAGAGAACCTACAGAATGGGAAAAAATTTTCGCACTCTACACATCAGATAAAGGACTGATAACAAGAATCTATTTAGAACTCAGGAAAATCAGTAAGAAAAAAATCGAACAACACTATTTATTTTTTTTTAATTTTTGAGATATGCTTTGTGGCCTAGGATATCGTCAGTCTTAGAGAAAGTCCCATGAGCTGATGAGAAAACGTATATTCAGTGGTTTGGGGGTATAATGTTCTGTAAATGTCAGTCAGGCCCATTGGTTCTGGAGTTATGTTTAAGTCCATTGTTTCTTTGTTTATTTTCTGTTTGGAGGATCTGTCCTATTCTGTCACAGGGATATTGAAGCCTCTGTCTATTATGGTGTTGCTGTTTATCATTTTGTTTAGATCAAGTAGGATTTGCTTTATGAATCTAGGTGCACCTGTGTTAGGTACATAAATGTTTAGAATTGTTACGTTATGTCTTCTTGTTGAATTGTACCCTTCACTATTATATAGTCACCCTGTTTGTCTTCCATTACTTTTGTTGATTTGAAGACTAAGTTATCAGAAATCAGAACTGCCACGCCACCTTTCTTTTGCTTCTGTTTGCTTGAAATATTGTTTTCCATTTCTTCACCTTGAGTGTGAATGCATCCATGTGGGCTAGATGTGTTTCCTGAAGACAGCAGATACTTGGCTTGAGTGTATTTATCCATTCAGCCAGTCTATGTCTCTTTAGTGAGTAAGTCAAGCCATTCACATTTATTGAGAGAATTGATAAGTGGGGCAGATTTCTGTTCGTTCTGTTGAGTTGAACTTTGTTGCTTTGTTTTCTCTCCCGAGTCATCATGGTATCTCACCTTTGACCTTTAGCTTTTCGATGATTTTACATTGGTGAGTGTTTATTGTGCTGCTCCATGTGTAACACAGTTTTGAGTACTTAATGGAGGGCAGGTCTTGCCTTGATGAATTCCCTCAGTCTCTGCTTGTCTGAGGAGGTTTTTATTTCTCCTTCGTATATGAAACTTAGTTTTGCAGGGTGCAATATTCTAGGCTGGACATTATTCTGTTTGAGAAGAGTGAGAATGGGGCCCCAGTCTCTTCTTGCTTGTAAGATCTCAGTTGAGAAGTCTGAATTTATTCTGATGGGCTTTCCTTTGTAGCTTTCCTGCTTCTTTCATCTTACAGCTCGTAGAAGGGCTTCGTTGGTGGTTGTTTTGGTCAGTCTGATGACTCTGTGTCATGGTGTCTTCTTGTTTGAGATGAATCTCCCAGGAGTCCTTTGAGCTTCTTGTACCTGCATACCTAGGTTTTTAGCAAGGCCTGGAAAATTTTCCTCTATTATATCCTCAAATAGCTTATCCAACCCTTGTGTATTTTCTTCTTCACCCTTAGCGATGCCTATGATTCTCATATTAGGCCTCTTCACATAATCCCACATTTCCTGTAGGCTTTGCTTTTTTCTCTTCTTTCTCTGCTCTATCTCTGTGACTGACTTATTTACTTGAAAGGTGTTATCTTCAATCCCTGAGATTCTTTCTTCTGTTTGATCTACCCTGTTCTTGAGGCTTTCCACTGTGTTTTGTAATTCCTTGAAAAAATTCTTCATTTCCAGAGGTTCTGTTTCATTTTTCTTTAATATTTCAATTTCTTCAGGGAATTTTTCTTCCAAGTCCTGGATTTCTTTTGTGATTTCTTTGTGTTGGTTATCCAGTTTTTCTTGCATATCATTGAGTTTTCTTACAATCTATGTTCAAAATTCTTCTGTCAGTTTAGTGTTCTGAATGTGGTTAATGTCCATTGCTAGAGAGCTGGTGTTCCTCTTTGTGGGTATGCTTTCCATTTGATTCTTCATTCATACTTCCAGAGTTCTTTCGCTGATTCCTTCCCATCTGGATCGGCTGTTGCTTCTTACCTTTAGATTTTTGCTTGGATAATGACATGCCCAGTTTAGTCTCTGAGCCAGTAGGTGGTGTTTGTGGGTGAGATCTGACCACACCCTGTATGATGAGTCAGTAGATGCAGTAAAAGGGTGTGCAGAATGACTTCCCTGTCAGTGGGTGGCGCTTGCTGGGAGGAGCAGGCTGCAGCATTGTTTTGGGCCCTGTAACCAGCTCTTGTTCCTCTGGAGAGGCACTCTAGTGCCTCAGGTGGTGGGTGGGGTCCTGGGACTTCCAGTTGTGGCCTTATTCTCCACCTTAGTGGAGGAAGGAGGTGGAGTGAGGCTGGGAGGATCTGAGTTACGTGAGCCTGCCCTCAAGCTCCACAAATGCTGTCAGCAGGGGTCAAAGGTCTATTCTCTGCTTCTGGGCAAAGCTGTCATGGAGGGACTGAAATGGCCCCACTCAGCTGAAAAGTCTGCATGTGGGGGTGGGGCTGTCTGAGACCTGTAGTCTAGAGCAGGTCTCACTCTACTATTCCATGGTTTCTCCCAGGCCTCTGCCAGCAGGCAGGACCTCAAGCCAGTGGATCCCCCCTGGCTCTGATGTGGGCTGGGAGATTCCCTGCTGAGGATCTCAGCCTGAGCTGGGTGCACAGCCTTCCCATGGGAGGAAGGTTGCCCCTCAAGCACGCTGATCTGCCCCTGAAGACACACACACCTCAGTAGGCTCGTTCATAAATATCCCTTCTGTGTCCCTGGGCAATGCAATCAAGACTTAGGTGTATGGGATCTGGTCTGCAGGCCTGTCCCCTGGACCCTGGAGATCAATCCCTGACCCTTCCAGGGAGAGGAGTGCTGGTCTTAAGTCACTGATGGGGTGTTCAAGCTGGATCAATATCTTTCCTCCTCGGGATTTGCCCCACTTTCCTGAAGTCACCAGGCAAGCGGCACCTGGGAGGGCTGGCGGGTAGGGAGCTCACAGTCTGAGTACCCCTCAGTCCACTATAGGGTCCCCAAAGGAAAGGTCCTGTTCCCTGCAGATGCCTCTGGGTGATGGCTAAATTGTCTTTCTCAGCAGCCACGGGTGGAGAAAGGAAAGGGGAGAATGAAGCAATATGGCACCTGCTGGTCAGCTTGGGTCTGCAGGCCAGGCGGTGCCCCGAGAAAGCTGGGAGCCTGATGCCCTGTGCGCAAGAGGCTCACTGGCAGCGACCATCTCTGGGCTGGTGATGTCAGGTCTCTCCAATGGCTCAGGAGCCCACCAGCAGTGCAAGATGCAAGGGAGAGGAAATTTAACGGCTCCACCTACCCCTTTGGCTGGTCTCCAAGACTCTAGGGGGCCTTTCTCCTTCCAAGTTCTCCTCTGCAACTTCTTCCCGTGGCATCTCCTGTGGTTTCAGGCACCCTTCCTTCTGACCCTCATCCAATCTATGTTTGTCTGCCTGTTTTTTTTTTTTGGTTTTTTTTCACTTTTTTCTAAAATTTGTCTTTCTTGCAGAGACACTCTGGCTGGTGGTTTTTCTTGTCTTCCATCTTCCACGTATCACCTTAATAATATAAAGCCATCATTTACATGAGAAAATACTCTGATATATCTCTTACCTCTATTACTCCTATCACTTAACCCCCAAATTATTCTAGGACCCATATAACTGTAAATACAGTTCAAAAAATCAATGCATTTTCTACCTCAAGAGAACGAGGTCTCATAATTGTCACTACTGACATTAATCAATGACATTTAGCATTTCTTCACATCTGTACACATGCATTCTTTAAAGCTATATTGTTCATAAGCTCTGGATCCATTATTCATAACCTTAATGATGAACAAGTTATTTGAAAAACAGGAGGTCTATTTAAAGCTGTACCTTTCACCACTTCTTCACTCATTATGGATAGCCTCATACTTAACAGGTATGTCTTTCCTCACAAGCTTCTACTGCAAATATTTAATTATTGAAACCACTAATACATCATATAACAATGCCTAAGTTCTTTTTATCACACTTATTTCCACCTCTCTAACAGCTGTCCGTAGACTGAAATTATTTTCCTTGTACTCCAAGAACAACCTCACTTTACAACTTCAATTCAAATCAACAAAAACAATCCCCTCCAAACTAATGCAATTTAAATATCTTGCAATCAGTAGTATTTTCACTGGATTTCTTACCTTCAGTGATATTATTCCAATAACTATTCCCCAAATGACTCCATCACTCTACCTAAAACTCTCAGCCCTTGCTATAACTATCATAAGATTCATTATGTTAATAGCTGAAAACTCAACCTAATAACACATAATTTCAAATTTGAACCCACCTCATGCATGCACAATTTACCAACCTTCTAGGTTTCTTCCCAACAGTTGTTCACTATTCACCATGTCCAAACCTTTCAACAAGCCAAAACATAACATCAGTTTTACCAGGCTTAATCTCACTTGAAAAAGTAACTCCAAAAAAATATTTCTCATGTCCAAATGAGAGCTTCAACAACCATCTCCAACCAAAAAGGTCTAACTAAACTACATTTCTTCTCCTTCCTTAGCTCACTTTTATTAGCTCTACTGCTAGCCATCTAATTTCCCTGAGTAATCTCAGTAATGATTAGGATACTAGGAAATAAAGATCAACCAGCCACAAGCCTTACTCAGCTTCTATAACTGTATAATGCAGCTATTCCTATAGAATCTTCACGAAGAACTCCAATCTCTTTACCCTTAAAGTTACCCAATCCTCTAAATTTTCAAAATTAATAATCACCTCTATCATAACCCCGTATTTACATAATTATAAATAACTCTGTTAATAAACCTAATAATAACACACCCCAAATAATAAAACTAGAATCTCAAGTCTCAGGATTCTGGAGCTGAAACTCTATTTAAGCTATTCCCTGACTCTTCAACTTGAGATAGATACATTATTCTTAAGTGCTATGTCAGTATTATCACTATGAGAAGATAAACACAAAATATGACACCTCTATGTATGCATTATGCGCCTTTCTCCATTAATAATGTTCTAGCACTACCTGTGCTTTATTGTACACAGTAGATATTATATGCTTTATCATACATTAAAATCTATTCCCCAGGCATATAAGCATATACATTACATTATTAACAGCATATAATACATTGAATGACACCCACATGTTTGATTTACCATACACATTGTCTAATACATTACATCCTTTATTTTACATAGTACATGAAATTGATTGTCCATAGCACATTCAGTCAAATCAATTCTTGACAACAAGCATATCCACCTCCCATAGGATTTCTTTACTACCAAGCTTTGAAAAACCAGCAACTCGCTCAGGACATGTTCCACTTCTCACTCCAGGACCAGGTAACATGAGGGTTTCTAGAGTGAAACTATACCTGGCATCTGATTCTTACTTAAGGGCCATGGATTTAAGATTGCCCAGTACAGCTTAAAAATCAAAGGACTTGGTAGTGCTTTATGTCTCACTAGAGGAGCTTGTTCCATAATCAATAAATCTGAATAAACTTCACCACCTCTTGTTAATTCAGCCTATATACTAGTATTTTCAGCAAACCCTTAAAAGGTATTAAAGTAAGAAGAAGTATTTGCATAAAAACGTTAGGTCAAAATGTAGCTTATAAGATGAAAAGAAATAGGCTACATTTTCTAATTAAAGAACATTCTATCCACAATAAACTTTATGGAATTAAAGGCCAAAGGTTTATTTAGTAGTTAACTAAGAATAGAGAGCTTCATTGAATAAGGCCATGAAGCATGCACACACTGCCCATCACCCTGGTCAAGCAGTTCAATAAATCCAAATTTATAATTAACATAAGTTTATATAAGAGGAGATAAGTCATAACAAAATAAGCATACTTTGTTCCTGAATAAACCCAAGTGTAGCTTAACTCAAAACGCCTGGCCTACACCTGGAAAATTTCATATTGATTTAACTACTCTAAACCAAAGCTGGCTCAAATCAACAGACCTTAACTATATTTACTTAAACCAAAACATCTACTCACAACAAAAATTATTGAAGGAAATGTCTTTAGGAACTATAGAAAAAATACCATAATGGAAAAGATGAAAGAACAATTTAAAGTACAAAAAAGCAAAACTAATCCCTTATACCTTTTGCCTAATGAATTAACTAGAACAACTTTACAAAGAGAACATTAGCTAAAAATCCAGAAACTAGACAAGCTACCTATAGACCGTTTTAAGAACAAACTCATATAGGTGGCAAAACAGTGAGAAGATCCATGAGTAGAGGTGAAAAGCCAACAGAGTCTGGTCATAGCTGGTTATACAGAATAGAATTTCAGTTTAACTTTCAATTTACCTGAAGAAATTTTAATCTTAGTGTAAATTTAAACATTGATCTAAAGACCACAGCTCCTCAGAAGCAGGAAACAACTTTTCATAGAAAGTAAATTATCAAATTTTCATAGTTGGCTTAAAAGCAGGCACCAATTAAGAAAGAATTCAAGCTCAACAACGCTAATACCTTAATTCCAATCATTTCTGTAAACTCAACATTTTACTGGATTAATCTATTTTTAAGTAAAAAAAATACCGTTAATATAAGCAACAAGAAAAAAACTCACCTTGCATAAGCTTATATCAGGTCAGATATCCACAGGTAGCTAACAACTAAATAAAACTAAATTAATTCATTGCTTATCCAAATAAATGTTAACCCAACACATGCATGCACTTAAGGAAAGATCAACAAAAGTAAAATGAACTTAACAAACACAAACCCTGCCTGTTTACCAAAAGCATCATTTCTAGCATATCTAGTATTAGATACACTGCCTGCCCAGTGACATATATTTAATGGCTGTGATATCCTGACTCTACAAAGATAGCAAAATCATTTATTCCTAAATAAGGATTTGTATGAATGGCCACATGAGGGTTTAAATGTCTCTTACTTTCAATTAGGGCAATTGGCCTTCCCATGAAAAGACAAGGATATTAAAATAATATGAGAAGACTTAATGGAGCTTAAACTAACTAGTTCACTTAAAAACATCACCTAAGTGCACATTTGGGAATAACACCAATTGGGGGTCACACAGATGTGGGGGGTGGGGGGAGAGGATGGGTGTATACCTACATAATGAGTGCAATGAACACTGTCTGGGGAATGGACGTGCTTGAAGCTCTGACTCAGGGGATGGTGGGGCATGGCAATATACCTAACCTAAATTTTTGTACCCCCACAATAAGCTGAAATAAAAAAAAGAAAAAAAAAACAATCTTAACATAACCATAAAGAAATAACACAATCTAACTGGGTTAAAATATTGGGGTGACATTAGAGCACAATACAACCTCTGAGTGACTTTTTTGAGACAGTCTCACTTTCTTGGCCAGGATGGAGTGCAGTGGCACAATCAAAGCTCACTTCAACATACACTCCCTGGGCTCATGTGATCCACCTGCTTCAGCCTCCCAAGTACCTGGAACTACAGTGATGTGTCACCACACCTGGCTAATTTTTTAATTTTTTTTTGTAGAGATGGGTCTCACTATGTTGCACAAGCTAGTCTCAAACTCCTGGCCTTTATCAATTCTCCCACCTTGGCCCCCCAAAGTCCTGGGATCATAATGCATTAGCCACCACACCCAACCTCTTAAAATGATTAGCATTTAGATCAAACCAGTCAAAGTACTGTAACCATCAATTGACCCAAACAATTTGATCAACAGAACAAGTTACCCCAGAGGTAACAGCACAATTGTATTTTAGAGTTCCTATGGTCAATACGGCTTATGATGACCTCCATGTTGGATCAAAACATCCCAATAGTGTAACCAATGTTAATGTTGTTTTTTTTTTTATTATTCAATGATTAAAGTCCTACATGACCTGCCTTCAGACCATGATCTCATTTGAGACTGGAGCAATCCAGTTTTTATCTATTCAGCATTTATCCCAGTAGGAAAAGGACAAGAGAAATAAAGTCTACTTCTAAAAGAACCCTCACTTTAATAAATGATATCATCTCAATCTAATATACTATTACATGCCCTCCCCAGAAACAAGGCTTGTTAAGATGGCAGAGCCTGGTAATTGCATAAAACTTAAAACTTTGTAATCACAGGTTCAACTCCTCCTAACAACATGTTCATAATAAACTTTCTCCTGCGTATTATTCCCATTCTTCTTGCCATAGCATTCCTAGTATTATTTGAATGAAAAGTATTAGGTTATATGCAACTTTGTAAATAGCCAAACACTGTTGATCCCCATAGTCTATTTCAATCCATTGCTGGCACAGTGAAGCTATTAATATTTACTAAAGAACCACTACAACCACCAACACCATCTATACTCTTATATATCATTGCACCTACCCTAGCCCTAGCCCTAGCCCTAACTATATAAATTCCATTATTCATGCCATAACCACTAATAGAAATATAGGAATATTATTTATTCTAGCCACATCAAGCCTAGTTGTATATTCTATCCTTTAATCAGGATGAGTATCAAATTCAAAATATGCATTAATTTGCACACTATGAGCAGTAGTACAATTTCATATGAAGTTACCCTGGTCACTATTCTATTACCAGTACTATTAATAAGGGTCATTTACATTAAGAACTTTTTTACTCAACAATACATATGACTTATTTTTCCATTATAACCCTGAGCCATAATATGATTTATTTCAACATTAGTAGAAACTAATCGGGCCCCATTTGACTTAGCCAAAGGTGAATCAGAACTTCTACCAGGCTGTAACATTCAATATGCTGGAAATCTATTTCCCTTATTTTTTCTAACAGAATACACTAAAATTTTTGTAATAAATACTCTAACTACAATCCTTTTCCCAAGAGCACTTCATTATCTCCATATACCAGAAAGGTACTCAATCAATGTATTGTTAAAATGCTTCTCCTAACTATATTATTCTCATGAGTCTGAGCATATCCACAGTTCTGGTATGATCAACTCACACATCTTCTATAAAAAAATTTCTACCACTCGCACTAGCCTTATGCATATTAGTATAGCCTTAATGCCTATTTTACTATCAAACATTCTGCCACAAATGTAATAAAAATGTCTGATACAGAGTTACTTTGATAGAGTAAATAATAGAGGTTTAAGCCCTCTTATTTCTAGAATTATAACAATTGAACCTACTCTTAAAAATTCAAACATCTCCATGCTACCTAATACATCATATTGTATGGTAAGGTCAGATAAATAAGCCATTGGGCCATAGTCTCAAAATGTTGATTTATATTCTTTCCATACTAATCAATCCCATCTTTACAGGAACCATAATCATCATATTTAGCTCACACTGGTTAATAATCAGAACAGGACTAGAAATAAACATACTAGCCATTATTGCCATTTTAATAAATAAAAGAGCAAAACCACAATCCGCAGAAGCAGCTAATATTTCTCAACACTAGTAACTGCATCTATACTCTTAATACTAGCTATCATTATTAATATATTACGTTGCTGGTAGTGAACAATCATAAAAATACCCAATCCAATAGTATCCCTAATAATGACTATGGCACTAATTATGAATATAAAATGTGGACTTTCTCCATTCCATTTCTGACTCCTAGAAGGAATGCAAGGAATCTCACTAATATCAGGCATAATTCTATTAACATGACAAAAATGGCACCAATCTCAACCCTTTTTCAAGTATCATTGTCAACTGACCTAAATGTAATAATCATCATCATTTTACTATAAATTCTAGTAGGAGGATGAGGAGGACTAAATCAGACAAAAGTATGAAAAATCCTAGCCTATTCATCAAGTGCATCAATTACTGTATTCATAATATTCAATTTGAATATAACCACCACCGTGCTATCATTATCACACACATCAAACAAATTACCACTAGTAACTCCCACAATCCTTGTGTCTCTATTCTCTTCAGGAGGCTTAACCCCACTTACAGTATTTTCACCCAAACGAATTATTGTTCAAGAATTAACAAAAAACAACAGCATTATTATACCAACATTTACAGCTATTATGTCACTGCTCAATTTACATTTTTATAGACAATTAATCTATCCCACCTTATTAACAATATTCCCAACCAACAACATAAAAACAAATGACAATTTGAAAATATTAAACAAACACTCCTTCTACCAACACTTGTTACATTATCAATCTTTTCCCTCCCACTTGCATCAATATTCTCAACATTAGATTAGGAATTTAGATTGGACAGACCAAGAGGCTCCAAAGCCCAAAGCAAGTACCCTGTATTTAATTCCTGAAAAATAACGACCATGTGACTCAAACTTCTGTCAACTGAATGCAAGTCAAACATTTTAATTAAGCTAAATCTTTACTAGATTGGCAGGATCTAGCCTCACAAAAATTTGGTTCACAGCTAAATATCTTGATCAACTGGCTTCAGTTTACTTCTCCCACCTGCTGAGGGGGAAAAAGGCAAGAGAAGTACTGGCAGAACTAAAGCTGCTCCTTTGAATTTGCAATTTAATGTGAATATTCACCTTAAGACTTGGTTAAAAAAAAGAGGGAGGGCTCAACCTCTGTCTTTAGATTTACAGTTTAATACTTATTCACTCATTTTACACTTCTGCCTATGTTCATTAATCATTGATTATTCTAAAAAAAAAAAACCACAAAGACATGAACACATTACATTTACTATTTGGTACTTGAGCCAGAATACTAGGAACTGCCCTAAGTTTTTAATGTGAGCAGAAATGGGTCAGACTGGAGCTCTATTAGATGATGATCAAACTGACAATGTCATGGTCACTGCTCGTGGACTCATAATAATCTCTTTTTATAGTTATACCAGTATGATATACCAATATCAGAGCGTTTGGTAACCGATTGGTCCCTTTAATGATCAGGGCCCAGATACAGCATTTTCCCTGATAAACAACATAAGCTTCTGACTTCTTCCACAATCATTTTTACCCCTGCTTGCCTCCCTCAATAGCTGAAGCAGGCGCTGGAACAGGATGAACAGTTTGCCCACCGTTGCCCAGAAATCTGGCACAAGCAGGAGCCTCTACAGATCTTACCATTTTTTTATTATACGTGGTAGGTGTTTCACCAGTTGTAGGAAATATAAATTTTATTACAACAATTATTAATATAAAACCACCAACCATATCCAATACCAGACACCACTATTAATCACAGCTGTGCTTTTATTGTTCTCTCACCCAGTACTAGTAGCCAGCATGACCGTATTGACAGACCAGAACCTTAATATCACTCTTTTTGATCCAATTGGAGCAGACCCAGTTTTTTACCAACATTTATTCTAATTTTTGTCCATCCATCCAAAAGCATACCTTTTTATTTTAACAGGTTTTGGAATAATCTCACATATATCATTACTTATTCTGGGAAAAAAGACTTTGGTTATATAAAAGTAGTATGACTCATGATATAATTTGACTTTGTAGACCCTATCATATGAGCCCACCATATAATTGCAGTAGGGATAGACATTGACACTGAGCACATTTTACATTATCTACTATATTTTTGGCTGTTCCCATCAGAATTAAACTACTTAGCTAATGACCCCATTAAATGATCTCCAGTTATATTATCAGGATTAGACTTTATTTTTCTACTCACAGTTGGAGGCCTAACAGGGAGGAGCTGTACTAGCTAACTCATCAGTAGACACCAATCTTCATGATGTGTATTATTTTGTAGCACATTTCCACTACATTCTAGCAACAGGCATAGGCTTCACCATTATAGGATTTGTTCAATGATTCTCATTATTTTCAATCTGAGCCAGAACTCATTTTATTTTTATTTTATTTTATTTTTTATTATTTTTTTTAATGTTCAGCTTATTATGGGGGTACAAAAGTTCAGGTTATGTATATTGTCCATGCCCCCCATCCCCCCAAGTCAGAGCTTCAAGCGTGTGCATTCCCCAGACAGTGCGCATCGCACTCATTATGTAGGTATACACCCATCCCCTCCCCCACCCCCCACATCTGTCTGATACCCAATTGGTGTTATTCCCAAATGTGCACTTACATGATGATCAGGGAAACCAATTTGCTGGTAAGTACATAGGGTGTTTATATATTTGTAGGTGTTAACCTGACTTTCTTTCCACAACATCTTCTTGATTTATCAGGAATGCAACAATACTCCAACTATCCTGATGCATATACATGAAATGCAATCTTCTATGGTTTAGACATGATTTGTTTGTCCCCATCAAATCTCATTTTGAAATCTGACCCCAGTGTGGTATGTTGCAGGTGGAGCTTGGTGGGAAGTGTCTGGGTCATGGGGCAAATCCATCATAAATAGATTAATGCCCTCCCTCAAGGGTGAGTTCCCACTGTATTCGTTCCAGAAAGAGCTGGTTGTTAAAAGGAGCCTGGAACCTCCACAACTTCCTTCCTATCTCGCCATATGATCCCTGCACCTTCTGCTGTGAGTGGAAGCAGCCTGAATCTCTCCCCAGAGGGCTGAATTCACCTTCAAACTATAACTTGTCCTCATTCCTTCCACATAGTAAATCCCATTACATGCTACTATGATCTCTAATATAGACTTCTGAAATAGTCCTCTAACTAGTCTTCCTGCTTTCATTCTCATATTATCCCCATTGTTCACATAGCACCCAGAGTGACCTTTAAACAAAGGTCTCTTACCTATCTGCAAAAAAACAGCCAGGGGTTCCCTATCACACTTAGAATAAAATCTCTCTCATTTCAAGGGCCTACAGAGTCCTGTATGATCTGATCTCTGCCTATTTCTCTGATCTCACCTCTAATTTCCACTTTCATTCACACTGCTCTAGCCACACTGGTCTTCTTGATCATTTTCAAATATGTGAACCTCAGTCTCTCTCAGGGTCTTTTGTTTCCTCTGCCTGAACACACATTTCTCTGATTTTTTTATGGGTAACTTTATTCAGGTCTCAATTAAAATGTTACCTCCCCTGAGAGATCATCCTGCACTATCTTAATCCTTGAACACAGTAAGTTCTCAACAGATATTAAATGGCTGGAGATACTTATCCATGTTTCAATACAAAAGAGCAACTGGGAAAAAACACAATTCAAAAAATAGATAAAAGGATTGCTCCTGAAAGAGACCCTTATTAAAACAAAAGGGGAATGTCAGAGAGAAGAGTGGTAAATGAGAGTTTGAGAGATAGGTTCCTTTGAGAACTCACATTATCATAACCTGCCTGCTCTCCCTACGTCTCAAGCCTTCTTTTCACAAGCCCCTGAGAAGCACCTCACAAAAACACCTCAAAGTGGTGCCATCTCACAGACAAGCTGTGTTATTACCAGCAATGGTTGTCTCTGTGTGAATAGCCCTTATTCACCTGAACTCCGTCGTCTTGTCATGGTTCTCACCACCATCCATGGCTCCTTCCCTTGCTCCAATAAAGAAAATACATTTTTCTTGGGGATCACACATCTAGCTTAAAGAAAAAGAAATGGTACATGGTCATGCTGTGGGAGTCCCAGATCCAAATCCAGTCCATTGGCCATCAAAAAAGAAAGCAGCTGACAGTAAGTGATGGAGGAAAACTTGGCCTAAAGGATGAGAAATAAGGTACACAGTGCAGCTGTCCATATCTACCTCCATAAAACTCAAACCTTTCCTTAGGGAATGGAGATCAGAAATTCACAATGAAGGAGGCAGAAATTATGGAGGACAAATTCTGACTATTGTGTAAAATGATCTTACCCAGTGAGATCAGGTTGCTCTATTTCTCCAACATCGCCTCCCTGTACCAGTCTCTCTGAGCAGGGTCCAGGCATTCCCACTCCTCCTGAGAGAAGTCAATGGCCACATTCCTGAAATTCACTAACCACTGAAATCATATTCCATTCATTATTTGTTAAGATATGGTAATGATTTGGAGGTGACATTACAAAAGATGGAGGAGGTCATTGAGGGAAGTGGGTGGCACAAGTAACAATAGGCCATGGCTGAACACCAGTAACATCAGTGGTCATGGAAGGAAACTGGATGCCTAAACTGTAGTATCAACATGATTCTCCATCATTCCTATTGCCAAAGTTAAAGCTTCCTATGTATAATAGAACAATTCCATTATCTGTAAAGGTCTTAGAATAAACAAAACCAGCTGAGTCCAATTTCTCAATTAAATGAAATATTACATGTAATCACATAGCACATTAAGCTTTCACATTTGCAATAAATATGAGTTCTTCCCTTCCCTTTTCCCTTTCAAGAAAAAGACAAATACAAGATTGGCCTCATTTACAGCAAGACCCCACCACTACTAAAAATAGAAAAATTAGCTGCATGCAGTGGAGTGTGCCTATAGTCCCAGCTACTCGGGAGCCTGAGGCAGGAGGATCACTTAATCCCAGCAGTTTGAGGTTGCAGTGAGTTAGGATCATGTCACTGCATTCTAGCTCCAGTGACAGAGCAAAACTATGTCTCAGAAAAAAAAAAAAAAAAAGATAAATGAGAGGGGAGGCAGGAGAGTTAGAGGAGGAGATGAGATAATGAAATCAAAGGTCAGAATGCTGTGACTTCTGCCTTTAAAAATGGAGGGGAGCCACCAGCCAGATACAGAGACCATGGGCAGCCTCTAGAACCTGAAAAAGACAAGGAAACAGATTCTTCTCTAGAACCTCCAGAAGGAACACAGCTCTGCTGGTACTTTGATTTCAGCTCTGTCAAACTGCCTTCAGACTTCTGACCTCCAGGAGTACGAGACAACAAATCTGTGTTGTTTTAAGCTACTCAATTTGTGGTAATTTGTTACAGCACCAACAGGAAGCTATACAGGAGCAAGATCCCTTCCTTCACAGGACTCAGTTTCTATCCAATCTCAAAAGTGTCACAGAAAATCTTGCCACATACTGAGACTAGGGATATCCAACAGAAATGTTGTCATCTTAATACTTGTATGTTTTGGTCTTGTCTCTTGTTTCTGTGTTCTTTTTCTTTATCCAATTTGTTTAGGATATAGGCGTTACCTTCAAGCTCTGAGAAAAATCAAACAACCCCATCCATAAATGGGCAAAGGATATGAACAGAAACTTTGCAAAAAAGACAGAATAATGGCCAGCAAACATATAAAAAAAAATGTTCAGCATCTCTAATCATTAGGGAAATGCAAAACACACCCACAATGAGATATCTCCTAACCCCAGTGAGATTGGCCTTTATAAAAAAATCCCAAAACAACAAATGTTGGTGAGGATGTGGAGAGATTGGAACACTCTTACACTGCTGGTAGGACTGTAAATTAGTATAACCTCTTTGGAAAAAAATTTGGAGATACCTCAAAGGGCTAAAAATAGAAATACCATTTGATCCAGCAATAGCACTATTAGGCATCTACCCAAAGGAACAAAAGACATTATATAATAAAGGCATCTGCACCCGAATATTTATGGCAGCACAATTCACTATTGGAAGGATGTGGAAACAACCTAAGTGCCCGTCAGTCCATGAGAGGATTAATAAAATATCGTATATATATACCATGGAATACTACTCAATTACAAAAAATGATAGTAATCTAGCACCTCTTATATTTTCTTGGATAGAGCTTGAACCCATCCTCCAAAGTGAGATATCACAAGAATGGAAGAATAAGCACCACATGTACTCATGATCAAATTGGCACTAACTGATCAACACTAAGGTGCTCACATGGTAGTAATATTCTTTGGGGATTGGGAGTTTGGGGGTGGGTAAACTCACAGCTAATGGACGTGGAGAGCATTGTAGGGGGGAAAGGGCATACAGTTTGGGTGTGGCAAAGTATAACATGTAACCAAAATGTGTGTAACCCCTGAAATTTTATATTTATTTAATTATTATATTCATATATTTATATCCTTAAATAAAAAACCCCAAGTGATTATATTAATAATTTAAATCAATAGTACATAATATGTATGTTAGCATGCAACATCATACTTTTACTACAACCATATGTTGGAATGTAATTGTAACTTTCAATTTTGAAATAATTGTAATTCACAAGCTAGATTCTTCCATACTCTAACCTTTCATCATCAGACCCACCACCAAAATCAAAACTCTTGAAACATATGAAAAACAACATACACTCACATTTAGCATTCCTTTAATGTAAGCTTTTGTTAGGAGAGATCTTTGTGAGAATTTTAGTATTAAATAAATATTAAGCATTCTGTTTCTCCATACATTAAAGTGTGTTATAATCTATTGTAATGGTAAATGACTTGGGAAGGCTAAATGATATACAAGTAAACAAGAAGAAAATACTCAAAAAAAAAAAAAGAAAAGAACAGAAAGAAAGAAAAAAGAAATGGTGTCATCTTGAATTGGAAAACCCAGGTTTGTAGAAGATCAAAGTTTGCCATGTGTCTCATTTTACCACTCATCTCTGCCTCACCAAACCAGGGCACTAACACATATTGCTCTTAAGGGGAGGTATTTCTGCTTCCTCAGGGCTCCTGGCAGAAGATTGTGCATGTGGAAAATATAGAATTATCTGCTGAATAAACATCTAAAATCTGTTTGGAGAGGGGAAAAGCATTTAGAAAAGAATCGGACTCTTTATTAGTATTACTCATTGGAATGGAAGAAGATTGAGAGCAGTTCCCTTAAGGGACCAAACAAGGCAGAAAATTCTGGGATAGATAAATCAGGTGTTCACATCATACAACAAAATGACTGTTCTTCAAGAAAGAAAGAAGAAACAGAAACTCACATGGGGCATGGTTTTAAGAACTGGTAGAATTGATCCATTTTCTGGGTTCCTCTCCTGGAGACATACAAAGTCCAGGGAAGCCAGCGCTGGAGATGGAAAAAGAAGCTACAACATCAGACTTGCCTCAGAACCCACATAATGAGTGACTTGGATCTACCTTTACATCCCCTCTTTAAGGGAGATTGGAAAAACCTCAGCACTTCCACAAACCCAGTAGAAGCCAGCTACTGCAGAACAGATTCAGGCCTGATCTTTTGTTAATCTCCATGTTGAGCAGGCCCCCAGATGCTGCTACTTTCCCAGGGCATTCTCTCTTCTGAAGTAGGAAAGAGGCATGCTCAGGAAGCCCCATACCTTCCCCCAGGACCAAAACTAAGTGAGGTTCTTTTCTCCCTGCCTCCCCATCTAAGAAGGGGCTTCAGAGACCAAAATATGGCCTCCCTTCAGACACCATGGACATCAGCCAGACTCACAGATGCTTTGATAGACAAGCCAGGGTCAACAGATCCAAAACAGTCCCTATGAGAACACAAATTCCTGAGCACATGGAGCCTCACCCTGATCTATGATTCCCAGAATCCTGCAGCCCAGCATACCCTAATTCTCAATCATAACCACTTGTGATTTTCCTGCTTGAGCATGTGAAGGCTGTAGAGAAGCTAAAATTATGGAGTTTACATTAATTTAATTACTGGGACATGCAAATGATCACATTTCAATGGATCAGGACACAAGCGCAGGCAAGTGAAGTCATGTGCCTGAATTCAAAATTAGAAGTGGCATAGCTAAATTTTAAATTCTGCCAAGATGAAGAATTGGCCTGACCTGCTGGCTCTCTCCCTCAAAATCAAAATTGGAGAAACTGTAGCAGAAAGCATTGAATATAGAATCCAGGAAGCAATGACTGGAGAAACTTTGGGAAAATGGAAAGCTCTTCTGAACTGGGTTTTTGAGGGTGTGTTCTGTGAGAACAAAGAGATGGGTTGTCTTTTAGAGAGAAAGTTCCCATCCATGTTTGATTGTGCAAATGAGGGATGCAAACATGCTTAGTTTTGATTGGCTGATACAAGTCACAGTCTATTATTTAGGTCCAGGTGGTGAGATGAAGCTTTACTGCAGCCATTGGTTCAGGAGGTATAAAGAAGAACAGACAGCTATGAAAGTTCCAAAGTTACACAAGTGTGCAAGGTTCCCAGGAATGCCAAATACCTGTGTGACCTCTGGTCAGTAAACGGCTGCTTGACTCTGTTCTAAATTTAGGACCAGTTAGGCACTCAGGATCCAACTTGAAGGACTGGATAATTCAGTGTTCACAGAGGTAATATCAAAATACATAAGGAATACATATAACTCAATAGGAAAAACAAAACAAAACAAAAAAAAACCAAATAATTGGATTAAAACATGGGGCAGAGGACCCAAACACATTTTTTTTCCCCAAAGATGACCTAAAGGAGTCTGAAATTGTGTTGAACATCACTAATCATCAGGGAGATGTAAATCAAGACCATAACAAGACATCACCTCACACCTGTTAGGATGGCCACTATAAAAAATTTCAAAGATAACCAGAGGGGGTGGGCTTTGAGATGGCAAACTAGAAGCAGTCTGCACAATGCCACTCTCATGGAGAGAACTGAAAGTGGTGAAGGGATACCTACCTTTGGATCAATCATCTAAGCAAGAACACTGGGAATCCACAGAGAGGAGAAGGGGCGGAAGTGAAGTAAAGAGAGAAGTGGCCTAACCTCCTTGGTAGGACCACAGGTACTTGGGGAAGGCAACTACACACAGGAAAGCAACAGAGGAGAGAATCCTGGGCTCCATGCTTCCCCTGAGGATACTGTAACCAAAGTGCATGGAGGGCCCTCCATTGCAGCAGGCCTCTGGACTGATACAAACAGCTGCCTGGAGGCTGTGCAACTGCACTGCTCCAGAGAGAAGGCACTGCTGGCTTGTGAGCCCTGGGCACTGTGACTGACATGACTGTGATATCACAAACCTGGAATTCTACTTCTGCCCAGGGGTCAGATCTGTGACTGCTACCTCTCCCTCCCCCTACCAGGCAGGGAGCAAGCAGGGAATCCTGGTTCTTACATGCCCCCCATGGGTGAGTGATATGCACCATCACCAGGGGACCTGTGCAGAGCAGGAGACCACAGGGCCAGCACTCACTGCTGTGGCCTGGGGAGTCCAGCTTCCCTGAACCTCCTGTGGACCCAGGCAGAGCATGCACCCATAGCCCTCAGTGCCCACCAGCCATTGTTGGGGTGATTGGACCACCACTGCTGCTGCTTGGAGGCCCAAAGCAGAACAAAAGCCAGTGCGCAGCCTTCACCTTTGGATCTGGGTAGACTGCATGCTATGCACCTGTACCACCCCGCACAGGCACCCTGTGCACTATGACCTGTGTGTGCCTGACCCCAACTGCACACCTGACAGTGTGGCCGCCGTGGCCCAAAGACATGTGTGCTGCACCTCACAGACCTACTCCATCCCATACTAGTGCCTGGCCCCAGGGGCCCACATTGCACTGGAGCTGATGGGCCCACTCTGCACTGGGGCTCAGCTCTGCCCCATGGGCCTGCTATGCCCCCTGCATGTGTGCCATCCTGAGCATGCCGTGTCCTGCTTGTGTGACTGGCTCCTCAGCTGCCCAGGCCTCTGTGCATGCATGCTGCACCCAGCAGACCTCTATCTCCTGTCATTTGGACTAGCCCCACCTCACGTGTGCATCTTGCACCATAGGCCCACCCAGCTGCAGCAGCCAGTGACAACCACAGGGGAATGGGGGAGACACAGCAGAGTGGCCGTGTTAAAGGCTCACAGTGCATCTGCCTGTCTTCTGCCTAGTCAAGCTGTCAGAGCAGGACCCAAGCACACCATCCAGGAACCCATTTCTATATTCACTGAGAAAACAGAGGACCCAGCAGAGGGGTATAAGCATATGATATATGCTATGTGTTTTGAGCTGAGAGAAGAGATCCCAGATGAGAAGAAACCAGCATTAAAACTTTGTCAACACACACACAAAAAACCGGCTCTCTCTGCACCTCCAAAAGATCATAATAGCTCTCCAGCAATGAGCTGCAACCAAAAATAAATTGTTGAAATGACAGATATGGAATTCAGATTATGGATGGCAAGTAATATGAAGAGAATGAGGAGATGGCAGAAAACATTCTCAAAGAAACAAACAAAAAAAATCTCAAGACATGAACAAAGAATTCACTAATGAGTGGATAACATTAGAAAACAGACAACAGATAACAGAAATGAAAGAGTCATTTAGAAATTTTCAAAATACAGCAGAAAGCTTTAATAATACACTAGACCAAGTAGAAAAAAAGAATTTCCAAGCTTGAAGACAAGGATTTCAAAGCAACCCAGTCTGTAAAAAATGTAGAAAAAAGAACAAGAAATGAGCAACCACTGCACAAAATATGGGATTATGCAACTCAAGCTAATATAAGAATCACAAGTATCTCTGAAGGAGAAGAAAAAGCAATAAGCACAGAAATACTATTTGAGAAAATAATTGAGGAAAACTTCCCTGGTATTGCTGGGGATTTAGATATCCACAAATGAGATGGCAAACACCTGGAAAATTCATAGCACATAGACCATCACCAAGACACATAGTCTTCAGCCTTGCCAAAGTCAAAGTGAAGGAGAAAATCCTACAAGCTGTGAGATGAAAGCAATAAGTTACTTAACAAAGGAAAACCCATCAGACTAAAAGCAGACTTTTCAGTAGAGACCTTTCTAAGCCAGAAAGAATTGGGGTCTCATATTTAGTCTTACAGAATAACAGCCAGCCAAAATTGTGTATCCTGCAAAACTAACTTTCATAAATGAAGGAGAAACAAGGTCTTTCCCTTTAAGGAAATTTGTCACCACTAGACTTTCCATACAGAAATGCTTAACATCCCTATAGAATGCTTAAAAATGTTCTATACATGTAACAGAACAATCAGTACCCACCAGTATAAAAACACCCCAAAATTAAAGCTCACAACTCTTAAAAAACAGTAACACGAGGGAGAAAACAAAGCAATGAGGTATCATTCAACATGAATGCTACAACAGTATCTCACATAACAATTACTAATACTGAACATAAATGATCTTAATGCTCCATTTAAAAGATATAGACTAAATGGATGAAAAAAATAAAACCCAAGTATATGCTGTCTCCAAGAAAACCATCTAACTCACAAGGATACTAAGAATCAGGGGAAAGGGATGGAGAAAAAAGGAAACAGGAGTAGCTATTCTCATATCAGTTAAAATAGACTTTAAATCAATAATGGTTAAAAAAAAGAAAAGATGGTGATTTTATAATGATAAAGGGAGCAATTCAGCAAGAAGATATAACAATCCTAAATATACATACGCACCTAATACAGGGGCTCCCACCTTCATAAAACAAATTCCAGTAGATCTAAGCAAAGAAATTAACAGCAGCACCATACTTGCTGGGGACTTCAACATTCCACTGACAGAACTAAGACAGATCAAGTCAGATGATCAACAAAGAAATACAAGACTTAAATAAGACTCTAGAATAAATGGACCTAACAGACATCTACAGAACATCCTACCCCAAAACTGGAGAATATACATTCTTTTCATGAGCTCATGGGGCATTTTCTAAGATACATCATATGTAAGCCAACAAAACATGTCTCAGAAAATTGAGAAAATCAAAATCACACCATGTATCTTCTTAGACCACAGTGGAATAAAACTAGAAATCAATCCAAGAGGACCTCTCAAATCTACACAAAGTCATGGAAATTAAACAACCTGCTGTTGAACTATCCTTGGGTCAATGATGAAAGTAAGATGGAAATCCAAAGATTTTTCAAACTGAATGACAAACATGACACAAGCATCCAAAATCTAAGGGATAAAGCAAAAGCAATGTTAAGAGGGAAGTGCATAGCCTTAAATGTTTACATCACAAAGACAGAAAGATCACAAATTTTCACCCTAATATCACACCTCAAGGAACTAGACAAAAAAGAACAAACCAAACGCAAAGCTAGCAGAATAAAAGAAATAGTAAAGCTCAGAGCAGAACCAAATGAAATTGAAACCAAAAAGACAATACAAAGGATCAATGAAACAAAAAGTTGACTTGTTGAAAAGAGCAACAAAATTGATAGACGTCTAGCTGGATTAACCAGAAATAGAATAGAAAAGGCTCAAATAAGCTCAATCAGAAATGAAAAAGAAGACATTATAACTGATACCACAGAAATACAAGATATGATCTGTGACGATTATGGAAACCTCTAAATACATAAACTAGAAAGCCTAGAGGAAACAGATAAACTTTTGGAAACACATAACACCCCAAGCTTGAATCAGGAAGAAGTATTATATAGGAACCCTGAACAGACCAATAACGAGTAACAAAATAGCCTCCACATGTACTTGCCATCAAATTGGCACTAACTGATCAACACTATGGTGCTCACACAGTAGTAACATTCTCCAGGGATTAGGGGGTTGGAGGGGGTGAACTCACAACTAATGGACACGGTGTGCATTGTAGAGGGGAAGGGCGAGCCTCTAAACCTCACTTGGGTGAGACAAAGACATAAAATGTAACCAAAACGTTTGTACCCTCATAATATCCTGAAATAAATAAATAAATAAAATCTCACAACAGCAACAACAACAAAAAAAAAGCCTCAGACCAGATGGATTCATAGCCGAATTCCACCAGACCTACAAAAAAGAACTGGCACCCATTCTACTAAAACTGTTTTGTACATAGAGAAGGAAGGAATCCTCCCTAACTCATTCTACAAAGCCAGTATCACTTTGATATCAAGCCAGGAAAGGACACAGTAAAAAAAAAAGAAAAAAGAAAACTGCAGACCAACATCCCTTCTGAACATAGAAGCAAAAATCCTCAGCAAAATACCAGCAAAATGAATTGCTGACCACCAAGATGGTTCGGGAAAATTCCAGCACCATCACCGAGCTCATCCTTCTTGGGTTTTCCAATCACCCCCAAGCTGAGACCCCCCCTCTTCCTCCTCTTCTCTCTGGTTTACCTGGTCAATCTCTTTGGCAACACGGCAGTTATCATTCTGGTGGTAATTTATTCCTGTCTCCAGACACCCATGTATTTTCTCCTCCGTCACTTGGCCTTTCTCAACATATCGTACACCACAGCTGTGGTCCCCAAGATGCTCTTCCACCTCCTTGCCTCCAAGAAAGTCATCTCTTACAAACTCTGCCTGGCCCAGACCTGTTCATGGGAGCAGCGGAGTGCATCATTCTGGCAGTCATGGCCCTGGACTGCTACGTGGCCATTTGTCACCCTCTGCAGTACCTGCTCATCATGAACTGGTCTGCGTGTGTGCAGCTGGCTGTGGGGGCCTGGGGCGTCAGCTTCTTTGCCTCCGTGGTGCCTCTACATCACCATACCTCCCTTCTGTGCCCTTACATTATTGATTATATTTTTTGTGAAGTCCCTGTTCTTCTTCACATGGTCTCTGGTGACACATCTCTGCAGGAGGCCATGATGGTGGTAGGAGCATCTGCTACCCTCCTCCTCCCCTTCCTCCTCCTTGCCCTCTCTTACCTGTGCATACTGGTTGCTGTGATGAGGATGAACTCAGCTGAGGGTAGGAAAAAACCTTTCTCTACCTGCAGCTCTCACCTGGCTGTGGTGACCATTTATTATGGGACAGGGATGTTCATGTACATGAGGCCCAAATCTCTATATTCCGCTGAAGGTGATAAACTGATTTCCTTGTTCTATGCAGTCATCAATCCTGCTCTAAATCCTCCTATTTATAGCCTGAGAAATGAGGAAGTGAAAAGAGCCTTAAGGAGAGTCCTAGAGAGACGGCCAGTGTCCCAAGGCAGAGGATGTTAATACTATCTTGAGTAGTTAGAATTTCCTTATCCTAATATACTCCTTAAGGCTAGCAAAATATTTACGTCATACATTTTATTTAATTAGCCACATTTACATGTAACTCCATGTCAAAACTATTACAAATATATTAGGTCATTCTTCTCTGACTGCAGTCTACTGTGACCCTCCTTTCCATGACTGTTATCAGATTACACCCCAGGTATTGACTATTTCTACACATCAGAAAATTAATCCTAACAGTAAACAAGTTTCATTTAATGAGGAAACTGGAATTGGAATTTCAAGGCAGGTTTTCTGACTTCATAATTTGACACAGCCTCCATGATTTATTACTCGTCTTCCCTGCAGTATTACATCTCTGATGTTTTGTTTACTGATCAGATGTCATAGCACCCTCTTGTTACCCTGTATGCAGTATATGTCCATTTGAAACACCTGTTTCACTACTGGTGGAGATTCTTTCTATAGCTTAGGAAATATAATCAAATCCAACAAATAACTAAGTTTCAGAGAAAAAGGCTTTATGATTCTCAATTTTTGGATGTTTTACAGATATTATGAGCATGATTCAACTCTCCATCTCTAAGCTGATAAGTCCTGATACTCCTGTCAAATGCAGTGTTTTCAAAATGTCACATTCCCTCAAGTCTGTGAATTTGACCAATTACTGCCTTTCTCAGGCATGTGATTGATATATGTATTTCTAGCATCAACTCAATTGTCACTTTCTTCATGACATATTTCCCTGAAAACCAACCCTTTTACCGGGCTGTGAATTCTCCTTTCTTTGATGCAAGAAGCTAAACTTTAGCTTGTTTCTTTGCCTGTTTTATTTTGTTGACTTTGCACTTGTTTGGACCATGCATGGAACATTGATTCTCTCCAGAAACCTCATAATTTAACCTTGTGCACCCTGACTTCTATCTGCAGTGCCAGGAAATAAAAGCCCAGCAACATGTAGGGGCATCAAGAAAGCCTTCTTTCTAAAGATTATTTAAGTACAGTCATAAAAAATGAGGAAAATCCACCAAGTGTACATGTCAAAAGATAAAATTCAAATGGAGGTGCAGGCCAAGCATGGTTGCTAACAACTATAATCCCAACATTTTGGGAGACTGAGGCAGGAGGATCACTTGAGGCCAGGAGTTCAAGACCAGCCTGGGCAAGAGAGTGAGATCCGATCTTTAAGAAAACAATAGAAAACTAGAAAAATTAGCCAGGCATGGTGGCACATGCCTGTAGTCCCAGCTACTCAGGAGGCTGAGGCAGGAGGATTGCTTGAACCTTAGAAGTTTGAAGTTGCAGTGAGCTATGATGATTCCACTGCACTCTAGCCTGGGCAACAGAGCAAGACCCTGTCTCAAAAACAAAACAAGCAAACCAAATGGAGGTGCAGAGTGGGAAAAAAAGCACCAAGAATTCAGTGAAAATAGTTCAAGGTGTCTTCCACACTCCACGCTGTCCTCAAGACTTGTCTGCATTTTTCTTTTTGCTCTTAATAAATGGAACAAGGTCTTAGCATTTTTCTTCTGTTTTCCCCTAATGCCAAGTTCCTTGTGCACCCCTTGTTTTTAATTAGATTATTTTTTTTTTGCCTAATTTAATCATATATAATGGCTTTCTCTTGTCTTATTGTTTTTGAATGACATTTCATCATTTCATATAGGTTTTTCTTTTCTTTTACCCAAAATTAAATTGTATGTGCTTTGTTTTGTTTATATGCTTTTTAGAGATATATTCTTGCTCTGTTGTCCAGGCTGGAGTGCAATGGAATCATCACAGTTCACTGCAACCTCGAACTCCTAGGCTCAAGTGATCCTCCTGCCTCAGCCTCTTGAGTAGCTAAGACTATAGGTGCATGTCATCATGCCCAGCTAATTTTTTTTAATTTTATTTTTCATAAAGACAGGGTCTCGCTATGTTGCCCAGGATGGTCTTGAATTCCTGACCTCAAGCCATCCTTCATTTTCTATTAATATGGAGAGTGTGGTGATTTTTTGATAAACAACATGGGCAAGGGTTACAGCACCAAATACTACATGTGAAATTCACTTAAGCCTCATTTTCTGCATATGTAATTTTTTAAAACAG
Organism: Eulemur rufifrons; assembly: GCF_041146395.1. Lineage (NCBI taxonomy): Eukaryota > Metazoa > Chordata > Mammalia > Primates > Lemuridae > Eulemur > Eulemur rufifrons. The sequence goes on from NC_090986.1 coordinate 6,491,040, forward strand.
AAAATATTTAACATACAGTTATTAATAGGGTTACAAAACTTTGTAATAGATATTTAGAAAATCAAAATTTAGTCCCCAAGACTCTGAATTTTCAAAGCATTGCTCTGTTTTTTAAATCAAAGTGCTATATATAAATATTTTTCCATCAACCACAATATCATTATGAATTTTTCTTACTCAAAGACTACTGAAATGTCCCTATCTTTCTGTGCTTGTGGTGAGTTTGTTGTGGTTTGCAATGCACTGCTTATCTGGTAGTTCCTAGCTGTTGACATTAGTTCTTTCTCCATGGGACAAAGGCAGCCAGCTAACCAGCTGAAGACCTTGAAATAAAATAAGCTGTTCTATGTCCCGTCTCTTTCCCTTTGGAGAACGCTCCTGGGAATTCATTACTAGAACTCTACTTTTAGCAAGCAAGTTCTCCTCTGGGAGCACATACTGATAATGGGTGAGGTCTGAGTAGGGTGCAGAAGTTGATTCTTGAGAGGCTCAATATATTAATGATCAAAAACTATGCCCAAGGGTTTAAAATAATACCAGGAGGAACTTTCAACAAAGCCAATACCGGGACTTTTTAATCCCCCCAACACCACACACGCGCAGGTTCACATGCGTGTACATACGTGTGCACTCACACTGTTTGCCGTCCCTCACACGCCCGCCCCACCTCTGCCCTATTCCTATGCTGTTTTCCTTCTCTGGGATTTCTTCTTTCCCACTTTCTTCACAAATTAAAGCACTATCATTTTGCTCATGTCCTAAATTGCCATGATGTCTTACACCCAAACACTGTTCTCCCTGACAATTATTAGTTTTTCCTCCTGTGTCTGGTGTTCTGGAGTTCTTTTATGGCTTACATTTTTCAGTCCTTGCACGGTGAATATACTGAGCAATCTCAACACAAAGATTCATCTCTACCCCATCATCACAAGTGGCTAATAAATGAATAAGTTTTAAAATGTGAATGGGTACATGGAATATGTTTACAATGTAAGATGATAAGAAAAAGCAGAGAATAAAACTGTATATAATGATTAATGCTAAAATTAACATGAATACATATAGAAATACTGATTGTGATCATAAAAATAAAAGGGTTTTCATTTTCAATTTGTGGGTAAACCTTTCTTCAAGATTGTATTTCACGCATCTTTGTTGCTTTTTCAAATTAACGATTTGAAGAGATTCATTACATTCAAATAGGATTAGGTCAGTGTGGGGATTGTGTACAAATGGATGCCAGGAATCATCACAGTAACTATTCATCACTGGGTTGAGCACTGCACACAACACCACGGAATTTTAAGTTTGGCCCCTTCTGTCAGATATAGTACACTTTGCCAGGGTAGTTAAGGTAGCACACGTGGAAGCAAACCCACGAGGCAGCCCAAAGTGGTGGTTGCATCCTGGGGTTCTGATCTGGGAGCCACAGAGGTGCAGTGTGTCGGTGTGCAGTAAGGCAGCCAGGGAACTCCCTTTCAAGATGCCTGTTAAGTTACACTTTGGAGAAGAGGAAAACACGTAAAGGAGTCAAGAAGACAAGTGTCTTCCAGGGGAGATGTAATCTGAGAAAATTTTCATTACCCATAATTTCTACATACGGCTTCTAAAATTCAGAAGGATTTTCATTTTCATGAGGTGAATGGATCGGGATAGAGAAAGCCACTGCTGCCTTCTGCTGTTTTATCTTCTGTTTTTGTTTTGTTTTGTTTTGTTTATATAGCTTCTTTCTTTCAGGAGAAATTTTTAAAAACTCAGAGCACTTTTTCCTGTTGTAATTTCTCTGCTATTCATGAAGAATATGTGCTTTCTTCTCAAATGTTGCTCATTGGGAGCTGATTATAAGTTCCTAATGTCTGTTATAAACACACTGGTTTGAGGATAAGCTATCACTGAATCACTTTTCCATATACCCTCCAATACTTTTCCAGCACCAAATTCTGAAGTCTTTATGAATGAGGTCTTCACTCGTCTCCGATTCAGAGTGATAAAGTTTCATTCATAACACTCTTCATTAGAAAGTCTGATACTTAGAGGTTTTGCTACTCTAAACAATGTATCAATACTAAATTCCTCATTATTTGTTTCAATATTCATTCATTCATTCTTTCAAACACTCATCAAATATTTTCAACCACCTATTATATGCCAATATGCTAGGTGCTAAAATACATAAAATGAATAAAGTATTTACTCTTAATAACTTCACTGATAAACACTTGAGAGGCATAAAACCAAGTGGAATATATATGTGGAGATGTTAAAAAATATATGCATGTGCACTGGAATAGAGGAGGAATAGAGAGGAGGTGAAAGAATCTAGGCTTTCAGTCAGAGGGAAAATAAAACTGGTGGAAATCAACATTAGACCCTGAAAATTAAATTTCATTTTATCTATACGCAGAGAGGAGCAAAGGGGCATTAGCGAGAGAAGGAATTATATGCACAAATGTAACAGTATTGAAGGACAACATTATTTTTAAGTTATAGAATATAACACCAGCCAGAACAAGAATGTATGGTTGGCCATAATTGAGAATGAAAGTTGAAAGAAATGTAGAAATAAAATTGTATTAGATCTATACCTACCTATATACAGGGCTATAGAGAATATAAAAGGAAACTTACAGCAGCAACTAAGAAACCATTTTCTCTATGGAAGAACATGAAACAGAATGGTGCCCGCTCCCCTGCCCCACCCCACTCGTTTGGTGTGTCTGATGGATTTCAGTCAAATCACATGCCTACCTAGGGCTCCTTGGGCAGAGTGTAGCCTGCTCAATTGTCCCTTTTGCACCTCACCATGGCCTCAAGTGGAGGATGGAGATGCTATTTGGTGAAGAAATTCTCCATATTTATTGTATAGACACACAGAATGAAATCATTTTTGAACTTAAACCAGAGTCACCCATGGAAAATAAATAAATAAAAACCAGTGGAGTTTATATGTTCCTAATGTCATATGACAACTTCCTTTGTTATAAATAAATTTTATTAGCCAAAACTGCACACAAAAAGTATTAGTCATGTTATTTGAAATTGAACATCTATATGATCTTAAAACCTTTGGGAAAGCACAGTTTCTGCAGTAACTGGAGTCTCAGAGGCACAGATCCATCAAGGAGTACAGCAAGCACTTGTGTGGCAAGTTTTTGGCTCTTTCCCACCTAGTCAGGTTCTTTCTGTCCCTGGTGGGTCCCCAGATTGAGAGGCATTTCTTAAAGATTTGTCAGTATCTGAATGTCTTTCACTGCTGAGTACCATGAGCTGTTGAATCTTCCTCTGCTAAATTGGCCATCATCACAACAGGTGTGGACTAAAAAGTTCATACAGAAACCTCATCTTCTAGGACCTCACGGTCAGTTTAAAAAGAATAAAGTAGGGTGATTGATGACAGCAAAGACAGCAGACTATCTGGAAATCTCCGGACTATAACCTCCACCTCCAGTAACAATCACTGGACAGCTATCGTGGATCAAAGTGCCATTGTAGGAACTTTAGGATCTAAGTAGGAGGTTGCAAAACCCTGAAGGAACCCAAGAATTAGGAAAGCTGTTTTCAGAAAGAATACCCACACCCAGGTGGTTCCAGCTCCACTTTAGAAAGGATCCTTGTCCCCCCTGTGACTCTGTTACAGCCCCATTTGTTCTTGGTCCTGCTACCAGACTTATCTGCCAAGGGATTTGGGAGAAGACACATTCATGTATGACCTGGGTGACAGGCATGCTGAACTCAGTCCCTGCTGTGGACCTTGAAGCAGCCCTGTACTATGGCTCCAATCCCTCCCAGCTGTGGTCTGAGGGCAATCCTACCCTATCAGCAACCAAGAAAAAGACACACTTAAATTTGATGAAAGCTATAATCCCACAGATCCAAAAAACTCAATGAACCCTAAGTGGGTTCACTGGTGTATCCCTAAGTGGGATAATCATAAACCACACAACACAAAGGCACATCATACTCAAATTGTCAAAAATCTGTAATAGCAAAAATCTTAAAAGCAGCCAGAGGAAGGGGAAAACAACAACAACAAAAAAACCCCTGCCTGCCTTTTATAAAATACATACAATTCATCGAAACTACAATTCTTCAAATACCTTATGCATATTGCCTTCAGATATGACATACTTATAGCAATGCCAAAGGTAAGATGGTAGAGGTAATATATAATCATAAATAATAGATTTTACCTTCTCTGTGAGACTAATTTAATATAATGGTACCCAAAAGTGGCCAGAAAACTATAGTGGAAGTGCGGACACCGAAATGCTGTTTCTAGATTATAGCTACTGCCAGAAGACCATTAATAAATAGCTTAACTTACCACCTTTGTTTTTTTTTTAACCCAATTTGTAACAGTTTAAAAAGAAAAAAAAAAAAGGACAGGTGTAACAACTTCAAGAAGCTCTGAATGAATTCCTTACTTCTGTTTGTAAAATGTTTCAAGAGCCTTAGATTGTATTACTGTAGAGTTTTAATTTAACAAGGCAAACTTTAAAAGTACTAACAGCCATTTCAAACGTTCTCTTTAAGGATCATTTGCTACAATTGTTGCTAACTAAATACAACAGGCTTAATCTTAGCCACTATTCAATATTACTGTGTTAGTATTTTAATGAAATCTAAAGGTGCACTTAGGGGTTAAATAATTCTTGCATTTTTTTTTCCTAAATAGGTAAAATAAACATGTGTTCAGTAGTTCTATATTTAATATCTTAAGTATTAAAAATCAAAAAATTATCTAAAAAGAAAAGCTTATGAACGAATAAAGAGGTAGATTATAAATTTAATTCAGTGATTTTATTTTTTATTTAAAAAATAGAAAAGAACTTAGTGAAATTCTATATGTAGAAATAATTATCTGTTGAACATGCCTCAACTGTAAAACTCAGTATACCCACAAATATCACCATAAGAGTTATCTTCCAAGGGTCCAAATTCAAATGAAATTAGGAAGTTCAGATCTCTTACCTAATGTCTTCTGATAGGAAAGAGCAATCACTGGCTTCGTAACTATACACAATGGATCCAGTGAATTCTAAGAAGGGAAGGTCATCTTCAAAAACACTCTTCTGAACAGAAGGTGCCTTGAGTTAAATAAAATTCAAAATAGTTGCAAATAAGTTCACATTAAATAATAAACGTTCACCGAAATAATAAAGTTCACTGAAGCATTCAAAAAAAAAGAAAAAGACACACGCATCTGTGCTCCAGCATGAGAGCCCATTGACATCGATCACAGGTAGATTTTAAAATAGCCTTGAGGCCGCTTGTGGTGGCTCACACCTGTAATCCTAGCACTCTGGGAGGCCGAGGCGAGAGGATCGCTCAAGGTTAGGAGTTCGAGACCAGCCTGAGTAAGAGCAAGACCCCATCTCTATTAAAAATATAAACAAATTAGCTAAACAATTAAAAATAGAAAAAATTAGCCGGGCATGGTGGCACATGCCTGTCGTCCCAGCTACTTGGGAGACTGAGGCAGAATTGCTTGAGCCTGACAGTTTGAAGTTGCTGTGAGCTAGGCTGATGCCATGGCACTCTAGCCTGGGCAACAGAGTGAGACTTTGTCTCCAAAAAAAAAAAAAAAGAAAGAAAGAAATAGCCTTGTAACTTGGTTAAGTTGTGGTTTAAGAGCAGTCCTGGCTGCCCAGGGACCTGCTGGGACAGGTACCCGTTTGTGTCTCCAGAGACAGGCTTGGCAACATGGATCTCACCACAGATCTTGAAATATCCCCAGTATCTGGTTCCATTCCCTCCAGCTGTGTTTGAGGGGCAGTATTGCTCAGAGACCAGCCAGGAGACAGGCCCACTTGTGCCGCCAGAGGCAGTCCTGCAGACCCGAGTCTCAGCTGTGGACACCGCAGTAGTCCTGTGTCTTCTTTCCAGCCTCTCTCAGTTGTGATCCAAGTCCAGTCCTGCCTGCAAAGGGCTCATCCAGTGACACAGCAGGAGCCCTCCCATGTGTCTGGAGGGAACCACACCTGCCCATGCACCTGGCATAGGCACTCCGCTGGTGAACCATGAAGCGTACCCTTGTCACAGTCAGCCCTACTGACCCAGGGCTGGAGGCAGTCCAGTCCACACAGAGACCAGGCAGGATCCACACACACTCAAGCCCCCAGTAACAGTGTCACCAATCATGGACACCACTGCACACACAACAGCAGCCATTTGATCTGGCACCAACCTCACTGGACTGCAATCTCAGGGGCAACCACATCAGGCTGGGACCACACAGGAGAATGCCTTTACCTGGCAAATCAGTCTAAAATGGAAATACAAAATATATCATGTCAAATTTTCTTACTAAATTTGATGGTATCTGTCCTATCCATACTTTCATATTTTGATCCTCATTGAAAATTTTAATATGCCATTATGTGGACCCCTTCTTTTTCTGCCATTTTGTATTAGTTGCACTGAATAATAATTTTTCTGCCATTACTATTACCTTCTCAATCTTTTGCATGTGTTTCCTGATGTACTTAAATCAATGCTTATATTTTGATGTGTTGAGCCATTTTACTTTGTGTGTCTTTATGGGAAATTGCATAGAGTTTTATATTCCAAATTCAGAATTCAAACAGTAAAATTTAATATTTTCATTATTGTTAGTACAATTTTTATTACTGTAGATTTATATTTTGAAAATTCTTCATTATTTTTTTGTTCTTGCACATACAGATTATATTTTTCTCATTTTCCCTCTTTTTGTTGAGAAAATCACATTCACATCATTTCTGCCCAATTATATAATATCTCTATGGTTTATATTTTTCTCCTTATCCCTTTTGTATGATTATTTTTCAAACTTGAGGATTCTTTGTCTGCTCACTCCTTTAAGTCATTGTATTAAATAAATTGAAATTTCCTAGAAAAGGAAACGTTATGTTGACACTAACCTTCACAGAGGAGAACATTGTCTCAGATCTTTCTTACCTGTGAATGATTCAGGCACAGACCTGTAGTTGAACACGCTCATGTCCACACCAAAGACAGATTATTGCAAAAAGGTTTTTCTATAGGAATATTCTTTAAATAGTAATTTAAGCTGCTTTTACAAATATACAGACTTTATATATGTAATTCTTTTGTACTGACTGAAAAGTCTTCAATTATAGCTTATGTTTAAGGGACTTGAGCGAAATGCAAATGAGATGAAAGTTAGAAAGGAAGGACAAGTTGAAATCTAAAGACAGTAATTTTAAGTATTGAAGAAAGGCAAGCAAGTTCAGTTTGACTTTTCCATCCTCACTGGCAGATGGAATACTAGAGTCCCAAATGGCAACGTCATCCTTTTATAATGGCTGCCATGTGTGTCCATTGTCCTGTGTGACATTGGAAGATGCAGCTGTACCGCTGACTTAGGTCTCAAGTCCTGTGCCCTCTGTGCATGCTCTGAACCTCTCTGGAAGTCAAGTTCCTAGAAGGTAAACATTGGCCATAAACTGTTATTATATTTACAAATACCAACCACATCTTTTATTGCTATATTTATCAAACATTTACTTGACAATATCATACTGATAAAAATAAGTCTAATAAAATATTTAACATATTTTCACCTAAGAATTAGAAAATATTAAAAAACACAGAATTAGGGAACATAATTTTAATATATCCTTATCTGGGTTTTCATAGAAAATCTTGCAAAATACAATACATTTGGTAATGAGACTCAATTTTGATATTGGCAGAATGATTAATATCATGTCAATCTCTCCAGAATTTCATGATTTAGTGGGTGATTCAAATTACTTCTCTTTCGTAATTCTCTTTCCTGTGAAAAGAGGAATAAACATGAAGATGGGAAATTAAACTTCGCTTCCTGGGTTTATACTTATGGATACACCAAACACCAAAGCCCCCGGAGGCCTCCCCTTTGTGATTTTTTATTGTGGTACTTGGTAACTGTCCTTGGAAACACCCCTATCATTATCCTGACGCTTGTGGATTACATGCTTCACTAACCTATGGATTTATTTATCAGCAGTCTCTGTTAGTGGAATATAAACCATTACCTGAGCTGTTCCCGAGATGCTGGCAAGAGTGATGTCAGAGAAGAAGATGACCTCATTTAGTCCATGGTTCACCCACACTTATTTCGAGACAGGACATTCTTGCCAAAAGAGAAAAGTGTAACTCCAGCAAGTGCATTGACCCCCCCAAAACCTCAGCAGGGTAGAACACTGCGAACACCCCTCTTGCGCCCAAACAAACCCCAGCCCCTCCTCCTCCTCCCCAACACCCTCAGTGCAAACAGCAGCAGGCAATGGCTCCTGCGAGGCACGCACCGGATTAACACTTCCCCAGGAACAGGCAAAGCGTGTATCCCCCCGAACCCCGAGAAGGAAAGTGGACGCCGAGGGAAACAGCCTCTTCTTCCTGAGAAGGCAAAGGCCAGGCAAGGTGTGCTGCTGCTCAGCCCATGTGAGTCATGGGGTCCACAGATCGGGCACTGACACCAAGGCTTGCTTGCCTTGCTGGCGGAAGAAATGGCTTGGCGGATGGGCGCGGACATCAGGCCTCCCCAGTCACTAAGAAGGCACCGAGGACAGGGCAAGCCTCACGCAGTGGATGCCCCACAATGCTGTGGTTGGTGGAGTGGGAAAGTTTGCTGGTGCATAAGGGTCATCCAGAAGAAGAGAGGTGCAGGCCCTCAGAAACCGTAGAGGAGGAGGAGAGATGCGAGGGGGGTGAGGGAGCGAGGCGTCCGCCTACAAGCTGGCACCCAGCCAGGACAAAGCGCTGCCAACCGCCAAGGGGATGCCACCTTGGATGGCTGATGTGGCCAGAAAGGCCCCTGTGGAGGGAAAGATGTTCTGCCGCCATAGTCTCTGCTTCTCCGCCATCCGGCCTCCGTCAGAGAAGGCAGCCGTGAGCGTGGGCAGGGCGGGAGGCCGAAGGGTGGCAGAATCTCCTTGCTGGCCCTCCCTGCACACACCTGCCTGGCATCCAGACTTCCCGGTGAGCTGCTGGGGGCGGTCGCCGGTTTGGGTGTCGTCCTTTTCTGATGGGAAGGGTGGCTCACCTCCTTCTGCCAGATCGTTCCTACCCTTGCCCATCTCAGGTGGCCAACCGCTCCCCCCACGACGGAAACAGACCATGCCCCCCCCCCAAGCAGTCACCCCACGGAAAACGAACGGCACCCGGCCCCACAGCCAGAGCGGAACTGCATCACCAGGAAAGGTGACTTCAAGCGGCCCCCAGGCCCACCGGGCAGACGAGTTGCTCACACCAGCCAACACACATACATACACGCTCGCTCTCACTTTCTCTGTCTCTCTCTCTCTCTCTCTCTCTCAAGCCACAGGCACCCAGGCAGGTCGTGATACTGTGGGGCTCGGCCTTCCGGGTCACAGGCAGGCGACTTAGGACCCTCGGGGAGACTCACGTACGCAGCCATCAGGTGGGCATGAGGCGGCCAGGGGTGACCTGTCCATGGCTCCAGCGCCGCTTCCTGGACGCCGCGACGGAGGCTTCTTCAGCCCGCCGGGCCCTCCTCCTCCTCTCCGAGGAAGCGCGGACGATCCCTTGGCTGGCATCCTGGGGAGGGCAGGCCAGAGCCTGACACGGAGGCGCCCGGCCTGGCCGCAGAGGGCTCCCGCCAGAGGGACGCCCCGCTAGGCAACGGTGGCTGTCATTGTGACAGCGACTGGCACATGCGCAGTTGTAAGGTCAGCCCGCACTCCCGGCAAACTGTCAGGCTGCTCCTTTGGAGGCTATGGCGGCTTTGGCGGCGCGATCTGGGGATCCGGGAGGTCGGGGTCAGGCCTCGGCAGCGGTGGCAGCGAGGATGAAGGGCGAGACTGCACTGGCTGGGGTGCCTGGGAGGGTGGCAGGAGGCCGCGCGGGACCGGGACCCTGACCGGGACCGGGACCATGACCTAGGGGCACAGCCTTCCCATCCTGTTCTCAGGACCCCTAGGAGCAGAGGGCTGGGGGGGATCCCAGCTCCCAGTGGAGGGCCGGCCTCAGGGCGAGAGGCGAACATTCTGATCCGTCCCCCTGGGATCTGAGCTGGCGTGAAACACGCGGGACAGGCGTGGGGGCCATAGCGGCGGGATGAAGTCTGGTGAGTGGGGATGGGGCCTGCGGGGCACAGGGAGTGACCTGAGGCCCTGAGGGAAGGTGCCAGGTAACAAACAGTTTGCCGACTTAGGTGTCCCGTGCCTCCATGGGACCCAGGCCCACCAGGTACTGCTCCCGTCTTAATTTCCAGGGGCCGCTGCCTGTGTCCCCCACTGCTCTGCCGGGTGGGCCCAAAGGCGGAGCCACACAAGTCCCAGGGACAGCCAATGTGACCAGAGGGGAGCCTGGCTAAGACCTGACATGCCAGCAGGGCGCCGGCAGGGAGAGGGTTTTTCCGCCAGCGGGATCGGCCCCTCCAAGACCGACCGTGAGGAGAAGGCACTCCTTCCAGGGACCCTGAGGGCCCCAAGAGAGCACGGAGAAAGCAGAGCCTACCTAGGACCACATGCACTGGCCCCCTTCTGGAGGCCCGGGCAAGACTGGGCATCCTTGCCAGAAGAGAAAAGGGTGACCCCAGCAAGTGCACTCACCCCCACCCCGACCTCAGCCAAGCGGAACACTGCCACCACCCCCTCTGCACCCACACCAACCCCAGTCCCCCCTCTCCTCCCTCTTCCTCACACCTTCAGTGTGAACAGTGGCAGGCAATGGCTTCAAACTCTCCAATCAAAAATAATTTATCATCACATCACAAAAATTTCAAAACACAGATCAAAACATTCTTGTATGAAATGACATGAAGTGCAGAGAGCAGTGAGAAAAATGTAGTCAAAATACAGGTAAAGTGGGAGAGGACCTGTGATTAATATGTAGCTGGGGATAAATCTAAAGACTGAGTGAAAAACTGGAGATAGTTAAGAAGTGAAACAAGCAAATATTTTTTCCTAAATCCACAGAGTCAGCTGTAGAGCTGGCAAAATGTGTCCTCTCTCTACATGTAGAATCGATGCCACTTCTCCACTCTGGATACTTCAGTCTCTTAACTACATTTCTAAACTCACTCCAACTGCAGAATTTTTTATCTTAACTATAAAGCAATATTATACATAACACTATCCTGAATATTTGTTCCTTGAATATAAATGTCAAAATAATTGCATGACTTATGAAGCCTCCCAATTTCCACCTGAAAAAAATAAGTCCAGGAAAATCAGTGCATTTTATGATGTCATGAAAAAGAACAGAAATGATAACAAAAACCTTTGACTATTGTTTCATCCTCCAAATGAAAATGGAGAAACGAACATGTATTAAATTACTTGTATCTAAGAAAGTTATTGCAGAATTACACATCTTCAAATTTCTAAGCACCCCAAATGCCCATCAATACGAGAGTGGTTTAGTAAAATGTGGTATATATAGACCGTGGAGTATTACTCAGCTATAAGAAATAACCGTGATACAGAATCTCTCATGTTCTCCTGGAAAGAGTTGGAACCCATTCCAAGTGAAGTATCCCAAGAATGGAAAAATAAGCACCACATGTGCTCACCAGCAAATTGGTTTCCCTGGTCACCATCTAAGTGCACATTTGGGAATAACACCAATTGGGTGTTGGGCAGATGTGGAGGGTGGGGGGAGGGGAAGGGATGGGTGTATACCTACATAAAAGAGTGCGATGCGCACTGTCTTGAGAATGGACACCCTTACAGCTCTGACTTGGGGGGTGGAGGGGCATGGGCAATATACATAACCTAAACTTTTTTACCCCATAATAAGCTGAAAAAAAAATTCTAAGCACCATCAAATTTTACAAAACATTAGATTAATATATTTGTATATTACATTCAATGTAAATAAAACCAAAATATTGCCTATGCATTCATTTCTGGGCATTCGTGCCCCAGAAATGGGGCATGTGCAAAGAAAAATATTGGGTAAAATATTTTTTTTTTCCAAGCAGCTCTAGCAGATGGGTAAAGTATTATAAAGAATGATTTAGGATCAGAAAAGTATGCCTTCTAATTATACTCCCATGTAATCGTCATTGTAACCATCATAATCATCCAGTGTAACTACTTTTACTTTTGTAACTAAAAATCAGGAAGTAATAAAAAATAGTAACTATGAGAATGATACTCTCCAAATTACTGGAATTTTAAGTCCTCAGACCAAAAAGGATTACTAGATAAATGATTCCAATATGTTATGCAATAAAGTATTTTTTTTTTTTTTTTTTTGAGACAGAGTCTTGCTCTGTTGCTCAGGCTAGAGTGCTGTGGTGTCAGCCTAGCTCATGGCAACCTCAAACTCCTGGGTTCAAGTGATTCTCCTGTCTCACTCTCCAAAGTATCTGGGACTATACATGTGCACCATCACATCCAGCTAATTTTTTCTGTTTTAGCAGAGACGGGGTCTTGCTCTTGCTTGGGCTGGTCTCGAACTTGTGACCTCAAGGGACCCTCTCACCTTGGCCTCCGGGAGTGCTAGGATTACAGGAATGAGTCACTATGCCCAGCCCCAATAAAATATTGCTTTCAGATCTTAGCCACAATCTTGGCTAACAGGTTTCTCTTAACATTAGTGGCAGGATAACATTTCATTCATGGCACATCAGTGTTAAAATATTTACAAACTTTAGTTTCATTAATTAAAATGAATCATATTTACTCATAATCTAAATAAGGCATTTTAAAATCCACTATATATGCCCTGGCCAAAATACAGTTAAAACCACTCAAGAAGCATTAGTGTTTTTCCAACACACTGACTTCAACGTTCTGCTTTTTTAATTTTAAAAGAGGGATGATTGCCATTTAGTGAATGTTGATTGGAAATACATTTAAAGCCTTTCATACAACAGTTATCTTCACTTTGATATACGTGAATTGTATTTATTTCTATCCCATTAAATAATATTCAAGTCTTCTGCTATGTGTTCTTTTATAGCAAATGATACTCAAGACTTCTTCATTCTGCTACAAAGATATTGCAGTACTTTAACAAACTGGCCAGTTTATCCTATTTAAGGGATAATTAATAAATTATTTTGAAAATTTAGAATGTTCCTATTTTGCTTTAATACAGAACAATGGCCTGAACATGTACCACATGTTTACATGCATCATCATATTATAATTTAAACACAAAGAACATCTTTCTTTCTATATTCATTGAATATTTTCTATTACACATCCATGGCAATATTGATTTAATGATGTGTACCTAATATAAAATGGTGTCTAATACTTCTGATGAAGAGTAGACCACGTTTTCCTATAAACACTAGAGATGAAGACATAGCATCAATTGACTTAAGAATTAAAATACATGAATATGTTTTTGAAACAACTCAAATACTGTCTATACAAATAAAATATACATTGACTATAATTATATCTGTCCAAACATAAATGTTCTTGCTCCCTTGAAGTATGGAAATAAATTGCCTAACTTATTTGACTTTGGATATTCTCTATAATAAATACACTGGTTTAGTTAATGATCAAAGTGTTTGGGCTTTAGTCCTTTCTTGTGTGAATTTCCTGCTGCGCTTAGACTTCAGTTTTGAGAAAATACTTCCCAACATTTATTGCATCCATAAGGTTTATTTCCCTCTGATTTCTCTGATGAATTCTAAGTTGTATATTTTGGATAGTGTTTTTCCTCATTTATTACAGCTATAGAGTTTGTCTACTATGAATTCTCTGATGTCGAGTAAGATGGGTACTCTGGTTAAAGGCTTTGCCACAATTTTTACATTTGTAGAGTTTCTCTCCAGTATGAATTCTCTGATGTTGAGTAAGATTTGAACTAGAGCTAAAGGTTTTGCCACATTCTTTACATTTGTGGGGTTTCTCTCCAGTATGAGTTCTCTGATGTTTTCTAAAATTTGAACTACAGTTAAAAGTTTTGGTGCACTCTTTACATTTGTAGAGTTCCTCTCCAGTATGAATTCTCTGATGTTCAATAAGACTTGATAAATGAGTAAAAGACTTATTACATTCTTTACATTTGTTATGCTTTTCTCCAGTATGGCTTCTCCGGTGTCGAGAGAGATTTGAACTGTAGGTATACGCTATGCCACATTCTTTATATTTGTAGGGTTTCTCTCCAGTATGAATTCTCTGATGTTTAGTAAGAGCTGAACTACAGTTAACGGTTTTACTGCATTGCTTACATTTATAGGGCTTCACTCCAGTATGAATTCTCTCAAACACAAGCAGATGTGATGAACAAAGAAAAGATTTACTGCATGTTTTACACTTGTAACATTTTTCTCCAGTATGTATTCTCTGGTGCTCAGCAAGACGTGAACTATACATAAAGACTTTGCCACATTCCTTACATTTGTGTGGCTTCTCTCTATTGTGAATTTTCTGATACAAAATAAGACTTGACAGACGAGTAAAAGACTTACTGCATGCCTCACACTTGTAATGTTTTTTTCCAGAATGAATTCTGTGGTACTGAGTAAGATATGAACTATACTTAAAGGTTTTGGAACATTCTTGACATTTGTAGGCTTTCTCTCTGGTATGAATTTTCTGATGTCGAGTAAGATGGGAACTGCAGTTAAAGGTTTTGCCACATTCTTTACATCTGTAGGCTTTCTCTCCGGTATGAACTCTCTGATGTTGAGTAAGTTGTGGACTACAGATAAAAGTGTTGCCACATTCCTTTCATTTGTAGGGTTTCCCTCCAGCATGAATTCTCTGATGTCGAGTAAGATTTGAACTAGAGCTAAAGGTTTTGCCACATTCCTTACATTTGTAGGGTTTCTCTCCAGTATGAATTCTCTGATGTCGAGTAAGATGGGAACTGCAGTTAAAGGTTTTGCCACATTCTTTACATCTGTAGGCTTTCTCTCCAGTATGAATTATCTGATGTTGAGTAAGATTTGAACTAGAGCTAAAGGTTTTGCCACATTCCTTACATTTGTAGGGCTTCCCTCCAGCATGAATTCTCTGATGTCGAGTAAGATTTGAACTAGAGCTAAAGGTTTTGCCACATTCCTTACATTTGTAGGGTTTCTCTCCAGTATGAATTCTCTGATGTTGAGTAAGATGGGAACTGCAGTTAAAGGTTTTGCCACATTCTTTACATCTGTAGGCTTTCTCTCCAGTATGAATTCTCTGATGTTGAGTAAGATTTGAACTACAACTAAAGGTTTTGCCACATTCCTTACATTTGTAGGGTTTCTCTCCAGTATGAATTCTCTGATGTCCAGTAAGATGGGAACTCCAGTTAAAGCTTTTGCCACATTCTTTACATCTGTAGGCTTTCTCTCCAGTATGAATTCTCTGATGTTGAGTAAGATTTGAACTAGAACTAAAGGTTTTGCCACATTCCTTACATTTGTAGGGTTTCTCTCCAGTATGAATTCTCTGATGTCGAGTAAGATGGGAACTCCAGTTAAAGCTTTTGCCACATTCTTTACATCTGTAGGCTTTCTCTCCAGTATGAATTATCTGATGTTGAGTAAGATTTGAACTAGAACTAAAGGTTTTGCCACATTCCTTACATTTGTAGGGTTTCTCTCCAGCATGAATTCTCTGATGTCGAGTAAGATTTGAACTAGAGCTAAAGGTTTTGCCACATTCCTTACATTTGTAGGGTTTCTCTCCAGTATGAATTCTCTGATGTCGAGTAAGATGGGACCTCCAGTTAAAGGTTTTGCCACATTCTTTGCATTTGTAGGATTTCTCTTCATTATGGATTACCTTATATTTTTTTATATTTGATGACTGACTGAAGACTTTCTTGCATTTATTATATCTGTATGAGGTTTCTGCAAATTGGATTCCTTGATGCTGAGTATGTTTTGATGACTGAATAAAAGCTTCTACCCTTTTATTACATTTGCCAGACTTCTCTTGAATATGGCTACTCTGATGGACAACAAGCTTTGAGTACTGATGAAAGACTGTCTCACACTTTTTACATTTGAAATGGTTCTTAGGAAAATGACTTTTCTGATGTTTTCCAGGGCTAAAGCCTTGGTTAAAGATTTTCTCAGATTTTTGGCATTGATAATTTTTGTCTCCAATACAAATATTCTGGTAATTATTTAGGGTAGATACCTGGCTAAAGGGTATTAAAGTTTTATTATACATGTAATGTTTTTCCCAAATATCTATTCCCTGATAGAGATTAAGGAATGGCAAATGGGTAAAAACCTTCCCATACTGATCGAAGTTGTAGATTTTGGCAATAGAAGGTATTATAGTTTGGTGGAAAAATAATAAACTTTTAACAAATGACCCACCAAATTGATCACATTTAAAAATGTCTGTATTTTTAACTGTCAGATCTTCAGAAATAGTTGACTGCACATTTAATCCAATTCTATATATCGAGTGGTTCAGATTATTTGACATATGGATGAGCTCACTGTTTACATTTTCTAAATTTCCATTCAGAGAAAAGTTACATTCCAAAAATTGATATTGATATTTACTTACAGAAATGTGAGGTTCAGCAAAAGTAACTGACAAATGTCTAGTTTTTTCCCCAAATATTTTACATTTTTGACCTCTGCTATAAGTGACATTTTTATTATAGGTAGTTGTCCTACCTTTATGTCCATCACTACATCCATTTTGTGCTTCACACTCACCCTCGCCATCCCAGTCTTTCCTTAAGTGTAAATTTTGAAAGCTACAACCCCCAAATCTCCTCAATATCACTTTTTGGAATAGATCTTCTATGTACTTCTTTGTCCACAGGCTTTCAGTGTAATAAGAAACCATCCCTGAAAGATATCAAAAATTTTCAAAATTCCAATTACTATATTTGGGTGAATATATACTTTACAAATAAAACTATACAAAATTATACCAACCTGAGAACAGCATGATGACTGAATCAAAAACCTGAGGCCCTGTTTTTCAAGTGATATATAAACTTGACAAAGATATGTAAAGGAAAAATCAATTGAGTTTGCAGTGCCAAGAAGAGCCAGAAGGGGGAAGTTTGTTATATTTGTGCACCACAGCATAGTGGCAGAAAAAAGAAAAAAGAAAAAAACCTTGGCCCTCCTTTTTTCTCTCCCTTAGGTAACAAAAAAAGAGACTGGAACGTGTGTCCAATGTTCTGAGTTTCTCTGGGGGTACCTAAGTATTGTTTCCTTTAATATGGGGTGCTAACGGGAATGGTGTTGTAGTTTAAATGACAGTTTGGGTCCAGTGAAAACAAACATGAATGCTTTTTACAGCAACAGAGAGAATGCAGCACCAATTATATTTGCCAAGGGAAACAAGAAATTAAATCCTTTTATGAAAAAAACATAGGGAATCTTTTTAACAGAAAAATATACATAGTATAGCAGAGGAGACACATATAGTCAACAGGCAGGGGAAACTCCCAGAATGTCTAGTGTTGCTGAATGATGTCCATTTTTCCCTGTACAAAGCATTCCATAAGGATGGGACAGGTAGCTGTTTTGTAAATGAATAGAATCTCAGCAATAATCAGAAGACATCAAAGAAATAAAGACTCAAAAATATTCAAGTGACCCTAAGAAGTGAAAATCTATTAATTAATTTGAAAAGAATTTAATATAGCTATCTAAAGATGCTTAATCACCTAAATGAGAACACAGACAACTTAACAAAATTAAGAAAAAAATGTATAAAGCAAATCAGATTACCGACAAAAATCAAAAATCTAAAAACACAAAGTATGGGACTGAACAATAAAATACTAAAGATTTTTTACAGTGGGTTGATA
This sequence comes from Eulemur rufifrons, assembly GCF_041146395.1. NCBI lineage: Eukaryota > Metazoa > Chordata > Mammalia > Primates > Lemuridae > Eulemur > Eulemur rufifrons. The sequence goes on from NC_090986.1 coordinate 6,508,743, forward strand.
GGGGACTTGATCTAGCACAAGAAAAAGGCAGCAAGCATGACAATAGGTCATCTAAAATTACAGAGAAAAGGCAAAAAGATGAGAAAGGGTTAAGAGAGCCCAAGGGACTTTTGGGATACCATCATGTAGGCCACTATAATGATAATGGGAGAACTAGAATAAAAAAAGCAACGAAAAAAGGCAGGGAGATTATTTGAAGAAATAGTAGATACAATTTTCTAAATCTGAAGGAGAAAATAGCATACAATTTCAAGAAAGTCAGACAACTCTAACAGGACTAACACAAAGACAACCACCAAAAGATACATTATAATCAGAAATTAAAAGTTGCAAAAAGAACCTTGAAATCAGCAAGCAAAAAGTGTGACTTGGCATGTACAAGTGTTCTCCTACAAGATGATCAACAGATGTTGCAGCAAAATATCTTGCAGGCCCAAAAGGTGTAGGACGATATATTCAATGTTCTAAAAAAAATGACAACTATAAAACAAGAACACTATTTCTGAAATGACTATTATTTTAAATAAATTATGAACAAGGATGTTCCTGAAAAAAAGATAATGAAATCAAAAAAGGAAAAAAGTAATACAGTAAAAATTAAGTAAAATAAATTTTAAAATAAAAAAAATAAATTAGAATTTTTGCAACAAGGTGTTATTGCAAGAAATAATTTTCAAATTAATAAAAGTTTAATGAATTTATATCTACCAGACATTCCCTGAAAGAAATGCCAGAGAGTCCATTTTTCACATTAAAAAATGCAGATAGCAAATAGCAACAAAAGTCATGTGAAAATGTAAAGTTCTTGGGTAAAGGCAATTATACACTCAAACAGAGTATTCTGTATTATTATAATCATGGTGAATGGAATGCTTTTAGTTCTGATAAAGATTTCAAAAGACAAACACAAATAATCATACACTTGTCCTAATGGATACACAATACAAAAAGATATAGGCTGGATGTGGTGGCTCACACCTATAATCAGAGTACTCCCTGGGAGGCCTAGTCAGGAGCATGGCTTGAGCTCAGGAGTTCAAGACCAGCCTGAGCAACAGCAAGACCCCATCTCTACTAAAAATAGAAAAGTTATTTGGGCATCACACTGCACACCTGTAGTCCCAGCAACTAGGATATTGAGGTAAGAGGATTACTTGGGCCCAGGAGTTTAAGGCTGCAGTGAGCTATGATGATGCCACTGCACTCTACCCAGGGTAACAGAGGGAGATTACATTTCAAAAACACACATATATAATGTGAGCTAGCCATGAAATGCAATGTTCTGATGGAAAGAGGGAGGGATTTTGTATGCAATTGAAGTTATCACCTTAGAATAGATTATTGTAACATTAAGATATTTTATGTAATATCTATGGTAACCACAATGAATATACCTATAGTAAATAGATACACAAAAGTTAATGAGAAAGAAATTAAAACATGTCACTACAAAAATCAATAAAAGATAAAGACAATAAGAGAAAAAAACAGAAAAAATGTTGCTATAAGATCTACAAAATATGCAATAGTAACTAATTCTCTTTCACTAATCATTTTACATATAAATAAATAAAATCAATCAAAATATGTAACTTTGCTGAATAAATTCAAACAACAAAATCCAATACTATGCTTTCTACAAAAATATCACTTTACATCTGAGGATGCATGGGATCAAAATGAAAACATAGAAAAATGCATTTTATGGATTTTCAGAAGGAAAAGAGACAGAAAAAAAGATTTAAAGATAAAATACCTTAATACTCTCCAGATCTAGGAAAGGATATGGAAATACAGTTTCATGAATCTCAAAAGAACTAAAGCAAAAAAAAACTAATGAAGATTGCCCCAGAACACATTATAATTAAAATATCAAAATTCAAAACAAAGTGAGAATCTTAAATGCAGCAAAACATAAGAGATGTTCACATATAAGGGAACATCTATAAGGTTAAGAGCATATTTCCCAGCACAAACCTTGCAGGCAAGGTAGGAATTAGATAATATATTCAACATGCTAAAAGAAGAATAAAAAAGAACAAAAACATTGGCACCTAAGAAGACTATATTTGCAACTGTCCTTTAGGAAAGATCAAGATGTTCTCAAACAACAACAGTGAAAAAAGTTGAGGGAATTCATCACCACTAGACCTGTCTTACAAGAAATGATTTAAGAAAATTCTTCAAGTTAAAATGATGGAATGCTAATTAACAATATGAAAACATAAAACTATAAATCTCACTGAAAATACTAAATATTTAAATTCACAATACTCTAAAACTATAATGGTAGCATATAAATCACTTTCAACTCTAGTATAAAAGCTACAAAACAGAAGTATTAAAAATGAATAAAACCACAATGTTAACTTAGTGATACAATATAAAAAGTGAAAGGTAACATATATTGCATAAAATGTGTGGAGGGGAAGAAAGTGTTGAATTTTTTATGCACAGAAGTTAAATTATACGATTTGATGTGTTAAATCAATATATAATAGTACAAAACAAATATATAGTTATATAAATCTACATGCTACACACACAATCATACATATAAACACATGTGTACATATATGAGTGACACAGTCAAGGTAAGCTTCATACTAGAGAAACATAAAATAATAGTTATTAAAAATGTATGGTTACAAGTGAGAGTTTAATATACACACAGCAGTGTTCTAAGATCCCTAATGACACATTATATTTGAGAAATCTAGGAAGTGAGTAGATACATTAAACTATATTACAGTTGAGGAATATAAAAATATGGTATAAATTAATCTGAGTTCACACAAAAGAATAAAACTCTGAAGTAAAATGACATTAGATTTTTTATATTTAGGGAGCTTCTTAGTGCTCTGATAAAATTTCTGAGCATAAATTTCTGCAAAATAACAATGAAACCTTCATGTGATAAGAAATCATAAAGCAGGAAATGTACATCTGTCTCTGATGTTCCTGGGATTTCTGAAGCAAATCTCAGTAACAGCACTACTCACACATATTTCAGACATGATGTGAAAAGGAACATAAACAAAGGTGTAAAGTAGAGTTCCTCTCAAAAATACACAGATACTCCTTTGTTCCCAAAAGCAATAGAAGATCACTCAGATAGTGCAGTTCCTTATAAGCCATGAAGAGGACTTAGGCTCAAAGGAAGATCACTGAAAAAAAGTAGGGTCCTTAGAGAATTTTAGAGCATGGGACAGAGGATGTCCTTATGTGACAGCAAGCAAAAGAAATCCAGGCTTCTCAGAAAGCATTTCCATTGGAGTAAAGCTTCGCAAACCACATTTGGAGGTTTGGCTTTCTCCTAGGCCTTTGGATCTCTCATCTATTTTACACCTACCTGGGTGTTTGGCTACTGTCTCATGTCTCTCCACATTCCAGGGCTCTTTCCTTTGCTCCAGACAGATGATCAGGTCTGGCTTAGGGGCAGCAAGACCTATTTTATTAGAAAAAATAACATGACTCTTGCTAGCATTCTCCAATTACCAGCCTAGTACTGTGCTCAGTAGAGAGGAGTGAACATTGTAGAAGTTTCTAGAAATTTCCAAGAATACTATTTCCTGGGAGAAAAAAAATCTAACATCAATATTTAGCAAATGTTTTAAATTTGTCATTCCTTAACATCCAATATCCAGTACTACTGAGTCAAAAATTGGTGGTAAAAATTGGATTTTAGAGTTTGGGCAATAATGTTTTATATCACTGAATTTCTGTAATTGTCACCAATCTAGAGTGAAGTATTCAAATCGGTTTGACATAGGGAAAGGTTTATGTCAAAATGAAACATCTTGAACATTTTATTTTCTACACCAACAAGCTTTCCAGTTTTTCTTGAAAGCAGGGATCTAAAACTCATTCATGCAAAGAAGAAACTCCCAAAAAACATTTCACAAAGAAAGGAAATGAACCCCTTAGGGTGCATTACAAATCTTAAAGGAAAGTTATCCTCACCCAGGAAGACCAGGTTTCTGTAATTCTCGAGCATCACATGCCTATACAAATTCCGTTCAGCAGGGCCCAGGCATGCCCACTCCTTTACAGAGAATTCTATGACCACATCTCTGAAAGTTATCAGACCCTGGGAAAAAAATACATATTTACTACATAGCCATGGGAAGCATTCTCAATTTGACTAAAAGTGAAATTACAGACTGAAGAGAACTAGCTCTGACTTACAAGAATGACTAGAATTATCCAACAATTAACATAGCAATATGCACTAATGTATTCTCTAACCCTGAAGACAGAGGATAGCAAAAAATCTACAAAACAAGTAAGTGTAGATACTGTACTTTACTGTACAATAAAGTATAAAATTAACAGCATCAGCCAGGCATGGTACCTCATGCCTGTAATCCTATCACTCTGGGAGGCTGAGGTGAGAGGACTGCTTGAGGTCAGGAGTTCGGAGACCAGCCTGAGCAAGAGCGAGACCCCATCTCTACTAAAAATACAAAAATTAGCTGGGCATGGTGACATGCACTTGTAGTCCCAGCTACTCGGGAAGCTGAAGAGGAGGATCACTTGAGCCCAGGAATTTCAGGTTGCTGTGCGCTAGGCTGAGGCCATGGCACTCTACTCAGGGCAACAGAGTGAGACTCTGTCTCAAAAAAAAAAAAAAATAATAATAATAATTCCAACCCATAGAGAAGGAGGAAAAGAAAAAAAAATTAAGGGCATCAACATAGGCATACATATTTTTAAGTGGTGTATATACATTACACAATAAGTTGTATATGTTTCTCATATGGAAAAGTCATTATGAGTTAGAAGGGTATTTCTAAAATTTTAATGTGTACTACAGTAAATTGGAGATCTTGTTAAAATGCAGGTTGTGACTGAGAAGGTCTGGAGTGGGGCCCAGGTTTTTGCATTTCTAACAAACCCACAAGTAATGCCAACTCTTCCAGCTCAAGAAGAATATTTTGTCAAACACACAGTAACTGGTAGAATCCGAATTTTCTCCTAGTTCTTCTGACCAGTAAACAAAGACGAGAGCCTTCATTTTCCAAAGCAAGCTAAAGAAACTAAGAAGGGGGACCTTCCAGATTAAATGCAATGGTTTTTATACATCAGTTAGTAAAATTCTCCAAGAATTTAATAATAAAAGTAAAAATAATTACTTGATAGAGGAGGAATCTGTCAGAGAGCACCTTATCCAAGTGAATGAAATTAACACCAACTGTCAGAGGAAACACTGGTGCGAGTTGCTAACGCACACGTGACACACCACTGCTGTGAGTTTACTGGCCAAACTTTTTTTAAAAAAAAGGTAAATCATAATCTGAATCTAAGCATGAGAAAACATCAGTTTTATGCAAAGTTTAAACCACATATATTTCTAATGACCTGTAATCTCTAATAGTGTATTTAGTCTTTCTTTAGCAGCCTGGAGCAGCGGTTTCCAACCTTTTTGGCACCAGGGACCATTTTGATGGAAGACAATTTTTCCATGGACAGTTAGGAGGGGTGATTTTGTGATGATTCAAGTGCATTACATTTATTGTGCACTTTATTTCCATTATTATTACATTGCAATTTACAATGAAATAGTTATCCAACTCACCATAGGTTAGGGGACCCCTATCTTACAGGACACAACTCTTCTGATTAATCTCTTTTTTAAAACTTTCTAAGTTATCTTTGGCAATTAATGCCAACCTTTTTAAATGTGTGTTTTTAATCCTGTTTGACATAGAGATACTGGTGCATTCTGACGTGACCTCAACCATACATACTCTTTTTCTTCACTGATATCCAAGGACCTAACCCCATTCCCAAGAGGACCCTTGATCTGTCAAAAAGGGAACATTTTCACTAGTGCACGTCATAAATTCATGGTGTGCATTGTTGACAGTATACAAAAAGCCTGGGTGCAGGGGAGAAATATTTTAAAGAGCCTCTTCCATATGATAAGAAAGAAAAAAATCTGAGACAATCTTGTTAGCAGAAGCATCAGAAGTAGAGAAGCAATGATCTTCAAGTCCCAAATACATGACATTCTAGGAGTAAAAATGGACACAGCCCTGGGAGACACTTACCTCAGAACCAGCCATTTCTTCCTCTTCCTCCTCCTCCTCTAGGATTCTTCTCAGGTGAGATTATCTACACAAATCACAGCTGCATCTTCAGAATATGCCCTTAAAGACATCAGCACCATCCCTTCACCTGCTACCACCGCACCCACAGGCAGAAGAAACTTAAAGTGCAGAAAAGGTGACACTCATCTGTCCTTTGTCACAGGAGAGATTCAGTAATATTAAGCTCCTACATAAAGATCAAAATGTGAGTTTCTTCTTTCCTGCCCTCAGGTGCCCTCCCCTGCCTCAGACACCAGCAATTTCTGCTGCAGCAATGGCAATATGGGCCACACTTACTCACCTTCACAAAACCCAAGCAAAGCAGACCCTGTGACCGCCCTTGGAAAAAAAGGCTGAACTCACTTCTCATAAACAGATCTGGGAGCCCACATGCTTGACCCTGAACCTCAGCTTAGAAGCATGCGAGGTACTCAATTAAAACCACATGGATGGTACCTCCCATACCAATAGACAGACTCTGTGGGGGTGCACAGGTGATGATATTTCTTCAAACTGGCCATGTGATCCTAATTGCAGGCCTTGGCGGAGAGCCACTTTGCTAAGCATTGCCTCTCAAGCTTCAATGTGCATATAAATTGTTTGGGGTTCCAGGCCCCAGTTTAAGGAATGTGATCCTGCATGTGTGGAAGGGGTCCCTGGATTGGCTTCATTAACAAGTCTCCTGTTAATGCTGATGTTGCTTCCCCTGACCTTCATCAGTTGTACTCAGCTAGAGACACCAGGCACAGCACAGAGTCCCTTACACCCAACACTTCTATTACAACATAAATACTTCTGGTCCAAGTGAACACCACCAATCATCATCCTGAAACAACATTTTCTGCTGGCCCTTTAAAGCTTACAGAGGCTGGGGAAGATAACTATATCTGAGGAAGTCTGCATTTGGAAAACAGTATGTACACATGCACTAATGCAACGTTTATTGAGCACATACTATGTGCTCACAAGTACGCTACAGTGCACTGTGCTGGGAACCTCACATTGTGCTGATTCTCATAACACCCTGGGAGTCAGGCACTAAGTGTCCCATAATTCCCAGCAGGATCTAGATGTTGAGTCCAACTTTTCAATTTTTCTTCCATTTCTTTGTCCCTGATGAAATAAGAATTGTACAGAATAAAAGATACACATGGATGGGAGCGATATGGAAAGGAAGGGTGGAGGAGTAATAAACAGGGACTTTTCATTGTTGCATTTATATTTACTTACCTGTATCTTGTACAGCATCTACTGGATCTGAAAGAATGGAAACCAGGTTGCTGGGTGAAATGTCTCTAGAAGCACAGGTTTCAATAAAAAATAAATCACCAAAATATGCAGTACTTTGCAAGCATTTACCTGCTTTTGCATTGTGGAAAATTATGAGCACCAGCACTGGAGAGATGGCAGGAGCAGCTGCCCTGATCTCTGTGCTGCTGCTTTGTTTTTCTGTCTAAGCTTGGAAGAGAAATTCGACTTCCAGAATTTATATGCTTTTAATCATTTCAAAGTACTTTCTTATCAATTTCACAACAAAACAAAACAAGCCATTTAACATACTGCATCAGGGTTTTCTAGGAAAATTATATTAGATACTAAATATTTATTCTGAACAAAGTAAAAACAATAGAAATGCCAACAACAATTCTTTCCATGGGTGGGGACATCAGAACTCACAACAGGGAAGTGGTCTCCGTGAAGCCGAAGTCCCCTGTATATCTCTCCCCTTCTTTGTAATGACCACGCATGTTGCTGATTTCAACCATTTATCCATTTGCTCTTTACTGAAAGTTCCTAGACAGTAGCTACTGTGACTGCTTTACCACTGTTTTTTTGTTTTTTTTTTTTTAGTGGTCATTTGAAATTCTCGAAGCAGTTGGTTTATTTATCAGCTTGAATCTAAATTTCTTCCTTGTTCTTCACTCAATTACCAGGAAATTGTAGCAAGTCCCATCTAGGGACCAACCAAGATTTCTTCTGTGAGGGGAGAAACAAACCCAGGTGACACATTCCTCTCCCTCTGAATTGTTAAGAGGGTTAGACCCTGTTGTGAGCCTGACCCCCGTCTGTAAAGGACACCCCCAATGTCTCAAAGACTCCCAGGTGCTTGTGACAGGGTCCCTGGTGAGCCTGGGCTGAAGTCCCTATGGTGATCCAGGCAAAAGGGACTCACGCGGACTCTGTGAAGAGGGATAGAGAATGAACCTGCCCTGGTGGAGCAAACACAGATCCAGGTGTGATATCGCCTGTCCTGATGAGCTAACTCTGGGGTAAGAGGAAGGAGGAGAACACCCTACCTTAGTAACACAGTGTCTAGGCAGGGGAAGTTGTCATCAAGGATCTGGACATTTTGTGGTTCTCACCTTTCTATGTTAATCAATCTTCTCCTTTTTTATATTGTACCAAGGTAGGGCCTAGTGTCCCTGGAAGTGTTGGATTTGATTCTGTGATAATGGTTACAGGTTATACTCGGAGCACTAGGAGCTACCTACAGAACTAAAACACGTCACTGGACAAGATATGGAAAATTCCACAGGCTCCACCTCGAGAGATTTTCCATGTTTACAAAGTCAATGTTGGTCTCTTCTGCTTCAGAAAATGTCTCCCCTGAGGACATTTTTGTACATCCTCAGTGTGAAGTCTGGCTCTGTCCTGTGAATCCCAGATGAAGGCCAGATCTTATGTGTATATTCAAGGAGAAATTACACTTGATTTCTTTCTTGGGTTTTACAGTGAGGGGAGGGAAATTGAACTCTATGCGGCCTGCTCTAGAGCATCCTGAGGAACCCCGGGCCTTGGATTTAGAATTTGAAACTGCAGATTCAGGGACCTAGAGAGGTGGGGAAACAGGAACACCCGTTGCACATTCCCTGGCATTTGGGCAGGAGGACGCAGCAGACCCTGAGGATCTCAGGCTGAATCGGTGTGTGTGCAAACACGTGGGTAGGCATCAGAGCCCCATGGTCTCTGAATCACTGCATCAATTTCAGGTGTGAAGATGCCAGGAGCCCTGAAAGACACAGCTAGAACTGATGATTGTTACACCATGGGAGTATATTTGTAGGAGTTTGGTCTAATTGTACTCTGGAAGGTACTGCACTCCATAAATAGGCAGAGAGGCCAGAAAGCGTATGTATTTAAAAATTATAAAATGTGTATTCATAAAGTGGTAGGATGTGATTAACAGTTAAAATTGCTTATTCCAACCAGGTGTAGTGGCTCATGCCTCCCATCCTAAAAGTTTAGGAGGCCAAGGTAAGACGGTCATTTGAGCCCAGGACTTTGAGACCAGTCTGGGCAACACAGTAAGACCATGTATCTACAAAAAAATAATAAAACAAAATTATGTGGGCTGGGTTGCACATGCCTGTAGTCCTACTCAGGAGGCTAAGGGAAGAGGATCACCCAAGCCCAAGAGTTTGAGGTTGCAGCAAGCTAGGACAGTGCCGCTGAACTCTATCTAGCCCAGGGGACAGACTGAGCTGCTGTCTCAAAAAATTGCTTATTTCTTAGGTCTTGGCTATGAATCAAGGTTATTAAAAGTTAAAATTCTGACTAGCATATGGTAAGCAAAGCTAGAGATAAGAAGAAAAACAATTCTACGTCAAGAAAATAAGATGTGCTTTTTGGTGAAAAAGGTTATAAAAAAGAAACATGAGAATGCGTTTTCTTCTTCAAAAAGAGATTTTGCCTAATTTAGAGGTTATATAAAGGTCATGTTAAATTAAAACAGTAAAAGAAAGGAAAATGACAAAAACTGGATACAGAAATTGAAGAAAAAGAATGGGAAAAATTGTAAAAGGTTAAAAAGGTTCACAGAAATCTTATCTCATGTAGTTAGAGCTGATTCAGATTAACTAGATCTATTTAAAAGGTTTTATTAAAATTAGCTTTGATAATAATACCATAACACAAGTATAAAACTTGGTGTTCCCTTTTAAACAAGATTTTCACGAAGTATTAATTAAAGATAACAAAAGACTTTTGTTCTTTGAGTACACTATGGGGGAAAAACATGACCAAGTTTCTTCATCAATAGCTTCTTTACCATGACCATTTTAAATCTTGTCCTATTTCTTCTTGGAGACTTCCTTCTCATCTTCACAGAGATTGAGAAACTCCTTCATTGGTAAAATAATCTGTTTATAAAATATGTCCAATTTTTTTTACCACTTCTATTGTGTGTACCACCCTCAGTCTTCTAGACTGGTAAAATACACAAATGGGGTAATAAAAAGTCAACTGGCAAAGTTTACAGAAATCTTTAACCTTCCCTGGCCTAAGATTCTTCTCTTGCTATTATTTAACATATGTTTTACTCTGTTTGAAAAACATTAGCTGTCTTTCTTTAAAATAATAACACAAAGGCCCACGTACCTAGATGAAGTAGCCTACAACCACCTCTCTTTGAAGGGAATATTCTTCATTATCACCAAGGTCTTAAAAAAGTTGCTCACAAAAAAATTCAAATTAATTAAAGTTTCTTCTAACAGTGAGCTACAAGAGGATGAAAACATCAAAGATCACGGCCTCCAACCTGAAAACTTTGCTTACTGGAAACACCATCAAATAAAACATTCCCTCCAACACTATTGAAAGGAATCATATCAGGTATTGTTGACTAATCCCACTGTTACTAAATTTTAAGGCAATGTCTCTTAGTATATTTGGTCACTCTTCTACCTACAGACAGCTCTGAGGAGAGCCAACACTGCACTTGTTCCCTCTAACTTTTCTCTATACATGACCACCAATCTATTTTAGATGGAGATCCTATTGAGAAAAAAAATGCTCATTTATCTGCCTGGCCATGACACAGAGAGCTCCATGCATTTCATTGAAAGCATACCTTTGCCCTGGTGGGTGTCACTTCCCAGAACACAGGATTAGAAATCCTTATATAACCTTAAAAAACTGCTGATAAAATTGCTGCCTCCATAACAGATCAACAAAATAACTATTGATTCAGTGGCTGAGGTTATACTAGGCAATCACGTTGTTTTAGATTAGATATTAGTTAAGCAAAGAGGTGTATGTATGGTGGCAAACACCTCTTGTTGTGTATATATAAGTATTTCCCATCAAGTAGAAACTCATCTATGATAAATTAGAAAAAAGACACTTGGCTACAATAAATCTCTAAAGGAGAACCTGGATTTAATTTTCTTCATGTTTTTAGTAGGCTTCCTAAGGGAATTGGTATTTTGTTATTGTTCTGGCATACACATTCTTTTCTTATCCTTATATGCATTATATTTTTGATTCAAATTATTAATATCTTACTTCTTCCAAGAAAATTAAAATCATGGTATTCCAAAGACTGGAAAAATTAAAACAAGTGACAACAGCTATGTAAATCGATGACATAGCTGAATTCTCATTTTTGCCACTCTGTGATGCCATCACAATTTGGCTTTTGGGTGCTCTTAAAACTCCTCACTGAAATGTCCCCTTCTTCCCCCATCCCAACATCAGACAGGACTATACAGGAATGATCCTTCCCATCAACAAGGAACACCTGAAAAGTCAGACTTTGATTATCAATGCTTGTAAGAAGAAATATTTTGCTCAAAAGGAGGAAACAAAAAAGAAAATTTCGGCCAGGTGTGGTGGCTCACACCTGTAATCCTAGCACTCTGGGAAGCCGAGGCCGGAGGATCACTAGAAGTCAGGAGTTTGAGACCAGCCTGAGCAAGAGCGAGACTCCGTCTCTACTAAAAAAATAGAAAGAAATTATCAGACAACTAAAAATATATATAGAAAAAATTAGCCAGGCATGGTGGCACATGCCTGTAGTCCCAGCTACTCAGGAGGCTGAGGCAGAAGAATTGCTTAAGCCCAGGAGTTGGAGGTTGTTGTGAGCTAGGCTGATACCATGGCACTCTAGCCCAGGCAACAGAGTGAGACTCTGTCTCAAAGATAAAATGAAATAAAATAAAAAATAAAATAAAGTTATATCTTGTAGCTCGGTTTCTTCCATTAGGCCAGTCAACTTATAAAAGGTTAGCACTTTGGGACAAAAGCAAGAAAAACATTGTCAACAGCACCAAGATACAAACTTGAAACTATGCATCTCCCATTAGCAGTGGAAGGGGTGAGTAAACTGGGTGCCCAACAGCTGCAGAGAGTACTTTGTGTGCAACACACTGAGGCAAAGAAAACATAAAAACCTTCACAGCATAATACCAGTGGAACAGTGAATATACTATTAAGTCACTGAAAACTCAAAAGAGGCAAAACTGAGAAAAACTGTGCTTCATGATAAATATGTGGTCAAGCTACAAAGAATAACAAGAATCAGTACTGCAGTCACCTCAGGGTGCAGAGGGCAGATGAGATCACTGGGAAATACCAGAGCTGCCCAAGGTTGTTATTGGCCTAGAAGTGAGTCCATGGGGGCTTATGGTCTTATGTAAATTCAGAATAAACTAAATTGATTTCAAGAATTCTCTTTGCTCAAACCCATGGAGCAGCAGACAAGAAAAAAAAAACATTCTTTTTACTTCTTGAGACCATAATTACTCAATCCACTCAGATTTTTAAGTAAGAAAACAAAAACCTTACCCTCATATCATGAAATAAAATTGTTATTATAAATGCTTGCGTAAATTGGAATTATATGGCAACAACATTTTATAAAAGAAACAAAAGGGAAGCAGCTAAAAGTGAGCAGCCTAATTCACCCACACTTCACAATGAACCCCAAACTCAGTAGATTAAACAGGTTTCCAAGCTTGGGGACCACTCTCACTGTGGAGATGTAGCCCAGGGTGTCTCACTCCTAGGTAGGGAGTGACAGAAACCTGAACAGCTGGGAAATTCAATTCTGGGAGCTCCACCCATCCTGTCCCCTCCTCAATCTGGAAGCCCTCCCTCCTCCAGGGTCACAATTTTCACCACCAACGAAACACTCGCCCAGAGTCATCTCAAGGTCTGACCTCTATTTTTTTTTTTTTTCTGACAGCACAATATTTGGACTTTGCTGTACACCAACCAGCTCTCCAACACTAACTGGGTGTCCAACAGTTTAATTCTGACACCACCCAGGGTCAGTTCAGACCCCACAAGTTCAGGGCTCAGTCCTACGGCACTGGCCCCACCGTAGATGCCAGTGGCAAGCCCTGGGCCCCGTCTGTACTTCTGAGCAACTGCCTATAAATCAGGGGCTACCACAGCCCCTCCTCAAGTCTAATAATTTCACAGAATTACCCATAAAACTGTGCAAAACATTTTACTTATGGTTAACAGTTTGTTATAACGAGATAGCTCAGGAACATCTAAGTAAAAAAGATGTGCAGGGTAAGGGAAAGTAGCAGGGAAAGACAGGTAGATACTTGGTAAACAGCTGTGAGTCAAGAAATCCCACATCCTTTATCTTCCACAAGAGCGGCCAACTGCAGACCAAGAGTTTTCCGATTATGACTTAGATGATGTACTTGTTTTCACCTATCGCTAAGCCAGACACAGACTCTACAAATTCCCATTTTGCCTCATAAACAATTAGCTGAACAATTTGATCTTCAGTGGTCAGAACAATATACTTGTTTACCAAACTTTCCTTCCTTAAGCTTCTCTCCTAGGGCCCGGCGTGGTGGCTCTCACCTGTAATCCTAGCACTCTGGGAGGCTGAGGTGGGAGGATCGCTCGAGGTCAGGAGTTCGAGACCAGCCTGAGCAAGAGCGAGACCCCATCTCTACTAAAAACAGAAAGAAATGATCCGGACAGCTAAAAATATATATAGAAAAAAAATTAGCCTGGCATGGTGGTGCATGCCTGTAGTCCCAGCTACTTGGGAGGCTGAGGCAGAAGGATCGCTTGAGCCCAGGAGTTTCAGGTTGCTGTGAGCTTGATGCCAGGGCACTCTAGCCTGGGCAACAGAGAGAGACTCTGTCTCAAAAAAAAAAGTTTCTCTCCTTCCAGGCCCTTAAACTTTGACCCACACACAGCCTGAGCCAACATACAACTCCTTTCTGCCTCTCCTAAAAACAGGCTGACTGCAGGGTGAAACATTTTCTGATCTAGGATCTAATTTTGCCCCATCCCACCATGCCCTCCCCTTCCCATATACTTTCTAATCTGTTTGTTCTTCCCTATGGAAAAAAGCCCTTGGCTTCCTGACCTTTGAGATGTTTGCAGATTTTAAAGTTGGTGCTTTTACTCTATTGCAATACTCTTTTAGAATAAAGTTACTGTTAAGTTAAATTTGAATTTATTTTATTTGGAGGTGTCTAGAATCAGCCGGAGGACAGAAACACCATCATACCCCATCAGAAATGGCATCACACCCCCAATTTCATTCAAACCCCAACCACAGCTGCTTGTGGATCCCCAGCTCTCCAGGTCTCTGTGGCTTCTCTCAGTATAAAGGGCTCCTTCCATGGTTGGTGTAAACAGACTGGGTCACCTGGAGGGAGGCTCCCCAGGAAGAACTAACTGGGCCTTCAATGATCTTGTTTTGCTGGATCAGGATTGATCTTTACTTGGAGTCTCTGAGCCCAGGTCTGCTTCCCAGTCAAGGTTATTAACTTAGTTTTAAATTAGAAAATAGGTAGTGTTTGAAGAATCCAGCAAAATCACTCAAATTCAGTGCTTATGTTTATAGAATGGAAGAAAATGATAAGGCACTTACATTTCACATCTCAACAGGAAGAGCAAAAGTCTTTATCTCCTTCTGACAATAAACATGTCATTTAATTATGATTTCTATAACAAATCATTTACTAAACAATTAGGCATTTGTGAACACTTTTAGTAACTGACAAGTCCTATCCCCTAAAATGTTACTATAAACCCTGCCATCCAAATAACAGGATACAAAACAGAGTCATGCACTATCAAAAATCATCCCCCTTGCATAAGAGAAGATCTGATGTTTTGGTATCTATTTGTAATTCACGAATATATCTACCGCACTGTTTTGTGGAAATGTATTCATTTTTCTGCAGCCATGATGGTAGAGACATTTTCCCTATTTCTTCTCCCTGGTAGCATTCCCAAAGTTAAGTCCTGGTATACTCTTTGAAATCAAACAGACCTCAGAACCTTACAACACTCGCTCTGGAGAAGAAAAAAGGCAAACAAGAATTTTCTACAAATGGAATATAAGGAATATAAGACTAGATTCTTTTTTTTCCTGAAAGCCACCTTTCATGCCTCATTGAAAATACTTTATTATCTTTTAAGTTTTACCTTTTACAGTCAATGGACAAATCTTTTTAAAGTGACAATACCAGGGAGGGATCGTGCTGACTACAACACAGACACGTACGGCTCAAGTGTCAAGTCAGGCCATCCTATCACTTGGGACATTCTCCCACTCCCATCCTGCTCACTGAAGGACTCGATGACCACCGTCCCAGGAGACACTACTCTATGCCTCTGTGTGCCTGAAGTGCAAATTGTTTTGCAGGATTTTGCACTGTTTCTTTGGGGTGGGTTTTCCTTGTCCCTTTGGGTACTTTATCCTTTCTTCACAAGTGTCAAAAAATCCAGAGAACCAATGTCACTTCTGACCTTTCCCATCAATACCAGCATCCTATTGGCTGAGCATCAATGTGTCTCCAATCAATGGAAGCTCAGGTTGGGGAGAGAAAAACTTAATGTCCCAAGGAGTTAGCTTTTCAGATGATGGGTATAATAGGAGACTCCTCTCAGCACCAGGACATCCAGCTGCCTCCTAGACAGGCTCCACCCCCGCACGTCAGGCTGTCCTCTGAGACAGGATCCAGGGCTAATGTTCACTAGACACTCCAAGAGACATGGCTGCTGTGGGCATCTTGGGTCATCCTCAGACACTTGTGAAACCAGGACCAGGAAAAGACAGAAGGTAGCTGAAGACACTTCACTCTGTAAAGTTTCCAAACGGTAACCTTAATGTAAAGATACTCTAATAAGATGTGTGTGCGTGCGTACGAAAGATTTTTTTTAACAGGGGACTATCAAGTGATTATTCTCTGCTTTCCTCTAATGTAAAATGTTCAGAAACAGAAAACAAATATTGTTTAAAAGACACCCACAGCTCTGTGAAAAAACAACAAACAATTAAAATACTATGTCTGTTTGAAAAATAAATAACAAACAAACAGTTAATAATGTTATGAGCTGGAAAGCAGTATTAGGCATTCAGGAATGTGGGACAAGGAACTTGAAATTTAGGATTTCCAACAGTCTCTACAACAGTTAGGCTGGGCAAATTGGATTTGTGTCTTGGATTTGAGACCCTCCCTGCTTGTCATACATTTGGAAAAGACAAAGAAAACCAGCAATCCTGGGGAGTGTTAAAATAATTAAATAGGGAGCAATCAGACTGAATTGACTGTGTGCCCTCCGTTCCTACTTAAGAAAACTCAACTCTAACTCAAATGCATTTCCTGTCAATTACAACTTAGAAGAAAACAAAACTTAGGCAACCGACTACAAACTGCCAAGAAAGCTCTGCTTACATAACCAAAAAATAGCCACCTGGATAGTCCAAATAAGGCGACTACATAGCTGTAACCAATACTGAACTAGGTCAACTTCCTCATGCGCCTTATAAATGCCTATTCTACAAGCCTGTCCAGTAGCCCCAAGACCACAGACCATTGTTGGGGCTTCCAGATTCAGAAACTACCATTTGCTCAAATAAACTCTTTTAAGTTTTTACTCTTCCCCAGTTTAATTTCTAATAGGAGAAAGGAGGGGCTGGGGACCTCACAGATACCAGTTCCTCCCACGCATGAACCCAGCACATCAAGTCAGGATCCTGCCCTGATGACCCTTCCATCACCGCGCAACCTGGGGAGACGCGGGGCTGTGGGTGCAGAGCTGCAAAGAGAGGCCTCCAGGCTGAGGACGAGGTAAACACGCAGGGGCAGGACAGGACGCCAAGGGTCCCATCTGTCCCCTCTGCCTCATCCGGTAACCCGAGGGCCCTGAGGGCCAAGGTGTGCCACGGGCGACCTTCCTCCTCAACGCTCCAGCGCTGACCCAAAGGCCCGGGTCCGCCACAGCCGCTTCCGGACAGCAAAAACCAGCCCCCTCCTCCCTCTCGGGACACCCCGGCTGCGCACGCACCATTTCCCAGCTTCCAGGGTTTCCCGGTGTCCTCCCTAGGAATCTCCCAGTACCTGCGGGTCACGAGGTGACAGAGGCTGGGGAGACACCTGGCACTCCGGGAGATGCGACAGTGCTGAGAGGACCCCAGCTTGGTGCCCCGGCAAGAAACAAAGGCCGCGCCAGATCCCGGAAGCCGCCGCCTTCTTTCTGGCTGTGTACCTGATTGGACAGTCCTCACCTCAGGACCCCTGATTGGATAAGGCTCCAGGCCCTACCCCGTCTGGCCATGAGTGACAGGAGACAGGCAGAGGGCTGAATGCAACCAGAGTAACAGGTTTTTGGCTGTAGCTCTTTCTAGACAGGGCTTTGCTCCTGATTTGGGACCTGGCCCCCCTTGGGGACCATTTGTATTTACCTCTGAATATAAATTATATATTTTTATATTATATATGTTATGCACAAGTGGAAATAACATAACAATTATTTTTAAGTTTGAGATTCTGTAACCTTCCTGGCCTCTGGTCTTTTGAGGAGGCGGCCTGAGGTTTGAAAATGGCGGCAGTCCTCTAAGGCAGCAATGTCCAATAGAAATAAAATGTGAGCCACATGTGTTATTTAAAATTTTCTGGTAGCCACATAAAAGGGAAGAAAAGAAACAAGTAAAATAGATAGTAATAGTTTAGCCCAATATATCCAAAATATTATTGTTTTTCTATTTGATCAGTGTAAAATTATTAATGAAGTATTCTTTGGTACTGTATCTTTTTTTTTTTTTTTAATTTTTTTATCCACCCCCCAAATCTGGTACTGTATCTTTAAAACTCATTCTATGTTTTAAGAATGTAGCACATCTCAGTTCAGACCAGCCACATTGCAGGTACTCAGTAGCCCCTTAAGGCCAGTGGCTGCCACACTGAAGTGCAGCTCTGAGGGCTCTGACTCCCCTGACCTCTGAGAGGTGATGGCCTAAACCATGCTTTCTTTCCAGAGGTGAGGGAACACTCCCTCCCTACCATCAGCTCTCCTCAGGCCCAAGGGTGGGAGAGATGGTTGCCACAAGAGAGAGCAGAGTGCCCCAGGCATACAGTGTCCACAGGAACAACAGAACTTGCACCTGCTTCTTGGCGAGGGCCCAGCCCCCTTCCAGAAATCATACCCTGAACAAAGAATGATGTGGCCACCACAGGAGGAGGGAACCCTAAGATTGTGGTTACTCTGCATATACACTACACAGCATGACATGCACACTTAAAACATGTGATTTCTGTGACTGAGCAGGTTGCATGTGAGATCTAGGCTCCTCAGAGGTGCTTGTAGTCTGATAAGTGCATACAGGACCTCCAGGGATTAGCAGCCCCCACACAGTGACCCAGCAGCTAGATCTTGAGCCTCCAACAAGGGTGCTGATGGGCACAACGCCAGCTCCTCCTCCTCCTGTGGCCTGCACAAAGCAGAGGAAAGCTCAGGGAACAAGGGCCATGGGGCCCATGAGCAGTGGCTGGTAAGGGCATGGTCAGTCTCTGCCCTGTGCCTAAGCTGGACTCAAGCACCTGGACATGTGTTCTGGCACATCACACAGGGCAAAACCAGTGGCTCTCAGGCCAGGGGCCCTTCTACATTAACTTATAGAAGAAATACTACTCTGATTCACAGATTGTTAGAAAAATGTAATGGTGTCATTAGGTAAGAATGATATTTCTCAGTAATACCCACAGAGACAATCTTGTGCCAAGATTTTTGGTAGCACCACTGTCCATATTTGGAGAGATATTTAGAGTGCTGTCTTCCTAATTCTAATGCTGCACTGTCCCCTACTCATTCACCTGAAATGTTCACACCCAGATCTGATGATCATCATCAAAATCCATTAGTATTATCTCCAGGAAGATGATTTTCTTCCTTATGGAATGGGGCTGGTGAACAGTATGTTTGGCATTTTTATTAAAACATTTATGTGCTTTATTTAAATATTATGATAGAAATGCAAACATCTTGCACAATAGTAGAGATAGTAATATAACAAAACCCATCACAAATAGTACCAATCAAAAAGCTTTCAAAATTTTCATTATTCTGCCATCATTTTCAATGACCAACTCCAGCTATCCTAGTGGCATTTAAAAGTAAATATACCTAGCACTCTGGGAGGCTGAGGCAGAAGGATTGCTTGAGTTCAGAAGTTCAAGATCAGCCTGAGCAAGAGCCAGACCCCCATCACCACTAAAAGTCAAAAAAAAAAAAAAAATTAGCTGGCTATTGTACCGCATACCCGTAGTCCCAGCTACTGGGAAGGCTGAGGCAAGAGGATGGCTTGAGCCCAGGCGTGTGAGGTTGCAGTGAGTTATAATGATACTCCTGCACTCTACCCAGGGCAACAGAGCAAGACTCCGTCTCAAAAAACTAATACTAATAAAAATAATAAAAAAATCTAATGCAAATACTGCTATCATACCCAACAAAATATTAAGAAAAACCTTATATAAAATAAAAACTGAGTTTCAGTAATGTTTGTGATTGAAATTCTACAGACCTACAACAAGAGATTTTGTATGACCCACCTTAATCTTTACATACAATATTTAGCCTAGATACAGTGAGTGACAAAATTGAATATATTCATTGGAGATAAAGGCCATAGAATGTGATTACTGATTAAAATGTCAAATGAATGGACACTATTCTAAAGCACTTTATTCTGAAAATAATCACAAGATAGAAAAAAGATACAGTGTTGAAAATAATGTATATAAAGAATGGACTGAGTGAGGTGGCTCATGCCTGTAATTCTAGCACTCTGAGAGGCCAAGGCGGGAGGCTAGCTGGAGGTTAGGAGTTCAAGACCAGCCTGAGCAAGAGCAAGACCCCGTCTCTATTAAAAATAGAAAGAAATTAGCCAGACAACTAAAAATATATAGAAAAAATTAGCCGGGCATGGTGGGGCATGCCTGTAGTCCCAGCTACTCAGGAGGCTGGGGCAGAAGGATTGCTTGAGCCCAGGAGTTTGAGGTTCCTGTGAGCTAAGCTGATGCCATGGCACTCTATCAGGGTGACAGAGTGAGACTCTATCTCAAAAAAAAATAAAAATAAAAATAAAAGAAAGAAAAGAAAATGTTGCTTACTTTGCAGAGGAAGAGGAAAAGAATGAAGTGTCTAAGAAAATTTTGTCTCCATTTGACATGAGATTTGAGTCAAAATCAAAAATAACAAAAAAGAGCAAGAAAGAGAAAGCTGCTTATGGAGTGAGATCCCTTCAGAGAGAACAACCTCAAAACTGAAAATGTTAGGAAGAAGCAAAATATTATACTCTAGGAATTGATGGCCAACGTCCACTTACCATATGACAAGGGACACTTTAGTTTGATAACCCAAAATAAGTGACTGAGGCAAAGGTCTCAACCAATGCAGGTTTATTAAGCCAGAGTTTGAGAATGTGCTCAGGAAAGACACAAGCCACAGGCAAAATCTGTGGCTGTATTTCTGAAGGGGAGTTTGCGAGCTTCAGCGTTTAAGGGGAATAAGACATACAGAAAGAAAAAAAAAAAAAAGGACAGCGGTGGGCAGTAAATGAAGACAACTTTTAGTAGGCCAGAAAGACACAATACTATACATATAATAAAAATTCTTCTTAACATAGTGCGTTATAACTGAGTATCAGAGATATGTTAAGCAGGAAAAAAAATCAGACTAGTTGTGTTATTTTGAGCAAAGCATTAAAAAATAAATGTAGTTTTCAAATTCCAGCCAAATCTATATAATTACTAGCTCTTAAGGATTCAATTTTATTTGAATATGTTTTTGTAAATTTTCTTGTTAACTGCTAGGGACAGCATAGAGGCTCTCATTTTTACATGATAATATAAGAAAAGTATAGGATCACTGATGGATGTTCTGTTACATAGTCTTCATTTTATTTTAGGTTACAATTATAAAAAGATGGTGTTCAAAGCAGATTTCTAAATTTTGACTTTCATTTTGATTGTATTATTACAATACTCTTGTTCTTGGTGTCACTATGATTGAAGTTGCACTTCAATGTTCAATGATCATTACTTCACGTAAAATATTTATTGATCACTTAACAAGTGACAAATGCTATCCCACATAACAAAGACACAGTATTAACAAAAGGACACAGTTCCACCCCTATAGAATTTACAGTGTGGCAGCAAAAGGTGTAAGATTACAGGGTGATACACATTCTCAATCAAAGGGTGTAAACATAGAGAGATATATAGCCCTAAATATAAGAATGTCCTCTTTACAGAACTGTTTACTCAAACTAAGACTTGAATACGAGTACATTTTATCAGCAAAGAAAGGAAGAGAAGTATAGGAATGAGTGAGACTCATTTGAGGATCTGTAATAAGTAGGTTATGGCTCAAATGGCAACTTGAGTGGTAGTTCCACAGAACACAATTTATTCTTAATTTCAACAGATAATTTTAGGTTCCAGAAATTGTTTAGAATTTGTGATCTACTCAGCAAGACAAACTGTGATACTATCACAAAAGTGAGTATAGATTTTACTGCACTACATTTTAGGGAGGCTTTTCCTTTGATTTTATATAAAATGTGTTACATGTGTTACACTTATCCAAATTTAGTTCATAAAAATGATAGCATGTTGATACCTAATCTGCAAGGAATTTAGGAGGGTACCATGTTTTCAAGATTTGATATCCTTGTCATAAATGTTTTTATATCTTGAGAAAAACATATGCTATTACTTTGTCACAAATATAGGCCTTTTTAGAAGTACTAGTGTGGTGGATGGCTGTGTTTCTAGGAATATGCAAAATCATAGAGAAAACATGGCATAAATTCCCGGGGAGATCATTTTACTCTACAGCAAGCAACTTAAAGTGTTTATACTAACATAAATGCAACTGCACTATAGAGTAGGAAGTAAACTTTGTATAAACTTAAAACATTAGCATTTGAAGAGAGTTTATAGGTACATTGAGTAAAATTATATTTCCATGCAATTTTATTTTCTCCTCCTATAATAGCAATAGGTGCTATATGAATGAACATTTGACAATAGAAATTGATCATTGGACCTTGTCTCATTGCTGTGGTATTTGTCTCTACTTATACAGTACATCCTCTTCTCCATGTGCAAATGCTGATTCCTGTAAAGTTTCCATGATGGGATACCTGAATCTTCTTCAAACTCATTATCAAACTCAAATTACCAATTCTTTTAAAAAACAAGTTGTATATGATAAATTATTCTGGATCTATTTAAAGTTCTATGCAAGTTCATATCCAGGAGAGCTGAACACTGCAGAAGACTTGGTCTCCTGGCTGGTGCCACAAGTTTGTCTTTCATAGGCTGCTCTGAAAGTTCTATAAGCTGGTAGATTTCAGTGAAGTGGAGCCCCTCGCCTGCCCACCCCCTACACCCAGCAAATGGCAGTGCTGACCTTGAGCATGGAGAGGTAGGAAGTATGGTTGGGCTCACCTCGCTGCTGTTGACCTCCACCTGCTCAGTTGCTGTACACCTTGCAGTCCGCTCCACCTCGCTGGGCAGCACCGCTGGCAGCCTGGCAGCCCTGCATGCAGAATAGGCTGGAGGGAAAAGAGCTCTGCCAGGGTAGATGAGGGATGGGGGTTCCACCTTCCTGCACCTGCCTTCAGCACTTACCCAGCATGTACTGCCAGATGCTGCCAAATTTTTCTCCTCCACATAGGTAGAGAGGCCGGGGTCCAAGGTTATCATACTCTCCGTGACCAGGCTCCCACAGCTAGGGCCACAGCTGTGGGTGGATGATCAGGTGGGAGCACTGAACCACAGGCCCTGCCCCAGGCTCCAGACCCTTCCCCCACCTCCTCCTAGGCCCAAAGGCTCTGCCCCTGTAACCAGGCCCACCTTGATGCCATGATGTGATGCCCTCCATGGAACTCCTGGTATTTCTTCAGGCAAGAGCTGGTGAGAGTGGGGTGGCTGGTGACTGGGCAGCAGAAGCAAATGGTGTGGGTAACCAGCAGCTTCTTGTCCATCCACTGGGGCTGAGTGCAGTAAGGGCCCTGCCAGCAGATTTGTAAAGGTGGAGGAAAAACTAAAGGGTTTTTTGTTTGTTTATTTTGTATTCATGAAAGGTCTCTTTCATTAAAATTCAATCTTCAAAGGGTGTTTTAGGTAGCTCTCCAGGCTGCTAGGGCGTAATGATGAACACATTGTTTTTTTCACAGTAAATAAAGAAATTTTAAAACAGCAGAACTGCTATGCCATGAATTTTTCAATTACAGCTTCAATTTGAAACACTAGAATATTTAAAAATTATAAAGAGTGTTATATTGCCACTGCAACAGAATTTCTTTAAACATTCCAACTGTAGGAAACTTTTACTACTTTCTTTTTTACTGAAACTAATGTTTAATAAAATAACTGACTCACAAAAAATAACAAGAGGACAAATATTTAGCCAGAGGTATAACTTCCTCCAGAAAAAAAAAAATATTCACCACCTCTCATTGAAACTTTTTTGCAGATATCTTAATAAATTCAGATATAATTTAAAATTCATCTTAAAATTAGAAACAAAGAAAAGGACTTAACTGACAAAAACTAATAAAATGTGTTCAAATTTACTGACAGAATTCATTGGTACATCATACAAAAATTATACTCTACAAGTATTAAGTAAATAAGGGAAAAAATGTAATTACAAGGCCAGACTCTCCCCTTGGGGAACCAAACAGCCACTTTGCCAAGTTGTTCCCCACACAATACACATACTCCTGCCACCAACTGATTCCTAGAAATGATGCATTCCTAGCCTCAGCCGGTGTAGTCTGGGCGCGGCGGTCCGGCCTCCCGAGCCACGCGGTCCCTCTCGCCACCCCTGCGGGTCCCCAGGCGGAGGGTCAGGGCGGACGCTGGGGTAGGCGGCAGCCAGGTCGGGGCAGGCGCGGGACAGCGGGCCCGGAACACCCCGGTGGGCTCAGATCCCGAGCGGTCCCTGCCCGGTCCCAGGTTGGCCTGGCCCCGTCGGGGCGCGGGGCTTCCAGTTCTGTAGAGTTTGGGGCGGCTCCTGCCCGGGAGGCTCCGCACCGGCCAGGGATGGACCGTGGCGTGGAGGCGGCGGCCGGCTCCAGGCGGTCCGGGCGCCCTGGGCGGCGCGGGCGGAGCGGTTGGAGGTCGGAGGAGTCGGGGAGCAGGAGCCCGGCCACCGCCGCTTCCGCCCTGCGCGCTCCTGCAGCCCAGGTGACGAGCTGCCTCCTCCTCCCGCTGACTCCGGAGCCGCGCCCTCTTCTGCGGGTGCCGGAGCCCGCTTGGGGCAGCCTGCCCGCCACCGCCTGAGGACGCCCTGGCCCTCACGGGCGCCCAGGCCTGCGTCCTCGCTCTGCCTGGCCATGATTGTCGTGGCGACACCACCTTGCGGCCCCGGGCTCTGATCAGCGCGTCCTGCGGAGAGCTGCATATGAAGAAGGACCCAGTGGCAGGAGGGAGGGGCAGGGGCACTGCAGCCAGAGGCGTCAGGGACCCCAATGGGCACCTGGTGGGGGGGGAGTCACTGGGTGTGTGTTGACGCCGGGGCCAGTGCCCGCGTTCCTGCTGCTCCCCCTCTCCGGACATCGCCTCCAGAGCCGATGTAGGGATTGGTGTAGCGATTTGTGTGGCAACGGGAGCCTCAGGGCCACCACCCAAGTGCAAGGCCACAGCTGGAGAACCAGCCTGGGAGATGCGTCAGCAGTCCCTGGCCCCTGCTCTGGTTCCAGAAGGTGGATGTGAGTGAGTAAGCTGAAGCCGGCCACTGCCCCCTAGAGGCTGGCAAGAGGAAGTGACACCTACTATTGCCACCAGTGTCCCTGGTACCTGGAGTCTGCACGTGCAAAGCTAGGCCCAGGTGAGCGGGCGGATCTCCCAGGGGTGTGGGGCCGCTTGTGGTCAAGGTTCAGCAGGACGTGTAGGGTCTAGGAGGGGCCGAGGGGCCAGAGGAGAGGAGAGTTGGCCGGTCCTACCCTGCCTAGGAGCCGCGGTCCCAGAGTTGCTGTCAGCACAGCCCCAACCAAACATGGAGAGCGCTAGGGGTGTCGCCTGCGGGCACAATCACTGCCACGCTCCAGGCCGCAGGGCAGAGAGCGGTACTCTGGAGAGTGGCTGCCGGTGACCCACTCCCTCCCCTGCTCCCCGCGCCCCCGGGGACAGCCAGCTCCCAGCCCGGGAGAGGGGGCCACAGACTCCTCCATCCCCAGCCTGGCAGCAGCCCACAGGGAGACCATGGCTGGGTGAGCGAGTGGACTGGGGGCGGCCGAGAGGTTTACACGGGAATGAGCTGGGAGTGGAGCCGCCTCTGGTGTGGCTGGGGGTCTGCCCGGACCTCTGAGGTTCCAGGCTGCCAGCTGCCCACCCCGGCTCCGGGTGCCTCCTGGAACCTCAGTCTCCTCACCCGTCTGAGAGGCCCTGTAACGGCAGGGTTGTTTCATGGTTAGACTGATAATCCCATAAACCCTCAGCCTGTTGGCCTCAGAATCCATCTCTCTCTCTCTCTCCACCCACCCAACTTTGTTAAGAACCTGCTGGAAGCCTCCAAGGGGGGAGACAGGTGGCAAGGCAGGAAGGTCACAGGACTTTTGCCCTTGGCTTTGTTAGCAATGACTCACGGTGTCCTTAACAAAGCAGTCAGACACTGTAAATTGTCTGGGCAAGGCCAAACCTTTACTTCTGACCAGAAGGCGCCCAGCGACAGTCAGAGCAGCCGGCCAGCGCCACAGGCGGGTTTCTCAACTTTTAGCCCTAAGGCAGACCCACAGCTGTGTCCCAGCCCATGGGCCGGGATTTCCACCGCAGTCTTGTTCTTACCGGCCTGGCTAAGGGTGTTGTTAAGACACAAAGGACAGGAGGTAGGGGGCTCGTAGGGTAGTAAATGTTTACAGTTGGTGGGCTAGTCAGGCACAGTGAGGTATGCGGAAGTGTGTCACTTCCTGACACTTTGGCACAAAAGATCAAGCCAAGGTTATTTCCCCCCACAGCTTCAGAGGCCCTTCCGGGTTCCCCTCTCCTGTTAGGCTCTTTGCAAGCAGGTATCTGGCAAGAGGTGCTGTACCTCAGAGAGCTGAGAAGAACTTCATGTGCATCCCAAACCAAAATGCTTTCTTCCCGGATCCCAGGCAATCTTCTCACCCCCAAACCCAAGTCCCTTGGGGTGCCCAGTGTCAGACACGAGTCTGAATGTGCTGTTTGTTCTCTGGGGTTGACCCAAAGCACTGATGATGGAGCGCTGCTCCTCCGCCATCCCAGCCTGTGCCTCAACTATAGTGACATGGAACTGGAAGCAGGGTTCTCCAGGCAGGGGACATGAACGTCCCTAGCAGGCTGGCCTGGTCATGCCTAATGGAAATCAGTCCCAGGCAAGAGACCCAGGGCATCAGGGGGCTGCCATGGGCA
Organism: Eulemur rufifrons; assembly: GCF_041146395.1. Taxonomy (NCBI): domain Eukaryota; kingdom Metazoa; phylum Chordata; class Mammalia; order Primates; family Lemuridae; genus Eulemur; species Eulemur rufifrons. The sequence goes on from NC_090986.1 coordinate 6,535,267, forward strand.
GATGGACTGAGAAGTTAAGGACACCAGCAGGTGACTGCCCAGCCCAGTGGGAGGAAAGGTGGCTGTGGGGCTGTAGACGGGGAGCTGGCATCCCCTTTCTGGGGTACGGGCAGTGGGTGTGAGAGAGCAGCCAGGGGACGATGCCTGGGGGGTTTGGTCTGGAACAGTGGCAGGTGGACCTTGCCCAGCCATGGTGGGGCCGGGTGGGAGGGGTGGATCTTCTGGCTTTGGAGAAGCTAAGAGATGTGCACATGCACATGAGGGTCATCATGGGATGTGCTGGGGGAAAGTTATAACTTGGGGACCGATGCTGTGTAGACTGAGACCCTGTGCCCTCTGGGATGAGCAGGAAAGGGGATGAGGAGGAACCAGCCAGGGAGACGGAGCTGGGGGAGCCAGGGGAGCAGACCCCAGGGGAAGATGGAAATGTTCCAGCTCAGCTGCCCCCTTGGCCCTGCCTCAACCACACACTCTGGTGCCCGTTCCCTGACTCTCTGCTTCACCCTGCCTTCCTGATGGTCCCAAGCAAGTGTTTGATGTTCCTGCCCTGTGTGGGGTTGGGCTGAGAGGGTCACTGAAGGCACCCTCTGGCAGTGGGCAGTGTTGAGTCCCTGTGGTCTTCCAGTTCTGGGAAACAGCCCTGCCATGGCCTGCTGGGCTCTCTCTGTTCCTGTCTTTGGACTCTCCCAGGAGCCCTGGGGCTTAGAGCTCTGGGAGGTGCCTCTTCTCAGCACCTGTGCACACTGTTCCCACCTGTGCCTCAGTGTCCTCCTGTAAGAGATAGCTGGCAGCAAAGTCACCACGGGGAGGGGGCTGCCTCCCTCCTCTGTCCTGGGTCCCTGGTGCCTTCCTCCTGGGGAGTGGCAGTCCAGCCTCCCCAGATGCCTAGCAGGAAGACAGCCCCCACCGCAGCCCCCAGGAAGGAGAAATACCAGTTGAGCTGTGAGTGTGGGGGTGGTGACAGCCCTGGACACCTGGATGAGGAGGAGGTGGCACCTCCAAAATGCCATTCTCATGGGTGCCCACCAGGGCCCGCAGCTCTGCAGAGGGTCGTGGAGGTCTCCGAGTCTATGTCTGAGGCTCTCGGCTCTGCAGGCAGCTGTGTCCCCCAAGTGCTCCCAAGGCCTGTCCTGGCTTATTCACCCAGATGGGCCACCTATTGGGCCCTGGGTCTCCCCCCTGTAGGGCCTGCCCCCGTGTCCCTCCCTGTGTCGGTGGGGGCTCCTTTGGGAGCTGTCCCTATGCCCTGAAGGCCCCCAGGCCAGGGTGGAGCACTCTGGACTTCTCAGCAGGAGCAGAAGGGAGGAGACATATGGCCCAGCTCTGAAAATGCCCAGGGTGGGGATGGGGGACCTGGTGTTGAGGCCTCCAGGAGCCTCCTCCAACCTAGGCAGGGGTCTAGAAGGGCCAAAACTCTCCCTACACAGGAGGGGAAAGTGAGGCTGGGGCTGGGCAGGGACGGCTTTGGAAGGGGGTGTAAAGTCAGATGGGCATCTGATCCCACCTTTGTTATCACCTTCCCGTGCCTCTCTGCTGGCAGGGCTCTTACTGGACTCAGCCCCAGTGGGTGGAGCAGAAGCTGCCGGCCATGCTGGCCACGCACACCATTTGTTTCTGCTGCCCAGTCGGTGGCTACCCTACTCTCACCAGCTCCTGGCTGAAGAACTGCAAGGAGTTCCATGGAGGGCATCGCATCACAGCTGCAGGGTGGGCCTGGTTGCAGGAGCAGGGCCTTTGTCCCTGGGAGAAGGTGGCGGTGGGGCCTGGGGCAGGGCCTGTGGTTCAGTCCTCCCACCTGAGCATCCCCCTGCAGCTGCGGCACCAGCAGTGGAGCCTGGACGCGGAGAGTGTGGTGCCCTTGGACCTCGGCCGCTCTACCCGTGCGGCGGAGATCGAGTTTGGCAGCATCTGGCAGTGTGTGCTGGGTAAGTGCCAAAGGCAGGGGCAGGCAGCGGGAAGCCCCAGCCCCCACCAGCCATGGCAGAGCGCTCTCCTCACCAGCCCGTCCTGCAGGCAGCGCTGCCGCCAGCCAACCAGACAGCGGTGCTGGCAGTGAGGGAGGTCCCCTGCAAGGCGTCCAGTGACAGGTGGAGGGGAGTAGCAGCAAGTGTAGAGATCGTCCAGTGTCTCTGCCAGTGTCACGGCGCAACGAAGAATGCTCCAGACCACAATCTCAGGCTGAAGGAGGAGGAGAGACTCTTTTCGTTTCAAAGAGCTCTCGAACCTCTCCAAGGTTCGAGAATTTATTGTAGGGAAAGGTATATGCGTTTACAGTAAAGAACATATAGATAAAATCTTTGGTGTCATATAGTAAGCATATTGTTCTAAACAAGTCTATTCAGTGATATACATTAAACTTATATTTATCTTGTTATTTCCTTGTTGTTCCTTAAGGCCATAAAGAAAAGGGCAGGGACCCGACGTCAGTCACAGTTCCATACATTCCAAAGCCTGCTGTGTGCAGCTGGCTGATAACAATCCTATCCCAAGTTCTGTTTGCAGGACTGTCAGATGTCCACCTTTCTCACAGTCCCTTTCCCCGGGCCTTTATGCCTTTTCTAACATCCTCTACAGCAAGGTGGGCTTGACCACACTCCCTACCTCACCATGGTCAAGGGCAGCACTGCCATTGGCTGGGTGTACGGGGGTGGGCAGTCTGAGTATTCCATGACACCGAAATCTACCAGCATTGTAGAATTTTTGGAGTAGCCTATGAGAGACAAAATTGTGGCAGCAGCCAGGATACCAAATCCTCTGTGATATCCGCAATATATAGCATACATCAGTTCTCCTGGATATGAACATATATAGAACTTAGACTCAAAATAATTTATCATACACAATTTGTTTTTTAAAAGAATTAATAGTTTGAGTTTGATAATGGATTTGAAGACAATTCAGGTCAGCATCACGGAAACCACATGAACCAGCATTTTCACATGGAGAAAAGGATGCACTGAGTAATCAGAGTCGACTACCACAGCGATGAGACAAGTTCACATGATCAATTTCTACCTTCAAATTTATTCATTAATATACCACTTACAGCTATTATAGAAGAAGAGAATAAAAAAGCATGGAAGTGTGATTTTAAATTACTCACTGTACCTATAATTTCTCTTTGAATTCTCATGATTTAAAAGTTTACACAAATTTTACATTCTACTCCATAATGCAGTTGCATTTATTTTAATGCAAAATACTTAAAGTTGCATGTTATAGGGTAAAATAAGCTCCCCAAGAAGTAACCATGTTTATTCCATAATTTTGTGTATTTCTAGAAACATAGCCATCCACCAAACTATTAATATACTTGTAAAAAGTTTTACATTTCTGGCAAAGTAATAGCATACCTTTTCCTTGGGATATAAAAAAAATTTATGATCAGAAAATCAAATCTGGGAAGCATGGTGTCCTGAACTCACCATTGCAAGTAAGATGTCAACGTGCTATCATTTTTATGCAATAAATTTGGATAAGTATAACACATGCAACACATTTATGATGAAATCAAAGGAAAAGGCTCCATAGAATGTAGTGTAGTAAAATCTATAGTACTTTTCATGATACTATCAAAATTTATATTGCTGGGTAGATCATGAATTCCAAACAATTCCTGGAACCTAAAATTTTGTGTTAGAATTAAGAATAAATTCTATTCCACTGAACCACCAGCCAGTTGCCATTTGAGCCATGTCTTACTAATTACAGATTATCAGATGTGTCACAATCATTCCTGTGCTTCTCTTCTGCCTTAATCTCCTCCTTCCATTGCTGATAAAATGTACTTGTATTCAGGTCTTAGTCTGAAGAAACAGTTTCTAAGAGAGCTCTTTCCTATATTTAGGGATATGGATCTCTCTATATTTACCCTCTTTGATTGAGACTGTTTACTATCCTACAGTCTTTCAGCTTTCCCTGCCAGACTGTAAATTCTATGGGGGTGGAACTGTGTGTGTGACTACTGTGTCTTCATTATCTAGGACAGCAATTGTCACTTGTTAAGTGCTCAATAAATATTTTAAATAAATCAATGAACATTGAACATTGAAGTGCAACTTGAATCCCAGTAATCCCAGGAACAACAACATTGTAATGGGAGGAGAGAAGGGACAAGAACCTACCTACTGGGTACAATAAACCCTGTTTTGGAGATGGGTACACTTACAGCCATGACTCAAGCATTACAAAAGTGATCCATGTAATCAAAAACATTCCTGCCACCTTAATACTTTGAAATAAAAATAAATTAATTAAAAATAATTAATTATTAAGAGATCCTGATAAAGGCATCAGCGTCTGTGGGAAGCTGGCAAAAGACAAGATGCCTTGGGGCTAGAAAGTAAGAAAAAGCAAATGTTTATGTCAGGTTTAGACACAGTTCTCATTTTTGATATTGACTCTTATAAAGCAGTGTGACTAATATTTCTTTGTTAAAGTGGTATTTCATGTGGATATATTTTTTATGAATCACCGATAAATTATTTTGTCCACATTGAAATTTATTTCTTGCTCTTAAGAGTTAATAAAATATATAAGGGAAAGAAGAATATTATAATAATACAATGAAAATAAGAGCCAAAATTTAGAAATCTGCTTTTAAACCCATCTTTTTTTAGTAATAATATAAAATAAAATGAAGACTAAAACAGAACATCTATTAGATATTCTGTTCTCTACTTATGTTGACATGTAAAAATGAGAGCCCCTATGTTGTCTATAGTATTTATAAGAAAATTTACAAAAATATATTCAAATAATGTTGGATCCTTAGGAAAAAGTAATTATGTGGATTTTGCTGCAGTTTGCAAACTACATTTACTTTTGGATGTTTTGCTCAAAGTGAAACAACTAGTTTCTGGTTTTTTCTTGTTTAATATGTCCCTGGTATCCAATTACAATGCACTACATTAAGTAGAATGTTAACTGTGCATATAGCATTGTATCTTTCTGGCCTCCTAAAGATTGTCTTCATTGCTCTTCCTTCTGGTCATGAAGAAAGTGAAGATTCAATGCCAGAATTCATACTTTATTGATTCGAAAATATTTATGAAATATCTACCATGTGCTAGGAAGTAGTAGCTTCTTCTTAGGAACTGAATGATAGCCTAATTCTCTTGCTATCTTATTTACACCATGGCTCATGTGTGACGCTACTGTAATTGTTTTGAAATGTGACTATGATGAAGTTGATGTTAAGTCTAACAGACTGACAGAAGTCTAGTTCCCAGGACTACTTTACAGCTGTTGGACATGATCTGTAACACAAATCTTTGTTAAAGCTGCTGGAGGACATGCTGGCCTTTTAAACTCATATTATTTGATGAGCTTTTTGCCTAGATGTTAGAATCAATACAGAATATTGTCCTTGTTATACTAATTAATTTCAGAGTTTTAAAATTAATAATGGCCAGGCTATGCAGAGAAGATACATCCACATAGAGGTTTCCCTCCATTTTATTGTGGTATAATTGACATAAAATCAACCGTACACATATAAAATGTACAAGTTGAGAAGTTTGACACAATTTGATGTCTAGACACTTGTGAATCCAACCATCACTACAATCAAGATAGTGAAATATCCGTCACCTCCCAGAGTTTCCTAATGTCCCTCACACTGCCCACCTCCCAGCCCTCCCCTTGCTGCCCTGCCCAGGCAGTCACTGGCCTGCTTTCTGTCACTATGCATTAGTCTGCTTTTTAGAAGAATTTTATAAGAGGGAAGTAGTATATAGTATGTACTCTTTTGGGTCTCATTTCTTTTACTCATCAATAGTATTTTCAGACTAATCTGTGTTTTTCCATGCATTAATAGTTGATTTCTTTTTATTACTGAGTTGTATTACATGGTACAAATATAATACATTTTATCCATTTATGTGTTAATGGACTTTTGCCTTGTGTCTAGTTTGAGGTTATTAAAAATAACTACCTTCCAGATGTTTTATACTTTTAAGTACCACATTTATATCTGATTCATGTTGAGTTGATTTCTCTGTGTGGTGTGAGGTATGGATCCGAGTTCATTTCTTTTGCACATGGTCATCCAGTTGTTCCAGTACCATATGTTGAAAAGCCTATCCTTCCTCAATTTATTTGCCTTTGCACCTTTGTCAAAAATCAGGTGCCCATATATTTGAGAGTTTATTTCTGGATTTTCTATTACATTCTGTTGGCAAATCTGCTTAATTTAATGCCAATATCACACTGTCTTGCTTACTTTAGTTTCATATTAAGTGTTGAACACAGGTAGGCTTAGCTTTCTGTATTAGTCTTCAAAGGCTTTCATTAAAAAATACCTCCCATTGAACCACAGTTCTATGGAAAAAACAACATAGGCTGGGTGGCATAAATAAAAGAAATTTATTTTCTCAAACTTCTGAAAGCTGAAAGTTCACCATGAAGTGTCTGCAGGTTTGGTTTCTCCTCAGGCCTTGGCTGCAGATGGCCCCTTTGCTGCCTCTTCACTTGACCTTTATCTGTGCACACACATGTCTGTGTCTCTTCCCCTACTTATAAGGACTGGCTCTATTGGCTTAGGGCCCCATCATTATGACTCCTTTTAACTTCAATTACATCTTGAAAATATTGAAACTTCCAACTCAACATTTCTTTCTTATACAACCTGACAATCAGAGCTTTTTAATATTAGTGATGCCTAAATGTTTACTGAGCCCAGACCAAGTTCACACTTTTACTGGCACAGACCAAATGACTGTATTAATCCTAAACTATTATCTTTATCTCACATTCTACAACCAACCTGACAGCAAGTGCTTCAGAATATACACAACACGTGGCAACTTCTCACTACTTCCAGTGGGTCCACCCTGGTCTGGCCACCATATCTCCCACATCGATGCCTGCATCAGCCTCCTGACTGGGCTCCTGCTGGTTTCTCTTCTCTAAATTTACTTCACTTCCCACTTATTAATGCCATTAGCTCAAGTTTGAACAATGTATTCATCATTGTAACTGAATAAAAACAGTATCCCAACAGTATGAGACAGGAAGAGATCACAACTCAGCATCCCATGAGAGGGTGAAACATAGTTACATACTCTTGTGTAGGCCAGCCTGCGCAAAGTGACCACTGTGTGCAGCTTCAGTCCCACAGTTCCAGGAATTTGGTGTGACACGATTGGCTACCTCCACCTGAAGGCTTGACCCCATGACAAGATCTAGCTATTAAATATTATTTGCACATTCTGTTATGAGATTTGATTCAAATGAAAAGTCACCTTTTTTCTAACAGTTTATTTTCTTCAGTTTCTCCATTAGGTAGTGTCTTCTCTTTCTCAATAACCTGTGTTCTTTGTTACATGGTAAGAGGATGTTGGCCTTCAATTCCTAGAATACCATGTTCTGCTGCTTCTAACATTTTAAAATTTGAGGCTGTTCTCCCTGAAGGGATCTCACTGTATAAGTGGCTTTCTCTCTCTCTCTCTCTCTGTCTCTCTCACTGGAATATCATGTCCAATGGAGCCAAAATTTTGGTTAAACACTACATTTTCTTTCTCTTCCTCTGAAAAATGAGCAAAATTTTCATCCTCCCTTTATATACATTATTTTCAAGAGTCTATATATCTTTTTTCCTATCTTGTGGCTGTTTTCAGAATAAAGTACTTTGGACTATCTATCCATTCATTTGACATTTTTTCAGTAATCGTGGTCCGTGGCTTTTTGTCTCCAATAAATATATTCAGAATTTGTCATTTTTGAGTCTCTAGGTTAAATAGTTTGTATGTAAAGCATTAAGGTGGATCGTGAAAAGTCTATGGTAATTGTAGATCCCTAGAATTTCAATCACAAAATTTACTGAACTGAGTTTTTATTTGATATTAATTAAATTTTAGTAGGTATGATAGCAATATTTGCATTAGATTTTTGATTCATTAGATATAGTTACTGAGACACCTATGAACTAAATAATATGGTATGTTATATTTACTTTAAAATGCCATTAGGAAAACTGAACTTTATCCTTGAAAATGATGGCAAAATAATAAAAACTTTGGAAGCTTTTTTATCGGCACTACTTGTGATAGGTTTTAGTATATAATTATCTCTACAGTTGTGCAAGACATTTGCATTTCTATCATAATACTTAAATAAAGTATATAAAAATTTTTATAAAATATCTAACACACTGCTCATCAGCCCCATTCCACAAGGATAAAAGGCAAACATCTTCTTGCACGTTGTAGCGATGAATTTTGAGGTTGATAATCAGATCTGAGTGTGACCATTGCAGGTGAACGAGTAGAGGACAGTGCAGCATTAGAATTGGGAAGAGAGCACTCTAAATGTGCTTTGAAGCATGGACAGTGGTGCTACAAAAACTCTTTGTGCAAGATTATCTGTGGGTGTTACTGAGAAATGTCATTCTTACCTTTTTGACACCATTACATTTTCCTAACAATCTGTGTGTTAGAGCAGTGTGTCATCTATACATTAAAGTGGAAGGGCTCCTGGCCTGACAGCATGTGCTCTGTGGCCACAGGAACATCAAACTGCCCTCTTTGTGACGTGTCAGGCCCAGTGCCCAGGTGAAGTCCTGCTCAGGCACAGGCAGAGACTGGCCAGGCCCTTACCAACCATGAGCTCCATGGCCCTGGTTCCCCAGCCCAGCCTCGAGCTCTCTGATGCTTTGTGCAGGCCACAGGAGGAAGAGGAACTAGTGCTGTGCCCACCAGTGCCCTATTGGGAGCTCAAGACCTGGTGGCTCGTTCCGTATGTGGGAGTCTCTAATCCTTGGAGGCCCCAGATGCACTTATTGGACTTCAGGTGCCTCTCAGAAGCCTAGATCGCACACCCAAGCTGCCCAGTCACAGTAACCAGGTTTTAAGTGTATATTCCATGCTTTGTAGTGTATTTGCAGTTATGTAATCACAATCTTGGGGTTCTCTCCTCCGGGGCCACGTCATTCTTTGCTCAGTGTGTGATTTCTGGAAGGGGGATGGACCCCCACCAAGCAGCAGGTGCAAGAGGTGGTCTACCTGTGGACACTTCCTGCTTGCAGCTTCTTGCTCTCTCTTGGGGCCCTGCCTCTCCCACCTTGGGCCTAATGGGAGATGATGGTAGGGAGGTGGTATTCCATTGCCTCTGACAAAAAGTGTGTTTCAGGCCCATCACCTCTATGGGGTGAAGGGAGTTAGAGCCCTTAGGGCTGCACTTCAATGCAGCAGCCACCGGGCATGTAGGTCTACTGAGTCCTTGGAATGTGGCTGGTCTGAACTGAGATGTGCTACATGCTTAAAACATAGAATGAATTTCAAAGATACACTACCAAAAAAAAGACTTCATTAATAATTTTCTTATGAATCAAATGTAGGAACAATAATATTTGGAATATATTGGATTAAATAAACTGTTATAAACAATTTTACTTCTTTCTTTTTGTTTTCATTTATTTGGCTACTACATTATTGTAAATAACATTCATGGCTCACATTTTATTTCTATTGGACATTATTGCCTTCAAAGAGTTTTTCCATTGTCAAAACTCAGGCTGCCTCCTTAAAAGATGAGAGGCCATGATGGTTACAAAATCTGAAACTTTAAAATAATTGTCATCACGTGGTTTACATCTGTGAATAACAAATATATATATATTTACTGTGTATACACACACACACATAAAATGCGTAAAAGGATATAACCTATATTCAAGCTTAAATAGAAATGTTCCCCAGGCAGGGTCAGGTCCCAGAGCAGGGTCAAAGCCCTGTCTGAAAAGAGCTACCGCCAACCTGTTACTCATTCGTCCCCTTGGCTGATCACTTCTCCTGTCACTCATGGCCAGAGGGGTGGGGCCTGGAGCCTTATCCAATCAGAGACGCTGCGTTGAGAACTGTCCAATCAGGTGCGCGGCCAGAAAGAAGGAGCCGATTTCCGGGAAGTGGCATGGCTTTTTGTCTCTTGTGCCAGGTACCGAGTTGTTATCCTCTCTCCACTGTTCCTTCTCTAGGAGGGCTCAGGTGTTTCTGCCACAGCCTCTCTCACCCTGTGACCTGCAGGCACTGAGAGATTTATAGGGAGGACACCGGAAGACCCCGGAAGCTGGGAAATGGTGAGTGTGTGGGCCGGGTGTCCTGGTGGGGGCCGGGTGTCCTGGTGGGGGCAGGAAGCAGCGGTGATGGGACCAGGCCTGCGTGAGTAAGCTCCGGAGTCTTCAGACTGAAGTTCGGCCTGGGCACACCTGGGCCCTCAGGCCCTTCCTGCCATAGGTTGGGGCTGAAGGGACAGCTGGGAGCCTGGGCGTCCTCTCCGATCCTGAGTGGTTACTCAGCCCTGGCCAGAGACCTCTCTGGGCACCTCTGCTCCTGCAGCCCCACATCTCGTCCACAGTGTACGGTGAGGATGGAAGAGTCATCAGGGGAAAAACCTGACTTGGTGTGCAGGGCTCCTGTGTGGGAGGAGCTGTGGTCTGTGGGGTGCACATGCCTTCTTTCTCCTGTTAAAAATAAACTGAGGCACCATTAAAAAGGTAAACAGTTTATCTTATTTGAGCACAGAGCAATTCATGCATCATGAGACCCCCAGCCATGGTTCGTAATTTCTGGGTCCCCCTGGGGGAGGAGGCCTGAAGGCTCTTTATAAGGTGCATGAGGAAGCAGACCAAATATGATCACTGGTTACAGTTTTGTATTTACCTTGTTGGGATAATTCAGGTGACAGTTTCTTTGTTTTGTAAACAGTGGGTAATTGTACTTAAAATATTGGTTTTCTGTATCTGAGTAGTTCACATTAAGAAAGCAGACAATAACCCCGTGACACTCTGCTGTAAACCAGCTTTGTGCCTTTTCTCCTTTTATCAGCTCTAGGCACGCACACCTTAACAGAATGTCTTTGGGTTGAGTTTCCATTTTAAAAACTTTAAAGGATGGTGTGTCCTCAGCCACCCTCCTGTCTTTTCCTGGTCCTGGGCTTCATATTTGCCCGGGGATGAATGAAGATGCCCAGAGCAGCCATGATTTTTGGAGTGTTGAGTGAATATGAGTTCCTGGGCCACCCAGAGGACAGCCTGAGGTATGGTGGTGGAGCTTCTCAGGGGAGCAGATGAATATCCTTGAGGTTGATAGGAGTCTCCTGGTATACCCTTTACCCCAAAAGCTAACCCACTGGGACTTTAAGATTTTTCTCCCAGCGTCAGTTTTCATTTCTTGGAGACACATTGCTGGTCAGCCCATCAGATGCTGGCATTCAGGGGAAAGTGCACGAGTAATTCCTGCCTTCTGGATTCTGTCAGACTTGTGAAGGGAGACAAGGATAGGATAGGACAAGGATAAGCCACCCCAACAAGGTGGTGCAAGAACCTGCAAAGCAGGACACACTTCATGCACATTGCAAGGCGCTGTGCAGTTTCTCTTGGGAGGGTGGTCACTGAGCACTGCAGTGAGTAGGACGGGGTGGGAGGACATCCCAAGGTATAGGATGACCTTAACTGAAACTTGAGTCAGACATGTGCATATTCCACTCACTAGTGCCACTCCCTGAATTCGTTGCATTGAAAAGCTTTGATCCTTTATTCAGCTTCAGTTTTTCATTAACTGTAAAATCTAATTCATCCATAGAGTTTGAGTAATAAAAAAACATTTCTGAAAAGGCAAGATAAGAAATGGAGTTTGGAGTACTACTCAGCTATAAGAAATAACAGTGATGTAGAATCTCTTATGTTCTGCTGGAAAAAGTTGGAACCCATTGTACTAAGTGAAGTATCCCAAGAATGGAAAAATAAGCACCACATGTACTCACCAACAAATTGGTTTCCCCAATCATCACCTAAGTGCACATTTGGGAACTCTGGCAGATGTGGGGGGGGAGGGGATGGTTGTATACCTACATAATGAGTGAGATGCGCACTGTCTGGGGAATGGACACACTTGAAGCTCTGACTTGGGGGTGTGGGAGGGATGGGCAATATGCATAACCTAAACTTTTGTACCCCCATAATATGCTGAAATTAAAAAAAGATACCAATTCTCCCCCCAAAAAAGACGTGGAGTTCAAAAAAGGGAATTAAATATGTAGTGACATATGCCATTTTATAAAAAAAATCTTATTTGCTCCACCACGACCCTGAGTGAGGGTGGTAAGTTCCTAAGATCTGTTCTTTCTTGGAGTGATTTCAAATAGAATCCCAGAGCTTAACTTTGGAATGTCACCCTGGAAAAGAAAGAGACAAAGTTTATTTTCTGTTATGGTTACATAAAAATGAATACATTTCCACAAGAAAGTGTGGCAGATAAATTGGTGAATTGCACAGATTCACCAAAACAACAGTTCTTCTTTTTTGCTTAGTAGAGAATTTGTGACAGTGGTTAACTCTCTTCTGTTTCTGTGATCTGGAAGTTGGAGTTTAATGCTAAATCCTATGGGATGGGACTTGAAAACTCCTAGAAATGTTCACAGATGATTGTTAACTAAATGATGTATTTTCATTAAAGTAATGATTAAATGACATGTTTATTCTCTGACAAGCACAGATAATTTTGCTTTTCATGTTGAAATATGAATTATAATTATAATATGAATTACAATTTCCTTATTACATCATATTAACAATGCTGAGTTTGTAGGATTTTCCTGGATTTTCAAATACTGGACATTTTCTCATCCAAAACTAAGTGAATAATCTCAACTGGGAACCAGAGGTCTGAGCCCAATGACTAAGCTAAGGTCAATCTTTTTAAAATTTTAAAATTTATTTTTATTTTTTAATTTTAATTTTTAATTATTATGGGTATATAATAGTTGCATATGCTAAGGTCAATCTTGATACTCCAAAATGTGGCCATTGAGGGACCAGGTAGCCTCCACTGCAAGTATCCCAGCATGTTCCCCCCAGCCATGGCAGGGGCCCTTTATACTTAGATAAGCTACGGAGCACTGGAAAGCTGGGGGTCCACAGGCAGATGAGGTCATGGGTAGGATGGATGCGGGGGTGGGATGTCATGGAGAAGTGATGAGATGTTCTTTCTGACAGTGTAATTGTTACTGTCCTGGGGCTATTTCTAGATGTTGTCTAATACAATAAATATGAAAATTACATCTTATGTCCAATAAAGTAAATTTTTAATTATTCAAAAATGTTTTAATAAGGGAAAACACCAAGTATAACATCTGCAAACATCACAAATTTTAGGCAGACAAGGGCTTTCTTTCATAGGGAGGAGCAAACAAGATTAGAAAAAGGTGGGACAGGGTGGGCAGAAAAGAGGGTGGAAAATAATATCCTAGGCCAGAGAATGTTTTATCCTGAAGTCAGCCTGTTCTTAGGAGGGGCATAAAGAGGGGTTGTATGTTGGCTGAAACTGAGATTGGGTCAAACTTCAGGGGCCTGGGGGAAGGAGAGAAACTTAAGCAGAGTTTAGTCCAGAACTATTTCGTTCTGATCACTGAAAACAGAACTGTTCGACTAATTGTTTATGAGCAAGAAATGAGAATTTTTCAGAGTCTGTCGGGCTTTGTGACAGGTAAAAAGGGAATATCACCTAAGTCGTGATGGGAAGGGTCTTTCTTTGCAGTGAGCTGCTCTTGAGAACACAGAGGATGGAGATTTTCCTTAATTGCAGCTACTTACCAGGATTACTACCCACCCATCATCTCCTACCACTTTTCCTCACCCTATACATATTTTCCATCTGGCTGTTCCTGACTGGTATCCTTCATAATCAATGGTAAGCAAAAGTAATGTGGTTTGCTGACTTCTATGAGTAGTTCTATCAGATTATTACACTTTGAAGAGGGAGTTATGGGAGCCTCTGATTTATAGGCAGTTGCTCAAATGTACAGATGGGCCCCTGGGGCTGCCACTGGCATCTGCAGTGAGGGCAGTGTGGTGGCACTGAGCCCTGAACTTGTGAGGTCTGTGCCAGCTCTGGGTGGTGTCACAATTGAATTTTGGAGCCGGGCGCGGTGGCTCACGCCTGTAATCCTAGCACTCTGGAAGGCTGAGGCAGGTGGATAGCTTAAGCCCAGGAGTTTGAAGTTGCTGTGAGCTAGGCTGACACCATGGCACTCACTCTAGCCTGGGCAACAGAGCGGGACTCTGTCTCGAAACAAACAAACAAAAAAAAAGAATTGAATTTTGTAGAAATCGTTGTCGTTGGAATATTGTTTGTGTTCAGCAAACTCCACACATTTGGTGTCAGAAGAGTTGTCAGAAAAAAAGACATCACAAGGGCCTGGAGTAGAGGAAGATTGCAGTTGTCTCAGGGGAAAGAGGTTCTGTTCTCCTGTGCACAGGCTGTCATAGCACGAATTGTGCTGTGATTCCCCATCTCCTCCTGGGGCCAAAGGGGGCTGATGACGTAGAGCGAAGGAGTTCTGTGGTCAGATTCCCTGTCCTTACACTGCTTCTGCCATGTAATTCCCACCCATTTATGCACATGCATGCTAGGCATTGATGTGGCCATACCCCTCCCAAGCAAGACGCCACCCTCAAGATTCCAGCCCATAACTTCTTTGCTCCTAGAGTTTCCCACCAAAGACCCACACAAGAGCCAAGATGACTCATGGGTTATCCACAATCCCAGAGCCTGAATTTCTAGCAGCAACCTAGCCTGCCATGAATCCAGGCTTCTGGACCACACAAGGATAATCTCTCTGCACGGACACTGGAATGAGCCAGAGCATATCCCAGCCTGGGCTAGTATCTCTAGCGCAGACCAAATTAAGTGTCTGAGTCATAGATACATGAGTGGAGCTGTATTAAGCCAAAGTCTGGGGACACTCCCAGAAAAAACAAACCGCAGAGACACCTTTGACTTTTTCTGAAGTGGGGTTTGGACACTTCTGTATTTAAGGAGATAAGACATATAGAAATAGAAAGGAGGATGCTGGGCAGCAAGGTAAATTGTTTATATTCTTGTGAAGCCCAGGGAATTTATATTTTACATAGACTAAGGCAAATGTTTGAACAGAAAAAGGGAGTGCAGAAAGATTCAGTTATTTGGATGTCCCTGGGTAGGTGGAAGAATAATTGATCTTGTCTTGTTTCTGTCCTACACTTAGGGGATAAACTTGTAATCAACATTATTAGTGTGATATTGAACAGACTTTAGTTTTAGGTGCTAAACTTAGCCTGCAGACCCGAAGTTACAATTTACATGTTCTTGCTTGTGGGAGGCCAGCAAGGAATTTCCTTATAAATAATCTGTGGGGCAGTCCCTGTAGAGGCCTGAGACATTTTACCTTTCCATGGTATTCTGGCAGATTCATAATATTAGTAACAGGTGTTCATTTGGAAGGGGCTATTACATGACTCAGACTCCAAACTTGACCTTTTTGCACAAGGAGTTGGGGGGGTGATCCTAAGGTTTTTATTTTTGTTTATAGCACAAACCAGTCCTTCCACGATCTCTACACTGTCCCCCACACATGGGCCCTTGATGACACCTGTCTCTCTTCTGCTTTATTCTTCCCCACAAACCGTCTTTCTTGTCCACACAGTGTGCTTGGGGCTACCCCTCAGGTGCCTGAATCCAGTGCCTCCTGGAATCATTTCCATGAGTTCAAGACCTGGCTAATGTAAGAGCAAATACAAATTAGAAATACCAGACTGAATCCTCCAACTTGAAAATAAGGGAAAAGGTTTTGTTCTCTTCCTCTTTCTTGAAGTTTTAATTTAGAAAATATTCATGTGTAAATTTTTTCTCTGCCTCTCTGAAATATATGTACTTCATTTTACCACCGGTATAGGCTTTTTATTTTGTTAACTGGGGATTGTCTTTCTCTAGGACCTAGGGACTATCACTTTGAAATGGAAATAGTGAAGAAGACTGCATCCTATTCCACAGTTTCTGCTGGAGACTAGAAGCTTCCCTTTAGGAGGCACCTGGCTCCAAGTGGCAAAACTATCTTCTGTCATAAAGACAGGGGAAGTTTTATTTTCTCTTTGAGTGTAGCCACTTAGCAAACACAAATGGCCTTTCCAATTACTAGGTGAATTTAGGGTGAACTATATATGATGGATGGTGCTTTCAAGTTTTCTACTTGAGGACTAATTATGTGACTTTTCTTTCTGTCTTTACAATGTCTTAGCAGATTATCTGAGATACAGATTACATTTTGGTTTAATTTGTAATAAAACAGTGTCTTTCCATTCTACCATTGTGGAGGGTTATTCTGGGGTTGCAAATGATTTTGTTTTTAATGATTTTCCCACACACTGTCCAGAATCCCCAGACATGATATAAACATACAAGGTGCCCACCAGGCTCCACTCTAGAGGACCATTTTCCTCTCGGCCTTTCAGTCCCAACCCACAGCTGTGCAGCAGAGCACTTGCTGCCCCCAGTATGTGCAGCTAGAATGGTCTCTCTGCCTGTTTGCAATCTCCCTTTTAGAGCAGTTACACAGATTTCTACAAAAATGCCCGCACAGGGCAGCGTCAGCCATTCCAGCTCTGTTGCTCAATTACCCTGGTTTCTTCAGACCTGAAGCTGATCCAGAGACCCAGCAGCCCAGAAAATCCAGCAGGCTCACACACGTGTATGGAGTAGGCCTGAGAATCTCGACTTCCTCCTCTTTGCTAAATGCCCATGAATGTGTAGAGGGCCCAGTCTGCATCCCCACCCCTCTAAGCCCTATGTATGCTGCTCCAAATTCTGAATCCAGGTTCTCAGGTGCTTTAGGACGTGATAGAGCAGCTTCCATAAGGGGATCTCTCCTCCGGTTTGCCTCCTTATGCTGTAACAGCCAAGAATATAGAGCCAGGTTGATTCCACCTAGAATCTGCACATAAGTGCTGGCCTCCGCCTGGGATTCACAAGAGCAGGCCAGTCTTTGGACTGAAGTTATATACAAAATCCAAGGGAGTCATTTTCTGCAATGTGGGAGGTCAACACAGTCTTTCTAAAGCCCACTTTTGGAATGGAGCCCTTCAAATTTCCCGGATCTTGTCCACTGAGCCACTGCAGTTGTGTGAAAAATTCCTAGGTAAACAGAATTTGGTGGCAGAGTCTGTAAATGTAAAAAGGCACCTCGGCTGTTGGGCCATAAAATATTCAGAGCCAGGACCACACTACAGCTTCCTTTATTCTGTGTTACTGGAGTCGGGTATTCTTTTCTTTTCTCAGAACCAAGACTTAGCTGATGAGGGACAGGTAATATAACACCTCAGTCCAGGGTTGGCTGCTTTACCAGGGCAGGTTTTTGTTTTCTACATCCCCCAGAATCATCCTGAGTCTCTGCTACCTCAGTGACCATGGGGACAGCAGCCCATACACACTGGGAACCCTCTCACCAGCACCTGGGGGCTTTGAGAAATTTTGGGATGTTCTCTGCAGACTAGAGTCCGGCTGAGAACAGAATCTAATCTGTCTGCCATCTCAGAGGAAGAACAATGGCCATCAAGGGTTTGTTCCTCTGCTCATAGAAAGAATTTCCTTTGCTCGTGCCCGGATTGGAGTTGCTTCAGTTTTCTGGTACTTCAGTGAAGAACAAGGAGAAGGTCTGGAGACATAAGCTGAGAGATAAACCAAGAGATCCAATTTTGCATGGAAAACAGATGAAGCTGTCATTATCCCTACTGTCCAGGAACTTTCAGTCTAGAGCAAATAGAAAAATGGTTGAATTCAGCACCATATTGTCAATAGAAATAAGGGAGGTGTGCAGGGGACTTTAGCGTTATATGGGCCACTTCCCTGATGTTGTAGGTGTTGATGTCACCATGGAAAGGGCTATTCATGGACAAAAGAGTTGTTATTATAATTATTGCTTTTCCCTTGTTAAGAATAAATGTTTGTCTTCTAATGTAAATGCCCTGGTAAACATTAAGGTTTTGGTTAAACTGCTTACTATTGTATGTTATAAAATAGATAAAGAAGGCTGGGGGCAGTGGCTCACATCTGTAACCCCAGTACATTGGGAGGCCAAGGCAGGAGGATCACTTGAGTCCAGGACTTCCAGACCAGCCTGGGCACTATAGTTAGATCCCCCATCGCTACAGAAAAAATTTTTAAGATACTAGCTGGGCATAGTGGCACATGCCTGTACTCCTAGCTACAGAGAAGGCACAAGCAGTAGGATCCTTGAGCCCAGGCATCAGAGCTTGCAGTGAGCTGTGATTACACCAATGCCCTCCAGCCTGGGTGACAAAGTGAGACTGTCTCTCGGAGAAAGAATGAATGAATGACTAAAATAAGATGAGGAAGTGGCTTAAATAAATTGGAATTATACAAACTCTCACAGTTGTTTCTTTAAAGCAGGCTTAGGAAAGGCAGAATTGGAAATACCGCAGTGGCACAGAGATGAGAAGCCTAGGGCTCACTCCCCACCCCAGCCCTGTCAAGCTCCAACCTCTTCTGGGCCTTCTCCAGATCTGTCCGCCTCCACCAGAATAGCCCCTCCCAGAACTGATTAGAGGAGATCAGAATTGTGGGTGGCTGCTTCAGCCCTCTCTCCAGAGCTGGTGTTCACAATTTTTTGAAACCTAACAGCAGACACATGGGAGCAAAGGCATATTTATTTTGGCACCTTAATTTCTTTGCTTTTTATTAAAGTCCCTGCTTCTAATGACGTCCCATTCAACAACTTGTTTCCCATTCATGGAGATTCGGTAGTTGCTCCATGAGTCACAAGAAAGTAAATATCAATACAAAATGAAGAATCTGTCTGAACTACACCCTTCTTTTCTGTATCCCTGCCATCTTTCTGTATTCAGCTCTTATTCTATACATATTCATTTTAAAATCAATAATAGAGAAATGGAAGAAGAAATCCAAAGCCTGAGCTCTTGATTTAAATCCTGGGAATTATGGGACACTTAGCACCCAACTCCTAGAGTATCAGGAGAATTAACTCACATAATGTGATGTTCCCAGCACAGTGCTCTGTAACACACTTGTGACCACATAGTACATGCTCAGTACATGTTGCGTCAGTGCTGAGTATACATTGCTTTCCAAGTGCAGGCTTAGACATTGCTGCCTTCTCTAGCCTCTGTAACCTTTAAAGGGCCAGCCGAGAATACTATGTTTCTTTCATAATGGTGATTGGTGGTTTCTACTTTAGATCAAAAGTATTTGTTTTGTTTAAAAAGTGGGGCATAAGGGACCCTGTGCTGTGCCTGCTGTCTCTAGCTGAGTGCCACTCGTAATGGGTCTAGGGGAGCAGCACCAGAATTAGGAAGGGATTTGTGAAAAAAGCCATTTCATAGACTCCCTTCAAACCTACAGAATTATAACCAAGTACAGGTTTGACTGCTCGACACCTGAAAGTGAGACTGGTCACCGCTAAGGTGCTCACACGGTAGCAGTATTCACTGGGAGTTGAGGGGCTGGGGATGGGTAAACGCACAACTAATGGACGCAGTGAGCATTGTAGGGGGAAGGGTCTCAAATCATGGCTGGGGTGTGGCAAAGTCATAACATGTGTGTACCCCATATTATGCTGAAAAAAAAAAAGAAACAAGAGTTGGTGAAAGGAAAAGCAGGTTTATTCAAGAGCTGGCAACCCGAGGAGATGGTGGACTAATGTCTCAAAGAACATCTCAAGTTTCTCAGGCTGACCAAAAGGTTTTTAAAGGGGAAAGGAGCTTGGGACAGTGTAGGTAGGAGCTGGCTGTGTGCAGGTCAGCATGTCTTTTTCTGATGGTTACCTTGAGTAGTGGGCCATCTGGCAGGTGTCAGCTAGACTGCAACGGAACTGAATGTTAACTGCTCAGCATTTCCCCAGAGGAGTTCTGAAATCTTGGTTCTATAGTTAGCTGCTGAAGGCTAGTTCCTGAAATTCTTAAGCAAGGACGGAAATAAGCATTTCAAGGGAAAGAGTGATTATTTGCTTCACGATGGAATGACTGCTGCTGTTACACAATCACATTACATAGGGGGGCCCTAAAACCAAATGATTCATATGTACATTAAAGACCAGAGGCAATGATTAGCTAAGTAGTTCTCAGGCTTCCAATTAGCATCACGTGGCCAGTCTGAAGCAACACCAGCTCCTGTGTCCTCCCACAGATTCTGTCTGTTGGTCTGGGTGGGGGCACTGATGTGGTTTTAATTAAGTGCCCCATGTGATGCTAAGGTGAGGCCAGGGTCAAGCACAAGGGCTCCCAGATACAATCATGGGAGTTGAGTTCAACCTTTGTTCCAGAGGGAGATCACAGGGCCTACTGTGCTTTGGTTTGGAGGGGGCAGGTCAGGACAGCCCATACTCCTATTGCTGAAACAGAAATTTTAGAGGTACCTTCAGATTCACCATAACTTTTGCTTCTAAGAAATATACACCATTTACACTGTATGGTGTAAACACAGCACTCAAAAAATGTGCATGCCTGTGTTTGTGGCCTTATTTTTGTACTGTATCATCCACAAATGTATAGTATCTAAACTGGTTTTGTGGGTGTTATATCATCTGCATTCCTCAGAGTTCACGAATACATTAGGGGATATATCTGTGTTAAAATTATGTTATTAGATAATTATAGTCACTCATATAAGTCAGAACCAGTTTTCCTCACTCTCTTATTTCACCAGGAGTGAAACTGAGAACTCCCCCTATGACCACTTGGTAAATATGTGCTTTGTCTTGTTTTCTTTTGTTTTCAGGGGCTGCTGACATTCAGGGATGTAGCCATGGGATTCTCTCCAGAGGAGAGGGTGTGCCTTGGCCATGCTCAGCGGAATTTCTGTAGGGATGTGATGGTAGAGAACTACAGAAA
Source organism: Eulemur rufifrons (assembly GCF_041146395.1). Classification (NCBI taxonomy): domain Eukaryota; kingdom Metazoa; phylum Chordata; class Mammalia; order Primates; family Lemuridae; genus Eulemur; species Eulemur rufifrons. Next base: position 6,555,941 of record NC_090986.1, read on the forward strand.
CCTGGTCTCCCTAGGTGAGCATCACTTCAATGCACAATTCCTATTCCACACTAAGCATTTTATATTCTACCTTTGTAGAATGATTCCTGGGATTTTCTGCTTTGCAAGACATGAATGAGTTACAGATTTTTGTTTCCAAGGAAAGATTGGGTATTTGTTGGTGTTTCAAGGAAAGATTGGGTATTTGTTGGTGTAGGAAAGAAAATTTTCAAGATGTTTCATCTTGACATTAATCTTTCCTTTTCTTGAGTTGAACTATATTCTTCACTCTAGATTAATGGTAATCCCAGAAATTTAGTGGCATAAAATAGTTTTGCTCATACCTTAAAATAAAATTTCTGCCACCAATATTTCATTCAGTAGTACTGGGTAATGGAGCTAAGGACCCACAAATTCTAAATACTTTCTAAACATTCTAAAGTGTATCAGAAAATGGTACTTTGGGATTACTTTTCTAAAATCTTCTCTAGTGTTTTCTCTTTTCTACTGAGCACAGCACTAGGTTGGTAATTGTGGAATCCAGCAAGAGTCATATCACCTTTTTTTCTAATAAAACAGGTCTTCTTGCCTTTAAGCCAGACCTGGTCACCTGTCTTGAGCAAAGGAAAGAGCCCTGGAAGATAAAAAGACACAGGACAGTAGCCAAATCCTCAGGTAGGTGGGAGTGAATGAAGCAGATGGCACAGAGGAGAGGTCCAAAAGTCAAAGAGGAAGCCAGATCTTAAAATGTGATTTGGGAAGATGTGCTCCAGTGGAAACAGTTTGTAAGAAACTTGAGTTTCTTTCTCTTGCTTTCACATAGGGGTATCTCTGTCCGTTGATCTTAAATTCTCTAAGGACTTTATTTCCCCTTCAGTGACCTTTCTTCAAGGTTGCAGTGAATCAAAGTCCTGTTCATGGCTTGTAAGGGACAGCAGGATCTGACTGCTTTTCCATTGCTTTCTAGGACATGGGGATATCTGTGTATTTTTGAGGTAATCTGTGTTAAGCCATTCTTAGTTACTTTCTTTTTGAATCAGGTCTGAAATGTGTATGTGTAGTGGTGATATTGGAATTTGGTTCAAACATTCCTGCTTTATGATTTCCTGTGCTATGGATGTTTCAAATGTGATCATACAGAACTTGATTATAATTTTATTAGAACACTAGGTATCTCCCTAAATACCAAAAAATGTTTAATGTTATTTTACTTCAAAATTCTGTTTTTTAGTATGAGCTGTGATTAATGATTCATACTCTTTATTCCTAAATTCTTCAGTCTTCATATAGTTTTATGTATCTACTCCCTACATTTCTTAAATATACTCTGTTATTGGGGAGCTTATAACATAGCTGAGCAAATGTTAAAATCCCACTTGTTACTTTTTTAATAACTGTCATTTTATAATTTTCTCTTGTTTATAATAAAGATTACTAGGACTGTGCCATTCATATATATATTTGTGTATATACATATATATGTATGTATATGTATGTATGTATAACCTGGATTTTTTTCAAAATAAATGTATAACTATATACTTATTGTGTACAATGTAATGATTTGATATGTATACATTGTGAAGTGATTAATATATTCAATAAATGAACATATCTATTACCTCACCCTTACCTTTCTTTTGTAGTGAGAACACTTAGGATCTACTGTGTTAGCAAATTTAGGATACAAAATATTATTAACTATAGTCATGGTAATATACATGAGGTCCCGAAAACTTATTTACCTTATATTCAAAGTTTTTACCCTTTGAAAAATATCTCCCCATTTTCTCCACCTCAGGTTCTGGCAGCCACCTTTGTACTCTCTGCTTCTATGAGTTCAACTGTTTTGAATGCTACATAAGTGAGATTGTGCAATATTTATCTTTATGTGCCTGACTTATTTCAGGTACATAATGTCCTCCAGGTCCATCTATGTTGTTGAAATTACTGAATAATATTTTTTATGGTGGAACAATATTATATTGTGTATATACCATATTTTCTTTATCCATCATTCACAAATATTTAGGTTGTTTTTATATCTTGGCAATTGTGAACAGTGCTGCAATGGACATGAGGGTCCAGATATTTCTTCAAGATACTGATTTTATTTCCTTTGGTTGTATACACAGAAGTGAGATTGCTGGATTTTATGTTCTTTTGTTGTTCTTTTTTTTTTGTTTTTGAAGAACCTTCATACTTATTTTCATGATCTACCAATTTACATCTCACCAACAGTGTACACAATTTTTTCTTCATGTCCTCGTTAAAATTTATGTCTTCTTTTTGCTGTTAGCCATCCTAACAGATATGAAGTGATATCTCATCATGATTTTGATTTGCAATTGCCTAATGATTGGTGATGCTAAGAACTGTTTCATATACCAGTTGGCCATTTGTGTGTCATTGTTGGGAAAATATCTATTCAGTCTTTTACCTATTGTTCAACTAGGTTATTATTATCATTACTTTTGCCTTTGATTTGTGTGAGTTTTGAATGTATTTTAGATATTAACTGTTGGCCAATAAATTAATATTACTATATTAGAGACAGAAATGATTTCAGGAGTCTTGCAGGGCTTTGCCCTGAAGGAATATGTGAACGTGTTAGTTCACATATCAAAAGCTGCCTGGCCTCAGGAGGGCGTCTCAGTGGTCAGTAGCAGCTGCTTCCCAAGGTGACACTGCAGTCTCAAGGCTGTGGTTCTCACCTGCTTTGTACAACAAACCAGGTTTGCATGGAGCCATGGGATGGGAGGGCAGCTGATCAAAGAAGTGCCCACAGAGAGACAGACACCTGTGGCTAAGAGCAATTAGCCCAAGGGACAGCTTTTGCTTGACTTCTGAAGATCTGTCTCAGTACACAATACTAGATAAAATATGGAGCCACTGTGTCTCTGTTTAACTTTTCTGCTAAAGTGGTAGTTTTATCTTAGAACTTAGAAGTTTGTCGTAGAAAGATTTTGAAATTGTTTGCTCACATGGATAGAGTTAATTAAGGGTTCTACAGAAGCCCGTGGGAGACTTTGAACCTAAAATGAACTACCTGTTATTATGTAAATCTGTTACCCTTGGCAACCAATCACTGTACCTATAAATACTGATGTTAAAATTCAGTCCTGGCCCTAAAATTCACGGGAATATTTTGGGGACCCCCAAGTACCTCTGCTTTTGTCTATTTTTATCAATCTATTCTTTCTTTTTTTTTTTTTGAGACAGAGTCTTGCTCTGTTGCCCAGGCTAGAGTGCTGTGGCGTCAGCCTAGCTCACAGCAACCTCAAACTCCTGGGCTCAAGGGATCCTACTGCCTCAGCCTCCCGAGTAGCTGGGACTACAGCCATATGCCGCAATGCCCAGCTAATTTTTTCTCTATATATATTTTTTAGCTGTCCAAATCATTTCTTTCTATTTTTAGTATAGACGGGGTCTGGCTCTTGCTCAGGCTGGTCTCGAACTCCTGACCTCAAGCGATCCTCCCGCCTCGGTTTCCCAGAGTGCTAGGATTACAGGCATGAGCCACCTCGCCCAGCCGAATCTATTCTTTGTATACCGTATTTTTGCCTCTGTGTATTGTTTTATTTCCATTTTCTATTATTTTTTCATCCTTTGCTACGACCCCTGCAGAGAGACCCGATTCTTTCCTGGGAGTGTAGCTAACTCCCCACGATTAACCTCTTATCAGATATATGGTTTGTAAATGTTGTCTCCCATGCTATAAGTTTTCCTATTTCATTTTGTTCTGTGCAGAGCTTTTTAATTTAATGTAGTCCAGCTTTCTTATATTTGCTTTTGTTGTCTTACTTTTTGTATTGTGTCCAAAAAATCTAATACCAATCTCAATATCAAGGAGGATTTTCATATGTTTTCTTTTAATATTTATAAAGATTCATGTCTTACACAGGTCCTTATTTTACTTTGAGTTAATTTTTGGATATGGTGAAAGAAAAAAGGATCTAATTTTATTCTTTTAGTGTGGGTATCCAGTTTTCCTAGCACCAGTTATTGAAGAGACTATACTTTCTGCATTGTGTGTTCTTGGTGCCCTGTCACAGATTAGTTGACCTTGTATGCATGGGTTTATTTGTGGGCTCTATATTCTGTTCCACTGATTTTTGTGTTATTTTTTATGTACCCACTGTCCTGCTTTTATTACTGTTTTGAAATATAGTTTAAAATCAGAAAGTATGATGACCCCAGCTTTGTTCTTCTTCCTAAAGATTACTTTGACTATTCAAACTCTATTGTAGTTCCATAAAAATTTTAGGATTGTGTTTTTTATTACTGTAAAAATTCCATTGAAATTTTGATAGGGAGCCATGGAATCTATAGATCTCTTTGGATAGTATGGCACATTAGCAGTATTTATTCTTCTAATCCATAAACGTGGGATAGTTTTACATTTATTTGTGTTGTCTTCAATTTCTTTCATCATTTTCTTATCTTTTTAAGTATAAAGCTCTTTAACTTCTTTACTTAAATTTGTTGGTAAAACAAGTACATTATTTTCATACTATTGTAGATGAGATTGTTTTCTTCTTTTTTATTGCATAATTTGTTTTTAGTGTATGAGAACACAAATAATAATTGTGCTTAATTTAATATTTTGTTAATTTACTGAGTGCATTCTATAGTAGAAGCCATATTTTGGCATACCATTTATAGTAATAGTTTTCTGTATGTAAGATCATGCCATCTGCAAATAGTGACATTTTTGCTTATTTTCTATTTCAATGTCTTTCTTCCCCAAATTTTGCCTAATAGTTCTGCTTAGGCCTTCCAATACTATGTTAAAATAGAGACATCAAAAACAGACACAATACAGCCTTGCATTGGTGTGTGTGCATTTGAAGGAGCAAACACTTCTTCTAATTTTTATAAACTAGTTTCAGCAAGTAAAGACCTTCCATTTTTAGGTCCCCAGGCTGATGGGATCTTCACTGGGTTTACAGAGAAGCTAGATTCTAGCTGGCTCACAGGGATGTTGCTGGGTCTGCAGTGGGATCTGCCTTAAGTGGGCCCGTCACCAGGAGATATGTGCTGTGAGTTCTGTCTTATTGCTGGGCAGACTAGCTTGCCTTCAGGACATTGATCTATAGGGCAGCAACTTGGTGTTGGGTCTGCTTGTTGTGGGCCTGATATCAGGTGTGTGGATGAGTGTGGCTCCCACTGAGTATGTGGGAGGTTTTCCCCCTGGTAACCGGGTCCCTAGGTGGGTAGGGCTGGCCATGGACAGTGTCTCAGAGGGCTGGAACTGAGTCATGGTGTTGCTACAGAGGCCAGAGTGAGTGCCAAGGTCTGCAGGCCTGACTCCATTGCCATGAATGGGCATCTCTCCTCAGGTCTATGGATGGGCAGGACCACCCACAGACAAACACAAGGAGGAGTTGGAGATGCCTGAAGAGTCAGTTTAGAATGCTCAGTGGGACCAAGCAGAGTGAGCCATTTTCTGGTCTATACCAAGACCAGGGGCCCACAAATTTACCATGTAAATGAGGGTCTGCCTTCTGAAAATGACCTTTCTTGCTCTTGGGCTTTAGCAGGGTTTCCCAACCCCCTACCTGGATTCCAAAGCTCTCACAAAGGCAATTGTTTTTAAGATGTGGCTCTCTCTGTATCACCCAGGTTGGTCTCACAGTGCTGGTCTTATGTAATCCTCCGACCTCAGACTCCAAATAGCAGGGATTACAGGTGTGAGCCAGCATGCCTGGCTCTAAGAAAGGCACTTTTTTACATGAATGGCTACCAAATTTTTGTTGCTATGTGGGAATATATAGTCAGGGGATTTCCTATTCCACCATCTTGCTGATACACTCTCTCCATACATTTTCACTTGCTATTTTGTTCTATATCAGATTTTCTGTAATTTTAAATTCAAATGTTAAGAGCAATATTCTAGAATTTCACATTAGGTAAAAAGCAAATTAGATAATTCATAGGCATCCCCTATTTATTAAAAGGTTCACTTATGTGTTTACTTAAGGCAAAAAGGTATCATTACAAGTTGCATCCATTTTCCTCAGCCTCTATCTAAATTATAATTTTATCCATGTTTCTTTTCTATGTTAGTGACTCTAATCATTTTTGCAAAATTCATACTTTTACTTTATTTAGAAATATAAGCCTTTTATTTGCTTCTATAGGCTGTATTACAGCATTTACATTTTGTGTAAGAATAGCATCAATATATTAATAAAATAATAACAAATTATCCTTAATGATTTTAAATGCTTATTCATTAAAATTTTCTGAATCGAGCCTGTTATTAATGATTATAGTACATTTTCTGTGAAATGTTCTGTCATACACCACATACCAATGATTCAAAATACCTGATTTCCATGGGTGCACAGTCACACTGGACATTGTAGTTATCTAGAAAAAAATTTTAACAGTACGTCAATGTTGCAGATCAGTTTTTATATCTAAACATTTCTCTTATTCCTGTTTAGCAATTCCATATTTTTATGTTTCTTTTTAGAGTAGGTTCTTTGATGTCAGTTTATTGTGTTTGGTTTGACCTGTCTCATAATTTTGGAAAAAATTGCAATTCTGTGTGTGCATTTTAATTAAATGTGTGTTTTAATTAAAATATGAATCAGTCATATGTCTATCAAAAATTATATATGTGTGTGTTTTTCTCTATAAACATGGCTACAAACTTGTTTATGGCTTATTTTGTATGTTTATTTTCCTGGCTGATTTTCAGTGGTTGTTTCATCCTGTCTCGGTTAGGATTCATGGAAATAATCTTAATGTTACCATATGTTTATTGATGAATCTAGAGTTTCTTTGTGTGAGAGAAACACTATTATGATGTGAAGGTAATTTTTGAAAAGCTTTATAACTATTCTCGTTATCCTTTTTACTAAATTGTGGTAAAACATAAAATTTGCTATATGAAATATTTTTAAGTGTACATTTCAGTAGTGTTAAGTACATTTACATTGTTATGCACGAAATCTCTAGAACTTTTACATCTAGCAAATCTAAATCTCCATATCCATTGAATAACAACTGCCCGTTTTACCGTGTCTCCACCCCTCAACAAGCTCCATTCTACTTTGTGTTTCTGTGAGTTTGACTACTTATGGTGTCTCATATAAGTGGAATCATATATAGTCACTTGGTTACAGGCTTATTTCAGTATATAAATGTAAGTACATAAGGATAAACTAAAAGTTTGCCATTAACATAAAATGTGGAAAGATTTTTTTTTAAGGCTGAATAATATTCCTTTATGCCACATTCCTATATGCCACATTTTTTATCTGTTCGTCAGTTGAGGGACATCTGGGTTGCTTACAAGTTTTGGCTTTTGTGAATAATGCTGCAATGAATATGGGTACACAGATAGCTCTTCCAGGCTCCATGTTGCATACTTTGGATACATACTGAGAAGCAGGATTGCTAGAACATAGGATAATTCCATTTTTAATTTTTGGAGGAAACTTCATACTATTTTTATAGTGTCTGCATCATTTTTCCCAATCAACAATTCACCAGGGTTCTAATTTCTCCATATTCTAAAAAAAACCTTTATTTTTAATAGTATTGCTTTTAATGAGTGTGAGGTAATATTCCATTGGGCAGTATGGACATCTTCACAATCTTGTCTTCCAACCCTTGAACAAGAGCATATTCAAGAGTGTGTCTTTTAATTTTCATTTATTTGTGAATTTTCTGCTTTTTTCTGTTATTGATTTCCTCTTTCACTCCATTTTATTTATAAGTAATACTCTGTAATATTTTAATTTTTAAAAGTTTTTAAAGAATTGTTTTGTGGCCTAACAGGTGGCCTTTCCAGGAGAATGGTTTATGAGCTATTGAGATCATGCTGTTGTTGTATGGAGTGTTCTCTGTATGATTATTAGGTGTAATTGTTTTAGAGTGCTTTCAAGACCACTCTACCCTTATTAATATTGTGGCTTGCTTTATTATTCATTACTGAAAGTGAAGTTTTGAAATGTTCTACTATTATTATATTGCTGTGTATTTTCTGCTTCAATTATGTCAATTTTTACTTTATATATTTGGAAACACTGATTTTATATGTGTGTGTGTGTATATATATCAGTAAATCATAGGTTCTTAGTGAATGTGTCGTTATTATTTAGTATTCTTTTTTGTGTCTTGTGACAGCTTTCACTTAAACTATGTTTTATGAAATAGGACAGTTTTTTTGTTTTTTTTGTTTTTTTTTTCAGACAGTCTCACTCTGTTGCCTGGATTAGAGTGCTGTGGCATCAGCCTAACTCACAGCAACCTCAAACTCCTGGGCTCAAGCAATCCTCCTGCCTCAGCCTCCTGAGTAGCTGGGACTACAGGCATGCGCCACCATGCCCGGCTAATTTTTTCTATATATTTTTAGTTGTCCAGATAATTTCTTTCTATTTTATTAGTAGAGATGGGATCTCGCTCATGCTCAGGCTCCTCGGACTCCTGACCTTGAGTGATCCTTCTGCCTCTGCCTCCCAGAGTGCTAGGATTACAGGCATCAGCCACCGCGCCTGGCCGGGCCTTATTGTTAATAACAAATTGTAGCTATGCCAAAACCAAATATTTTTTAAACAGTATTAAGTTTATAAAACCAATCTTTAGACATTTAAAAAAAATTCTGAGAGATAAAGGAGGTTGAAAACCAAGCCATCAAGGCTTTCATGGAACAAGAATGACCTTATGTGGAAAAACCTTGCTGTTTACATAGTAGTAGCCCCCAAATATTCTATTCTTTGGTAATAGAGATTTTAGGTGGGCATAGGGCCAACTAGGTTCAGGGGACATAGGCACACTTTTTGTACAAAGAGCCAGATAGCAAATATTTTAGGCTAGCAGGCCAGATGATCTCTGTCACAGCTATTTAACTCTGCATGAAAGCAGCCACAGAAAATATGTGAATACCTGGGTATGGCTGTGTTCCAGGAAAATTTTGTCCACCAAAACAGGCAATGGGCCAGAGTTTGTGACATCTGACCTAGCTGAGGATCTGGGGCTGCCCAAGATTCCACCAAGTCTGCTAGAAATAACATCTCCTGTGGGGCCGGGGGTTTAGGAAAACCTCATAGTAAATATTCCCTTTCAAACCTCATCCATCCTACTTCTGACCGCAGAGCAGCACGCGTTTCCTTCTGCACACACAGCACGTGGTTTCAGTGAACAGGTAAACGCCAGTCTCCCCTCTGTATCACCAGGGCTGCAGGCTGCACGTGCTCAGTACGTTTTGAACACTGTCTGCTGGGACTTTTGCTTTGCATTTTGCTGTTCCAATTAAGAAATCTATTCTTGCTATTTAGATATGTCCAGATTTGTTAACATCATTATAAGTAACCCCAAAACAAAAAGCCAATACTATAACATTTTTAGTCAAAATTATGAATTTATGAAAAAAGTAATGCTCCGCAGTAAAAACTTCACTACTTTGACTACATGTCAACATTTTTACTTAGTTTTCAATATAATTTTATCATAAGAACATTTAATACTAAAATACCTTTACTATAAAATGATTCATTCCATGGTGAATTACATTAAAAGACAAAAAATTCCATATGAATTCTATAGGGAGATATGATGCAAAACATGTTTTTTTTTTTTTTTTTTTTGAGACAGAGTCTCGCTCTGTTGCCCGGGCTAGAGTGAGTGCCGTGGCGTCAGTCTAGCTCACAGCAATCTCAAACTCCTGGGCTTAAGCGATCCTACTGCCTCAGCCTCCCTAGTAGCTGGGACTACAGGCATGCGCCACCATGCCCGGCTAATTTTTTGTATATATATATTTTAGTTGTCCATATAATTTCTTTCTATTTTTGGTAGAGACGGGGTCTCGCTCTTGCTCAGGCTGGTCTCGAACTCCTGACCTTGAGCGATCCACCCGGCTCGGCCTCCCAGAGTGCTAGGATTACAGGCGTTAGCCACCGCGCCCGGCCAAAACATGTTTTTAAATAAAAAAAAAAAAATATGTTTTTATCTGTGTCCCCAGAATCAAAGGTAATGGGACAGTACAGGATTTTACTAGAGAAGATATTCAGTAATAAAGGGTAGGTAAATAAATAATGCTCCAACTATTTGGTGGTACAGCAAGGAGTTACTAGAAGGCACGAGGTAGAGCAGTGTGCACTGGCCTGGAAAGACACCCTGGAGCGCTCTCCAGGGGTGAGGTACTGTACCATTATCTCACTGCTTTATGTTACAAACAGCACATATAGAGTGAGCCTCATTTTTGTAAAATACACAAAATGTTATATTTACATGCATACAAAAGGTTTAAGAAGAAGCAATACCAAAATATTAATAGAAGTTAGCTCTGGGTATTCTAAGTATAACCAATGACTTTTCTGTGCTTTCTAAATCTTTTATATCAACACATTGATATTATTATCACAAAAACCCAAACAATAAAAAGTGTTTAAAATAGCTACTGGAAAGAGGAAAGATCTGTTGCTCAGAGGTTTCTGCACATCACATTGCCAATTCTTTCCCTGTCCTCACCCTCAGCGGGAGGGAGAGGAAGAGATCACTAGACAGAGCACATTTGCCCAGCAAATTAGCAAAGCTGCTAAAGTCAGAACATAAAATGCTGCATGAAAGATTGATGATTAATAATGAAATTGAAAAATAGATATTAGTATCTTATACCGTATTATTGATACCACCATCAGCTATCTTAGATACACTGTTACATAAAGGCAAGGTAGTAAAAATGCTTTTTAGTCTATCTGGTAGGAATATACCTTTGAAATGACTTGAAGAAACCATGTTCTTCCAGAATGTCTCAGAGGAGAAGAACAAAGCAGAGCATCAGCTACAAATGATTTTATCTAAGTAACCAACATAAGTCAATTCTTTATGTAGAAAAGCTAAAATATTTTATAGCTAAGTAGGAATTTCTCAGTTTCTAGGGAAACTAATATAAAGTTATCTGAAATAAAATATCAAACATACACTTTCAATGTGTCCATACATTACATTTGGTGTCCTAACTGTGTTTCTATGGAAAGTTAAGAATAATAGAGAAATGCTAAAATTGAGGTTTCTCTTTATCACTTTACTGAATGCCACAAAATTAAATTTTAAGACTCACATTTAATGAAAATTTAACTGTCATTCTCAGAAACATAAAATGGTAAACTCCGTGCTCATGAACTATTCTTTTCAAGTTTCCCGATTAAACGCTCCTCTTCGTCACTCGGTGCTTAACGTCCGGTGTCTTATTTGCCCTCTCGCCAGCTTCTCCTAATATTCTTCTGTCCAGGGTGTTCTTCAGTTCACAGTCAGCAGAACAAACTCTTTAAAACTTATTAGCCTCTTTATTTGACTGATAAATTTAAGCCATTTTCTTACCTCTACTTTTATTCTCATCCACTGAAATGAACGTACGGAAACAAGATGAAACCAGACACGGTGGCCCACACCGATAGTCACAGCTGCTCAGAAGTCCGAGATGGGAGCTTGAGCCCAGGCCAGGAGTCTGGGGCCAGCCTGGGAACAGTGAGACCCCATCTCTTTAAAAGAAGAGACAAAGAGGCAAATGATGACACTGAGTTGTTTAAAATAAACTTTGAATGGAACAAACCAAACCAGGAGTAAGTTCTAAGAGACAGGTCTACTTTTTGGGTAAAATATAAGATGCATCCCTCAGTTTTTTAAGTTCTTTAAGAACCAGATTTGGCACATGTACCACATCCATGTCAGTCTGAGGACTTAGAACCTCGTTCCCACTCAGCAGCGGACTTACATAGTCATTTCCAATCTCTGAGCCCCTGTTTCTCCATCAGCAATACAGGGAAAATGCACATAGGCCTTATTTGTATTTGCAAGGGCCAAATGAGATATACATGAAATGTGTTGCAAATTCTGAAGAATAACATAAAGAGACTATTTTGAGCTCCCATCCTATGCTACCCATCCACTAACTGGTTTGTAAAATCACTGGGAGGCTTGCCTTACACCACCAAGCAGAGCGGAAGTTCTCACAAGCATTTGTATGCTTTGTGTACAAAGGTACAATTAATTCACATATTTGTTCATTCTTTCACAATTTTTAAATATTCTCAAAAGTGAATACAGTACTTCCCAGTGACAAAGGCACATCTATCATGTCATGAGGCTTCATTATTCCAACTTTTAAATAGATTGAGGCCAATGAAGTTTAAGTACAAGAGCTGTAAGACATTTTCTCTATAGTAATAGAACCACTGTCATTTAAATGAAACAAATGAGCCAACCACATTTAAACGTCTTTATGATACAATGTTTTCTACTTCAAAACACTCATTTTTATTAAAGAACCACCTTGTTAGCCTGATTAGTTTTTACCTAGATTGATCCCTTTCCAAAATTCTAGAAGTAAAAACTCAAAGGTTTCCTGTCCCCCAGCCCCCGCCATGGTTGGAAGTCTGAAGAGCTTTAACCTCAACATTCTTACCTTCCCACCGGATTCCCCTGGGGGGTGTTGGAAGAGGAGCCATGGCAACAAGCGGTGTCGCACAGGCAGGGTCTGGCATTTTAACTCCCAAACCTTCCCACCACCTCTCCTTTGCAGGAGGAACATGAAGTCTGTTATATAACAGAGGAAGCCTGAAGACATATCTGTTTCAAAGTGGGAATTATGAAGTAATCAGAACTCCACGGTAAACTACTTTGTTTAAAAATAAACAAAGCAAAACAAAATTTCTGCAGCCCTGGCAGTAACATTCACACCTTTCACAGTTATTTTAAACACCCCCCACAATTTTCTTTCTTCATGTTCAAATTACAGTTGAAAGGAATAAAGCAGCCTGTTAAGAACACCATATAGACAGTCCTATGGCGACCTCTATTTTGAATTTAAGTAAGAAATCCTCAAACATTTGGGTCTCAGCTGTCCCAAGTATCAGATACTTAATGAGTGGGAGGAAGGAACAATGAGGCCCTTACCCGGCTCCTTCACTTTGGTTCCATCTGGATGGGGAAGGACCCAGGATGGGATGGGAACTCCGAAGCCGGCACATGTGAGTTTTCATTCAGAAATGGGAGGGGATACACCAAAAACATCTTTATCAAGTCCCATGGGATGATGAATAGAGCTACAAAAATAAAAGGCCTCAGGGAGGGTCCCATGCGGAGTTGGGGAAATGGGAAGAGGCAGCAAGAACTGGGCATTTGGGCAGGAGGGAGGGGAAGAAACAGGCTGAGTGGCAGGGAAAGAATCAGGGGTGGGGCTGTGAGGCAGAGCCAGGCTTCACCCCGGGTGCCCAGCCTCGGGAGAATGGGTCCGGGCAGGAAGGAGCCCGAGGGTGTGGATGCCTCCTGGGGGACCCTGGGGGTCGCAAAGGCCAGAAGTGTGCCTCTCAGGCATCTCCTGGGCACTGATGTGCTGCAGGTGGTGGCCCTCACCAGCTCCAAAATCCAACTTGGCAGTCTTCATGGCAGTGGGTGCCAGCGCCACTGCTGCTGGGTCCCCCCCCACCGCCTGGAAGACCTCACAGTCCAGCTGGGCTGGATGGGGGCGCCGGCCCAGCTTGGGGCTGGCACTGGGAGACACACACCAGCTCCGCGTGTTCCCCACGGGGCGCCTCGGCTGCTGTCCGGGGCTGCCCGCGCGCTCGCTCCCTCCCCAGCTCCACCGCGCTCAGCAGCCGCCGCTCGCCCGCTGCTCGCCTGCTGTCTCTGCACCCTGCCCTGGGCTGGGCTCCAGCCTCGCCACGGCCCGCTCCCGCCGGCCGCTGCCGCCTCTGAGCTGACACGGGTTTGAGGGTGGGGACCAGCTGGGCTTATTTAAAAGGGATGGAGACCCAACAAACTCTGAGGGGCACCGCCAGGGCCAGGAAAAAGCATGGTGAGAGCTTCTCCATACTGAAGGCTGCTCGCCCTGGCCGCTCCTTGCCAACTAGTGTCCTGTGGTCGCCTGGATACAAGGAAAACGTCACACCCAGAGTTCCCTCTAGGCGCCCACCTCAGAGCCCAGGGAAGTGACTCACGATGTCCCGCCCTTCCCCGCCCCGCCCCTAGGCAGTGAGTACCAGGCCCTGGTTCTCATTCATCACTGGCTGCCAGGACCTCTCTCCTGTGGGAAGTGCAGTGGCCAGTTGTTCCTTGCAGCCATCGTGGCCAATGGGCTCTATAGAAAACCCCTGTTAGTAAAGAGCCGGTTCCCTTGGCGAATTGGTTTTTTTTTTTTCCCTAGTCTAACACGTTTTCTTTGCTCATCAAACTTAGTTACACCTGGAGCTCAAACCATGAAAGCCAGTATTTCACAAATGAGACCCAGATCAATGAAGCAATTTGCTCCAGGTTACAAAGCCAGCTATGCAGGTATTATGCGTATGGCGTTCACAGTGCTGCCTTTAGTACGTGACTCCATTTCTGGTACTGTTTCTGGCTTCTCTTGTGGAGAATTTCATCTTTTTAGAGGTTAGAGAATGCAACTAGGGAGCCACTACCATGAATTACATTCCTATATAGAAGAATTGGGACAAAACATTAGTAACCTTGGGAGAAAGCAACTGGAGTTTTGAGCACCAGGGAGGGCCAAACTGCCAGAATCAAAAGTATATCCCAGACGTTAGAAAGATGGGTTCAAACCCAATTTAAAGAAAGGAGGAGCTTGGTTCTGCTACATTCTGAAAGGACAACCTAAGATGGCTGGGATTCTCTTTTTCAGCGTTTTCCAGGCACACACTGCAATTGAAACCAATGGCAGAGAAAAGGGAACAATAGGTACAGACACCTTTTCACGTTGCTTGGCAGATAAAAGTACAGAGTGGAAATAAGGAAGAATGACTCAATGGTGGCACAGACCCTGAAAAAAAAAAAATGTCCAAAATCATGCAAAATGCTGCATATAGTTAAAAAGCCTTTTTAAATTATTCTAGGAAAAGGAAGAGAGAGGAACAAGGAAAGGATACTCTTTAGTTCTAGGGTTGAAAAGCAAACAACTGAGGACACCAGCATTTCTCAAACTGTCCGTATTCTACCAAAGCTCCGTGAACCAGCAAGTTCATTAAAAACAGCACCCAACGCTCTTTTCCCTCGTTTTAACTCTGTAAGTGTGAGAAGAGTAGTAAGGGTTTGGAAGGCAGAGGTGGGTGTCAGCGGCTGCACAGTTGTCCTTGGGGGAACCTGCCTTTAGACAAAGACAGAGGCCCCAGCCCGCGCCTGCCCTGCTGCCTCCCCAGACGGCGACTGGGTGTGACTCCCACCCGAGGCCGCTCCATGAGTTTCTTTTCCACGCCCGGCCAAAGCAGCTGTAATATTAATATAAAACATGAAGTGACGCCGGCTGCGGTGAGGCCCAGGCAGCAGGCAGCCCTGGCCCATGCCCCTCCACTGTCCCTCTGGGAAGCTCCGCCCAGGACAGGACGGCTCAGCGCAGGGTGGCGCTGGTCGGCCACTGTCGTCTAGGTCACGCGCCCACGAGCTGCGCCCACCCGCGCCCCTCCCACGCGGCACCTGCAGTGAGCACAGGGCCCCTCCTCTGGCATGTCGCGTTCCTCCAGAAGAAGCCACCAGGTGGCCTGTGCAGCCACCAGCTGCCCCATGCGCCCTGCGCCGCTCGGCCAAGGGGGTCCTTGGGCCGGTTGGGACCTTTAGAAATTTGCAATTTTCCCCCGTTAGTGGCTGAGGGAGGGGGGAGTGAGGGGAGAGGTTGGGTGCGGGCGACATCAAGACTGGCGCTCACAGCCCTGCGCTGGTGGCGGGGCATGTTTGCTTGGTGCGGTTTAACGCTGCTTGCACAATAAATGCTCACAGGTACATGTAGTGTGTGGCCTATTTATTTACTGGTGGGTCTCAGAGGATCGGCTTGCCCTAGTTCTGAAAAAATGGGGAGGTAAAACAGGGAAGCGGCCGATGGAGATGAGGGCCATCTTTTAATGTAGCCATGATTTATGTAATTCCTAGAGGCCAGTCGGGAAGGGGTGCTGGTGAGAGTTTAGTGGCTTTCCTGGGGTGAAGACAGTAAAGGCTCGAGAAAGACACCATCTCAGCAAGGGGAAGCACTTAGAGTCCTCTAAGAGCCACTACAAGAACCTCCCTTGTGGGATATCTTGGAAAATTAAACGTAAAATAAAACTGATTTAAACACAATAAAGATGGCATTTAGGTTTTGATCTAGTGGAGACACTGAAGGAGTGGATGGGTCTTTTCTGTTCCCCCCCAACCCCCACCCAGACAAGATGCCAGACCAGAGGCGGGACAAAGAAGCCAGGAAACTGCCCTGGAGAGTGGGGTCTGGGTGGCATGGGACACTGGCTGCATAGATGGCAGGGACTCAGAACACCCAGGGGAGGGGCGGGGACCGAAGAGTCACCCTTCAGAGGCCAGGGACGCTCCACTTTCCTTCGCTGGACATAGGAGGTGATCTGGCCACTTCATCGCCTCCAGCAGGCAAGGGGACACCCAGAACCCGGTAGAGGACACCCAGGTCCCAGGTCGCCAAGAAGCGGAGCTCCTGACCCGCATTCCCATGGCCCCACCTGAAGCCTGACATGAGGGCCAGGGCAGGGGCGTCTGGTTGTGGGGCAAGGCGAGCAACTGTTGGAGACAGTTCCAGGGTGGGGGCGAGTAGGGCGAGCCAGGCGGTCCTGGGAGATGAGGAGGTAGGGCGGGGTGTGATCTGCCCAGTCTTTTGTTTGAAAAAGAGTTTTAAATGCCAGGGCCGGTCTGTGTGACCAGGACAGCCAAGGTGTGGGGACAGAGCACGTGTCTCAGGGGGGGGACGTGTTGGCCACAAGCTGACCCTCCGGCTGGGAAACCCAGGCCCTCTTGGTCCTGCGCCCGCGCCTCCGCCCTTGCTCCAGCTGCATCTCTGACGCAGCCCGGGACTTGAACCTGGACCAGTGCTCAGCCTGAGAGCCACCGACTGCAGCCTTTTGGTATCACCTTCCCTGCCCCAGCCCCTGGCACAGCAAGTAAACCCCGCACCCCTGTCGCCCCCGCGCACCCATGAATCTAAATGACCGCGGCAGGCCTCAGTGCCGCGCGCCCAGTACCGCCGCCCCCTCCCTGTGACCACAGAGTGCTCAGCGCTGCGCTGCCAGGGTCCGTCTCCCCGGGCAACCGCAGGACGCCAAGCGACAGGGGACTAGGGGCTGGGGCTCTGCGCAAGCCAGCGGGCAGATCTGGGCTGAGCACCAGTCCCCAGCCCTCAGAACCCAAGGCCTGTCCCCCCTCCCCCAAGGTTGCGGAGAGCATCCTCCTCCTCCAACCCCGCCCTCGGAACCCCTGACCAGCCCTTGCTCCCACTGGAACTCCAGGCCTTCCCACCCCACCGCCCCTAACCCCCGGACTTCTACTCCGCTTTACCTGGGAACCCCAGATCTGCCCTGCTCAGAACCCCAGAACTTCCCCCCCACACACCCGCCCACCTCCACCCACCTGCCCCCTGAAGCCCCGGACCTGCTCTCCCTACCTTCTCCGCTCTTCCTGGAATTCCATGACTGCCCACCTCCCCCTGCCGTCGGAACCCCAGACCTCCCCTCCCCAACCTCAGACCCCTACCTCTAAACACACATCCGTCCCCCAACCCAGACCCGTCCCTCAATCCGGGCCTCAGAACCCCTGCCCCCCATGCCTTCCGCAGCTTAGCTGGTAACACCCACATCTCTCTCCTCCCGGGGCCAGAGGCAGGAAGGGCGGGCTGCTGGAGGCCAGCACGGAGTCGGAGAGGAAGAGGCTCTGGTCCCCTTCGTCAGATGGAGACAAGAGAGAAGATAATACTCTGTCTCACCTGCGTCCCCAGTGCACTCCCTGCGAGCCAAGTGGCTGTTCAGGTGGGCTGCCCTCGCTGTAGTCAGCTGTAATGAAATCCGTGAACCCCGGTGGCCCAAATCACTGATTCTGCCGAACGCAAGTGCCTTGTCCAGGACTGTCCCCGGCTCAAAGCCCGCGGGGCTGGTGAGCGCTTATGTGAGGGAAGGGCACTACTCCCGCTGCTCCCGAGCGCCCCCGCTGGTCACCTTCCCTCTAGGGAAACTGAAAAATTCAATGTGTTGGTGTGAAAAGTCTCTCCTGGTGGCGCTATGGAAAGCCCTGCATTTGCCCCTGTCTTTGTAAGTGCCCATGCTTGCCTTTTGTCAGATGTGGCATTCATTTTCCTTGGTGACTACTACCAGGAATAAAATTGCTGGATTACACAGTAGGCATATATTTACCACCAAACAGTTTCCTAGCTGGGGATAAGAGTTCAAGTCACTCCCCTGCAATGCCGAGTTGGCGTTGTCATTGTCATTTGGGGCACTCTGATGGATGTATGTGGGTATCTCCTTGTGGTTTGAATTTGCATTTCCCTGACGACTGATGATGTTGAGCCCCTTTTCACGTGTTACTGGCCCTTTGAAGCTCTTGTTTTATGGAATGCCTCTTCCAGATCTGTTGGCCATTATTAAATTGGGTTGTGGGTCTTACTTATAGGAATTCTTTGTATATTCTGGATACCAGTTCTTTATCAGGTAGAGGTATTATACATCTGGCTGGCCTTGTCCGGCACTTAATGATTCCTTTTGATAATCAGAACTTCTTAATTTTAGTGAGGTCTAATTGTCAATATTTTCTTATATGTTTAGTGCATTTTGTGTCCTATTTAAGAAATCTTTGCCTATTCCATTGTCCAAAGACAATATCCTTTTGTCTTTTAGAATTTTTACTATTTCACATCTAGGTGCACACCCTGCTGGGGTTTTGGGTGTTGTGTCTGGAGTGAGGTGGGGGCCAGTGGGTCACTGTTCATTCCACTGCTCCCTCCCCCATGAATATCCAGTCGACTCAGCCTCTGCCTGGCAATGTCACCTTTGTGGACAGTCAGGTACAGGTCTATTTTCGGATTTTCCATTATGTTCTGTTGATATTTCTGCCCATCCATATTCTATTCTATGCTGTCTAAATTCCAGTACTTTTACAGTATGTCTTACTACCTAAAGTCCTCTGACTTTGTTCTTCTTCAAGATTGTTTAGGTTTTCTTGGACTTTTGCTCTGTCATATAAATTTTAGAATCAAATTGTTAATTTACAAACATGTACAGATCCCGCTGGGATTTTAATTGTGCTTATATGCAATCTCTAGACCATTTTTTCATCGTTATTGTTAATCTTAACAATATTAAATCCTCTAAACCATAAACATTTAGTTCTCCTTTAATTCTTCTCAGCAATGTTTGGTACATTTCACTGTATAGGTATACAAGACTTCTTCTGTTAGATTTAATCCTAGATATTTGTTGTTTTTAATGTTGCTGTAGATGATATTTTTGAGTTTCATTTTCTAATTCTTTATTATATATAGAAACACAATTTATTTTAGTGTACTGACTTAGTATTGGGCAACCTTACTAAATGCTTATGCTGACTCAAATAGCTTGTGGATTCCTTTAGGTTTCCTACATACACAGTCATCATCTACAAATCTTTTCAATCTTTATACCTTTTTTTCTGTTTCATGCACTATTGCATTGAATAGTACTTTCAGGACAATGTTGAATGAGAATAGTATAATATACATCTTTGTATTGTTCTCAGATTCAAGAGGAAAGTGTTCAATATTTTGCCATGAGGTATGATGTTGCTATAGGTTTCAAAGGAAGTTCTCTTTTACTGCCACCTTCTGACATGCCTCTGTGTCCTTCACATATGACCTGTGTGGCTCACCTTGCTATTTCTCCACTATCTCCATCAGTCTCCTTCTTGGAGACTGTAGTTAACTCCAGGAGGTGACGCTGACTCTAAGACTCAGACTGTAGACAAGCCGGCGAGCACTTGGTCCAGAAACTGCCCAAGGCACACAATGGAGAAAGGAGTTTCTACACCAACCTACAGGTGAGGAACTGTTGTGTTGTCTGTTTTGTGTTATCTCAAACCATCCCATATCTTGCTGCAATTTCTATTTCCATTTTGTTTCTCTCATTCTATTAAAGTATTTTGGGGGTATATGTTAGAGTGTATGTAATTGATTAGTATCACAATGTACGTAAAATATGAATAATTATAATGTCTCCTACAAGATGGATGCTCAAATATTTTTTGCTAACAGAAAAGTGTAAACAAAAATGGAGAAAAATGAGAAATCTGGTCATTATTTGGCTGTTTATTTTTGGCACAACACGGGAGAAAAAATTATACTGAATATCCAATATTTCCCATCAAAACAGTGGTGACTGTCCTATTTGGGAGTGAGGAGGGCAGTGCAGAGAAGGCAGGAGGGAAGGATGGGAGGAAGCTGGACCCTCGCACGCGTACTTTCCACGCTGCTGGGGGTGGGCAGACTGCCCGAGCGGCCCTCAGGGCAGCCCCGCCAGGAAAGGGGCGAAGGTGCGCGGGCGCCGCTGTGGGCGCCGGTGCTGATGGAGCTGGTGCGCAGCGGAGCCTCCGAGCCAGGCGAGGGCGCCAGCCCGTCGGGCGCTCTGCGCCAGAAGCCGCGTGGTCAGCTCTTGCCTGAGCGCTGCTAATCGGAGGGTCCCTGGGCTGACCAGGCTGCTGGCGGGCAGCGACAGGTGCGTGAGCCGCATTGGGGGCCTAGGGACGCGACGCGGCCCTCACATGGTGGTGCTGCTGCTGCTGCGCCTGGAACCAGAGCGCCTAACGTGAGATGAGAGAGGTGGGTGCCGGCCGTGCAGCGACAGCGACAGCGACAGCAAGTGCTTGGCCGGGCCCGGGGGGCACCGCTGCTCCTGCCGAGGCCCTACAGGCCAGCCATAGGGCGCTGCTGGCAATGAGTAGCCATTGCATTTGACTTTCTTATTTTACCAATTTTTTTTTTTTTTTTTTTTTAGTTTTAACGTAGTGTGTAGTTCAGTGAAATGTTATCTTTTAAAACGAGAGAAATCTGAAAAGATTCAGAAGAATTTAGTTGTAATTCTCTGTTTTGAAATTTGGAGATACTTTAGTATGTTTATAATATTTTAAAACCATTTAAAGTTGTCATTGTAAGGCCGGTGGCAGGCACCCCTCCCTTCCCTAATGAAAAAAGAAGAAGCCCTTCCTATTCCTCAATACCCAACCCTAAAGCTGAAACAAATAAATTCCTCACTCTTCCCACCGAAAACTTCCCTCGGGAGAAACTCCCATCCCCCAGCCCTAAAAACGTATATAAGCCCACCCAGACTTCTGGGGGGGCGACTTCTCTGGTCCCACTCCGTGGGTCCCATGAAGCTCCCCCGGGTCCCTCTCTTGGGACTCCTTACCCCCACCCGAGAGCGCTCCAATAAAGCCTCTTTACTTATCCCTTTCAACTCTGCTTGTCTTTCTTTCTCTGGCGCCGGCCACTCCAAAAAACCTTACAGTTATAAATCATTTTTTCAATATTTTAAATTAATTAGCTCTTAGAAGATGCCTTTAAAAAATTTTATTCTCTTATACTTATTACTAATGCAGAATTTTTGTTGTTATTGTTACAAAAAATCCCGTCTGGATGTATATCTTTCTGCCACTTATGAATTTTCTGTAGTGTCAATGATTACATCACAGGAATGGGAGGTTGAAATATTCTGCATGATTTTAAATACTTCCCTAAAATAAATTGTGTTTTAGTATCTTATATGTTTAACAAACTAAAAAGTATGAAGTATCTGTATATTTCTTTGGATGACATTATTGATGATGAGAAACTAATACTTTCCAAAGTATTTAGAACATAGCATTTCCTTACTACAAATATACTTGTATATCTTCTAGATTTTGTTTTCATAATGTTTTATTGAAAGTTTCAAATTTCAATTTTCTTCTTAAAACATGTATTCCCAAATATGACAAGTTCATTTTTATTTTGTTGAAATTTACTAGTAAATGGTGTCCAAATTTAGTAAGGATAGTGCTTCATTGTGCTTATCTTTCTTTAAATGAAGACAAAAAGAACGAAATCAGGATGGGCTGAAAATAAAAAGGAACAATAATGGTGATGACAATTGTTTTTTTTGTGGCTCAGGAGGGCATCAGACCCTCAAGAATACTTAACAGTAAGAAACGTCTTTCTCTGAATATTAGAAACAAAATTAAAGCATTCATGTTAAAAGTCTGAACTGTATGCACTTAGGGTGGATAATGTCAGAAAGGAGGGACATCAACTGATTGTAATCAAGTGTCCATGGAGAACAGAAGCTATTCCAATTTACAACTTGGAAATGTCCAACCAAATTCAATATTTTTATATTTTATTATATATGACTTTCATTTTTTGTTCACAGTGATGCACAGGGGCGTGATGGTAAAAGAATGTACAAGAGCTGGGTCAGAGCCTCCTTGTTCTTACCAGTTCTGTGAGCCTAGATATGTCATTGTGCCTCTAATGGCCTCCTCAGTCTATCAACCTGCACAGTGGGAATAATGCTTACCATCTAGCTCCAAGGGAACTCATCTGGTGCATATGAGATAATACTTATAATTCTTGTAGGTGTGTGTTACATGTAGCTAAGGCATAAGCTTAGAGATGGAAGAATTATGATCAGTGGGATGTAGCCTAGAATAAAACTCAAACTGACATGGGTTCTGTCAGTTGGATCTTGGAGAAATCACTCCCTCTCTTGGTCTCATTTACCAAGACCCACCATGGGGGAGTTAGAATTAAATAAAATTCAGATATTGTTGTCTTGTGATAATAAACCTTCCAATGCCTTCCCATTATATTTAGAATCCAGCTCATGTGCCTTACCTTTGTGTCTGTGGTGGGAGCCCCATGATGGCGCACAATGATCCCCACCTCCAAGTATCCCCAACCTTGTGTAACCAATAAGGGTTGGTGACTCACTTTTAGTCAATAGCATGCAAACTAAAGATATGGAATGTCACTTCACAGATTGAATTACTAAATGACTGTGACTTGCCACTTGCTTTCTCTCTCAGGTGTCTTCTCTCCCTCTCTGTCTCTCTCACTTTGTCCTGTACCTTCCTCTGGGGAAGCAAGCTTGAATGATTTCAGATTCCCTATTTATGGGCCTGTGTGACAAAGAATGGAGGGAGGGCCCAGGCCAATAGACAGAAAGGAACTCAGGCCCTCATTCCAAACTGAATGATGCCAGCAACTAACCAGATTGAGCTTAGAAGCTGATCCTCTGCTGCCCAAGCTTCAGTTGGGCAAACAGCCCCAGCCTTCTGAGAGACCCTGAGGCAGAGGCACCCAGCTAAGCCATGCCAGGATTCTCAGGCCACAGAAATTGCGACATAATACATGTTTGGAGTTTTAAGAAACTAAATTTGGAGTTAACATTTTCAGAGAGCAGTAATGACACAGTGCACCAGGCCCCAGCATCTGACCCTGTCTTCCCCCCACCCTCCCATTATCTCCTCTAAGGCTTGCTGCAGCCATAGTCGCCACCTGTCTAACCTCCTCTGGCCAAACTCATTTCTGCCCGCAAGTTTCCATACCAGGGATACTTTCTCCCTGACACAATGTGCTAGTCAGCATTTTCCAGAGGGGAAAGGAAACCAATAGAATTTATGGAAATATACAGGAAGAGATTTATTATGAGGATTAGCTTATGCGGTTATATAGGCCAAAAAGTTCCATATGCCAAATGAAAACTTAAGAACAAGTAAGCCCGTGGTCTCTGTCTGAAGGCCTAAGAACCTAAAACCAGGAGGGTGAGGGGCAGGGGAAGGTTGAATGGCCAGAGAACCAGGAGCTGTGATGTTCAAAGACAGTAGAAGATTGATATGCCAACTCCAGAAGTGTCGGTGATAATTTGCCTTTCCTCTACTTTTTTTTTTTTGCCAGTCAAATTTAGCAGTGCAGGGGTTGCTGTATACCAACTTTAGTGACATTAATGTTAATAACTTCTGATAACCCATACCTTTCTGTTTTATCTGGGCTCTCAACAGACTTAGTGGAGACTGCTTTCATTGGTGAGAGCAGAGTCCCTTTCCTCAGTCTCCTGATTCAAATACAATCTCTTTATGAAACTCCCTGTAAGACTCACCCAGAAATGATGTTTTGCCAGCTGTCTAGGGATCCCTTAGCCCAGTATAAATAAAATTAACAGACAATCAACCACCAGAAGTTTTCCCCTTTTTAAACTTGGAACCCATAAGCATCTTCTTAAGCCACACTTAATTTTGAAATAAAAATGACAAGGTCATAATTCTACTTAACCTGATACAACTTGTGTACAACTGAAACCTGCATACAACTTAAAACACACTTAACGTTTGCCCAGAACAACACGTAAAGTCCCTGAGTGATGTTTTCTCATCTCTAGATATCCAGTAACTGACATAATATGATGTAAAATTAATCACACTAAAATACTGATACAAAGTCTAAATATATCTTATGAAACATAAGGGAATAAGAGGAAAATACAGAGATATTTGCTTAATTCATGTATATAAACAAAAAAAGTATTTATAACAAAATGTGGAAATACTCATGAAAATTACAGTCCTCCTTGTCACAGCTGGTCACATGGTCCTAGCTCGTATTCATAAACTACTTTCTTTCCCTGCCCATTCTGTATTTGCTGTAACTCCAGAAAGGTCCTGAGCTTGTTCTGGCTTTTACCTGCAAAGTTGACCAAAACCTTCATTCTTGAATGGACTGGGTCAGTTACAGTACTGCTTGCATTGTGCTGTTAAACTTTTCACTGACCTTAATCACAGGGCATAGTGATACTAGCAGATGCCCTGAGGATGCAGTCCACAACATTTTTTGGCACCAGGGATCAGTTTCATGGAAGACAATTTTTCCACAGGCTGGGAGCAGGGGGGATGGTTTCAGGATGATTCGAGCACATTAATTTATTATGCACTTCATTTCTATTATTATTGCATTGTAAGAGATAATGAAATAATCATACAACTCACCATAATGCAACCTCTCTGCTGACGATCATCTGTATTTGCAGCCATTCCCCAGTGCTAGCTCAGCTCCACCTAAGATCATCAGGCATTAGATTCTCATAAGGAGTGCACAAGCTAGATGCCTCGTGTGTGCAGTTGACAGTAGGGTTCACACTCCTATGAGAATCTAATGCCACCACTGATCTCACAGGACATGGACCTCAGGCCATGGTGCAAAGGATGGGGAGCAGCAATAAATACAGATGAACACACTCGCCTGCCTATTGCTCACCTCCTGCAGTGTGGCTGATTTGTAACAGGCCACAGACTGGTACCAGTCAGCAGCCTGGGGTTCGGGGACCACAGCCCTAAGGGACCCTGTAATCCAAGCATACTGTTTCTTATCTCCATTGTGAAACAGTAGACCGACTTCCTCTTGGTAGTCTGGATCAATTACCTCAGCCAACACTGTAACTCCTCCCTTCTTGGCCTACGGACTCAGAAACATGAGGATCCCACAGTGGCCAGTGGCAGTCTTAACTTCCAGTTCAATGGAACCATTGTTGTGCCTCCTGGTGGAAGATTCCTCCTTCAGGGACTAAGAAGACTAGGCCAGCATAGCATAAAATCATGGGAACAAGAAGCCGAACTTTTGTTTGGTCACCAGGAATGATGGTGAGTTGTGCCGTTGTCATTTCCACCACTTGATTTCTTAATTTGTAAATCCTGATTATAAATGAAACAGCACCACATGTTGGATGCTAATTCAGAGTATATATACAGCCTTTTGTGCAAACTTATCTCATACTTACAAGACACTGCACCTAATTGGTACTGTAAATGCATCTTCAAGGAGTCATTTCAAAGTTCTGTGAAGCCTGCTCTTTCAGAACAGTGGAAAACATGATAAGAGCATGAATTTTGTAAGTATGGGTCCACTGCTACACTTCTTTGACTGTGAAGTGAGTTCCTTAGTCAAATGCAGTGCTGTGTGGAATAACAAGGTAGTGGATGAGGCATTCTGCAAGTCAATAAACAATAGTTTTGGCAAAAACATTGCATGCAGGAAAAGTAAATCCATATCCACAGTAAGTGTCTTTCCGGTAAGGACAAAAGCTTGCCCCTTCCATTATGGAAGGTGTCCAGGATAATCAACCTGGCACCAACCAGCTGGCTGATCATCCTGTGGAATGGTACCATACTGGGGCTCAGTGTTGGTATCTGCTGTTGGCATGTTGGGCACTCAGTGGAGGCCATAGCTAGGTCAGCCCTGGTGAATGAAAGTCCACATTACTGAGTCCATGCATAACCTCCATTCCCTGCCAGGATGGCCACTTTGATCATGGGCCAAATGGGTGATGACAAGTGTGATTGGGGAAAGAGGCTGACTGGCATCCAAAAAATGGGTCATCCTGTCTACCTGGTTATTTAAACCCTTCTCTGCTGAGATCACACTTGGGTTGTCCTTGACATAGGACACAGATATCTTCATGGTTTTGGCTTTTCCAGAAGTATGTCTATGCACATGCCTCTTCCCCAAATTCCCTTTCATCAATTTCCCATTCTTTTTCTTTTCAAGTTGCTGACACTCCAGCCAAAAAATGGGCCACAGCCAATGAACTGGTATACAGTAGCATGTCTGGCCATTTCTCCCTCCAACGTAAGTTCACAATGATGTGTACCACCCAAAATTCCACTCACTGGGAAGATTTTCCTTCACCTCTGTCCCTCAGGAATGTCTTAGAGACGGGCTGTAGTGCTGTAGCTGTCCAGTTTTTAGTGGTGCCTGCATGTTGTGCAGAACCATCTGTCAACCAGGCCCCAGTCTTTTCTTCCCCTGCCAACTGGTAGTAGGGTACTCCCCATCAGGTGCTGGCTTGGAGACAGAAGGCAATGCAGGAGGAGAAGAAACCATTGGCATTTGGGCCACTTCTTCCTATAACTTAGTTGTGTTTCAGGATCTGCTTGGGCCCAATCACGTATATACCACTTCCATTTGACAACAGAGTGTTGCTACACACACTCAACTTTATGGCTTGGTCGGTCAGATAATACTCAGCTTATCATGGGCAACTTGGGTCACACAGTAACTTGTGGCCCACGTCCATCATGCAGTTTCTACAAAGGCCAATCAGTAGGCTAAGAGCTGTCTCTCAAAAGGAGAGTAGTTATCTGCAGGTGATGGCATGGCGTTGTTCCCAAATTCTAAAGGCTGACATATGATCCACTTATTGGGGCCTAACAAAGCCTCCAAAAAATTCCTAACTGCCATTGATACCTCAGGATCCACTGGACCTTGATGACCTGGTCTGAGTGGCAGAGCAGCTTGCACAGCATCCCGGGCCTGCTGCAGAGTTGTCTCCTGGACCCCCTGGAAACTAGCAGCCTTTCAGGTCATTTGGCAAGTGGGATGCAGTGATGCACCCAGGTAGGGAATATGCTGCCTCCACAATCTAAAGAAGCCTCTACGCACTGTGTCTTTTTCCTGGTTGTGGAAGGAGCCAGATGCAAAAACTTACCATTTATCTGAGAAGAGATATCTCAACATGCCTTAGCCACTGGGCCACTAGCAATTTTCCTGAAGTAGGAGGCCACTAAATTTTAGTCAGATTTATTTCCCATTATCTGACAAGCACATGGCAGTTTTGTTCCTGAGGGGGGAAATTCCAATACAGAGAAAGGAGAAACACAGGCACATAACATTAAGACAGTCCCAGGAATAGTTGGGATGGGCCAGCATCTGCAGTTCCTGAGGCCAGAGAAAAAATATACACCCTATATATATGCATTTATTTGTGTATTAACACTTCATTTTTCTTATAGTGTATCATATTGATGGCTTTGGATTGTCCTGGTTGATTAACTCCGCCAGGGGTCATATAGCCCCTTTGGTGCAGGTGAAGGAATGCAAGAAGGGGGTGGGTGCAGCCATAGGTGGGGAAAGGAGAATCGCCAGAAAAGGGTCACCATCCCCCCTGGAGGGCAGTCAGGTGAGAGGTGCCCAACCAGCCAGGTGCCCCAATCAGTATGAAGTTACCCAGTCAGAGGTCACGTGTGATGCTAAGTCAGGAATTGGCAGCATCCCTGGAACAGTCCAGTGAGAACCGAACTCTGTCATCAGCAGAGAGGGCACAGCTGTCCCAGTGTTGGCTGAAAATGAGGGGAGATAAAGAGAGTGAGGATCCGCTGTGGCTCTGGAGAAAACTCACCAAGGTGAGGAAAGAGACATTAACAGGAAGTAACTGGGGCTTGACTGTAAAGCGGACTAGTGGCAGAATGTTGGCAAAGGCATTACCCACAAGCTGAAAGGTTGGCTGCTCGGTGGGTGGCTGAAACGATCCTGTGATGAAAATTTTCATTGACTTTGGTGCTGAGTAGTTGGTGAGTAGGTCTGGAGAAGCCACAATTGAATATGGAACATGAGGCCACCTAGGGTAGCAAGAGCCACCAGATGTACTGAGGCTGAGAAATAAATAGTCACATGGGGATGTAAAAGGAGTTGAACAGACTTGGACTTAGCAGTAGTAGGCTTGGAGCTGCTTGATTATGAGCAATGGCAGGCCAGAATGGGACAGGATCTAAAGGACTCAGAAACAAGTAGAAAGGTCTGAAGACACTGGGTGTGCAGGAGGTGATGTCGTAGGTGCAAACCTTGATATTGGAGATGGCCCAATCAAACCTAAGTTTTGAGTCCAATCTGTACCAAATGACTGTCAAGCACAACTGAGGTGTCAAGTGTTTCCAAGTGGTAGAGGTTGTAGAAATAGCGATGGAGGTGGCCTAAGAGACAGTTAAACTAATTGTGGCCTGAGGCTGCCTCCCTACCTTAAGTCTTTAAGAAAGAAACTGCAACCTAACTTAATATGTAAAGAAACTGGAAACCTAATTTAGGAGTATGTTTTGTGTAGAAAATATCTGAGTCTTGGGCACTAACAGCAACCAACCTTCAGGCACCCACAGCCTGCCAATTGTTCAGACCTGCCCCCCAAAGGCCAAGGCTGAGCTGTAATCAGTGAAGCTGTCTCTGTATCTCATTTGTGTTTGCTGTCTCTGAATGCTGTCTGCCCACATTGTGGAGCAAATCTTTGAGCTCTTCTGGTCCTAAAGGCTGCCTGACGTGTAAATTATTCATTGCTCAATTAAACTTTGTTAAATTTAATTTTTCTAAAGTTTAAGACTGGTGAGAAAATGCACCTAAAAGGTCTTGCTAGGTCAAGATGTAGTCAGGGTTGGTGGGACAGTCTATGTGTCCATACGAGTGAAAGACAGAAATTGTAACAATAAGAGCATCTTTCAGCAGGTGGAAAAATTGGTGTGTAGTCTGGAAGGACATGAAGCAGTCGCCAGGGCCAGAAGTCACACATGCTGTTGTGCATGAGACAGCTCCGTACAGATTGGAAAGACGTAAGCTGGGTCAGGGACTGCCTGAGTGTTGCAAATGCTCTAGCCTGTAAAGTTGTCATAGCAGTAGAGGAGTCTCCAGAAAAGCTAAGAATAAAGGTGAGGAGGTGTCCGTGGAAGCTGATCCAGCCTGGAAGCTTTGCCATGTGGTGGAAGAAAGCAGACTCCCTATAAGCAGGGAAGAAGCTCTGTGGCAGAGAAAAGCTACCTGTGGTCAAGCAAGTAATGATATTAGCCAGCTGCATTGTCAGATGACAGAGTTCACAGGGTGGGAAAAAAGTAGCAGTAAAGTCTCACTTTCTGTTTATCACAAGGAAAGACATGGGTGCCAGGGGAAGATGTCATGAAGTCAATGTTGCAATAGGTGTCCTTCTCTGCTATTAATTGTTGGAATTGTGTCAGTAAAGCAGTTGAGACAATAAAGTGTCAAAAATCAGAGTAAAAACGGTCAAATCTAGGAGTCCCTCTTGTAGATAACACAATTAATAAAAGTCAGTTCAATAAAAAAGGGACCCTGCGTCAGCCCAGTCCAGACAGGGCAGGAGTAGTTGCGTCCACAGGGGTCTGACGGGGTCCAGTGGCAGCCTCTGCATGAGGAATGTGGTGGCACCATTCCAGAGTTTCTGATTTGGACCATAAGTGGGAGCACAGCCCACAAGCTTGCTGACAGAGCAGTAGGAGCAAATATCAGGGCCTTTCTTCCAAGACTGGGGATGCATCGCTTCTCGGCCTTTTGGCTAAGATCAAGTGTCGTATCTGTTCTTATCAATTTCATATCTGATATGTCCTCTATCCAAGACTGGAGATGCTAATCATGTTGGCATTTTAGCAGGATGAGCAGAGTCCTGTCCTCATTAATCAGTTGTTGCTGTATTATTGGGAGGAATTACCACAGGGGTACTTGGCACAACAGGGACAGTTTGGGTCTGGGGTTTGCAGCAGACAAGATGGAATCAGTAACCAGGCCTCACAGTAGACACTAATCTAATTTTTATGCTCTCCTCAAAATTTAAATATGTATGATGATGAATTCAAGTATAATTATAATAGGCATGTTTTCCAAGTTGAAGACTAAATGTCAAAAAGAATGTTCCAGAATCCTTTGATATGAAATATCTAAGTGGAAGTCACTGGATCTCAAATGCATTCCTGTAAACTAACTCTTCTGGCCAAATTAGAAATAATGTCTGGTTCTTATCCTACATATTACCTACCATATTGCTGATGGAATCACCCTCAGTATTAGATATTTTTGTGTAGTTTTGCTGTGTCTAATAATAGCTATGATCATATCGGAGAAAAGACTCTTTATAGCTCAAAAAAAAATTTTTTAAAGAACATAGAAAACAAGAAAGTGGATACATAGAATTACGCACCTGCCAGTGGGAAGGTAATTTCAAATATAGACATGGAAAATGAGAGTCAACCTCTTCTTTTCCTGCATGGAAACAATGCACAGTATTTTATTTGTAACTTAGGTAACAGAACTAAGATTTTATGTAGCATTTACAGCATCTTATATCATAATGCAGGATTTCATTGCTCTTCACCAATCTTCTCTGAATTTCTATACATAGACTTCTATGATATCAATGGGGTAAACATACTGAAACTGCTCTAGGGATTTCCATTCTTAACCAAACCCTATTATATACTGATGGCCATGGCCTTTATTCTAAAAATGAATTAAAATCAAAATCAAAATCAAAAAATACCTAACTCTATTCAAATAATGAGAAATGTTTTCTTCTCATGAGATACATTTCGTTTCACTCTACAATGAGTGATTTTTTTTTTTTTTTTTTTTTTTTTTGAGACAGAGTCTCACTCTGTTGCCCAGGCTAGAGTGAGTGCCGTGGCGTCAGCCTAGCTCACAGCAACCTCAAACTCCTGGGCTCAAGCAATCCTCTTGTCTCAGCCTCCCGAGTAGCTGGGACTACAGGCATGCACCACCATGCCCGGCTAATTTTTTCTATATATATTTTTAGCTGTCCATATAATTTCTTTCTATTTTTAGTAGAGATGGGGTCTCGCTCTTGCTCAGGCTGGTCTCGAACTCCTGAGCTCAAACGATCCGCCCACCTTGGCCTCCCAGAGTGCTAGGATTACAGGCGTGAGCCACCGCGCCCGGCCAACAATGAGTGATTTTTTAACAGTTTCTTCTCTATCCAACGAAGCCAAAGTAAAATCCAAAATAATCAATAAATTGCAAAATTTAGAAATTAACTTTGATTTTTCTCTAAGTTTTTAAAACTTTCTAGTTCTTAAAAATGCTACAATGCTCATGTTATAGTTTGCTAGGATTTAAATATGTGCTCCAAAATTGTGTTGGAGAATTAATACCCAATGCAGTAGTGTTGAAATGTGGGAACTTTAAGAGGTGATCAGGTCATGAGGGCTCTGCCCTCCTGAATTCATTAATACTGTTACCAGAGGAGCAGTTTAGTTATCACAGGATGGGGTTCCTGATAAAAGAATCAGTTCTTCTGTCTCCCACTTCCTCCCCTCCTTGCCATCCCCTTCCACCATGGGATTATGCAGCATGCAGGCCCTCATCAGATGTGGTCCCTCAGTCTTGGACTTATTGCCTTCCAGAAGCATGAGACAAATAAATTTCTTGTCTTTATAAATTACCCAGTCTTCAGTTTCCTGTTATACCAGAACAAAATGGACTAAGACACAGTCCACATTTATAGTACATGCTAAGTAGGAAAACATCTGAAAGGATAATGGAAAATTACTACAAAGTATTCCTAATGCATTGGGCTGGAAGGGTAGGATTAATTACCAATGTTTTCTAAATTATTTTTTAAATGAAGTCAAAGTTTATGGTTTAAATTATTGTGATGTTCAATGACAGAATGCAATTAAGATTGTTAATCAGCTGACATTAAGATAGAGACATTACCCTGGGTTACCCAGATGGGCTCAATATAATTATAAGAATCTGTAAATGTGTAATCAGGAGGCAAGAGACTCAGTGTCACAGATTTATAACAAAAGAACAACCACTGCTGGCTTTGCAGGTAGTCGGCAGACAGGAGCCAAGAATTGCAGGTAACTTCAAGAAGCTTGGGACAAAACCCAAAACCAAGAAACCCAAGAAAATGGATTCTCATCTAGACCCTCCAGTAAGGAATTCAATCTTGCTGACCTCTTCCTTCTACTCCTCCTTTTTTTAAGACAAATTTTGGTCTTTGACACTGAGGAATGCAATATGATAAATATATGTTGTTTTAAGGCCCTAGGTTTATACTAATTCTCCAACTCAGAATATCATCACATTTCATGAGAAGCTTTTTTTAAACATCATCTTGATTTTAATAAAATCTTTTCTCCATTCTGTCAGAATAAACGAAATTTCATCAAACTGTTGAAAAACTCCATTATATCTCCAAAGAAAAAGTTTTAGGCAATAAGTAAGAATGTTAAAAACCCAGAAAAGAGGTAACGGACATAAGATATTTTTTAATTGTTAGACTTGGTGATTCTTTTTCCTTTAACATAAATTTAATTCAGTTCATTTGTGCAAGCACCATAGAGTAATTTTTGTATGCTGAATGAATTTTTAATCAGAGAAAGTAGAATATTAATAAATGCTTCCAAGTAGTGAGGCCCAGGTGTTGTAGGAGCACAGCTGATGGACAGCTACACAGGCTTGCTTGTGCTTGAGATGGTGTTAGGTGTACAAAAACTACATAACATAAAAAATAATACAGAGAGACTGATTATTTAAAAATTTGTGTGAGCTAGTTAGGGTTACTCAGGGATCATTGGGTTGAATAAAAATGATAGGAGTGGTAATAATTTTGCATATAAAAAATAACAGATGATGTGAGTTCTGTATTTTTCAGAAACAAGGTGTGTTTCTTTTTTGCTGTTAAAATGAGAAAACTTTCCACTTTTGTTACCATTAGAAAATGTCTTTTTTTTTCCAAGCAGGCTTCTCAGCAAACACTGTCCTCCTTCTCTGTGCGTCTCCACATTCCATCTTGAATGTAAGCCTAAGCCCACTGATGTGACCAGCAGTGACTTGGCTGTTGTCTACATACAGGGATGTTCCTCATTGAAGTTTTTATAGCATTTTCAGAACTGTCTGACTCATTGAATTTTCAAAATGACTTCAAATGTAAGGCATTTTTCTACCTGATCAGGGTGATGAGAAATTTCTCCATCTGCACCACCTGCCTCCTGAGCTTGCTCCAGGTCATCACCATCTACCCTAGCACCTCCTGGTTTGCCAGGTTCAAAAAGAAATTCAAGTGTTACAGCTCCTATTTCTTTTTCTTCCTCGGGTTTCTCTGTGTGTCTTTCAGTAATAACCTGATCTTCTACA
Organism: Eulemur rufifrons; assembly: GCF_041146395.1. Taxonomy (NCBI): domain Eukaryota; kingdom Metazoa; phylum Chordata; class Mammalia; order Primates; family Lemuridae; genus Eulemur; species Eulemur rufifrons. The sequence goes on from NC_090986.1 coordinate 6,589,392, forward strand.
CTGTGAGATCTTCCAGCTGGGCCCAGACCAATCTAACGATTCTCACTAAATACTTCTCCCTTTCTCCCAGGAGTTATATGAACAGGAGTCTGTTTCCAATGCTGGCAGTAAAAAGACATATCTCCTTTTTTGTAGGAAATATGCTTCTCTAGTGCATTCATGGTGATTCTCTTGTCCAGGCATGAGAGGCAACCCCACACCTTCACAGCACCAGCCTCCCCCCCAGGAGCCTCAGCAAAGAAAGGGCCACCCAGACCATCCTGCTGCTGGTGAGTTTCTTTGTGGTCATGTACTTGTGGACGTCATTATTGCATCCACCTTAACTGTGTTGTGCAGGTATGACACAGTCATCCTAGGTGGCCAGAATCTTGTGGTCAGTCTCTATGCCACTGTCTATCCCTTGATAGAAATGTGTTCTGATAAAAGAGGAATAAATATTCTGCAAAATATACAATCAAAGGGCCATTAATTTTTAACAAAGTAGTGATGAAAAAAATCCTCTATAGATTCTTCTACCAATTATTCAAGTAGTATAGGATTTGTTATCTGATTTAAATAAAATGTGTAGCACTAACATATACAGACACACACACATACACATACACATAACCATTTTTTTTTTTTTTTGATGTTGCAAAGGCTATTTGGCTTCTCTAATTCAATGTTAATCAGTGTTTGATATTGCCATACCCAGTCTCTTATTCTTTAATTTTCACTTTTAACTTTACATACAAAACATTACTTTTCTCTTAAAATGCACTCCTAGGAAGCTCCTATTTGTAACTAAATCACTTGGTGTTTTTACCTTTGAAATTATTTTAATTTACTCATTTTTGTTAAAGTTATTTTAGCTAAGCCTTCAATTCTAGGTTTAATGATAGTTTCTCTCAGAGTTGTTTATTTTTCTATTTTTGGCTTCACACAAGCTATGGAAATTTTGTTCTCATTTTCATGGGTTATCTTTGTTCTCTCAGTCATTTTAAGTATTTCTCTCTTCTTTGGTATTACACAGCTTGACTATTATTTTGTTTAAGCCTTTTTAAAAAATTATTCTCATTTCGACACACTGCATTTTTTTTTAACTCAGTGGATTTAAGGATTCATGTATTCATGTCTGTTTTTCAATTTTAGAAATTTATACATAACCAATGCCTTGACTATTACCTTGCATTTTTTATATATCTAGATAAATAAAGAGATGTGGCCCATTTGTTATTATTTTCTTCATATAGGTATATTTGTATTTTCCATAATGTTTTCTTTTTTTACTGTATTTGACTACGTTGTGTTCAATATTTCTGTTTACTAGCCTCATTAGCTCAGTAAAATTTAGTATTTCATCCATATGTTGTATATTAAGTTAATTATATTTTCAATTGTTTACTTTCTGTTTGGCTCTTTTAAAAACATGGCTTGTCAATACCAAGCAGTTTTAATAATCACAGCCTTGTAGTATAGTTTGAAGTCTGGCAAATTAATACCTCCCATTTTGTTTTTGTTGCTTAAAATTGCTTTTGCTAAACGGGGTCTTCTCTGGTTCCATACAAAGCGTAAAATTATTTTTTCCATATCTGTGAAAAATGATGTTGGTAATTTAATAGGGATTGCATTGAATCTGTAGATAACTTTGGGCAGTATAGACATTTTAACAATGTTGATTCTTCCAATCCACGAGCATGGTATGGTTTTCCACCTATTTACATGTTCTGCAATTTCCTTCCTCAGTGTTTCATAGTTCTTCCTCTAGAGGTCTTTTACCTCCTTAGTTAAATATATTCCTAGGTATTTTATTTTCTTTGTTACTATTTTGAAGGGGATTGAGTCCTTAATTTGGTTCTCCGTTTTACTGTTATTGGCATATATGAATGCCTCTGATTTGTGTGTATTGATTTTGTATCCTGAGACTTTACTGAATTCATTGATCAATTCCAGGAGTTTCTTGGTTGAATCCTTGGGGTTTTCTAGGGGATGGGTGTATACCTACTTGATGAGTGCGATGCGCACTGCCTGGGGAATGGACACGCTTGAAGCTCAGACTCGGGGGGATGGGGGGGCATGGGCAATATATATAACCTGAACTTTTGTACCCCCATAATAAGCTGAAATAAAAAATAAAAAAAAAGAAAGAAAAAGAAAAAGATTCTCACCAGCCTGAGCAAGAGCGAGACCCCATCTCTACTAAAAATAGAAAGAAATTATATGGACAGCTAAAAATATATATAGAAAAAATTAGCCGGGCATGGTGGTGCATGCCTGTAGTCCCAGCTACTCGGGAGGCTGAGACAGGAGGATCGCTTGAGCTCAGGAGTTTGCGGTTGCTGTGAGCTAGGCTGACGCCATGGCACTCACTCTAGCCTGGGCAACAGAGTGAGACTCTGTCTCAAAAAAAAAAAAAAAAGAAAAAAAAGAAAAAGATTCTCAAAGTTACAAGTCAAAAAAAATGTCTTGTCAAGCTTATAATTTCTTGTTTTTTTCTACATTATATATTTTTTCTTTTGGATTGACTTACACATTTTAAACATTATTCCTATATCTGAAATTTGTGTGATATTGAATTTCTTCTGACCCTCATTCTGATAATTTTTTTCTTTATGTGCAACATAAATTATAATTTGGTTCCTATATAGGAGAGATTTTTCATTTGGGATGTCTGCAGGTTTAAAAGAGTAGATTTTTAAATGTTTATGCAACAGAAAATTACAAATATGTGAAGTGATGGCTTTGTTATTTAGCTTAATATTTTCCCAGTGTAAACATACACCAAAATATCCCATTGCACCCAACATATACCACTATTTTTTTAATTAAAAATAAAATTTTTTCTAAGTTGATGATTTTTTCCAATGAATCTTTGAGCTATTCATTTTATATTCTTGTATCTTAAGCCTATATACATTTAATGGCTTAGAATAGTGCCTAACATATTGTGTGTCCTAAATGCTAACCACACTTATTGTCAAATTATCTCTTGTACATATCATTCTTCAAATACTGTATAATTTTGTATTTTTTCTTATTAAAACATTTTTTCTCATCTAAATCTTGCTAAAAAAAAAATAAGAAGCAGCCTTGCTTTCCCTGATTTATAGATTTCGAAGTACAATGCCAGTTTCACTAATTTTTTATATATCTTAGTAAATGTGAATTTTTTTGTGTGTGGGTTTTTTTATTTCAGAATGTTACTACAGTATAAATGATTAGGTTATATATATTGCCTTTGCACTTCCTGAGCCAGAGCTACAAGCATGTCCATCCCCTAGACAGTGTGCACCTCACCCATTAGGCATGAATATACCTATTCCCTCCTCCCTGCTCCAACACTGTTACTTATGTGCACATAAGTTTTGATCAGTAAGTACCGATTTGATGGTGAGTGAGTACCTGTGGTGCTTGTTTTTCCATGCTTGTGATACTTCACTTAGGAGAGTGGGCTCCAGCTCCATCCAGGACAATGCAAGAGGTCCTAGTTCACCACCATCTTTTTGTGGCTGAGTAATACACCATGGTATACATATCCCATATTTTATTAATGCACTCATGTATTGATGGGCACTTGGATTGTTTCCACATCTTTGCAATTGCGAATTGTGCTGTTATCAACATTCTGGTCCAGATGTCTTTATTACAGAATGTCTTTTTTTCCTTTTGGTGTATGCCCAGTAGTGAGATTGCTGGATCAAATGGTAGTTCTACTTTTAGTTCTTTGAGGTATCTCCATATTATTTTGTCTAGAGGTTGTACTAGTTTGCAGTCCCACCAGAAGTGTATGAGTGTTCGTATCTCTCTGCATCCATGCCAACACTGATCGTTTTAGGACTTGATAAAAGCCATTCTCACTGAGATTAAGTGATTGGCTCATTGGGGTTTTGATTTACATTTCCTTGATTATTAGAAATTTTGAGCATTTTTTCATATGGTTCTTGGCCATTAGTCTATCTTCTTTTGAAAAGTATCTGTTCATGTTCTTTGGCCACTTTTTAATGGGGTTGTTTGATTTTTTTCTTGCTGATTTTTGTGACTTCTATATAGATTCTAGTTATCAGCCTTTTATTAGATGTATAGCATGCAAATATTTTCTCCCATTCTGTAGGTTGTCTATTTGCTCTAGTGATAGTTTCTTTGGCTTTGCAGAAGCTTTTAAATTTGATCAATTCCATTTATTTAATTTGTTGATGGTATAATTGCTTTTGGGGTCTTGTTCATAAATTCTTTGCCTAGACCAACGTCTATAAGAGGTTTTTCAATGTTTTCTTCTAGAATTCCTGTGGTTTAATTCCTTAGGTTTAAGTGTGTTATCCATCATGAATTGATTTTTCTTAGAGGTGAGAGGTGTGGATCCTGTTTCAGTCTTCTACATGTGGCAATCCAATATTCCCAGCACCATGTACTGAATAAGGATTCTTTTCCTGGCTGGGCGCGGTGGCTCACACCTGTAATCCTAGCACTCTGGGAGGCTGAGACAGGTGGATTGTTTGAGCTCAGCAGTTTGAGACCAGCCTGAGCAAGAGCAAGACCCCGTCTCTACTAAAAAAAATAGAAAGAAATTATATGGACAGCTAAAAATATATATATAAAAAAATTAGCCGGGCATGGTGGTGCATGCCTGTAGTCCCAGCTACTCGGGAGGCTGAGGCAAGAGGATTGCTTGAGCCCAGGAGTTGGAGGTTGCTGTGAGATAGGCTGATGCCATGGCACTCTAGCCCGGGTGACAGAGTTAGACTCTGCCTGAAAAAATAAATAAATAAATAAATAAAAGTTAAAGAATTCTTTTCCCCAGTGTATGTTTTTCTCTGCTTTGTCAAAGATCAGAAGGCTGTATGAGGATGGTTTTATATCTGGGTTCTCAGTCCTGTTCCATTGGTCTATCTCTCTGTTCTTGAGCCAGTATCATGGTGTTTTCATTACTGTAGCTTTGTAGTATAGCTTGAAGTCTGATAAATTGATGCCTCTCAATTTGTTCTTTTTGCTTAAGGTTGCTTTAGCTATATGGGGTCTTCTCTGGGGTCATACAAACTGTACAATTATTTTTTCTAGATCTGCGAAAAGTGATGTTGGTATTTTATTAGTGATCACATTGAATCTGTAGATTACTTTGGGCAGTATAGACATTTAAACAATGTTGATTCTGCCAACCCATGAGCATGGTATGGTTTTCCTCCTGTTTATGTCCTTTGCTATTTTCTTCCTTAGCATTTTATAGTTCTTCCTCTAGAGGTCTTTTACCTACTTAGTTAAATATATTCCTAGGTATTTTATTTTCTTTGTTGCTATTGTGAAAGGTACTAAGTCTTTGATTTGGTTCTCAGTTTGTCTGTTGGTGTATATGAATGCTACTGATGTGCAGACGTTGATTTTGCAACATGAGATTTTGCTGAACTTAGTTATCAATTCCAGTTGTCTCTTCGCAGAATCTTTGGGGTTTCTAGACATTAGCTCACATCATCTGTGAAGAGCAATAATTTGACCTCTTCTACCCCTGATTGGATGCCTTTGATTTCCTTCTATTGTCTGAATGCTCTGGTGAGGAATTTCAGCACTCTGTTAAGAGAAATGGTGATAAAGGGCAACCTTGTCTCGTTCCACTTCTAAGCAGGAATGCTTTCAATTTTTCCCCATTTATTATTATGTTGGGTGTGGATTTCTCATATATGGCTTTTACCATTTTGATGTAAGTCCTGTCTATGCCTATTTTATTAAGTGTTCTTATCATAAAAGGGTGCTGAATTTTATCTAATGCTTTTTCTGTAGCTATTGAGAGGATCGTATGGTGTTTTTTACTTCTGTTTATATGTGAATTAGATTTATAGATTTACATACATTAAATCATCCCTGTATCTCTGGAACTAAGCCCACTTGGGCATGATGGATTTTGTTTTTATAGGGAGCTGAATTTGATTTGCTAGGATTTTATCAAGAATTCTTGCATCTATATTCCTAAGGGATATTGACCTGTAGTTTTCTTTTTTTGTTGAGTCCTTTCATGGTTTTTTTTTGTTTGTTTTTTTTTTTTGACAGAGTCTCACTTTGTTGCCCAGGCTAGAGTGAGTGCCGTGGCATCAGCTTAGCTCACAGCAACCTCAGACTCCTCGGCTTAAGCGATCCTACTGCCTCAGCCTCCTGAGTAGCTGGGACTACAGGCATGCGCCACTATGCCTGGCTAATTTTTCTATATATATTTTTAGTTGTCCATATAATTTCTTTCTTTCTTTTTTTTTTTTTTTTGGACAGAGTCTCACTCTGTTGCCCAGGCTAGAGTGAGTGCCGTGGCATCAGCCTAGCTCACAGCAACCTCAAACTCCTGAGCTCAAGCGATCCTCCTGTCTCAGCCTCCCGAGTAGCTGGGACTACAGGCATGCGCCACCATGCCCGGCTAATTTTTTCTATATATATTTTTAGCTGTCCATATAATTTCTTTCTATTTTTAGTAGAGGTGGGGTCTCGCTCTTGCTCAGGCTGGTCTCGAACTCCTGAGCTCAAACGATCCGCCCACCTCGGCCTCCCAGAGTGCTAGGATTACAGGCGTGAGCCACCACGCCCGGCCCATATAATTTCTTTCTATTTTGAGTAGAGACGGGGTCTCACTCTTGCTCAAGCTGGTCTCAAACTCCTGAGCTCAAACAATCCACCCGCCTCGGCCTCCCAGAGTGCTAGGATTATAGGCGTTAGCCACCTCGCCCGGCTGAGTCCTTTCATGGTTTTGCTATCAGGGTGACGTTGGCTTCCTGAAATGTGTTGGGGAAGATTCCTTCCTTCTCAATATTGCGGAATAATTTCTGTAGTATAGGCACCAGTTCTTCTTAGTAAGTCTGGTAGAATTCAAGTGTGAAACCCTCTGGTCCAGGAAATGTTTTTTAGGAAGGTTTTCTCATTGCTACTTTAATTTCAGTATTTGATATTGGTGTGTTCAGGAATTCTATTTCTTCCTCATTGAGCCTAGGGAGATTGTGTGTTTCTAAGAATTTGTCCATTTCCTCCACATTTTCCAGTTTATGTGCATAGAGTTTTTTTATAACATTCAGAAATGATATTTTGTATTACTGTGATATCAGTTGTAATTTCTTCTTTTTTATTTCTGATTGAGTTTATTAGAGTCCTTTCTTTTCTGCTTCCGGTTAATCTAGTGAGAGGTGTGTCAATTTTGTTTATCTTTTCAAAGAACCAACTTTTTGTTTCATTAATCTTTCATATAGTTCTTTTGTTATGGACTTCATTTAGTTCTGTTCTGGTCTTGGTTATTGCTTTTCTTCTGCTGAGTTTGAGATTGGTTTGCACTTCTTTATGCAGTTCTTTGAGTCAATTAATTAGATTGTTGGTTTGTGTTCTTTCAATCTTTTGGATGTAGGTATTTAAGGCTATGAAGTCCTCTCAGGACTGCTTTAGCTGTGTCCCAGAGATTTTGATAATTTGTGTCCTCCTCATCATTTAGTTGAAAGAATCTTTTGATTTCTGTCTCAGTCTCCTCCTTGATCCAATAATCGCTCAGCAGTAGATTGTATAGTTTCCATAACTTTCTGTAGAGATGAATGTTTCTGTTGGAGGTGATTTCTAATTTTATTCCACTGTTGTCTTAGAAGATAAAGAGTATAATTTCTATTTTTTTAATATTTTGAGACATGTTTTGTGGCCTAGGATGTGGTCAGTCTTAGAGAGTGTCCCATGAGGTGATGAGAAGAATGTATACTCAGTGGTTTTTGCATAGAAAGTTCTGTAAATGTCTGTTAGTCCCATTTGTCCTAGAGTTCTGCTTAAGTACAATGTTTCTTTGTTTATTTTCTGTTTGGAAGATCTCTCCTATTCCATCAGTGGGGTATTAAAATTTCCAGATATTACAGAGCTGTTGTTTATTATTTTGTTTAGATCAAGTAGGTTTTGCTTTATGAATCTGGGCACACCTTTAGGTACATAAATATTTAACACTGTTATGTCTTCATGTTGAATTGTTCCCTTTACCATTCTATAATGACCATCTTTGTCTTTCATTTCTTTTGTTGATTTGAAGACTACATTATCTTATATGGAAACTGCTATACCAGCTTTCTTTTGTTTTCCATTTGCATGGAATATTCTTTTGCATTCCATCACCTTGAGCCTGAATGAGTCCTTGTGGGTAGATGTGTTTCCTGAAGACAGCAGATATTTGGTTTCTGTACATTTATTCATTCAGCCAGTCTATATCTCTTCAGTGGGCAGTTCAAGCCAAGCCATTCACATCTATTGAAAGAATTGATAAGTGGGGTGGATTTCTGTTCATCCTGTTGAATAGAACTTTGTTGCTTTCTTTTATGCCTTGAGCCACTGTGGTGTCTGACCTTTGACCTTTAGCTTTTAGATGATTTTACACTGGTATCCATTGTTCTGATCCATGTGTAACACAGTTCTGAATAGTTCCTGCAGGGCTAGTGTTCTTTTGACAAATTCCCTCATCTGTTTGCTTGTATGAGAAAGTATTTATTTCCCCCTCATATATGAAACTTAGTTTTGCAGCATACAAAATTCGAGGGTGGGCATTATTCTGTTTGAGAAGACTGAGAATGGGGCCCCAGTTCCTTCTAGCTTGTAAGGTCTCAGTTGAGAAATCTGCAGTTACACTGATGGGTTTTGCTTTGTAAGTCACTTGCTGCTCTCACCTTATGGCTCTTTCATGTTTATTTTGTCCAGTCTGATGACTACATGTTGTGATGTTTTCCTCTTTGTGATGAATCTCCCAGGAGTCCTTTGAGTTTTTTGTACCTGAATATCTAAATTTCTGGCAAGGACAAGGCAATTTCCTTCAATTATTCCCTCGAATAGATTATTCAACCCATGTGTATTTTGTTTTTCACCCTCATGAATAGATATGATTCTTATGTTAGGCCTCTTTACATAATCATGTATTTCTTGTAGGCTTTGCTCTTTTGTATTATTTCTCTCTTCTATCTCTGTGACTGACCTGTGGAATTGAAAGATGTTGTCTTCAAGCTCTGAGATTCTTTCTTATGCTTGATCTAACTTATTCTTAAGGCTTTCCACTGTGTTTTGTAATTCCTTAAATGAGTTTTTCATTTCCAGAAGTTCTGTTTGATTTTTAATATTTCAATTTCATTAGTGAATTTTTAATTCATTTCGTGCATTATTTTTTTTTTGTGGTTTCTTTGTGTTGGGTTCCCACTTTCTCATGCATTTCATTGAGCTACTTACAATCCATGTGCAAAGTTCTTCATCTGTCATTTCAATGTTCTGATTTTGGTTTGGTATTCATTGCTAGAGAACTAATGTTCCCATTTGATTCTTCATACTTCCAGAGTTCTTTTGCTGATTCCTTCTCATCTGGAGCAGCTGTTCCTTCTTACCTTTGTATTTTCTTTTGTATAGATAATGACATGCCCAGTTTAACATCTGAGCCAGTAGGTGGTGCATGTGGCAAAGAATTGACCACACCCTGTGTGATGAGTCAGTAAATGTAGTAAAAGGGCATGCAAATTGACCTCCCTGTCAGTAGGTGGTCCTTGCTGGGAGGAACAAGCTTCAGTTTTGTTTTTGGGTCCTGTAACCAGCTCTAGTTTCTCAGGAGAACCATTCTAATGCCGTAGGTGGTGGATGGGACCCTGGAACTTCCATGTGTGTTCTTATTCTATACCTCATAAATATGAGTTTTAAGTAATAAAGTCATATTCATATTCATTATTCTAACAATGGGGAGAATTTTGAGCCATTTACTGGTTGGGCTAAAGACTCATTCTTTATTTTGATTCCAGATAATTCCGTGTCAAGTGCCTAAAATATTAATTTTTATGAAATACAACAAAATAGAAATAAATGTATTGATAGCCATAAATTATGAAAGTAAACTAAAGAAATTGATATGAATAGACATATATGATGAAATAGAATATATAAACAGTCATATAATAATAAAAAGAAAATAATTAAAAATATTTCCATATAGAAAAGTTCAGTATGAAAGTGCTTAAATTGTAAAATCCATCAATATTTAATGAAGAATTAATATGAATTCTTTATAAAAATGTTCAGCAGTAGAAGATGTAACAGTTCCCAATTCCTTGATAAGCCAGCATACCATGATCCTAAGACCAGACAAAAGTATCACAAGTAAAGAAGAATATGTGCCAATATTCCATAAATATACAGACACAGAAATCCTCCTAAATACTAGTAAATTGAACTCAGCAACATAATGATTATATAGTATGACTAAGTAGGATTTTTTTACAAATGCAATGTTAGATTATTATTCAAAATTCAACCAATGTATTGCAAAATATTATTTGAATAAAAAAGTAATAATTTAAATAGGCAGAGAAAATTTTGACAAGTCCAACACCTATTTATGATAAAATTCCCAGAAAATTACTAGAAGAAAATTTCTGAGACTTGCTAAAATGCATCTACAAAAACCTACAGCTAATATAATTCTTAATAATTAGAGACTGGGTGCTTTACCCATAACTTTGGGAAAAGAATTTCCTCTTTTAGTACTCTTTTCAACATTGTACTGGTAGTATTAGCCAGAAAATTATACTTGAAACATAAATAAAATTCTTTAATTAGAAAAGAAAAAACAGAACAGACTTTTATCACACATTTCAAAACACTGTATAAAAATGTGTAAGGAATTTAATTTAAAAAACTCATTAAGCTAGGAAACAAATTCATTGTCACAAGCTGTAAGATCAGCAAACAAAATTTAATGTACTTTTATATAAAAGAAATAAACAGGCCAGGCGCGGTGGCTCACGCCTGTAATCCTAGCACTCTGGGAGGCCGAGGTGGGTGGATCGTTTGAGTTCAGGAATTCGAGACCAGCCTGAGCAAGTGCAAGACCCCATCTCTACTAAAAATAGAAGGAAATTATATGGACAGCTAAAAATATATATAGAAAAAATTAGCCGGGCATGGTGGTGCATGCCTGTAGTCCCAGCTACTCGGGAGGCTGAAACAGGAGAATCCCTTGAGCTCAGGAGTTTGAGGTTGCTGTGAGCTAGGCTGACGCCACGGCACTCACTCTAGCCTGGGCAACAGAGTGAGACTCTGTCTCAAAAAAAAAAAAAAAAGAAAGAAAAGAAATAAACAAATGGAAATTAAATTAAGAAAATGATTTTATTAATAATAGCATCAAAAAGAAGTGATTATAAATAAATTTTTAAAAATAAGTGCAAGTACTTTATATGAAAAAATTATTAAAAATGCTGAAAGAAATCAAAGAACTGACTGTATTGAGATATATTCAATGTCCAAGGGTAACAATACTTAATAGTAACATCAAAATACCCAAATAATTGATCTATGAATTCAATACAAATTTCCAAATAACTTTTCTTTTTTTTTTTTTTTTTTTTTTTTTTTTTTTGAGACAGAGTCTCACTCTGTTGCCCGGGCTAGAGTGAGTGCCGTGGCGTCAGTCTAGCTCACAGCAACCTCAAACTCCTGGGCTTAAGCGATCCTACTGCCTCAGCCTCCCGAGTAGCTGGGACTACAGGCATGCGCCACCATGCCCGGCTAATTTTTTGTATATATATATTTTAGTTGTCCATATAATTTCTTTCTATTTTTAGTAGAGATGGGGTCTCACTCTTGCTCAGGCTGGTCTCGAACTCCTGAGCTCAAATGATCCGCCCACCTCGGCCTCCCAGAGTGCTAGGATTACAGGCGTGAGCCACCACGCCCGGCCCCAAATAACTTTTCTTTAATTGAAATTGAGAAGCTCCCCCTAAAATTCATATGAAAATAAAATCATATAAACACATGAATTTTGAAAAGCTTCTGATATGAATTCCTACAATGTTACAGTAGTGAAATGTATAGTACTAGCATAAGGATAGATTTATGTAGATCAAAAAAATAGAATTGAAGGTCCATTAGTAAACACATTAATTTGTGGTAAAATTGATTTTGTCAAAGATGCCAAATAATTGTAATGGGAAAAAATTCCACTCAACAAATGATAATGGAAAAATTAAATATCCACATGCAAAAAAATGAAGTTGGACCCCTAATCCAAATCACACACCTACAGAAATACTCAAAATGGATTATATACCTAAATGTAAGAGATGAATCTGAAAAATTTTTGGGAAAAATATTAGAGCACCTTTTTGTGATGTTGAGTTTGGGAAAGAATTTTTTAGATATTACACCAAAAGCACAATCAAGAAAAGAAAAAAAATAATCAATTATACCTTATCAAATTAAAAAAATTACTTGAACATAATAACAAATATTAAAGGAAAAATTCCTTATTGAGAGAAAATATTTTAAATTATATATCTGTTTAAGGTCTAGTAGAGAGAATCTCTTACAAGTTAGTAATAAAAAAGTTTACTAATTAAAAATGGACAAAGTATTTAAACAGACATTTTTCCTAAGATGTAAAAATTTGCATGTAAAATATGCTCAACGTTTTATTCATTAGGGAAATGAAAACCAAACCACAATAATAAAATAATCAACACCCACTAGAATCGTTATACCCGTGGTACAGGAGTTCAGAGCATCTTACTAGAATGTGTTTCCTAAAGGGTGGGTGTGCCTTACTAAATTTTATTCAACTTCTATTGCCCTTGGCACAGTGTGATGTACATGATTTAACATAATAAATGCTCCCTGGGTAAATGCGTGAATATCTGGAATGCCCAGGTTTGACTCTCTCAGAGTTAGGCCCTTTTTTCACCAGCCCAGCCAGAATTCTGCTTGGCCAGAGTTAAAATGCTTGTGGTTGTCACCTAAGCTGGCAGAGGGTTTCCAATATAAATGAGATAAGTGTCTTCTTAGAGAATTTCTCCTCGACAGAGATCCCTGTTCAGAATGCTAATAAATGCTCCCTGTGCCAACTTGCACCTCCTGATATTATCAGTGATCTCCATTATGAGGTGGTCAGAAGAAGAAAAGGGGCTTTGAGACTCCCTCATTTATTCACCCAACAACTCTGTCTCCAGAATTCACCCTGCACCAGGTGCACTGGTGGGCCCAACATATGGTACTGAAAATGACAAAGTGGTCCTGGATCCCCTTCCAGGAGCCCAGAGTCTGAGGACAGCTGGATTAAAGCAAGGACGTGTGAAAGAAAAAAGCAAGTGCTGTATTGAAAGTCATGTAGGATGTTGGGAAGGAGGACTGGGGAGTAACTGCATGCAGGGACCCAAATGCCTCACTAAGGTGACACTTATGCTGTAACCAGAATGACAACAGGAAGCCGGCCCTGCACAAGTTTGGGAACAGTGTGTCAAGGAGAAGCCACCCCTGGTACGGAGACTTACAGGTAGAAGGAACTTTGGGAGAGAAGATAAGAGAGGGGCCAGTAGGGCTAGAAGGGGCCTGGGGAAGAGATGAGCAGAGGGAGGGAGGATCCTGGGGCGTGAGACATGAGGGGAGTGACCTGCTTCTCTCTGACAACACTGCCCCAAGACATAGTACTTTTAAACAACTATTTAATATCTCATAATTCGTGTGGACAAGAATCTGGGCACAGTATAGGGGGGAGCCTCTGCCTCAAGGTCTCTCATGAGGCTGGGCTGTGGTCTCAGCTGAAGCCGGATTGGGGGAGGATCAGTTTCCAAGCTCACTCATGTGGGTATTGGCAGGATTCAGAGTAGACACAGATCCTGGGCTCCCCCGTCTGCTGGCCTGGACACTTCCTCAGTTCTCTGCCATGTGGGGCTTACCACAGGGCAGCTCCTAGCATCAGAGCTTGCCTCCTCAGTTTGAGGAATACAATAGAGAAAGAGAAAGACAGGGACAGACAGAGAGATATTGAGGAAGGGAACAAAGGACAGAGTGAGTGGGAGGTAAATGAAAACTTTTTGATAATAAAATCTTAGAAGTTACAATAGACTAACTGCCTCCCATAACTTGTATGTTGAAATTTTAACCCCCAACTTAATATATCCAGCCTCCCTTGGGTGTTAATATCTTTTTGATTTTTTGCTAATCTGGTGTCTGTGTGGCAAACGAAATGATTGTTCCTTTCATTTCCAGGTTTCCAAATGATACTTGTGAGTCACCTCTGGGTTGTTTAGTACCTACTTGAGTTTTGTCTTCCTTGAGTCATCTGTGCAGATCCTTGGCCCTGTGATGGGCTTTTTCTCATGCTGGAGTCTCCTGCCATTTTCCTCATTGCCAGCTTAGGATTATTTAGCTGTTTCTTAAGGCTCCCTTTACTGCAAAATAAAGGGAAGCAATTATGTTGTTTTAAGTCAAAATGTTCCTTCTAGAGTGTCTTTTGCTGTGCATTGTACCCAAAATGTGAAGAAAATGAGGCTTCCCCAGGTCCTTCCCCTCCATGTCAAAAGCAGATAGAGCCTCAAGCAGCATGGAAGGAATTTCATGCAGCCCTCACTGCACAAGATTCTCTATTCTGATCTGTGGGCTGGTGAGCAGCTGGCTGCAGACAGGGAGAGTCAGACACGTTAAGACACCATAAGGAGGTCATGTCCACAGAATGTGAGATGTGATACCCTCCTAAAGCCTATGTTTTTTCATCTTTGTAATAAGGATTATTGGAGGACTCAGTGGAATAATGGTTTTCATACATACAGGCTATTAATACAGGTGGGGGCTATTGCTCTACAGCTGAAAGGATATCATGGAAACTCCATGAAGGTATTTTACTGGTGCAGGTCCTTGGGCTCACTATGCAATAGAAATTAGCCAGAGGCTGGAAGAGAGTCCCAAGCAAGGCTTTATTGGGGCTTATGTTCAACATAAGTGAGGCAGCACAGAGGAAAAGTTCTCTTGCTGAGTCCCCAAGGGAAGTTCAGGGAGAGTTTTAAAGAGGCTTAGGTGGGAAAAGGGTAGTGTGTAAGGAGGTAAAAGTGAAGAGTTTTTTGTGACTCTGTAGCTCTATTACATGCTTCTTCCTCCATTGTGTGTCCCATTAACATGTTAACTCTCCAACCCTGGGTGTGATTTTAGCATTCAAATAGGAATAAAATGAGTAACAATCAAGGCAAGTTCAGTGTGGGGGTCCTTTTTGGCTTGAGGTGGTTAGATCTGGATATATCTGGTTTCTTTGCAGAGAGGTTCTTCATCTAATGTCAGCATCTTGTTTCAGTGGTCTTGAAAAAAACTTTACCCAAGACACAGATTATTTGGCCTCCCTCCTTATATGGGTATGGGCTGAGTTCTAGTGGCTAGGAGGTCATTTGTCTTTTTGTTTGTTTGTTGTCTTCTACAGCTAATTAGGCTGGGCCATGCTGCCCTTGTTGCCTCCCTTGGTCAGAAGTGAGGCCAAGGCCTTCCCTATCCTGTCTCAGTATTAATAGGTTAATTATTTTCCACGCTCAGATGAAATTTTACTTTGAAAGCCTAGAACATTTTTCACCATGAAAACCCACATTCTTAACATGCACAAGTCCCTAAAGTGGTGTTCCTGGTTTGCACTCCAGACTCCGAACCTCTGGTAGCTTGTGGTGCTGTCACTGACCACATATATCTTCTTATCCTCCCTAGTATGAAAATGAGTCTTCCCTGAACCTAGAGGAGGCCAGAATGTGAAATATCCAGTGAGACACAAAGCAGATACTGGTGGACTCCCTAGCCTGCCAGGGTTGACCTATCTCCTTTTTCACCACCTTCTGGGGCTCCCACTGGGATTTGCCACCATCCCACATTTCCTGGAGCAGCTGTTTAGCAGGTGAGCACCTATCCCCTCCAAGGTACAGTGGTGACTCTGCCACCTATGTAGGGCCTGATTACAGAATGGGGGATGAACACAAACATACATACAGACACACAGAAAAAAACACACGGACACATATAGATGGTACAAGACTGCAGTATGGAAAGCAGCAGTCGCTTTATTTTTATACTCCTTTTGTCCAGCTGCTACTTCCTGGTACATGACTATCTTTAGAGCCCTGAGGGGACATGTTCCATTTCTTATGGAAATTGCTCAAGGGAAGGCAAACGTTTGCATGTTAACCTTTGGACCTCATTACCCACGCAGGACAATGAGACATACCTTGGCTATTTGCCATAGGAAACAGTTTGTCTATTTCAATAGGCCATTGTCCTTTAGCTCCAGGAAGCATTCAGCAGTCAATGGGCTGTGTGGGGACCCATTGACTTCTGGCCGCAGGGGGGTTCTGGACCCATTGACCTTTGGACCCAAGAAGCATGTCCAGCTTTGCTGATTCTGAGCTCAAGCCAATTCTTGCTCAGGGAGGATCCCTACACACCTACTAGCCATGTCACTAGGATACCACTGCAACTCTCTGAACCTCAGTTTGTCCTCTCAAAATTGGGGTGATCAAAACATGAACTTCACAGGGATTTTGTAGTGACTAAATGGACTAAGACATGACAAGCAGGTCCCTAGTGCCTGGCTCTGTGGAAAGGCTTCAGGGAATGATGTGGTTGTTCATTTACATTAATTTTTCTCCCCCTCACTGAAGCCCTCTATCTCATGTCTCAATGGTCCATTTTTCTCTATGTTTACAAACGCACAAACAGATCAAATCTGTCTTTTGTTTTTCCATTTGTAAAGTACTTTATTTATGCAGTCACTTTTCTAGATCCTTGGGATAATTTAGGAAAAAAAGCAAACGAAAATCCCTCAGCCTCAGTATTATTTGGGGAGTAAGACACTCACAGCAGACATCATAAGGGAGCCATATCAACAGAATGTGAGATGTGATGCCCTCAATGACTGCTCTAGGTATGGATGCATCCCCCCGGATTCCGACAAGGATGACAGTTCCCAGGACCAACCATGACATTTCAATAGATGCAAGAAAGGATTTGACTAAATTCGACATCCCTTCATGATATTATCTCTCAACAAACTAGGAATAGAACAAATTCACCCCAATGCCATGAAGGCCATGTATGACAAACACACAGCTAACATACTAACAAAAGGGCAATAGTTCTAAGGTTTTCCTCTAAGAGCTTGAACAAGTCAAGGATTTTCTCTCTTGCCATTTCTAGTCAACACAGTAATGGATGTCCAAGACAGAACAATTAAAGAAAAAATAAAAACCATCCAGATTGGAAAGGAAGGAGGTAACTTGTCCCTGTTTGCACATCACATAATCTTATATGCAACAAACCTTAAAGGTTTCACCAAAAAACTGTTAGAGCTAATAAACAAATTCAGGAAATTTTCAGGACACAAAATCTACATGTAAAACTCACTAGCACTCATAGGCACTAAAAATAAACTATCTGTAAAAGACATCAAGGAAACAATCCCATCTACAACAGCTATGAAAAAATAACTTAGAAATAATTTTCACAACAAAGATATAATATCTCTACCCTGAGAACTAAAGAACATTAAGAAATTGAAGAAAACACAAAGAAATGGAAACATGTTCTTGGTCAAGCATTAGCAGAAATAATATTGTCAAATGTTTATATTATACAAAATGATCTACAGATTCAATGCAATCCCAATCAAAATACCAATGACATACTCCAAAGAAATAAAAAATCTAAAAATGTGTATGATTCCAACAAAGACCCCAAAGAGCATAAGCAATGGAGTTTGGGGGGGAAAAAGCTAGAGACATCACAGTACTTGGTTTTGAAATATACTACAAACCGATAGTAACCCAAAGAATATGGTACTGGCATAAAATCAGACACATAGGATAATGGAGCAGAATAGGGAACTCAGACAAATTTATGCATTTACAGTTAACTGATTTTAGACAAAGGTGACAGGAAAACACAGTGGGGAAGGAACAGTCTCCTCAATAAATTTTGCTGGGAAGCCTTGATATCCAGACACAGAAAAGAAATGAGTCTCTCACATCATACCATATACAAAAACTAACTCAAAATTCATTAAAGGCTTAAATGTAACACCTGAAGCTCTGAAACTACTACAAGAAAATTTAGCATGACAGCTTCATGACATTGATCTAGATAATGATTTTTTGGATTTAACCTCAAAATTCCAGGTACCAAGTAAAAACAGGCAAATGGGATTACTAACTAAAACATTTCTACACAACACCAGGTAGAAATAACAGAATGATTACACAACTTATAAATGGGAAAAATGTGTAAATTATATACTGACAAGGGGTTAATATCAAAAATACATGAGAAACTCAAGTATACAAGAAAAACTGAGTAATTATTTCAATATAGGCAATAGACCTAAATAGACATTACTCAAAATAAGACATACAAATGGCCAACAGATGTAAGAAAAATTGTTCACCATCAGTAATCATCAGGAAAAAGCAAATCTAAACCACCATATCAACGAGTCAATCTTGTTAGAATGACTACCATTAAAATAGAAAAGATAATAAGTGTTGGTAAACATGTGGAGAAAAGGGAACACTTGCAAGTTGTTGGTGTGATTGTAAATCAATGCAACCTTATGGAAAAAAGTTGGGAGAATTCTCAAAAGTTAAAAAAAAAACTAAACTACCATGTAATATACCAATTGCATAATTAAGTATACATCCAAAAATATAAGATTAGTATTCTGAAGGAAGAGCTGTACTCTCACATTTATTGTCGTCTGATTTATAATAGCCAAGATATGGAATCGACCTAAGTGTCCATAATGGAATGGATAAAGAAAGTGTGTATGTGTGTAATATTTATACATATATAATGGCATATTAGACATAAAAATCCTGTCATTTTCCATCAAATGGATGAACCTGGAGAACATGTTAATTGAAATAAGCCAGGTATAGAAATACAAGTGTCTCATGATATCATTCACATGTGTAATTTAAACAAGTTGATCTCATTAGAGAGTAGAATGGTATTACCAGACACTGGAGTTTTTAGGAAGGATGGGAGCTTGGGGAGATAACTGTCAAAAGATACATAATTACAGTTAGGAGGAATAAGTTCAAGAAAGCTACTGTACAGCATGGTGACTATAGTTAATGATGACATAATGTATATTAAAAAATGCTAAAACACTAGATGTTATGTGTTCTCACCACAAAAATAACTATGTGAGGCACAATACTAGTTAATTGGCTAGAATTAAGCATTTAATAATGTATATATACTTGAAAACATCATGTCTTACATAAGAAATACATAAATAGTACCTGTCAATTTAAAAATAAATGTTGAAAAATTGTGGAACACTGGCAATATTCCAAATATTGAGTCTGTGCCTTTGTCATAAGCTTAGCTAAACGTCATCAAAAAATGTAGTTTTTTTATCTTTTTGTTATTCCATTACTTGGTCATAAGTATAGGAACTCTGATATTTATCAGTATGTTCAGAACCTAGTACCAAAAAATGGCAGTGGCCAATGCACTTTAAATGTGTGGTTCATGGCATTCCTTGTGCTGATGGTGATGGTATGGAAGACACCTAAGACACAGGTGGTGCTAATGGTTCCGTCTCTGGCCACACTGTGAACATGAAAAACAAGTTTGCATCCAAAATCACTGAGAAGATGTTTTAATACAAAACCTGCCATAATCTCTGAGATTTTTCAAGAGAGAATGATGAAATAGTTGGCTATGGTTGGGTGACTAAGAACGAAAACAGCGAAACAGTGGACTGCAAACTGTACCCATTAAATAAAGGAAGATATAAGAGTGAAAGATTTCTCAAGATTACAATATCAATCTGAAAAAAAGATTATTGCAAATTTTAAATTGATACAGCTCATTTTATTACTATCCAACACCTAGCATACACACTCAGAAATAAGATTCCCCTTACACACATAAGTTTTGCTAAACTATTTCATAAAAAAATTAATTTCAAGGTCAACACTTACCCTTATCTTTCATTCAGAATTTATTTCTGAGAAATGTTTTCTCTTAGGATATTTAGGAACTGTTATTTTTCCTTACATAGAATTCACAATATATGGCTCACTCTTATTAATGCTTTACCTAGTACAAGTAATTTTATATTTACCACATTTTGTGTTAGGATCTAATAACTTCTTCCTTTTACAAACAAAGACAAACCATGCTAACTGCTTGACTTAACCCTCTTGTCCATGGCTGCTGGATCCTCCTTACCTCACTTAAGGGATCAGAATGTTGCATTTATAATCTATAAATTGTCTCAAACTCTCCACGTTAAAAAAACTGACCACATGAAAAATATCCTAAGGTCTCATAAGAATTTATAAAGTACTGTGTGAAATGACATGGGGTGGGGAGAACAGTGAGAAAGCTGTAGCCATAGAACAAGCAAAGAAGAAGGACTGAGGTGCATGTGTAGCTGGGGGTGAACATAAAAATACAGCAACAAACAGGACACAATTAGGAAATGAAAAGAAGCAGAATTCCCCTTTCTAAATTCAGACAGTAAATTTTGCAGCCTCCAAAAAAATGATGTCTCTGTACATGCAGAGCCAATGCCATTTCTTCACCTCGCTGTTTTGAATCTCTTACCTGGAGCCACAAAATCACTTTAACAGAAATACTCACTGCTAATACATATGTAACATCTATTATACACCTAGTGCTGTCATGTTTTTTCTTTCCAGTAAATGTCAAAACAACCTGATGACTTATGAAGCCTCTTCAGTGTTTATCTAGATTGGCCCAAGTCTATCAACTCAATTATCTCAATTACAAAAAGTGAAAAAGACAGCAACTAAAGAGAAGTTGGCTTAAACAAATTTTGCCATTTGAAAAGAAATAAATGGAATTTACTAATTAATACAATTTAACTTAGTATACTCACTATGGCATTACATGTTCAAATTATTTGGGGAACACAATTAATTTCATAAAAATTATTTGTATAATCCCTGAGTCATATGAAGACTATTTCCTAACTTTTGGAACAATAATTTATTCGATGTAGCATGAACAACAGGCATTTGAAAACAGAGGATTTACATGGGGAAATTCAGAACCAGGAGCCATAAGATTTTAGAGAAATAAATTCAATTCAAAGCAGAGAATATATATTTCCTTTCAGAATCTATGAGGTTTCTAGTTTGGTAGTAAATTATCAACATTTTTTTAAATTACCTCTTTTATTCCAATATTTTTCTTTTCTTCTCAAAATAGGTACACACACAAACACAATTACTTCCTCTATCATTTTGCACTTAACGTTTATCTATAGAGTCTATATGGAGTTTTCAGGCCAGGGAGGTTGCACATTCAAAGAAAAATGTACAATGAAAATTTGCAAATAATCATTCATTATTCAGCAATGTATGGCCTTTGGTTATACTCCTATATAATCTCATTATAACCATTTTAATGGCCCTTAATAGTTGCAAAAAGAAGAAAAAGAATGAAAATATAACCTATGGAAGCAATATTTTTCAAATTAACTGAAGCTTAAAGCCTCTGCAAAAAAGCTCCTTAGTAATGTTATGTTCCACTATGTTACCCAATATTATATTGTTTACATTTGTTATCTGGACTTTGAATAAGGTGGACTAGGTAAATCTCGGTGGAAGGTTAAGACTTCATTCAATACACAACATGTAACATGTTAAAAACAATTTTGTTTTATTAAAACAAATTAAGATGACACATAGTCTTAGTAACAGCATTTCAAAATCTACTTTGTTCTATTACTTAATACATAATTGGTAAAACAATTTACTTCTAAAGTTGAAAATGTCCTCAGAAGAATATTATATTAAAAACCTACCACACAATTTACTTAAAACAGTGTTACGGCTGGATCAAATACAGCCTCTCCACTTAGATTTTCTTACTGAATATTACATCTTGGTGTCCTTAATTTTCCCTGCAAGAGTACAAAAATGATGCCTACATAATTTAGAAAGGTCTTTCATAGCTATGATGCAGCAAAAGTTGGCCACATCCTTTCACAGAAACAATAGGAATGAAAGCATAGCAGCAAGTGATTTGAGTGTTGAACTACATCAATATTTAATTTTTCAAACGTCTAAAATCATTTCAATGCAAAATAGCATAATTTGAGTGTAATTATAACCTTCTAAAAATCAAACTTCTGCTCTTTTTAAGCCTACATACAAATAAATTATCTTTTAACTTTGGATTATTCTTCATAATCAACCCTCTGCTTTAATGTCTGAAAGTGTTAGTGCCTTGGTGCTTTCTACTGTAAATCCTCTGATGCTTATTTAGACTTCAGTTATGATTAAATTTTTTCATATTTCTCTATCTCTAAAATATCTTTTCATATTTATGCTGATGTTTCCTAAGGCATATTTTTTGAAGAAATATTTTTCTGCATTTATTTTATTTGTAGGGCTTCTCTCCAGTCCAAATTCTGTGAAGTTCAATACAGTTTAAGCAACTGTAAGGGGTTTACCCTCCAGTATGAATCCTGTGTGCAATAAATAAGATCTGTGATATAAGGAAATGTATTGCACCAGTCCTTATACTTGTAATTTTTTCCCCTGTATCAATACCATGGTGCACTCTAAGACTTTTATTTTGTGGAAGGTGTTTCAACAGTCTTTATATTTATACTGCTTTTATCCAGTATGACCCCTCTCATGTCAAGTAATATGTGAACAGTTATTAAAAGATGTGCCACATTGTTTACATTTGTAGGATTTTTCTCGGGTATGAATTCTGTCATGTATAGTAAGGTAAGTGGGTAAAGGCTTTGCCACATCATTCACATTTGTAGGGTTTCTCTCCAGTATGAATTCTCTTATGTTTGATCAGGGTTGATTTCTGGATAAAAGCTTTCCCACATTCTTCACATTTGTAGGGTTTCTCTCCAGTATGAATTCTCTTATGTTTGATAACTGTTGAACATCGGTTAAAGGCTTTGCCACATTCTTCACATTTGTAGGGTTTCTCTCCAGTATGAATTCTTCTATGTTTGGTAAGTATTGAACACCAGTTAAAGGCTTTGCCACATTCTTCACATTTGTAGGGTTTCTCTCCAGTATGAATTCTCTTATGTGTGGTCAGGTTTGAACGCTGGATAAAAGCTTTGCCACATTCTTCAGATTTGCAGGGTTTCTCTCTAATATGAATTGTCTTATGTGTGGTCAGGTGTGAACACTGGATAAAAGCTTTGCCACATTTTTCACATTTATATGGTTTCTCTCCAGTATGAATTGTCTTATGTGTGGTCAGGTGTGAACACTGGATAAAAGCTTTGCCACATTCTTCACATTTGTAGGCTTTCTCTCCAGTATGAATTCTCTTATGTTTGGTCAGGGTTGAACACTGGTTAAAAGCTTTCCCACATTCTTCACATTTGTAGGGTTTCTCTCCAGTGTGAATTCTCTTATGTATACTAAGGTATGAAGACTGCTTAAAAGCTTTGCCACATTCTTCACATTTGTAGGGGTTCCCTCCAGCATGACTTGACTTATGATTAGAATAGCTTGAGCAAGATTTGAAGACTTTGCCACATTCTATATATTTGTGATGTTTTTCTCTAGTATGAATTCTATTATATTCAGTAAAGTGTGAACATTTGTTAATGGCTTTTCCACGTTCTTTACATTTGAAAGTTTTCTCTACAGTATGTCTTATCTTATGTCTATTTCGTTTTGATAATTTTCTGAAGACTTTCAAACATTTATTACATTTGACGACTTTGCAATGGGTAGCTGTTGAAAATTGGTTATATCCATTATGACATTCTTCCTGCACCTGGCACGCACCCACAATTTCCCTGTCTTTCCTTAAGCTTAAACTATGAAGTCCAGAGCCTTCATAATTTCTCAGTAGCACTTTTTGGAATGAATCTTTTAGGCTTTTCCCTGGCAAATGGTCTTGGGTGTAATGAGAAGACACAGCTGAAAAAAATAAAAATAACAAATTATCCCACTTGTTTTTTTTTTTCAGCCTTAGATGAACATCTATTACAAATCTAACATATAAAATTATAGCAAGCACATTATCAAGATAGCATAGTAAAGTACCACAGGCCCCAATACAGTTACAGCTACATAACATTAATAAAAAATATACTGCCCAAATTGCTTCTGTGTGAATTTTAAAACCAATTAAATGTTTGCAGCATCCTGGGAGAGCACAGTGCCAGAAGCCACATAGAAGAGGAAGAAAAGTTTGTTACATTTAGCTACAATTGCCCTTCCTAATATTAATGTAGCATGGTTTATATGGGTTTAAAAAATCAACTCCTGGATTCTCCCCAAAAGGAGAAAGAGAATTGTGCCACATATACACATTTGGACTTTAAGGGGCCTTTCCAGAGACTGGTTAGTGTCTCCCATAGCACAGAATGCTGAATGTAATTGTGTTGTGCTTTGAAAGGTAGACTGGGTTTGCTGAAAACAAAGGTAAATGACTGTTACGGCAGCAGAGAGACTTCAGTACAAGTGACATACAATAGGTGTAGCAAATGATTACAGGGCCTTAAGAAAAAACATGGAAAAATCACTTTACCTGGAAAATAAACATACAATTCCACAGAACAAACATCCTGAGAATAGATTTGGGAGGCTCCAAGAATCTGTAGCCCAAGCAATTCATATCACAATCTCCCAGGACAAAGCCATTTGTTAAAGATTGTGACAGATGAATTTTTATTTAATCCCCAAATAGCAACCAAAGATTATAACATACACAAAGTATCAGGATATCCTAGCCCAATAAAACAAACAAAATAAATAATCAGAAATTAACTATAAAGATAAATTACCTGAGAAAATTAAAAAGCCCCATCTGAATAGTGCACAATGAGTGAAATGAAAACACAGACAACTAAATGAATACAGCAAAATTAGAACAGCAACAAAAAGCATAAAAGAAAACAAACTGTGGAGCTGAAGAACACAAATAGAAATGACTGAGCAATTCTAAAATGTAAGAAAAAGAACGAAGAAATCAAGAAGCTCAATACACTTTAAGTAGGATAAACAAAAAGACCCATAACAAGACATTATAAGCAAAGCTTTGAAAATCACAGAAAAGAGAATCTGAAAAGCTGCAAGACAAGAGTGATGTGTCATCTATAAGCTTGCTTCTATGAGAGAACCAGTGGATTTATCATCAGAAACTTTGCCCTGCCGAAAAAAATTGGGATATATAGTCACAGTGTCTAAAGAACAAAAACCGCACAGCAGAAAAACTGTATCTAGCAAAACTATCCTAAAAGAAGAAAAAATAAACATTTATCAACATAACCAGATGCTGAAACAGTCTGTCAGCACTAGATCTGCCCTACAAGAAGTGCCAAAGGAAGCCCCTTTCACTGAAAATAAAATGATGCTAGAAAACAACACAAAATTATATAACAATAATTAATGAAGAGGGGAGAGGGCCAGAGGGCCTACTAGAGCCATCACTTGCTGGAGCACCCCAGAGGGAAGAAAGTGATTTAGATAAAGAGAAGGGCAGAATGGGCACAGATCATGTGTAGTTTGGAGGAGGTGCCAAAGCCTTCTGGGTACTTCACAGGGGGAAATTGTGAAGCAGAACACGAAAAAGGAAAAAGAAAGAGACAAGAAGAAACTGGTGAGAATCAAACCTCAAGAGGCTCAGAGCGCAGTGAAGGAATAAGGGAGCACTGCGTTTCTCCTTCCTACACACCTTTGGGAATCAGCGGGCTACTGAGTTGTATGTGAGCTTCCCCACATTTATGCGCATGGGCACTGCTGCACCCACTGAATCGTGTGGAGAACAGGAGTTGGTCTGGAGCTTGGACGTTTCCTGCAGGCTGCCTTCCAAGGAGGGCGACTGGAGGAGCCAGGTTCCTGGCTCTATTCCTGGCTCTCTTCCTCCCTGCCCCACCCACTGCACCTGGGAGGACAGCCACCTCTCATCACCTACAGTGTTCTCCACACCTTTACCTCTGGGGACCTGTGGTGGCCCCAGGGGTGCCCAGCCTGGGAGTCTCCTGCCTGTGGTACTCTGTGCAGACACATGCCAGTGAACAAGACACACAGGCTGGATCCTGTGCCCCCACGACTTGAGTGAATTCCTAGGGGGCACATTGGAGAGATTTGAGAGAGTAACTTGGTAGGCAAGGGAGCCCACATGGGAAGAAATGATGCGAGAGTACAGTGGGGGTTTGAGCCACAGAAATCTGGTGAAATGCCCGTACCCCCACCGGAAAGTCACGGCTGAGGGCAGCATGTTTGTGTGCCCCTTTGCAAACAGACAATGGAGGGAGCCCCTCAGGGCAGGGATAATGAGAGAGGGGCGGAGCTCACTCCAAGAGCCAGTTGGTGAACTACAGACAGCCCCTCCCCCATAAGCAGTCTTTTCAGTTTTGATAGATCCTTTTGGCGTCTCTCCCAGTGAGTTTTCCCAGGGCCCTGGGATAGGACTTTGAGCCCTGCCAAGACTTTGCAGAGCCTTCCAGGCTTGCTCAACCTAACCCGACCCAGCCTTACTCTCCCACTCTCCTCTGTTGTGCTGGAGAGTAAGCAATCCCCTGGGGACTGCAGGCCCCTCCCACAGTCTAGGATAGTCAAATGCTTCTCCTAAGGGGCTGAAGCCTATGCCAGGCACAAAAGAACCCCTCTGCACTTGCCTCTTTCCTGCAAGCAGCAACCCCTGACAGGGAGAATGACCATATAGCCCATTACAGCACCTACTGACTCAATCCAACAAGGTATAGCCGACTCTTATAAGCACCACACACCTCAGAGCTTAAGCCAGGGGGATTCCAATACAATTCACACTACTGGGAAGAGGAGAAGACAGCAGAATTGAAGTAGCACTGCTTTTTAGGAGAGGAATAAATGTTGCAGGCAGCTTGAACTGTGAGGAGTCTCCCCCATCCACTGCAGACCTCTGGGCTCACTGGGGAGCTGCTCAGAATCCATGCAGAGACATTGCACACGAGAGCAGGGGATGAGGACATGGAGGCAGAGATAAAGGAATCCTTACACACTGTTGGTGGGACTGCAAATTAGTACAACCTGTATGGAAATCAGTATGAAGATTTCTCAAAGTACTAAAAGCAGACCTACCATTTGATCCCGCAATCCCACTACTAGGTATCGACCCAAAGGAAGAGAAGTCTTTCTATCAAAAAGACACCTGCTCTCAAATACTTCTTTCAGCACAATTCACAATAGCAAACATGTGGAATCAACCCAAGTGTCCAGCAATTTATGATTGTATTAATAAAATGTGGTATATTTATACCATGGAGTACTACTCAGCCATAAAAAAGATCAATTAATGCCTTTTGCAATAATTTACATGTGCCTTGGGACAATTATCCTAAGTGAAGTATATCAGGATTGGAAAAACACCACATGTACTCATTATTAAATTGGAACTAATTGATGAGCACACATGTGCACAGAGGAAATTAAAACTTGGTGGAAATCAAGCAGGGGGCAGGGGAAAGAAGGAGAGAAACAAAAACCTGCCTGATGGGTACAATGAACAATATTTGGGTGATGGGCACACCTGTAGTCATGACTCAAGCATTTCAAAAGTGATTCATATAACCAAAAATATGTGTATCCCTTTAATATTCTGAAATAAAAGAAACCCTGTTGGGGAAAGAGATGCAATTACATCTCAATAAAGTTCTGCAGTGTTAGAATAATGGTGCAGAAAATGCTTTTAATCATGCTTTAAAGTTTGTAAGATAAAACCACAAAAATGATCAGAAACATCTGTTAGGCCGGGCGCAGTGTCTCACACCTGTAACCCTAGCACTCTGGGAGGCCGAGGCGGGAGGATCGCTGAAGGTCAGGAGTTCAAGACCAGCCTGAGCGAGAGCGAGACCCCGTCTCTATTAAAAATAGAAAGAAATGATCTGGACAGCTAAAAATATATAGAGAACAAAATTAGCCGGGCATGGTGCTCATGCCTATAGTTCCAGCTGCTTGGGAGGCTGAGGCAGAAGGATTGCTTAAGCCCAGGAGTTTGAGGTTGCTGTGAGCTAGGCTGACACCACAGCACTGTAGCCCAGGCAACAGAGTGAGACTCTGTCTCAAAAAAAAAAGAAAGGAAAAGAAAGAAAGAAAGAAAAGGAACATTTGTTAATGGATATACAGTATAAGAAGATACAATTAGAGACATCAATAACATAAGTTTTAAGGCAGATGTAATGAAGAATTTTTGTATACAAGTAAAGAAGAGTTGTTACAAGTTTAAAGTATATTTTTGTAACTATAAGAGCTCTTATGATATCCACATGGTAACAACAATAAAATACCTATAGAGATACATTTTTAAAAAAGAAAGGATCAAAGCAAGTCACTACAAAAATCAATGAGACAAAAAGGACAGAAAATGAGGAAAACAAGGACAAACTACCTGCAAGAATCAAAGAAAACAATTATTAAAATGGCAATAGTAAGCCCTTCCCATTCAAACAATTACTTAAATATTTATAGACTAAAATGCTCCATCAAAAGAAAAAAATTGAGTAAAGGGGTTTAAGGAAATTCAAAAAGCAAGATCCAACTATATTCTTTTTTTTTTTTTTTTTAGACAGAGTCTTGCTTTGTTGCCCTGGCTAGAGTGAGTGCCGTGGCATCAGCCTAGCTCACAGCAACCTCAAACTCCTGGGCTTAAGCGATCCTACTGCCTCAGCCTCCCGAGTAGCTGGGACTACAGGCATGTGCCACCATGCCCGGCTAATTTTTTCTATATATATTTTTAGCTGTCCATATAATTTCTTTCTATTTTTAGTAGAGATGGGGTCTCGCTCTTGCTCAGGCTAGTCTCGAACTCCTGAGCTCAAACGATCCGCCCACCTTGGCCTCCCAGAGTGCTAGGATTACAGGCGTGAGCCACCGCGCCCGGCCTATATTCTCTTTATAACAGACTCACATTAGATCTAATGGCAAAAAATGGACTGAAAGTGGCAGGATGGAAAAACACACTCCATGCAAAGGTTAAGCAAATGAGAGCAGGAGAGTCACAATCATATTAGGCAAAATACATTTTGAGTCAAAAGCTGTCCTATTTCATAAAACACACTATGCCAAAACTGTCACAAGACAAAGATGGACACTAAATATTAATACAAAGTTTCATTCACTGGAAACCTATAATTTATGTATATATAAAATATTTTTATATTTGGGATCCTAGATCCCAAAGCTCTTATAAAGGCACTTAGAGTGTGAGATATATTTTATATATAAAACTATTATACACACACACACATATTATAACTCAGGGTTCCCAAATATATAAATGTATAGGTAAAAAATGTGTAATTTTTATAGACATATGGCTGATTTGTATTTTAATTAAACCAGACACTGATAAAGTGTATATAGGAAGTTGCAATTTCAACCAAAATTACTATGTGTAGGTAAAACAAAACACACAATAAACTAATGTCAAAGGACATAACTTAAAAAAGTAATGCAGTAATATGTCATTGCAAAACAAGAAATGTTTAGATGTAAAATTTGATATAGAACAAAATAGAAAGTGAGACTGTATAGAGAGAGTGACATTAACAACAGGGTGGAATAGGAAGTCTCCTACTTTTCTATCTCCCCACAGCAACTAAATTTTGGCAGCCATCCATGGACAAAAGTGACTTAATGAAAGCCAGGCACAGTAGCTCAAACATGTAATTCCAGCTTCTCAGAGACTGAGGAAATAGGATCACTTTAGTCCAGCAGTTTGAGACCAGCCTGGGTGATATTATGAGACCCCCATCTCAAAATCTAAGTGCTTTTATAAAAGCTTTGAGGAAAGAGGTTGTAAAGTAATAGTAAAGCCCAAGACCAAAGAGGGTCATTTTGAGAAGGCAGGCCCTCATTCAGGTGGTAAACTTGAGAACTCCTGGTCTTGGATACAGACCAAGAAATGGCTCACTCCACTTGGTACCACTGAGAGTTCTGAAGTGACTCTATAAGCAACTTCAGCTCCTCCCAGCCATGGTCTAGGGATGATCCTCCCTCTCCAGAGGCCTGCAGGGAATGTCCATTTGTGTCCATGGAGGCAGGCCTACAGACCTTGGCACTCACTGTGGTCTCTGAAGCAGCTGTACCTCAGTTCCAGTTCTCTTAGCCACAGTCCATGGCCAGTGCTGCACACCTAGGGACCAACACCGTGCCCTGGGGAAAACCTCCCTCATATTCAGTGGGAGCCACACCCATACATATACCTGACACCCTCCCCACCATATGCAGACCCAACTGCAACTTCCTTTCCTACAGATCAAAGTCCCGAGGGCAATTCAGTCTGCCCAGGAACAAGACAGAAGTAACCACTGTCCAAGCCCCTAGTAAAAGACCCACTAAAAGGAAGCATCAAAACTGACCTAGAAGCAGCCTTGTAAGCCAGCTAGAACCACTATTCTTTGCAAGTCCAGAGGATAACCCATGAAGCTGTGGAGCCAAAAAGGAAAGATCTTTAACTGCTGAAATTGGTTTATGAAACGTGGATGACACATTTGCTCCTTAAAATGCACAAACACAAATGCAAGGCTGTATTGTACATACTTGCAATCTTTCTATTTTATCATAACATTGGAAGTCTTGGGCAAAAATATTGGGAAAAATTTTTTTAAAATCATCAAATAGAGAAGAAAAAAAGTCACTATTTATAGATGACATGATCTTATATATAGACAACCCTAAAGAGTACAAAAAACCCCTGTGTAAACTAAAAAATGCACTGAGTAAATGAGCAGAATATTAAATTAGCATGCAAATGTCACTTGTGTTTTCATACAGTAACAAACTCTCCAATAAAAAAGAAAATAATCTCATTTATAGTAGCATCAAAATAATAAACATTTTAGCAATAAATTTAACTAAAAAGGTGAAAGAGATTTACACTGAAAAATATAACTTGGTGATGAAAGATATTGAAGACACAAATAAATGTGAAGATTTCACAGGTTTATATACTAGCAGAATAAATACTGTTAAAGTGCCATATTATGCAATGTCATCTAAAGATTCAATGGACTCCCTATCAAAATTTCAATGGCATTTTTTTCACAGTAATAAGAAACACAATCTGAACATTTTTAAAGAACTACAATATATTTTCAGTAGCCAACATAATACTGAGGAAGAAGAACAAAGCTGGAGGCCTCATACTTTCTGATTTCAAACTAATTTCAAAACTATAGCAATAAAAACAGACTAGAACATGCATACAAAAATGACAAAAAAAACCAATGGAATAAAACAGAGAGCCCAGAAAAAAATCCATGCATGCAAAGTCAACTCATCTTTGACAGGGGCACCCAGAGCACACAGTGCAGAAACTACAGTCTCACCAATACTTCAATACTTGGTGCTAGATAACCTGGATACTCACAAGAAAAAAATACAATTACACAATTTCTTGTATACCATACCCCAAAATTAATTCAAAATATAGACTTACATAAAGCACAAATCCTTAAAAATCATAAAAGAAACATATGGAAAACCTCCTTGATAATGACCTTGGCAAAGAATTTCTTGGCTACAACATCAAACATATGACAACAAAAGTAAATATAAATAAGTTGGACTGCACTAAACTAAAAAAGCTTTTGTACAGCAAAGAAGACAATGAAACAAGAAAACATAAAGGATGGGAGAAAATGGTTGCAAATAATATGTCTGATAACAGACAAAAACAGTAATACTGATAATAGCCCAATTTAAAATTAGGAGAAAGACTGAAAAGATCTTTTCCCAACAAACACATATAAATGGCCATACGTATATGAAAAGATGCTCAACATCACTAATCATTAGGCACTTAATACCACTTCATTCATGTTAGCATGGCTAATATCAAGGAGTAGATAACAAATTTTGACAAGCATGTGAAGAAAAAAAAATCCTTTATAATGTTGGTGAGTTGTAAATTGGTGGAGTCATTATGAAAACCTGTATGGAGGTGCTACTCAAAATGAAAAATTAGAATTGCCATACAATCCAGCAATCCCACTTCTGTGTATATAACCAAAGGAAATAAAATCAGTATCTTTGACTGGGAGTGGTTGCTCATCTCTGTAATCATTGCACTCTGGGAGGCTAAGGAGGGAGGATCGCTTGAGCTCAGGAGTTGGAAACCAGCCTGAGCAAGAGTAAGACCCCATCTCTACTACAAACAGAAAAAATTAGCTGGGCAACGAAAAACAGAAAAAATTAGCTGGACGTGGTGGTGTGTGCCTGTAGTCCCAGCTACTCGGGAGGCTGAGGCAGGAGGATCGCTTGAGCCAGGAGTTTGAGGTTGCTGTGAGCTACTCTGATGCCACAGCACTCTAGCCTGGGCAACAGAGTGAGACTCTAAAAAAAAAAAAAAAAAATCAGCATCTTTAAGAAATATCTGTACCCCTATGTTCTTTGCAATATTATTCACAATTGACAAGATATGAAAACAAGCTGCTTGTAAAATTCTGAATGGATAAAGAAAATATGGCATACATACATAGTATATATATATTCTACTGAATATTATTTAGCCACAAAAAATATTATTCAGCCATTTCATCAACACAGATGGTCCTGAAGGACATTATGCTAACTGAAATAAGCCAGGCACAGAAAGACAAATACTGCGTGATCTCACTTATATAGGGAAGCTAAAAAGTTTGAGGTAGAGAACACAAATGTGGCTTCCAGGGCCTGTGCTGGGGAAAATAGATGTTAAAAGGGCACAAACTTTTAGTTATCTGATGAATATATTTTGGAAACTTAAGGTATAGCACCATGACTATAGTAAATAATTACTTGTATCCTAAAATTTGCCAAGACAGTAGACCTTAAGTGTTCTCAATTAAAAAAAAAAAAAAGTGATAGTTAGGTGATAGGTATATTCATTAACTTGATTTTATGAATCATTTGACAATGTATACAAATGTCAAATAATTATATTGTATACAATAATTACAGATAACTTTTATTTTTTAAAAAAAATGTTACACATCTACACACGTGTGCGTGTGTGTGTGTGTATGAATGAGACAGTTCCAGTAAACGTCAAACTAAGTAAGAGAAAACTACACAATGACACTTATTAAAAAATAAAGTAAAAACTGGGAGCTTAATATATGCTCACCAATGTTCTAAGCTTCCCAAAGACATACTATATTTAAGAAATGTAGAAAAAAGATACCTTAAGCTATATTAAAGTTGAGGAATTAGGGCAGATAGAGTTTAAATTATTTGTCATAGTTGATACAAAAAAAAGAATTTTGAAGTAAAATAACATCAACTTCCTACACTTAGAGAGTTCTGATAAATTACTGAGTATGAATTTCCTGTAAAATTACATTTAAAACCTCCATAGGGTAGGAAACCATAAAGCAGAAAACATTCCACATCTGTTTGTGGTGTCCCTGGGTACCTGAACCAAGTACTAATGTCACAACTTCACTCACATATTTCAGATATGACGCAAAAGAAAAATGAAAAAATTGTGTCACAGAGACTTCCTCAAAAATACACAGATATTACCATGTCCTGAAAGGCAATAGCACAGGACTCAGATCCTGCTGTCCCTTGTAAGCCAGGAACAGAACTTTGGTTCTCACTGTAACCTTCAAGGGAGATCACTGAGGGGAATCAGTGCTTAGAGAATTAAAAAACAAAGACAAGACATGCCCTTATGTGAGACCAAGGGAAAGAAACCCAGGCTTCTTAGAAATCATTTTCATTGAAGCACAGCTTCCCAAACCCCATTTTAAGGTCTGGCTTCCTCCTTAAAGTTTGGACCTCTCTCCCCTGTGCCATCTGCCTCATTCACTCCCACCTACCTGGGTATTTGGCTACTGTAATGTATTTCCTCGCCTTCCAAGGTTCCTTTCTTTGCTCCAGACAGGTGATCAGGTCTGGTTTAGAGACAGCAAGACCTATTTTATTAGAAAAAATTCACATCACTCTTCCTGGGATTCTCCAATTACCAATCTAGTACTGTGCTCAGTAGAGAAAAGACACATATAGAAAATTCTAGAAAAATAATCCCCAAATACTCTTTCCTTACAGAAACTTTAGAATACTTAGAAAGCACTTAAAATTTGTGGGTTCTTACCTCTACTACCCAGTACTATGGAATCAAAAATTGGTGGTGGAAATTGCATTTCAAGGTATGGGCAACAATATTTTATGCCAGTACATTTCTGCAATTACTACTAATGTAGAGTGAAAGATACAGATTTGCAGCTCAAAAAGAGGTGAGATTCACGTCAAGATAAAACACTTTGAATATTTTCTTTTGTATATCAAAAATCCCAAAGATTTTCTTGGAAACAGGGATCAGAAACTCATTCATGCAAAGCAGAAACTCCCAGAAAATAATTTACAAAATATATGAAATTATTAGTGTGGAATGGGAATGGTGTATTGAAGTTCTCCTCACCTAGGGAGACCAGGTTTGTGTAGTTCTCTAACATCACATCCGTATACAAATTCTGCTGAGCAGGGTCCAGGCATTCCCACTCCTCCAGAGAGAATTCTATGGCCACATCCATGAACGTCAACCGTCCCTGGAAGAAAAAAATACATGTACTCACCAAGAAGCCATGGACAGAGATAATTTCAGTCCTGCTGAAATGAGAGAGTAAAGAGAACTGGTTCTGACTTATATGAGTGACTGGAATTATCCCATAAGATAATGTTAACAAAAAAGTATTTCCTAATGTATTCTGTAAGTTTGGGGAAGAAGGACAGTATAACATCCACAAAAGGAGTGCAGATACTATATTTTTTAGATAATGTAGCATAAAAATAAGGCCACCCAAACAGCCATGGACATTTTTGAGTGCTTTATTTACATCATACATGATTAAGTTGTGTATATGTCTCTGATGGAAAAGTCATGGTGGGTTAGAAGGGACCTCTCAAATTTTAACGTGTACCACAATGAATGGAAGATCTGGTTAAAATACAGATTTTGATTCAGAAGATACGGGATGAAGCCTGAATCTCTAGCAAGCTCATGAGCGATGCCAACGCTTCTGGCCCAGGAGGATGTTTTCACAAACATCCACCAGTGGTAGAGCCTGGGTTTATCCCAGTTTATCAGACCAGTAAATAAAGATGAGAGCCTTCCTTTTCCAAAGCAAGCTGTATGAAAGAGAATCTAAGAACAAAGGGGAACTTCCAGATTCAATGTGATGGTTTACACACATCTCTCCAAGGTGTGTATTAATGGAGAAAAATAATTTATAGTGGAAAAATCTGTTAAAGAGCACCTTAACTAAGTGTATAAAATTAACAACTATAATAGAGCAAATTGGTATCAGGTGCTGATTCACATAGGTGGACAACATCATTGCTGTGACGATAGTGGCCAAAAAATGTAAATCATAATTTGAATCTAATCATGAGGAAACATCAATTTTATGCAAACCAAGCTACATGTATCTCCCATGTTTTATAATCTCTAATAGTGTATGTAAAGTCTTTTCTTAGCATCCTAGAAAGCAAGTCTCCTCTAATTATTCTTTTTCAAAACTCTGAGTTATTCTAGGCAATTAATGTCAGCACTTTGAGAGTGCACTTACTTCAGCCTGTCATGCACAGAGCTGATGGAGCAACCACATGGAGCCTAAACAGTTTCATGTTCCCCTTCTTCACTGATACCCAAGGACCTGACCCTATCCCAAATAAGAATCTTAGGCTGCCACATGATCCCATGTTTGACAGCCACAAAGGGAACATTTTCTATATTGCAGCTCATAAACTTTTTGAGAAGTGTTCATGTCACATAAGAGGCCTGGATGGAGAGAATGAATAGAAAACTCTGCTATACAGGGAAGATTTTTCAGAGCACCTTAGCCATTATAAGAAAAAAGGACAAAAGAATCATTGAAACAAACTCATTAGGCAAGAATATCACAAGAGAAAGAAAGGTTTTCATTCTAAACACATGACATTTCAGGATGACAAGTGAACATGGTTCTGGACCTGGGACCTGTACATAAGAACCAGCTGTTTCTTCCTCTTCCTTCTCTGGAACAGTTTCTCAGGTGAGAGGATCTGGACAAATCGCATCGGCATTTTGATGAAGTGCCATCAAAGGCATCAGCACAGCCCCTTCATCTGCTAAGACTACACTCACAGGCACAGGGACCTTAAAGTACAAAAAAAATACCCCTTTCCCTGTCCTTCATCACAGAGGCATGAACATGGAGCTTCTACATGGAGACCAATGAGTGATTTCTCTCCCTTCCTGCCCACAGGTGCCCTCCTCTACCACAGACACCAGCAATACCTGCTCAGCAGTGGGGACATAGGCTGGGCTGTGCTTCCCTGCACCCCACAAACCCATGCAGAGAAGACTCTGTGAGGTCCCCATGGAACAAAGGGTGGACTCAACTTTCATAAATATATCTGGGAGCCCTTGTGCTTGACCCTGGACTCACTTTAGCATCACGTGGGCACTTAATTAAAACCACATAGATGCCCCAACCCTGACAAATAGAATCTGCAGGGAGGGCACAGGTGATGGTGTTTCTTTAAACTGGACACGTGATCCTAATTGGAAACTGGGCCTGAAAACACTTAGCTAAGCACTGCCTCTCAGGCTTTACTGTGCATATAAACCATTTGTTCTTCCAGGCCAGACTAAGTCATATCATTCTGGGATTACAGGTGTGAGTCACCATCCTAGCCTTCCTACATTTTATAACATACAATAATAAGCAGTTTAATCAAAACACTTAAGTTTTTCTGGAATTATATTAGAAGCTAAATATTTATTCTTAACAAGGTAAAAGCAATAAAGACAAATAAAAACAACTCTTCTGTTCGTAAATGGCCTTCATGTGCTGACATCAGAACTCACAACATAAGGAAAATGGCCCAAATGAAGCAAAAGTCGGAGCAACTTCCTCGTCTTGACTACATGATGCTGAATTCAACCATTTAGCCATTTGCTCTAGACTGGACAGGAGGAACCATGCCTGCTTTACTTGTTCCTCTAATGCTCATATGAGATGGGAAGAATTGATTGATCTATCAGTTTGTGCCTCAAGACCTCCTCCTTGTTTATCACTGAAGTACCAGGAAACTGCAGCGACTTTCCAATCTGGACACCAAAAAGGGAGATTGTTTCTATGCGGAGGAACAAACCCTGGATGACTTATTCCTCTTCCTCTGAAATGGAGGGGAATTATAGCCTGTCATCCTGACCCCAGCATGGAAGGACATCCCCAAATGTCCACAAGCCTCCCACATGCTGGTCAGAGGGTCCCCAGTGAGCGTGGGCTGATGTCCCCATGCTGATCCAGGCAGGAGAGAATCAGGCTGACTCTCTGAGGTCAGCAGAGAAAATGGAAATGCCCTGGTAGGGCAGCTGATCCTGGATCCAGGTGTGACATAACCTGTCCTTTATCGGCTAACTTTTAGGTATGAGGAAGGAGAAGAACACCCTACTCCAGTCCAGTAACTATACAGGAAACTGTAGTTGTGATCATGGCTGTGAATATTTTGTGGCCCTGGCCTCCCACAGCTGAGGTGCTTGTTTACACTTAAACATTTTGCCACTAGATTCTATTAACAACAGGAACCCTTCATACAACTGTAAGAGCTCACTGGGCAATATCTGGAAAACTTGAAAGGCCTCATTTAGTAAAGGCTGGCTCCACAAAGTCTATATTGACTTCTCACAATGCAGAAAATGTTTCCCTCAGGTTTTCTGTACAAACTCAGTCCCAAGACTGGCCCTGCCTTGTGAATCCCAGGTAGAGGCCAGCCTTATGTGTGGATTACAGGTGGAATCAGCCTGGCTCTGTATTCTTGGGTGATACAGAATGAGGGGGAAACTAGAAGTTGCTCTATCACATCCTTCTGATCATGAGAACCTGGATTCAGAATTTGCAGCTGCAGATTGAGGTCTTGGAGGAATAGGGAAGCAGCTGGTGCCCTCTACATACTCATGAGTATTTGGGAAACAAGAGGAGAGGGAGTTAAGATTCTCAGGCCTACTCAATGCACATGTGTCTACCTGGCTGGGTTTGCAAGCCCAACAGTCTTTGGATAAATTTCAGGTCTGAAAATGCCAGGGTCATTGACAAACAGCTGGAAGGGATGACTGCTGTCTTGTAACATTATTTTTGTAGAAATCTGGCCAAAACTGCTCTAGAAAGCAGATTGCAAATAGGCAGAGAGACCATTCCATATGTAGATATTGGAGGCACAGTGCACTTTGTTGCACAATTGTGAGTTATTACTGGAAGGCCAAGAAGGAAAGAGCTCTTTAGAGTGAAGCCAGGTGAGCACTTTATGTTTTTTTTACCATGCCTGGTAATTCTGAAAAGTGTTTGGAAAATATAATTAAAAACAAAATTGTTTTGAAGCCCAGAATAACTCTCCACAATGGTAAAACAGAAGGAAAACTTTTGTTATACAATTAAATCAGAATGTCCTGTACATCTCAGGCAATCTGATAAGAGATTGCAAAGACATAAAGAAAAGTCAACATAATTAGTCCTGAAATAGATTTGTCAGCACCATTTTTCAAATGTAGTTCACCCAAAATTCACCTAGTAATTGGAAAGGCCATGTGTGTTTACTAATGGGCTATATTCAAAGGAAAAAAAAACCCTTTCATTACTTCATGACAGAAGACAACTTTGCAACTTGGAGCTAGGTGCCGACTAATGAGAAGTTCCTACTCTAAAAGAAACTGGGATACATGCAGATTTTTTTTGACTATTTACATTTCAAAGCAGCAGTTCCTAGATTTTAAAGAAAGAAAATCCCCTAGTTAAAAAAAAATTACAAAAGACCTGTTAGCTCATAAAATAATTTACATATATTTCAAAGTGGCAGAGAAAAACGTGCATACAAAATTAAAAACTTTAAGAAAGACAAGAGAGTATAATCTCATGTTTTTAAGTTGAATGATCCAGTTGATATTTTTCATTTGCATCTGCTCTTACAGAAACCATGTCAAGGGCTATGGCCTTCAACTCATGACTATAATTCCAGAGGGTGCTGAATTCAGGCACCAGAGGAGTAGCCTTAGTCACACTATGTGCACAAGAAAGAAGGTGTGTGGGGAAGAAAAAAAATCAGAAGAAAGACGAATGCTATCAAGGACCCCTAGGTGGGAGACAGTGCAGAGCTGGTGTAAGGACTGGTTGGTGCTGTAGAAGAAACTAAAAATCTCAGGACAATCCCTCAAGCTCCTTATGCAGAAGCAAAGGTAAGGCTTGGAGGCTGAGTCATGCAACACTTTACAAATGAATGGTTATTACTAGCATTATGCATTAGCCAGATCATGGAGAGGTAAAAGGTTTCAGGAATATACATGGACTGCCCACACAGACCATTCAGAAAAAATTCCTCATTGGCCTTCTGTAAGTAAGGACTCATAAGTTGTAACTTTTCATCTGCACTTTCAGTCTAGCTCCTAGAACTAGAGTCTGTTCAACTCCACACTAATAATGTTGATTACAAGTTTATCTTCCCAAGTGCATAACAGAAACGAGATCAACCTTTCTTCTACCTATCCAGGGACATCTACATAATTGATTCTTCCTTCACTTCCTTTTTCTCTTCAAACATTCATTTTAGCTTATGTAATATGTAAATTTTCTGGGCCTCACAAGAATGTAACAATTTTGCCTGGCAGCCCACACCCCTCCTCCTTTTACTTGCTCTATCCATGTCACCTTTAAATACTGAAGTTCCCAAATCCCCCCTTGAAAAAAGTCACAGATTTGTCTGTGGTTTGGTTTTTCCCAAGCACATCCTTATATGTTGGCCCAATAAACCTCTATCAATTAGTATGTTTGCCCCAGTCACTTATGTTGGGCTGTCAGTGCTAAAGATACTAGCCCAGGCTGGGATATGCCCTGGCATTCCTGTGTCTCTGCAGGCATGGGATTATAATCAGGCGATCCAGCTGTAAGCCTGGATTGGTGGAGGGCCAGATTTCTGCTGCAGATTTGGAGTCTGGGGGTGGAAGCTAAACCAGGACTCCAGTGTGGATATTTGGTGGGAAACTCTAAGAGCAATGGAGCTGTGGTCTCCATTCCAGAGGGGGGAGACTTGC
Source organism: Eulemur rufifrons (assembly GCF_041146395.1). Classification (NCBI taxonomy): domain Eukaryota; kingdom Metazoa; phylum Chordata; class Mammalia; order Primates; family Lemuridae; genus Eulemur; species Eulemur rufifrons. Next base: position 6,629,178 of record NC_090986.1, read on the forward strand.
CTGGGAGGGGCGTGGCTCCATCAGTACCTGCTGCACCACTGCATGAATGGGTGCAAATCGCATGGGGCACCAAGTTGCAGAGAGGGATCTGACCCCAGGGCTCCTCCTGTGTCCTCAGTCTCCTCTGACCCCAGGAGGAGATGCAGAGTCACGGCACAATACGTGGTGTGACAGCCTATGTGCAGGAGAACAGACTCTCCCTTCCCTGAGAAACCTGACACTTCTCACACCAAATGTGTGGAGTCTGATGAACACCGACCACCTTTTCGGCACCAAATATTTCTACAAAAGTCAATTCTGACACCACAGATTTCATACAGACCTCATGAGTTCAGGGCTCAGTCCTACCACACTGCACTCACTGCAGATGCCAGTGGCAGCCCCAGGGACCCATGCATAATTTCGAGCAACTGCCTATCAATAAGATGCTCCTGGAACCCCCCTCTGAAGTTTAATAATTTGATAAAACTAGTCAATGAACTCAGCAAACCACATTACTTACATTCATCAATTTGGTATGCTATAAAGTACACCACTCAGAAAAAGCCAAAGGGAAGAGATGTATAGGGCAAGGGAAAGTGGTGAGGGAAGATTTGGGCAGGAAATCCTGGTAAATAGTTGTGATGACAGAAACCACCCACCCCTTCTGTTCTGTAATAGCTGCTTACTGCCAAGAAACATCCTTCCCATTACAAAAGAGGTTATTCCTCCTTTTTCACGTATCACAAAGCCTGACACAGATTCTTTAAATTTCCATTTATTGCCTCATAAAAAATGAGAACAGTTTTCTTTTCAGTGGTCAGAACAAACTATTTCTTGGCCAAACTTTGCTTAAGTTTTTCTCCTTCCCCTCAGGCCCACAAGCATTGACTGATACTCAGCCTGAGCCAACACGCAAACCCCCTTTGTGTTCCTCCTAAGAACAGGCCGACTTCAGGGTAAAAAAGCCTCTAAGCTAGGATGTTACTTTTCCACCATCCATCCTGCCCTTCCCCTCCCACTTTCTTTCTAAATTCATTTGCTCCTCTCTATGAAAAAAAGCCCTTGTCTGTGTAACCTTCATGATGCTTGCAGATTTATACTTGGTGCTTTCCCCTATCGCAATACTTCTTTAAATAATTAAGACTATATTTTATTGAACAACAAATTGTACTTTCAAATATGTTGTAGTGGACAATGTCTAGAAATAGCCCTAGGACAATAGCAATTACACCCTCAGAAAGCGCATCTCATCACTCACCCCTACCTCCATCCCAACCTCCACTCCATCTGCCTGTGGATCAACCCCTAGCTTCCCAGGGCTCTGAAGCTTCTCTCAGTATAAAGGGCTCCTTTCCTGGCTCATGGGAGCAAGCTGGGATATCTGCAGGGGAGGCTCTCTGGGCCCTCAATGACCACCTTCTGGAAGATCAAGACTGACATTAGCTTGGTCATTGGGCTCAAAACTCTGGTTCCAAGTCAAGGTTATTCACTTAGTTTGGATGACTCAAGCCAGGCACGATGGCTCCTGCTTGTAATGCTAGCACTTTGAGAGGCCGAGGCAGGAGGATCACTTGAGGCCAGGAGTTTGGGGCCAGCCTAGTAAGAGTGAGACCCCATCTCTACTAAAAATAGAAAACATTAGTCAGCCATGGTAGTGTACACCTGTAATCTCAGCTATTCAGGAGGCTGAGGTAGGAGGATCACTGGATCCCAGGAGTTTGAAGTTGCAATGAGCTATGATGACACCACTACACTGTAGCCAGGGTGACAAAGCAACACTCTGTCTCAAAAAATATATATATCATAATAATAACAATTCAGCAAAATCCCACAAACTCAAAGTTGATGTTTATAGGAGGTAAGGAAACTGTAAGGCATTTACATTCCATACTTCAATATGAAAACCAAAATTATCTATCCTTGTCAGAAAATAAACATTTCATTTAACTGTTACTTCCATGAAAAGAGATCATTTAGTAAACAATCATACATGAACATTTCTCAAGAGTTTTCAAGTTCCATTTCACAGGAATTAGCATTAAAGTACAACCTCCATAAGTCAGAACAGAGTTAACCACTCTCCGTATTCTCTACCCTGCATAAAAGGAGAACTTTTTGGTGAATCCGTGTAATTAATCAATTTACCTACCATATTTTCTTGTCAAAATGTATTCATTTTTAGGCAGTCATAAAGTAAAAGAGACTTTGTCTCTTTCTTTTCGATGATACCGTTCCAAAGCTAAGCCCTGGGACTCCATTTGAAGTCACCCCTGAAAAACAACGGATCTAGGAAACTTACTACACTCATTCTGGGGGCAAAATGGTAAATAAGGGTTTTTTTTTAATAAAATGGAATATATGACTACATATTTAACTCACTTTTCTGAATTTTACTTTTCTCTTGCCTTTTCAGAAATACTTTCTCATTTTGAAGCTCTACAGATACATTGCATTTTACATTAATGAAAAACTGAAGCTGAAATAAAGCAACAAAGCTTCTCAAGGCAACAAATTCAAAAAGTGGCACTGGTGACTGGAATACAGGAATGTCCGACTTGAGTGTCAAGTAAGGTCATCACATCCCTTGGGACATCCTCCCAAAGCCATCCTGCTCACTATAGTGCTCGATGACCGCCCTCCCAAAAGAAAATGCACTCTGCCTTCTAACACACATCAAGGGTGTACTGCTTTGCAGGGTTTTGCACCACCTTTTTGGGGTGGGTTAACATTGTCATTTGAAATAGTTTTTCTCCCTTCACAAACTTGAGAGAATTGAGAGGGTAGGAATGATTTGTGAAATTTCCTCTGAAAACCAGCATCTGATGGGCTGACCAGTAATGTGTCTCAAAGAAATCAAAACAGAGGCTGTCACAAAAAATTCTTAAAGTCCCAATGGATTATCTTTTTAGGTGAAGAGGAGACTCCTCTCAACCTCAAGGAAATTCAGCTGCTCCCCTGAGAGGCTCCACCCACATACCTCAGGCTGTCCTCTGGGCAGAGATGTCCCAGAGACTGATATTCATGGGACACTCCAGAAAACATGGCTGCTTTGAGCTCTTGGGTCATGCCCAGACAAGTAAGGACCCTAGTCCTTGGGTCATTACCCAGGACCAGGAAAAGACATAAGCGTGGCTGAGGACACATCATCCTGTACAGTTTCTAGAGAGGAACCTCAACCCGAAGACATTCTGGGAAAGTGTGTGTGCCTGAGGAAGATTAAATGAGGGGAGATATTAAGATTTTTTACAACAGAGTGCCATGAAATTATTATCTATTTTCTTCCCATGTGAAATGTTCAGAAATAGAAAACCAATATTTTAAAAACAACCACCCACCGTTATGTAAAGAAATGACAAGAAAACTAAAATACTCCATCTGTTTGCATTGGGCAATAAAGGAAAAACAGTTCATATTGTAAACTGGATGTGAAGTTGGCATTTGGAAATGCAGCAAAGAAACTGAACATTTAGGATTTTACTGTAAGGCCTACAAGAGTTAGGCTGAGGAAACAGACTGGTGAATTTATGCCCCACTTGCCATACATCTAGAAAATACAGGTAGGCCAGGCACTCTGGCTCACACCTGTAGTATTAGCACTCTGGGAGGCTCAGGTGGGAGGATAGTTTGAGGTCAGAAGTTCAAGACCAGCTCGAGCAACAAAAAGATCCCATCTCCACTAAAGGTAGAAAAAAATTTGCCTGGGCATGGTAGGTTTTGCCCATAGTCCCAGCTACTTGGCAGGCTAAGCCAGGAGGATGCCTTTGGCCTGGGAGTTTGAGATTGCTGTGAGCTATGATGATGACACTGCACTGTAGCCCCAGCAACAGAGCGAGACTCTGTCTCAAAAAAAAAAAAAAAAACAAAAAACAAACAAAAAAAAAAAAACCGAAAAACAGAGAGAGAGAAAAAGTTAAAGAAAATGGAGGGATGGAGGGAATGCAAGTCCCCCTATGTAGAGTTAAAATAAATAGGAGGCAATTAGACTGCAAGGGCTCTAGTTCCCTGCTTTCTTACCTCAGCAAACCAAAATGTAACTCAAATTTATTTCCTGTAAATTACTAATATGGGGGAAAAGGAAACCTTTTCTCTTTATTCTCAGAAGGTTCACTGAATATCAAATGACAAAAGGCAAATAAGAGAAAAGGCATGTGAATGTATTAATGTGCATTTGGGGACATCACAGAGGGATTACCCCAACCTCCCACTGGGGTTCAGATGCTCAAGTACTATTTTGCATAGGATATGCAGATGGCGAATGCATACCATTCTTTTGAGAAGCAAAAAATGATTATTAGCAAGAAAAAATGGACCTGGGAGAAAGCAATTAACTTGTAAATTGTTCGTTCTTTTTGGCAGCTGAATGAACCTGACAGGCAGGCATTATGTTGAGGGAAACACCATTCAGGAGTGCTAGTATTATAATCTGCACTAGCTAATGAGGCAACAGGATGGCAATAGAAAGCCATTGTATAAAAAACTTTCTTTGTTAGATAAGGAAACTTCAGAGAGTCCCTCACAGCTCTTGGGGTGAGGGCACAAAGCATCAAGGCAAGGTTAGAAGGACAGTGATTTTCCGGCAAATCTCTGAGGCTTTCCAATTTTCAAAAGCACTCAGCATGACTAAAGTACATTTTTTTTTGAAGAATCATTTCTTTTACTCCAGTATTACCTTAGAAGAAAACTGTTAGGTTTGTTCTGGGTGGGAATCTGAAGTGTATGTATAGGACACAATGTGGTTAATGCAAAACATAGGCTTGTAAAACAATAGCCGCAGGAGTCTGGGGAGTCCCTGGACTTTGTAGATCTAAGGGACAGCTGCAGCCAGCATTCCTCCCTTCCCTCCCTGATAGAGAGGAAGTTCACCCCTCCCTAGCTCCCCTGATAAGAGCGATGCCAGAGCTGAAGGCTGGATGTGCCTGGGACAGGGTTCCCCAAAATTTGTTGCTAAAAAAAAAAAAAAAATTAATGCAGTAGCTATTCTGGCCCAGGTTCTCACTCCCCCATGAGAAACCCTCTACAAAACCCAAGACTTTCCTTCCCTGGATGTGGACGCTTTTTTGCCTCCAGCCATCTGCACCCAGATGCTCAAAATCAACAGTGTTTTGCTATGTCTCAGGCTTCATGTGTCTCTCTCTGCTCCGGACCTAACATTTGGTGCCAAAATCCGGGAGGGCACATTGGGTGGACACGACTCTGCATCTCTAGCAGGCAAGCCTTGCAACTCGGGAAGCAGTAGGCAGCGGCAGCTGATGCTGGCCTAACTCCCGAATCTTGTTTTCCTCCGAGTCCCTGGGTCACTGGCAAGATTTCCATGGATCTTTCCTGAGCCCTGCAGGGGTCCCTCTCTAACTTGTCTTTGATCCTGGAGTGTAGGCAGAGCGCACTAGCTCAGCCAAGGTAAGGTAACTGTCTACCCGGACCCTCCTGAACCAAGCTGAGAGGCGGACACCAGACCGGGACTCGGATCTTCCCTTTGCTGACCTTCACACTTCACATTTCATCCTCAGGGAGTAAAAGCTTTCAAACTCGCCCTGGTGTTCCTCCTATCTCTCGTGCTCTCGTCCCCAAGAATTCCCACAGGTCTTCTTCCTTCACTGACCTTCAAATTCACATCCTGCTCCTAGTGAGTAGCAGCTCACAAGCTTGTTCTTGTCTACTTCTGTCGACTCAAAAGCCCTGTCCATGAGCCAGAGGACTCTCAGCACCTGGGGCCCTCGTTGGACACAAGGATGCCTGTTGCGACTCTTTGCTTGAATTCACGCACTATGCTCACTTCCCTGCTATTCCCTCATTCTAGGACGCCTAGAATTGAGTAGAATCAGCCCCGTGTGACCCCTACTCTTTCCAGGAACATGGGCAACTCTCAGTCTACTCCTCTTCTCAAAACACCAGGTCTCACTGCAATGTTTGTCACCGCAATAACAAATGGTCTGAGATTCCCTATGTCTACACCTTTTTTACCCTCTACCCTCACTCTGTATGAACTGCAATCCAGCTCAAATCTTCCTGCTACACTCTAGGCCTTGCCCTTCTCCCTCTGTCTCTGCTCTGGACAAACTTGAAACCTCAGATCACTACTCCTGTGTTCTCAGCCCTCACCCATAAAGATATCCCCAACCAGAGCTCCCTGAGCTTAACCCTCAACCTGCTCCCTGCCCTCATCTCAGTCACCCTGCTACTCGATGTCATTCTATTCAAGTCCTGGGGGCTGGGGTGGAAGGCATCATGCAGGTACGTGTCCCTTTTATTTAACACAATCTTATGATCTGACCTGGCATGACCTCTACACTATTCTCTCCTCTACTCTATCCCCCGAAGAGAAGGAGAGAGTTTGACTTAATGCCCAGGCACATGGTGATGAAATCCATAGACCTACCCCTGCCCAGCCAGTGGGGACAGTCACCGTCCCTAATACAGGCCCATTACTGAATTATCAAGTAGGAACTCCTGAAGGAACTTTACTCCTCAATACACACTTTATCTCCCAGTCTGAGTCTGACATCATCAGGTACAAGCTCCAAAAAATTAGACAAAGGCCCTCAAATCCCACACAAAAAATCTCCTAAACCTGGCCTTCAAGGTCTTTAATGACCAAGATGGGGAGAGGCGAAGGAAAAAGAGAGTGGGACTGACAACAGAAAAAAGCTTTATAAATCGTGGCTGCCCTGTAAAGGAGCTTTTCCAGAGAGTCGCTCAAATGGCTCCAGGCAAGTAGATGACAGGGCCACACCCTTACATGGGAACTGAGCCCTGCCTCCACTAAGACTCTGAGTCGCTAAAGAACAATGTCCCAGGAGATGGGCTCCGCCAGGACTGTGCTCCCTTTGACAAATGAAGGGCACTGGAAAAGCAAGTGCCCGCTTTTTAAAATGGGAAGATCACACCTGCATTCCGGACCTGGCTGTCCCTCCCTGAACGGACATCCTGCATAGCCAGGGACCCTCTGAAACTGCTTCAATCTGATGGACACGTCAGGCTTCTGAACACACTCGACTGCGACGCACCTTGGGTAACTCTCTGGCACAGGTAAAGACACTGGAGCCTCGTTCTCTGGTCTTCCTGAATTGTCAGGGCCTCTATTTCCCTCTCCTACCCCCACCATGAGAGTAAAACATAAAATACAGCCCCCTGTGTATTCCACAGCTTCTCCGTCCACTGGGAGAGAAAGTATCTGCCCACCCCTTCTGTGATTCCCAGTTACCGCCACTGGGGAAAGATCTATGGCCTCCTCCCTCTGATTTATGGAAAAGCTTAACTGAAACTTTACATGCAACTTTTGCCTGGGGTGCTCTGAGCTTTGAAACTATAAAACTTTCTGCCCTACTTCACCTAAAATTGTCTACTATTGTGAAATCTTTACCATCCACGGATGGTTGTTGTTTTGCTCTGATTCTTTTTAAACAACAATTTATAATCAACTGCAGTCCAAGATTTGCTTCCTTGGAAAATGTCATAGAAGGAACTAAAGTTTTCATGACTTTTTATTTAAAACATTATTAATTCTCATGCTTTGCTTTCCAAAGCCACTGAAGTAGTATTAAGTAAATAGCCAAGTTATCTCCAGGATTTAAACTATTAAATTCCACCCGGCCCAACCTTATTTTTCCTCTCTAGGCCTAAGGGCTATTGCAAAAGAGACAGATATAAAATTGTAAAAACCGATTTCAAGAGATAAAAATTAGTTGAGTTCAGTTCAGTTCCTTTATCTTCCTCCACCACCTCCACCTGGTGCCTATCTGCCAGCAAGGAAACACACTAATGACTTCTTAAAGGGACTGGAACACTTACAGACTAAAGGCTAGGTTTTACTCAAGGATTTCCCAGAACAAATTGGGTCTCCTGCAACTTTTAAATAATTCTCTCACTGCTTCCACCACTACAGCTAAGCTTCTGAAAATCCTGTCCGAGAGTCATCTCTCAGGACTCAAACCTACAGGCCCTCCAGAACCTGCTTCCACCCAGGGTGGGCTCCCCAAAAGTCCAGCCCATCGTGGATACCAGGCTCTGATAACATGCTGTGGTATACATAACTCCTTACCATGCTTTGCCTCCTCTTTATACCTCTCATGTCACTCTGTGAATGCCGCCACAGGCCAACTTACATACCAGGCCGGTCAGTCCTTTGCCTGCACTGGAAACCCTAATAATAATAACATACTTTCCTGAAGATCAGGAATTGATAGTAGGAAAATGTGTGCTCTCTTTGATTCTAACTGATGCTATTCGCTTCTGTGACTACACTTGCTTTTAGTTGTTTGATAAATATAGTTAATCAGAATGAAAAACAGGGATAAGAGCAAAGGTAACTCCATGATAGGCTAGGCTTCCTGGATGTGAGAAGCCTAGTTCTGCTTCTGTATATATGGCTTGCTGGCTTGGTGCTTAGCGTATGGCAGGCTTCACTAAAGTAAAGGAAAACAAAGCCCCGGGGAGGTAACCACAAGTTACTTCCTGATAAAGGGCTGGAGAGTCCAGGTGCCCTCCAACCAACTAAGTAGGTAAGAAGAGCAAGACATGATCAGTGCATAAACGGCTTGTGCAGGGCGTGTGTTTCCAGTATCGCTAGTAACCAAAAACTAGAAGGTATGCAACAACAGGCCCCCTCCCCCGACGGAGCCCCTCCTCTTCCCCTGGATGACGTTAACTACAACTGGCGCCAGCGCGAAAAGCCCGAAGCTTAGAGTCAACAAACCAGAAGCCAACGCGATCAGCCACTTCTAAAAAAATGAACAAATAAACTGAAGGGGGATGATGTGCAGACTAGTGTGTCGTGTGCAGACTAGTATGTCGTGTGCAGACTAACGTGTCGTGTACAGACTAACGTGTTGTGTGCAGACTAACGTGTCATGTGAAAACTAGCATACAGAAAAGTATAAAAGCTTAACCTTTACCCCAGGGCGGGGTCCTAGTTCGTGGAGAGGCCACTGCGTTGGTGCTCTGGAATTTGGACCCTAGCTCGAACTAGCCAATAAACTCCTTTGCCTTTTTGCAGCCTCGGTGACTCTGCCTCTCTGTTCCTGGGGCCGAGGGGAACCGGATCTAATATTCCATCCCCCACCATGGGGCTCTATGACATCTCTCTCTGCCTACAATCCAAAAAACCTCTCTACCTTCTCAAAACTATCAGCTCTTCTCACCAGGTGTGATCTTTCACTCTTAACTAAGGCCCCTAGTGGCTCTACTTTCAACTCTCATTTTCAAATCATACATTCTGCACTATCTACTAACATTCAGTCCCTGACTTTTTCTCTCCAGTAAAACCCCGTCCTGCCTCTATTCTAACTTCAAGCCCATCCGCTTTCAACCCCCTCCCTTTTAATAAATGAATTCCATAAAAAGATCTCTATGCCCCTCCTCAGCTCGAAGAAGCTACAGAAGATCTCCGCCCATTTTCCCAACTTCTGAGTTCATTTTACATAAAAATTTAATCTTCACAACAAAAAGGGGGAATGTTAGGATGGTCTTGAATCTCCCAATTTTCTAATGACAGCTGAAAATCAATTCTGAGCTCTCCCTACTCTTTGCTATCTCTCTCCCAAACTAGCAGGCAACCTGCTGGGACTCTGTTTTCACAAACACCTAAAAGAGCCCAGAAAAGAAATGTAAATCTTTCTCTTTAGATTTACCCATCTCACAGATTTTACAATCTGTTTTACAGCCTCAAGGTGTTCCTGAGAAAAGCTCCAGGACAGACAGCAGGGGGTGAACTCCAGGCCTTTGTTTCCTGCCCAAAAGGAAATCTCAGGGGCAAAGATCACATCCCCTGCAATGGGCCTGACTGCATTTCAAAGATGACCAAATCTCCAGGGACAGAAAAAACAAAAAGTCAGAAAGAAAACAACGCCCACTTTCCAATCTCTCTAATTTTTAGTTTTTTAGTTTTTACCCTTCTCATACCAGCATTCCTTCCCCCCGCCTTCCCTGATAACAGAGGAAGTTCATCCCTCCCTAGCTCTCCTGATAAGAGCAACACCAGAGCTGAAGGACAGATGTGCCTGGGGCAGGGGTCCCTGAAATTGAATGTTAAAAAAAAGTTAATGCAGCAGCTGTTCTGGCCCAGGTAGTAACTCCCCACTGAGAAACCCTTTATAAAACCAAAGGCTTTCCTCTCCCTCGGTGTGGACGCTTTTTTGCCTCCAACCATCTGTACCCAGATGCTCAAAATAAACAGCGTTTTGCTACACATGAGGCTTCATGTGTGTCTCTCTCTCTCCCTCCGCAACCTCCAGACCTAACAGAAACAGAATTTAGTCTTAACCAACAACAAACTGCCGATTATCGTCTGATTACAAAACCACGTGATTTTTGCCTGGATAGTCCAAATAAGTTAGGCACATGAATGTAATCCGTTATTGAACTTGGTGTGCTTCCTCACCACACCTGATAAAAGCCTTTCCTTCAAGCCCCACCCCCGTGGGCCCCCAAACCACAACCTATCTCTGGAGACCTCATGATTCCTGAACTGCTCTTAGTTCCAATGAAATAAACTCTTTACCATTTTATTCCTACCTCAGTTTACTTTTAACAAGAGTTAGAAGGGGCTGGGAACCCCACAGACGCCAGCTCCTCCCACGCACGACCCCGCACACCAAGGCAGCAGGACCCTCCCCTGATGATTCTCCCATAGTCACCACACAATCTGGGGGAAAGGAGGAGGTGCAATAGAAGAGCTGCCCAGACAGGGTTCAGGGCCAGTGTGAAGTCACCAAACAGGATGGGACAGGACACCCTGGACCCCAGCTGCCAGCCCAGCAACACCCTGAAAGGGAGGGAAATGGGGGTTGAACTGCGTCAGGGGGCCTAGACCGGCTGACTCCGGAACTGCGGCGGGGAGGCCCGGGTCCCACCACAACCGCTCCCACCCCGCCAGGGCACGCAGACCTGAGTACTCACCACTTCCGAGCTTCCGGGGTGTCCCCACATCCTCCCTATGGATGTTCAGGTACCTGGCGGTCACAGGGCAACACAGGCTACAGCAGAGTCACCTGGGCCTCCGGAAGCGGAGAACAAGGAGCCCCAGAGACCAGACCAGAATTGGGAAGTTCTCGCAAAAGCCCCACAGTAAAGGGCCCGTCGCCAGGGCACTGAGATCGTGGAGTCCGCCCCCTCCACTCTCCTGCGCACTCGATTGGACAGTTCTCACTCACTTCAGCGCCCTGATTGGATAGAGCTCCAGGCCCTGCCTCCTCCGGTTGAGTGACAGGAGATGCAATTACTGGTGGGACTAAAGAAAGTCACAATAATCGGGTTTTTTTGTTTGTTTGTTTGTTTGTTTTAGACAGAGCCTTACTCTGTAGCCCGGGCTAGAGTGCCATGGTGTCAGGCTAGCTCACAGCAACCTCAAACTCCTGGGCTCCAGCAATCCTTCTGCCTCAGCCTCCTAAGTAGCTGGGACTGCAGGCATGTGCCACCATGCCTGGCTAATTTTCTATGTATTTTCAGTTGTCCAGCGCATTTCTTTCTATTTTTAATAGAGACAGGTCTCGCTCTTGCTCAGCCTGGTCTCAAACTCCTGAGCTCAAAAGATCCACCCACCTCAGCCTCAGAGAGTGCTAGGATTATAGGCCGGAGCCACTACTCTTGGCCCCACAATTACTGGTTTTTTTTTTTTTTTTTTTTTTTAAACAATAAGTATTTGTTTTATTGACAAACAGTTTAAGTTTTTAACAAGCAAGTCTAATTACAACACCAAGGTTAGATGTTAGCCTGGTTTTCCAATCCATCATTTTACAATTTATTAAGCAAACAAGGAATCACATGTCGCTCATCCATTCACCTGATGTGATCTTTCATACAGGTACTATTAAGTCAAATCTGGAACAGCTGAAAATCTTTTAGTAAAAGCTTTAAAGCTGAGCTCTTAACGGCTGCCATTTTCGTGCAGGTATTTCTTCCAGAACTGGGACTTGACCTCACCCAGGAGTCATTTGCATTTAATCTTTTACATAAGATTATGCTCATTTATTTCAAATACATGTTACTGACAAATGGAAAAAATATAATAAAAATTATTTTTAAATTTCACATTTCCTAACCTTCCTGGCCTGTGGGGATTTTTTGAGGAGGCAGTCTGAGCTTTGAAAAGAGTGAGGATCTACAGCAGCAAATCAATAGAAATAAAATATGAGCCACACATGTCCTTTTGGAGTTTCCATTAGATGCATAAAATAAAAGGAAAAAAGGCGACATTGAGTGTAACAATTTACTTAACTCAATATATCTAAAATATTGCCATTTTAGTATGTGATCAATATAAAATTATTAAGTAAGTATTTTTATAATAAGTAAGTCTTCAAAAATCGCACTATAAGCTTCCAGCACATCTCAGTTCAGACCAGCCTATTTTAGGTTCTCAGCAACCCCACATGGCTAATGTTGGCCACATTGAAGTGCAGCTCTGACTTCTATGGCCTCGGGGAGGTTAAGGGCCTGAACCTCCTTTTCTGTCAGAGGTGATGAAATCGTCCCTTTCTAGCAACATCTCTCCTTAGGCTCAAGAGTGGGAGAGAAGCTAACCCTAGACAGAGCATGGGACAGCAGGCAGGAAATGTCCACAGGTAGACCACTGCTGACCACTGCTTGCTGGGGACCCATTCCCCATCCAGAGATCAAACAGAGATGATAGGACCCCAGAAGGAAGGAACCCCAGGTCTTCAGATACATCTACAATCTTGACCTCCACAGTTAAATGTGGAGGAAATACATTAAAAGCAAACCTGTTATTTTGCAATTAACCATTGACACTAATGGTCAGGCTGTGTGTGTCTATTTCTTCCTGTTGTGTGGGGAACTGTGTCAGTTTAAGCACCAATTGCATGCACACATGTCTATATGCATTTCTATTAACATATAACTCAACACTATCTATTAATAACAAGAAATACAACTTTAAATAAGAGTAAAAGAAAATCTACTGTTTTTCAGGTAACTTGTAATCAACCTGTCATGGAATTCTGGCATCCTGTCTGCACCAGGTGTATATATTAGTTAGGCATTGCTGCATAAAAAAACCACCTTAAAACTTATTGGCTCTTGGTTGAGCTGGTCAGCAATTTAGGCTGGGCTCAGTTGAGTCATTCTTCTGGGCTTAGCTGGGCTCCTTTAAGCATTTGTGGTCAGCTACTGGTTGATTCATTGGCTCCTGAGGCTGAGCTGGCTGTCACAGTATCTCACCATCCAGCAGGCTTCCATAAGCTTGTTCTCATGCAGAGGGTAGGGTTCTAAAAGAAAATCTGAAGCATTCAAGACCTTTTGAACCTAGACCCAAAACTAACACACTGTCATATTGACAGCTTTCAATTGGCCAGAACTTATGAAGTCAGGCCAGATCCAAAGTTTGAGAAACAGATTCCATATTTCAATGGGAGAAACTGTCAAAGCTCATTGCAAAGGGCATAGATTCAGGGATGGATGAATTGCTGCCATTTCTGCAGTATCATTATGCATTTTCTTGCCAACAATATTTACATAACTCTTAAAATTCAAGGAACTACTAAGCAGCTGGGCTGGGACTCAGGATCAACTCTGCCTGACTGCAAAGCTCATGTACGTCAATCTATATAGGCCACAATATTCATGCAGATCCCTAGGCCTTTGAGGTTCTGGAGAGTGACTCTTCTGCAGTCAAAGCAGGATTCCTTTGAGAATGTTGTCCTTCTAGTAGTCTTCACCACTGGGAATAATCCCCTCCATAGAATGCTTCTGAAATGTGCTGGAAGGACCAGGAATAATTTGGGGAAATGGCTGAGCAATGAGAATAGAAAATCAAGGCCCAACAACATAGTACTCATTTCTCATCTTAGGAGAAATTTGAAAACACATATAATTCACCTGATATGTGTGCAATTTTTTTTTCATCTATTTCTGGTATTTGTAGGCTATCCATGGTTTTCATCAAAGACTAAACCAAATTGCTGTGCCTGAAACAACCTCTTGCTCTGAAACCAAGTGCTATAAAGATAGATCTGCTGAGAAGATATTTCCTCCTGCTGTAATAGAGCCAAACAGCTGAGCACATTTTGAAGGCATCCTTTGATTTTTAAGAGGGCAAATCTGTTTGTCAGGACCCTAAACTCAGGACTGGCCATGGGGAAAATCTGCACAGTCTACAAGGCAATCAAGCACAGCTAATGCATCCTTTGCTCTGAACCAGTGGTTGTCGCTCCTGGCTGCACATTAGAATCACCTGGGTGGGGAGACTTTTTAACCTCTCTCAAATGCAAGTTAAAGCAGACCAAATAAATCAGAATTCCTCAACTGGGACCCAGGCAACGGTTCCGTTTAAAGCTCTCCAGGTGATCACTGTGTGGTCAAGCCAAAAAATATACTGATTTGAACCAATATCTTTTGATGAGCAAATTTCAAATGTTTTCTCAAATGAATGTAAAAATGGTTGCTGATGAGTTGTGGCCTTTCATGCTTACCTGCATTACCTACTTACTACATTTTGCAGAATTGACCTCTGCTCCTGCTTTTATTTCTCACTCAACTTAATTCCATGTGTACTGACTGCACACTAGGTTCAGGGCACTGTGCTATGTGCCTCCGCTTCAGTGAGCATCATTGTGGGGGGAGAGCTATGCTGAAAATATATGGCCAAAACATTAATACTATGCTACTTGCCAAATTGAGGCAAAAATGGAAAGACCTAGAGAGTCATCAAGCATTAGGGCATTAATAGATACTTCGGAATATTAAAATCTCTCTGATGATGCCCTGAGTGAACATATTTCACTTTAATACATAGACCAAAATGCTGCCATTATTCTGAGATACTGAGATAAGATTTTTGTAGAAATATCACACATTGAAAGGCACAAATCTTAACTGTACTTTTTTGGCAAACACACCCATATAATCTTTCACCCATTTTAAGAGTATAATATTTTTATCATCCTAGAAAAATCCCTTATGTTCCTTCCCAGGAAATTTTCTCCTATCCTGTCTCTGTGACAGAGGCTGAGGCTGTCTCTGCTGATTTTTTCACTGTAGGTTCATTTTAACTGAAATCATACAATATGTATTTTATGTCCAGCTCGTCTCATATGGCAGGTTTATGAGATTCGTCCTGGGTCTGTGCTTCCATAGTTTATTCCTTTCTATTGCTGAGTACTACTCTGTCGTATGAATGCTCTACAATTTGTTCCTCCATTTTCCTATTGATGGGCATTTGGATTGTTTCCTGATTTGTGCTATTATGACTAAAATGTCTACAAACATTCTTTTACAAATACTTTTATTTTTTTTTATTTTTTATTTTTTTGTCGAGACAGAGTCTCATTTTGTTGCCCAGGCTAGAGTGAGTGCCGTGGCGTCAGCTTAGCTCACAGCAACCTCAAACTCCTGGGCTTAAGTGATCCTCCTGCCTCAGCCTCCCGAGTAGCTGGGACTACAGGCATGCGCCACCATGCCCGGCTAATTTTTTCTATATAGATTTTTTAGTTGTCCATATAATTTCTTTCTATTTTCAGTAGAGACGGGGTCTCGCTCTTGCTCAGGCTGGTCTCGAACTCCTGACCTCGAGCGATCCTCCCGCCTCGGCCTCCCAGAGTGCTAGGATTACAGGCGTGAGCCACCGCGCCCGGCCACAAATACTTTTTTATATTCAATGTGATTTCTTTATTAGCACTTAAGTGATGCCTCTGAATTTTCTTAGTGATTGATGTAGGGATTAAAATATTCATCTTTAACATATCACAATGTACTTAGATTTAACACTATAAAACTTTAGTAAATAAAAAAATATAAAATCCTTGCTACAGAACAATTTCTTTTACCTCCTGTGTGTGACAGGTCTGTGACTTTTATCTTTTTAAGCACCTTTTGGCTTTCTGGCTTTACAAGCTACTCTAGGTTCAAGTCATATGTTTCATCTCCAGCTCTAGAATTATCTACTTTTATAAGAAGCCCTGGTTCATCTTGTTGAAGAATGGTTTTTATTTTACTCATTTATTAATTATTTAGATACAGTCTCACGCTGTCAGCCAGGCTACACTGCAGCGGCATCATTAGAGCTGACTGCAACCTCAAACAGCTGGGCTTAAGAAATCTTGTCTCAGTCTCCCAAGTAGTTGGCATTATAGGCATATTTCATCACACATGTCTAATTTGTCTTTTGTTTATTTACGTAGAGTTAGAGTCTTGCTATGTTGCTAAGCCTAGTCTCAAGCTCCTGGCCTGAGGTGATCCGCCCACCCTGGCCTACAAAATTGCTGGGATTACACATGTGAGCCACTGTGGCAGACCTGAAAAATGGTATTTAGAAACCAAAATCTGAGAATGAGGTGTTTTCATTGGTTCTGGGGTGTCAAAACTTCTGAGCCTTCTCAGCAGAGTTAGAAAATATACGTATAAATATAAACTGATGTATGCCTACATTCTACCTATCTCTCTATCTACCTATCTATGTACCTGTCATCTATCTACTTACCTACCTCTCTCTCTCTCTCTCTCACTGTAACTATCTATCTCAATGAATATATTACAATAGATACAAGTTCATTCTGATATTCCTTACTCCAGTCTAGCACCACAGAATTTATTCTAGCATTCTTCCTTCATTGATTTATAACTTTTTCCCACTAGAGTGAGAAATAAGAAGTAGTTATCTGCAGTATATATGCTAACATGTAAAGTAGTTATAGAATTACTAATACATACACTTGTAGAAAACAAATTTACCAACTAAAAAAGAGTGTTTTCTGGATATAATGGCTCATGCCTCTAATTCCAGAAAATTAGGAGGCTGCAGGAGGATTCCTTGAGGCCAGGAGTTCAAGACCAGCCTGGGCAATATAGGGATACCCTGTCTCTAAAAACAATTTTAAAGTAGCTGGGTAAGGCGGCACACGCCTGTAGTCCAAGCCACTTGGGAGGCTGAGACAGGAAGATTGCTTGAGTCCAGGAGTTTAAGGCTGCAGTGAGGTATAATCACACCACTGCATTCTAGCCTGGACAATAAAGTGAGACCCTCTCTCTAAATAAATAAATGCACATATACATACATAAACTGTGTTTATGTACAGTTCTTGAATCTTAAATTATTCCATCAAAACACTGTTTTCCAAAGTTACTTGGGTCAGGACCTTTCATTCCCACCCTTTTCAATGGGGTTAGGTCATACATTTGTAGAACAGTGAGACTCATTTCTCTTATGCTTCCCACCTGAATTCCCCAATATTCTGGGTTTTTTAATTTTACATAGATAAGATGTACTCTTTGCAGTGTACAGTTTAATGGGTTTTGACAACTGTATAGACTCACACATTCTTCTCCACAGTACCATAAGGAACTGTTTCCTCACTCCCAAAATTCGTTTTTGTTCTTTGTAAAAAGCTGCTTCCCTTAGCCCATTATTTGGCAACTCTGATTATTTTTCATCCTTATATTTTTGCTGTTTGTTTTTTTTTTTACAATGCCATATCAATAGAATTATATAATATTTGGCCTTTTGGATCTGACTTCCTTCACTTAGACAGATACACTTAAGATTCATTCATGTTGGGGTGTGGACTGGTAGTTTGTTCATTTTTGTTGACAACTAGAATTCTATTGTATGGATGCACCACTTTTTGTTCAATGATTTCCCTGTTGAAAAGCATCTGGTGTAATTCCATTTTTTTTTTGCAATTATAAATAAAGTGAATATAAACATCCACAAAAAAGGTTTTTGTATAAACTTTAGTTTTCAATTGCTTCAGTCAATACTAAGGACTGAGATATTTTGTTCAGATGGTAAGTTTAACTTTATAAGAAACTGCAAAACTGTTTTCCTAAGTTACTATATCATTTTGCAGTGGTAGTTCTAGGTATTTGCATTCTCCTTTTCCTTCTTCTTCTTTTTTTCATTTCTGCTGGGAGGCCAATATTATATAATCAATGTAGAGAAAATGTATAAAATGCCTGGGAATTAACCTGGGATTCTGGACTCCCACTTCTAGGAATCTACTATGAAATTAGAGCATGACAAATATAAAACAACTATTTTCAAGTTTGTCCCAAGTGGATTTGTCCATTAGTGGACCTGACGTCCATTACTAGGACACAGGTTTAATAATCCTAAGGCACACTTTAATTAGAACACTGAGGTAGCTGTGAAAATGAAGAAGAGAGATCTCTGTGTGCCTGTGGGATGGACATGGCACATTGTGTAGTACAACAAATGTGGAGAAAAATGAATATTGATAATGCTTTATGTGTAAGATATAAACATTTGAATGTTGTGCATATTAAAAATGTAAACTAAAAGGCAAACCCTAAAATTGAAAACAAATTAAAATGAATGAAAATAACTATGTATTATTGGTAATATGACCACACAGAGTATAGTTTTGTTTTCCTGACTTTAAATTGTGGCATACTAATGGGATGTCCTTAGTGGAGTGTATTCTATTTCCACTAACATTCAAAATGAAATCATTTGTAGGTTTTAGAAGCTGATGCAAAAGATAAAAATATAGAAAGCTTCGAATGTGCTTTGATCATGTATTGTTACCTAAAATAGAAACTGGTCAAAGTCAACAAAAGACAACTTGAAGTTACTCTCATGTGTCAAAATAGATACACAAATTCTAATCAAATAATATTAAATTAAATCCATAATTTTATGTGTATATGTATTGCACTATTGAAATGCAAATATAAAGATGTAAAATTTGTTTTTATATTTAATTACTGTAAGAGATAAAAAAGTGATTATTTATTATTGTGAAAACAGCATTGTCTAAGCAGGTATCTATTTACATAAATAGATACCTTTGTGTATTTATATAATGTCTCTATGTATTTCTTATCTATACATCCACAGGATGTGTGAGAAAGGTTGCATTTGAAATAAATGGGAGTGCCTGAAAAAAGATGCCTTTGAAATGTTTAATAAAAGGTGAGGTATTACTTAAATAATGTCCATAGACTAGGATATACATTCAGAAAATATCCAATAGGGTTAATATTATTGACTGAAATATTTCAGATCATCAAAAAGAGCATGTAAAAAAAACTCTACTTAGGATTATTAGCCGATAATAAGAGAGTACATTCATTTGCATGGAGAATGAAAGCTCTTTTTAAAATGGACACAAAAATTTACAAATATCATTGAAAAAGACTGATAAAGCAGATTATCTCGAAAATAAATATCTCTGTGCTAAAAAAGTTATGAAACAAGACAGTGGAATTGGAAACTTTTGAATAAAGCATGATTGTAACCCAGGTAGCTGAAGGTGGTGGTGAACCCTCTGTAATTGACATTTCTGTACATAACAACTTTGTTTTTCCTAAGTTGCCCACCGTCATTCCAAACAGGCACTTCTAACTATTACACTAAAACACAAATCTTAATCTAGTTAGGACTATTCTTCAAGAAATAATGTAAATATATATTTAGAGAGGAGTAATTTTTATTTTAACAGAATTTACAACTACTAGTTGTATGCTATTCAATTTTTCAATGGAGAATTCATGCTACTCAATATTAACACAAGTTATGAAATATAAGTTAAAGTAACTGCTGGGTTTAAAGAAAACATTATTGTTATCAAGAAATTATTACTTTTTGGTAGATGGAAATGACTTAAGATAGTTTTTACTGCCTACAAAATAAACCCCAAATGTAGGTACATACTGTTTTGAAAAAAATGGTAAGAAAAAAGTCACTAGAATGAGACGAAATTGTGCAAACTGTAACTTAATATGCTTCACAAAATTTCTATATATAGAAAAGGACAAAATTGAGTAATGGTGGCAAAAATTTTGATAACCTATAAAAGTTAGGTTCTAAGTTCCCATGCACTGTGACTCAGTTAAAATGCAGCCTAGAATTCCTAATTGAGAATATTCATGCAACTTATATACTATATACATCTGCTATATTCTTTCACAAACATTTTAATGCCTAAGCCTATGCAATTTAGCATTTTTTTCAAAACTTCAAAGATTTTTATCTTTAAAGCCATAATAATTAGATAACATTTGTTATTTCTAGCATTCTCTCCCCTTTTAAAATCTCCACAAAAACAAACCTTTTGTTAAACTATTCAAATTCACATAATAAAAGGGAATTAGCACTATATTTTAAAAATGCCCAGCTACTTCAAAAATTCAAAAGTCCTAAACATCCTGTTAGTCATTTTCTACAATGTGTGAAGTATGGCCATTTCTTTCTCTGTGTAATAACAAGAGGAGGTATTGTAGAAGTCTTAACACCGTACCTAGACAATGTTCCATAAATCTGTAGTTCACCATAGCATTTCAGAAATCTTATTTTTACCAAGTTTTTTTTTTTTCTGTGCATTACTTCAGGCATCTGTTTATTCATATTCAGATCAAAAGCTATTTTAGAAGCCAATATTTTATGTGTAAAAGTTTATTTTAAAAGAGACAACTGAAATATCATATCTTTGGGAATTTTAATATTAGTATCTGACACACAAATTATCATGTACTGTAATTATCTCAATAGAATTACAGTTATGCCAAATTACAAAAAACCGATATAATACATTTTATTCCTTTGAAACACTGATGTAAAGTGATTTATATAAAAAGCTTGATTAAACAATTACATTGGAAGGCTGGAGAAGGCAGCAATGTCTGAGTCAGCCTACATTTGTAAAACAACGCGCACACGTGCATTAATGCAACGTTTCCTAAGCAGGTACCATGTGCTCACCAGTACGTTACAGAGCACTGCGCTGGGAAGGCTGGGAAAGTCACATTGTGTGAGTTAATCTTCATAGTAGTATCGTGGGAGTCAGATACTAGTTTTTCCAAATTCCAAGCAGGATTCAAAAGAAAGACCCAGTCTTTCTATTTCTCTTTTGTTTCCCTATTACTGATTTTAAGAAGAAAATATATAAAATAAAACCTAAATACAGATAGTGTTACCAAAATGGTTGGAGTGTAGTTCAGAGAAATTTTTCACTGTTGTGTTAATGTTTAACTGTTTATAACTTGTGGAGCAAGTACTGGATAAGCAGGAATGAAAAACAGATTGCTAGATGGGATATATCTAGAAACATGTCTTAATAAGAAAAAACGTCCCCAAAATATATATTCCTTTATTTCCATTGACCTGCTTTTGTGTTTTAAAAACTTGTGACCACTAGCTTTGGAAAGACAGCAGGGGCAGCCACCCAAAATTCTAATCTCTTCTAGCTAGTTCTGTGAGATGGGATTCCAGGGTACAGCCAAACCTGATAAGGCTAAAAAGAGGGTGGATCTGAGCAGGGCTAAGGCAGGCAGCAGGCCTAAGGCTTCTAATCTCTATGCTGCTGGTTTGTTTTCCATTCTCTTTCTTGAGCCTGCCCAAGAGAAGTTTTACTCGCAGAGCTTGTTTGATTTTAACTGTTTAAACTCTATCCTCATGTACCTTACAACATACAATAACAAGACATTTAACCCAAACACAAAAGATTTCCTAGGAAAATTATATTAGAAGCTAAATATTTATTCTTAACAAGGTAAAACCAATAATCATAACAACTCTTCTGTCCATGAATTGCCCTTCAGATGGTGACATCAGCACATACAACATAAGTGGCACACATAATGACCAAGTTCCCTGAACACCTCCCTTCTTTGGACTGATCACAAAATGCTAAATTCTGCCATCTATACATTTGTTCTAGACTGACAGTTTCCGCACATTAGTGACCATGACTGCTTCATCTTGTTCTCTCATGGTCAGATAAAATGAAGGCAATTGATTTATCTATCGGTTTGCATCTCCAGATGTTCTTCTTGTTTTTGGCCCAAGTAACAGGACACTGGAACAACTCTCTTCTGGGCACAAACCAAGGAGATTTCTTCTATGAGGAAACATTCCCTGCATCACTCATTCCTCTTTCTCTGAGGTAAAATCAGGATTAAACACTGTTCTCAGCCTGAGCCCAGTGTGCACAGGACATCCCCAATGTCTCAAGGACACCCAGGTCCTGATGAGCGGGTCCCTAGTGACACTAGGCTGATGCCCCCATAGAGAATAATGAATAAACCTTTCCTGGTGAAGCAGCTGAACCTGGATCAGCTGTGTGCTATTACCTATCCAGGATCCGCTATCTCTGGGGTAAGAGCAAGGACAAGAATACCCTAATACCCAGTACACAGTGTACAGGCAGGTATAGTTGTGGTCATGGATGTTTACATTTTGTGCCCTGCCTTCCCACTGCTGAGGTGCTAACATGCACCTTACACTTACAGATTCTGCCACCAGATTCTCCTTACACCAGCTGCCCCTCACAAAACTGCAACAGAACACTGGAGAAGGTCGGAGAACTCAGAGAACCCCACTCCAAAAATGAGACTTTAAGATATGTATGTTGATCTCTCTCAATGCAGAAAATGTCTCCCCTGAGTTTTCTGTACATCCTCAGTTCAAAGTCTGGCCCTGTCTGTGAATCCCAGGTGGAGGCTAGATCTTATATGCAGATTCTAGGTGGGATCAACCAGGCTCTGTGTTCTTGGGTGTTACAGTGAGCGGAGGGAAGCTAGAGACAACCCCTCGTGGAAAGGCTCTAACACATCCTGAAGAACCCCAGACCTGGATGTAAATTTCAAGCTATAAATTTAGGTCCTGAAGAGTGGGGCATTGCCAGGTGCCTTCTGCAAATCCATGAACATTTGTGGAAGAAGAGGATGGAGAAGTTGAGATTCTAAGGCTTATTCAATGCACATGTGAAAGCCTGGTTGAGTCTTGAGGCCCCATGTACTCTGACTCCACTTTGAATTCTGGAGCTGACAAGAGCATTGAAGGAAGAGCTGAAATTACTAATTGCTGCCCTGTGAAGTTAATTTTAGTAGAAATCTTTTGTAACTATTCTAAAAGAGATCGTAGATACCAAACAGGCAGAGAGACCATTCTGCCTACAGATTTTGAGGCAGTGTACACTTTACTGCACAATTGTGTGTTATGAGTGGAGGCCCCAGAGGGAAAGGCACCTCTAGAGTGTAGCCTGGTGGGTACCTGATATGTTTCCATCATGTCTGGAAAGTCTGGAGAGCTTTTCAGAAATATAATAAATAAGAAAATCATCGCCAGCCCCAGAAAATCTCTAAAACCATCCACCAGGGTAGAACCGGAAAACTGTTTTATAACATAATTAATCCAGAATATGATGTGCATCACAAGCACTCTGAGAGATTCCAAAAATAAAGAATAGTCACCATGATTAGTCCACACATAAAGCTTGACAGTATCACTTGTCATATATAGTGCATCCCGGATTCACCTGGTAATTGGGTAGGCTATCTCTTTTCGCTTTATTGAAAGAAAATTTGAATTGGCTACACTGAAGGGAAAAATTCACTTCTCTTGTCTTCATGACAAGATGTAGATTTGCAGCTTGGATCCAGGGGTCTGCTGAAGATAGGCTCCTACTTTCCTACAAAAACTGTTAGATAGAATTCCATCTTCTGGCCGGGCGCGGTGGCTCACGCCTGTAATCCTAGCACTCTGGGAGGCCGAGGCGGGTGGATTGCTCAAGGTCAGGAGTTCGAGACCAGCCTGAGTGAGACCCCGTCTCTACTAAAAATAGAAAGACATTATATGGACAACTAAAAATCTATATAGAAAAAATTAGCCGGGCATAGTGGCGCATGCCTGTAGTCCCAGCTACTCGGGAGGCTGAGGCAGTAGGATCGCTTAAGCCAAGGAGTCTGAGGTTGCTGTGAGCTAAGCTGACGCCACGGCACTCACTCTAGCCTGGGCAACAAAGTGAGACTCTGTCTCAACAAAAAAAAAAAAAAGAATTCCATCTTCTTCGCTATTTAAATTTGAAAGCAATGACTTCCAAATCCTAGGAAGAGACATTCCTGAGTCAAAAAGAATGGCAAAAGCCCTCCCTGTTTAGCTGTTGCATTTGCTGTTCCCCAGCCAGATCTAGGAGCATGGTCTTGAACATATGGACATTTTAACTCCAGGAGGTCCTCGGTGCAAACACCACAGGGGTGGCCTTGGACACACTGAAAAGTCAAAAAAGAGGGTTTGTGGGGAAAAATATTCAGAACAGAGGTGCTATCAAGGACCTGTGGGTGAGGGATAGTGCAGGGGTAGCGGAAGGACTGGTTTTGGCTACAAATGATAAGCCCTGGTGGAGCTATGACTTACTCCTCTGTCCATGTAGATGAGATTATGATCATGATCACTTTTTCCAAGCCTAGGCTGGTGGAGGGACAAGATTTATGCTGCAGACTCAAGTTTCTTTGAGTGGGAATTATCCAGGATTCAGGCACTTGTATTGGTCTTTGGTGAAAATCTCCAGAAGCAAATATGCTGTGGGTGCAATTTCTGAGCTTGAATACTTGTCCTGAAAAGGACATGGCCATGTCGTTACCTAGAGCACAAGTGTATGAGTGAACAGAAATCACGTGGTGGCAGCACACAGTGATAGATTTGCCTTCAGAACACATTCCCTCTGTGCCCTGAGAAAAGAAAAACATCTCAGAGTTTTCTGAGCTATGTGAGATGTATAAAATTGATCAGGCCCAGAGATGAGTATGTGACTCAAGACAACCCTCTACCCATGCCTGGGGGCAATTGTTTAGACTAGCTGCCTTGCATTATCTTCATGTTCCTGGAATTCGTAATGCAAAAAACAAAGTATAGCCAATCAATACCTTGATGAAATTTTAATGTAAATTCTTAGTGAATAACTTAGAAACTTCTTTCCCTTACAGTCCCATTTGTAGCTGCTGCTAATAGGAGCTTATTATATTCAGGGCAACTTGAATTTATGCTCCACACATGAATGCTTTCTTGAAATTATTAAGAGATTCTGACATTTTGATTATTTTAGGTTCACAGTCATCAGGTCTAGATGGAAACGGAAAGACATGGAATCACAGAACAATTTGTGATATGACAGCCCATGTGCAGGAGGACGGAGCCTCCCTTCCCTGAGACGCTCAGAGTCTCCCTTCAGCCCAGGCCCTGCCTGACCCACACTGGTGAAATCTGCAGGCACCCATGTGTCCCAGGTTCCCCAAGTGCCCCTCACTGGACACACTTAATGGTGGAAACCTGAGCACAATAAACAAGTCTGTTTGTTTAGGGAATCTCTCAGGGTATATTATCAGGAATTATTACAGCATGAGCAGGAAGGTGTTTTCATCCCAGCTTTGTTTGAAAATGAACAAATGTGTAACAGTGGAGCCTGGATCAATAATGTGTGGTGGAAATAGATGGAAACCCGTAACAATGATGCCATGATGCATATGAGATGATACACAAAGGATGTCATAATTCATGTAATGTGATAAACAAATTAGAGCAAGATTAAAAATCTGATTCTATTGTTTTTGCTTAGTTTGTGTATGTATGTTTTCTATGAATTGTGGTAAAATATATCCCCTTTTAGAGAACCTTTTTTCACTTTTGAAAAGTCTATTGTTTAAGATAAATTTCAAAATACGCATTTTGCTAATATATTTAGAGAATATTGAATATTTTAAAGTAACATCTAAAGTGTTTCTTACTCAACAAATAGTTGTAATTTAAAATTTATGTTATAAAGAATGTTTACTTGACTGTTTTAAATTTTTTTATCTAAGATATTTTTTAGAAATGATCAGTCCAATAGCATACCCACAATATAATAAACATATGGGATATTTCAAATAAAATAATGACAGAATTTATATGTTTTAAGCATAATCTTATTACAAGACTAGTGAGAATTCACATGGAGACAGGTGTCTTAATGACAACACATACAAAGAAACAGACAAGTAAAGCACAACTGTGGTTTGCACCAGGCAAGTTAAAGCAAAGATGGAAGGGTGATTAGGGGGATGTGGAATGTGGTTAAAGATTGTAAGTTTAAGTGAACCCAGGAAGGCGTCACTAATGAGGAGGTTTTAGTAATTAATGGAAAG
The DNA here is from genome assembly GCF_041146395.1 of Eulemur rufifrons. NCBI lineage: Eukaryota > Metazoa > Chordata > Mammalia > Primates > Lemuridae > Eulemur > Eulemur rufifrons. The sequence goes on from NC_090986.1 coordinate 6,655,029, forward strand.
TAACTGAATACTATAGAAACGGTAATCAGAAAGATGTAAATTTAATATGTTGTAGGATTAAAATGTTGGTGCTCCTACTAAATAAACTATTAATTCCTCCAGTCCAGTAATTGATGTATTCTTATTATTGCTATATCATTTAGCTAATTTAGGTGAATTATCTTAATTTCCAAGTCAGTACATTACATTTGTCATATTCTCTACCCCCAGGGACAGCTTTTGTTTCTCTGTTTTACCGTTTCTTTTAATGTTTCCTTTGGCCTTTGTAGGTTGATGGTCACTTGAAAAGCTGAGAATCTAGAAAATATGGTCTGCAGATGTGGGGTTGCACCACACATACACCTATCCAAACTTTCTTTCAGCTGTCATTGGAAGGTCTGCAACATTTTGCTGCCTCTTTGGAGACCTTTCTTAAAGCCATAATGGACGTATTGGTTTTGTTTTCATGCATGTTCATTTGTGTTGGTTTTATTTAGGCATGTCTTTTGTTTAAAATGTTGGTTTATGCTTACAATGTGGTAGGAAATGTTTGGTTTTTAGTTTTTTAGCCTTATATCCCAAGACAAAAGAAACCATATCTGCAGAAAAAAAGAAAAATGTTCATTAAAAAAATCTCCAAGACAAATACCTTTAAACAGTGTATTGGAGTCTAGTGATCATACTAAACCTCTGATCAGCACGGGAGCTTTGACCTGCTCCGTTTCCGCCCTGGGCCGGTTCACTGCTCCTTAGGCAACCTGGTGGTCCCCCGCTCCCAGGAGGTCACCATATTGATGCCGAACTTAGTGCAGACACCCGATCGGCATAGCGCACTACAGCCCAGAACTCCTGGACTCAAGCGATCCTCCTGCCTCAGCCTCCCGAGTAGCTGGGACTACAGGCACGCACCACCGCGTCGGGCCATAGTAGACCTGTAATACACAAACATACTCCATCTCTCTCATTCCTTTGTGGTGTAAATTTCAGAAAGAAACAGCCAAGAACCATGAATGTTGGCTATTTATTCAGACCTGACCCCCTTTTTTTTTTTTTTTTTGGTGACAGGGTCTTATGCTGTCACCTAGGCTAGAGTGAAGTGCAGTGGTGTCATCATAGCTCATTGTAACCTCAAATACCTGGGCTCAAGTGATCCTCCTTCTTCAGCTTCCCAAGTAGCTTAGACTACACGCATATGCCACCACGCCCAGCTAATTTTTCTTTTTTTCGTAGAGACAAGGTCTCACTTTCGCTCAGGCTGGTCTTGAACTCCTGGTCTCAAGTGATCCTCCCACCTTGGCCTCCCAAAATGCTAGGATTAGAGGCATGAGCCATCATGCCTGGTCCTGATAAAGTTTTTAAGAGTTCTATAATCAAAAGTTTACCTAATTACAACTGATATTTAGGCTATCTATGTAAACATATATTTATTTGAGGTCTGTTTTCTCTATAAAATTTTCTCAGTCAACTGGATTCCTCTTTTCTTAAACCTCTGCTAACTATATGTGCTCCTTCTATTTCTCCTCTTCTTGACATGATTTTTGCTGAGAATAATGTAAAACTTTTTTTGTCTTTTTGAAAAACAAGCTCTTCTAAAATGGGGTCCTCCAAGACTTATTCCATTTAATTCCATTTACTGCGATCTGTCTCTTCTTTCTCTTGCCACCTTTGGCATCACGTAAGGGGACATAATAGAAACTTGTAGCAGCATGAGGACCCCTTGAAGAACACAAAAAAAAAAAAACAGCACATGCTCCTCTTTTGTCAGGGTACACCTGTTTTTCCTCATGGAGCCCAAGAATTGTGGGCGAAACGATTGTTGCCAGGTCTAAAGCTCTACTTGCTTTTACACTGAACTCTTCATTCTCTTTGGCACTTAGATGCATACACGCATACCTATGTAAGTTACATGTGTGTCTACATGCATGTATGTCTATACATGTGTTTGTATATTGTCTATATGGGCCCAAATTAACTTAAGAATAAATGAATGCTCATAAATTAAATAAATAAGACCAAATATTTTTGAAGTTTATATGACTTGAGTAAACCTTTTGATTTATATGACGAGTTTAATATTATTAGTATAATGAAAACAGTATCTTGAAAGTAATCACCAAAAAAATGCGTATGTTCAACAGAAAGGTTATTACTTTTATGATATGTGTCTAACATACGGTAATATAAAAATGGTTAATAGAAAGTTTAAGAAAGTTAAGAGATGATAGCTAGATTTGTCTAACATTTCATGAGATTTTTCCTAACAGTTGTTAACAATGAATACATAAGATAGATGTAAATGGAATATTATAAGTGAATTTATAACAATAAATTTTTTAGGTTTCTCAAATATGTTTGGTAACTATATACTTAGAGCTTTGCTAAGCTAAGTTAAATGATGGATAACCATTAAATATCTGAATCATTTCTGAATAATGTCTAATGCTAGGACATTAATAACTGAATATGAGTTTATGCTTATATACATTGGCTTCTTATTTCTGAGAAACAAAAGATATTTAGATACATCAGTAAATGTGTTCTATCCCACACTGAAAATTTTTCCATTATAATGCCTGTTTCTAAAAATTATAAAATGTATACTCATAAATTGTTAGTATGTGACTGATAGTTAAAATTTCTTAGTTCTTAGATATTCACCATTAATTCAGGTTATTCACACTTAAAATTCTGACTCACATATAGGTAACCAAACCTAAGATAAAGAGAGAAACAATTTTATATACAATGTATAAAGGAAATAAGATTTTTTTTTTTTTTGGTGAAAAATGTTATGAGACATGAGGATATGCTTTTTCTGAAAAGAAAAGAAATTTTGCCTAGTTTAGAGGTTATTCAAAAGTTGCATTAAAGGACTAAAAGAAAAAAGGTAGATAAACTAAATGATGTAGGAAGTTGGAGAAAGAAAGAGAATGAGAAAAATTGTAAGAGGTTACTACGGTTTTATAAAAATCTTATCTAGTGTGGTCAAACCTGATTGAGATTGGATAGATCTAATTATAAGGTTTTATTAAATTTAGATTTCATATTAATAATAGAATAAACAGGTACAATTGATTTTTTCTTTTAAATAAAATTTTCATGAAGTATTAACGAGATAATAGACTTTGGTTCACCTGTCCAATAAAGTTTGGAAAAAAAAAAGACCAAATTTCTCTGTCAATTGCATCTTTAAGTATGACCATTTTAAGTCTTGTCCTATTCCACCTTAGGAAGTTTCTTCTGAGCTTCACTGGAATCAAGAAACCCCTTTCACTTGTCAAATAATTCAACCTATTTGTAATATATGGCCAATTTTTTTAGCATTGCCATTGTGTGTACCACTATAAATCTTCTGAACTGGTGGAATGCACAAATGAAATAATAAAAAATCAGTTGGCAAAGTTTGCAGAAACATTCCACTTTCCTGGAATAAGGATCTTCTTTTGATATTGTTTAACTTAGCTTTTACCACATTTGGAAAACCTCAACTTTCTCCCTTAAAATAATAACAGAAAGGCCATGGACCTGGATAAAGTAGTCTACTAACCAGATCTTAAACATAGTATTATGTATTATTGCCAAGGCCTTAGAAAGCTTTTCAGTTAAAAAATAAATAAATAAATAAATAAAAAGGAAAAAAAAAATCAAAACCCTACATTAATTAAGGATTTTTAACAGTGACCTCCCAGGAGATGCAAGGGTCAATGGTCTTGATGGCCAACTTAAAAATTTTATTAGAGATGACATTAAAGAAAATATTCCCTCCTACCACACTGGAAGAAATTATATCAGGTATTGTTGGCCAGGCCCTGTGCTGCTCAGTTGAAGGACAATGTTTCTTAGGATATTTGGTCACACCACTATCTATAGATAGCTCTGAAGAAAGCCCAACACTGGACTAGTTTCCTCAAACTTTTCTCTAGGCAAGATGGACATTCTTTTGGATGAAAAATGCTAATTATCTGCCTGGACATGAAGAAACATAGGTCCATGAATTTTATTGCGAGCATGCTTTTACCTTTGTGGTTGAAAATTCACATAAACCCATGATTAGAAATCAACCTTAGCAAAAATTGCTACTAAAATTCCTGCCTCCATCACATCTCAACAAAAACAACTGATAACAGGCTGAGGTTATACTAGGTAGTCACAATCTTTAGATCATACATTAGCTGAGCAAGGAAGTGTATGCACGGTGGCAAACGCCTCCTGTTGTATATACATAAATACTTCCTGTGATGTAGAAACTAATCTAGGAAAAATTAAAGAAGATGCCACTTGGTTACAAGTCTCTAAAGAAGAACATGGATTTAGTTTTCTTCATCATGTTTTTAGTTGGCTCTCTAATGGAATAGGATTGTTGTTGTTCTGGCATATAGATTCTCTTTTTATAATTCTGAATATATTTCTGCTATTCCAATTATTAATGTTATGTGTCTCTCACTGTTTCACTTCTAAGAAAATTAAAATCATGGTATTCAAGGCTAGAGATGATAAAACAAGTGATGACAGGTAGCTAAATCAATGAGTTGACTGAAGTCTCAAGTTTTGCCACTCTGTGATGCCATTCCAATATGGTTTTTAGGCAATCATAAAATTTATCATTGAGAAATCTCTCTCCCCATCACCTAACATAGGACAGGACTATCTTGGAGTAAGCCCTCTCATTGGTGAGGGACACTTTGACACTCAGGCATAAATCATTAGTTCTTTCAAAAGAATTTTGATCTAAATGGGGAAATTAGAGAGAAAATGAACTTTCTCATTTGAGGAATGCAAGCCTCCCACTCCACCCCTTGTCCCTTGAGCTAAGTGATCATCCCTTGAAGCTGCTTGTTATGTCAACTCTAGACTTACTGATACCACAAGTATTTATAAATTAACAATGCCACATTCTGGACACCAAAACTTACAACCTATAGTTCAACAATAGCCCATCACTAATCAATATTTGGGTAACCAAATGGGAATTTCTGACAACTTTTCATCAGCTCAATCCCTTTCTCCTTTTTACCTTTAAAAACATGCTTGCAAAAAATGGAGCTCATAGTCAAGGTTACTTGGTTCTGAGTCTTCCAGCCAGCTGTATCAAACTTAGCTCAAATAAACTCTTTCAAATCATATTTTGCACCTTAGTATCTTTCTTTTTCTTTTTCTTTTTTTCTTTTTATATTTTTTTGTTGACACAGAGTCTTGCTCTGTCACCTGGGCTAGAGTGCTGTGGCATCAGCCTAGCTCACAGCAACCTCAAACTCCTGGGCCCAAGTCATCCTCCTGCCTCAACCTCCCAGAGTGCTAGGATTACACAGGCTTGAGCTACCACACCTGGCCTATTAGTTTCTTTCTTTAGGTGAATGAATGTACAAAGTGATTGCACTTGAGAACAAAACCAAGAATGACATTGTCAAAAATATAAAGTAACCTTGAAACCACTCCAGTTCCACATTTACTCACCACAAAAGGTGAGTAAATTCAGTGACCCATAGGCTCAGCATCATGTGTACCACACATGAGGCCAGAAACCATAAAAAAACCTGTTCAGCATAATTTTAATGGTATATTAATGGGAACATTAAGTTAATGAAAAGTCAAAGAGGAAAAACTAAGGAAAAGTCTGCTTCATGATACATAGATGGTTAAGCTACAAAGAACAACAAAATAGTCAGAAGTTTGGTCCCCTCTGGGGAGACACACCAGAACTGCCCACAGCTTATTTATTCACCTGGACGGTGAGTCCATGGGGGATTATATTACTTTTTAAACTCAGCGTGAAACAAACAGCATACTTCAAAACATATCTCTGCTTCTTCAGACCATACCACTCAATCTACTCATATTTTCAACCAAGGAAATGAAAAGCTTAAGCTGAAGTCATGGAATAAAATTCTTAAATACTTAGGCAAACAGGAATTACACGGCAGAAAATTTTTATAAAATGCTCCTTATATGGTTGGTGTGAGCAGTCTGGAAACCTGCAGCGGAGGCTCCCCAGGAAGAACTAAATGGGCCTTTAGTGAACTCCTTTGGCAGATTCCAGACTGGCCATAGGGCTGGCACAGTGACTCATGCCTGTAATCCTAGCATTCTGGGAGGCCGAGGTAGAAGGATTGCTTGAGGTCAGGATTTAGAGGCCAGCCTGAGCAAGATTGAGACCCCATCTCTACCAAAAATAAAAAAAAAATTAGCCAGGCAACAAAAAATAGAAAAAATTAGCCAGCTGTGGTTGTGGGCACCTGTCCTAGCTAGCTACTGGGGAGGCTGAGGCAGAAGGATTGCATTAGCCCAGGAGTTAGTGGTTGCTGTGAGCAAGGCTGATGCCACAGCATCTAGCCTGGCAACAGAGGGAGACTCTTGTCTAAACAAACAAACAAAAAAGGTTGGCCTTAGCTTGGAGTCCCTGGGCTCAGGCCTCAGCTTTTTGGTCAGGGTTATTTAAATAATTTTAAATGAGAAAATACAGTGTTTAAATAAGCCAGCATAATCACTTAAACTCAGTGTTTATGTTTATAAGATGAAAGGAAATTCTAAGGGGAAAAAAAAATCTCATATCATAAATGTTTTTCCTCTCCTCTCTCACACCACAACAATCAACACAGAAGAGTTCTGTGACCAAAGGTGAGAGCACTCCTCCCTATCAACAAGCGAGCAATCAATTTTGCAAGAAACAATTCTGGGTCTCAAACTCACTTCAATTCTAACGCTATCTACCTGGAGATGGGGTACAACTTCATGCTCTTGCCAGAATCACCACCTTCTAGGAAACTCTAGATGTTCAGGTATCTGGAAGCTTCCTAACCCCCCGAACCTTTTGGGTTTTTATGGAAACTTCATTTCATAGGTATAAATAAGTAAACCACAGGTGATTGGTAATTAACTTAAGACCCGGCCGGGCGCGGTGGCTCACGCCTGTAATCCTAGCACTCTGGGAGGCCGAGGTGGGCGGATCGTTTGAGCTCAGGAGTTCAAGACCAGCCTGAGCAAGAGCGAGACCCCATCTCTACTAAAAAAATAGAAAGAAATTATATGGACAGCTAAAAATATATAGAAAAAAAAAAAATTAGCCGAGCATGGTGGTGCATGCCTGTAGTCCCAGCTACTCGGGAGGCTGAGACAGGAGGATTGCTTGAGCTCAGGAGATTGAGGTTGCTGTGAGCTAGGCTGACGCCACGGCACTCACTCTAGCCTGGGCAACAGAGTGAGACTCTGTCTCAAAAAAAAAAAAAAAAAGAAAAGAAAAGAAAAAAAGACCCTCTCTTCTCCCCAGAGCTTGGGGATGGAAATAAAAATTCCATTCCTCTAGGTATGTGGCTGTGTCCCCTGGCAACCAGCTTCCCAAAGAGTTATTTCTAGGGACTTTCTAGAAATCCCCTTATTATAATGACATAAGCTCATTTATGTTACACTTGAGGGCTGTATAAACAAAATAAGTAAAAAATAAAACAAAAACCAATCCCATAATAGCAAGTGTTTGAAAGGGCTTCTTGTAAATAAAAGACTATCTTTCACCTCTACTGATTAGCAGCCACTTCAAAAACCAAGGAGACAAGACCAAATAATAAAACAAATGTATTCTTATTGCTCTAGTCACTTAGGAAATAGGAAGGCTTATAGGAGCTGAGGGCCAGGAATCATGGGAGAAAAAATATATATGTATCATAATATAACAGAAATTGTAAGGCACTTAAATGTCCTATCCCAACAGAAAAAGTATCTATCCATTTTAGAAAATAAACATTTAATTTTTATTTCCATGATAACAAACCATTTAGTAAACAAATTTGGGAGTTGCCAAATGCCACCACATAAGATTTAGCATTAAACTCCAACATCCAGATAGCAGTAAGCAAAACACAGTTATCCACTGTCACAAATTCCCCAGCTGACAAAAGAGACAGAAATGGATGCTTTGGTCAATGTTTGTCATTCACCAATTTTTCTACCAGACTTGTGGACATGTATTCACTTACTTTCAAACAAAATGGAAGAGAAATTTTTCCTTCTTTTTTTTTTTTTCTTCTCCCAGGTAGCATTCCCAAAACTAAGCCCTAGAATTCCATTCAAAATCACCTCTAAATAAAGAACAGAAAAACTTACTATACTCAGTTTGGGAAAGAAAAAAATTTATGAAACTTTTTCACAGATGGAATATTATATGTCCAGATTTTTTGTTCTAAAAGTTACATTTTTCTTGCCTGTTTGAAAATATTTTCATATCTTTCAAACTCTACTGTTAAAATTCATTTTTAAAGTTGGTGAAAAACTCATTTGAAATAAGTTAACAAATCTCAATGTGACAAGCCTCGGGGGGAGCAGTGGTGGCAAGTGTAAGGCTAGTGACAGGTACCCCTCCCTTCCCTAATGAAAAAAGAAGAGGTCCCTCCTATCCCTCAATACCTGCCCCAAAGCTGAAACAAAGAAATTCCTCATTCCTCCCACCGACATCTCCTGGCCGAAAAAGCTCCCTTCCCCCAGCCCTAAGAACCTATACAAACCCACTCAGACTTCTGGGCAGGGCGGCTTCTCTGGTTCCCACTCCGTGGGTCCCATGAGGCTCGCCCAGGTCCCTCTCTCAGACCCGTTACCCCTACCCGGGAGCGCTCCAATAAAGCCTCTTTACTTATTGTTTCAACTCTGCTCGTCTTTCTTTCTCTGGTGCTGGCTACTTCAAAGAAACCTTACATTTGGTGCTGAAACCCGGGAGGTGCGTTTGGCTGCGCTGGCCTGCTCTGGGCCTTTGGCTGCACCACCCCCTTCCAAGAACTCTCACTTTCCAGACCGGGACTTCCGCTGACTGCCTTCCAGTCCCTGATTGATGACCTTGGCCTGGGTGAGTCACCCTGTGTTATCCCAACCCGGACCCCCCCAGGAGCCTCCGTTCCCTCCGGGAAGCTGTTCCCTGTCCGTTAAACCATGGGCCCACGTCGGAGGCTCCCCTGTTCCAGGGGCTGAGGCTATTTCGGGACACCTAAATTCCTCTCACTCCTTTGCGTGCGGGCACACTAGTCTCAGGCGGAGACGTCCCCCCAGACTTTTGCTGCCTCCGTAGCCAGGATACTGTTCCTGGCTGTTTCCCCATCCGGGTTGGGGTGACATGGGTGACCAAAAGTCCCCTAGAGACACCCCTGGGGTGTCTGCTGGCCAATCTGAAGGCCCTGGATTTAGGCATCTGGCCCAAGTGCCCCATTCTTTACTGCAATACTGCCTGGCCAATGTATAAATTGGACAATGGCTCCCAATGGCCTGAAAATGGGACTTTCGGTTTCAATATTCTACAATACCTTAATAACTTTTGTCACAGGAATGGCAAATGGTCAGATATCCCATATGTCCAAGCCTTTTTCTGTTTGCGCTCCCGTCCTTCTCTCTGTCTGACCTGCCACCCCGCACAGGTCCTCCTTGTGCTGGATCCCCCACCCCCCTCTGCCTCTTCTCCCTCTAACTCTCCACCGGACGTCTCTATAGACACCCCTTCTGCTTTCTCCTATCCACTCGACTCTCTCAGCCCTCCCCCACCCCCCAATCGACCTCCACCATACCCACAGGCACCTGCCCATCCTCCCACATCTCCCAGCTGCTTGCCGCCGACGTCTCCAGTCAGCCAGCACACTCGCTCCCACGCAAACCCCTCAGACCAGCCCCTCCTCTGTCCGTTACGGGAGTTGGCAGGTGCCCAAGGGCTTGTACGCATACATGCTCCCTTCTCCCTTCCTGACCTTTCTCAGATTGAAAAGTGCCTAGGTTCGTTTTCTAATAACCCTACAGCCTACACCAAAGAGTTCCATAACCTGACACAGGCATATGACCTTATCTGGCATGATATTTTTGTTATACTATCCTCTATGCTACTACTGATAAAAAAGAACACCTCTGGGCAGCAGAGGGACCACCTGTTGCAGTGTGTCCTTGCCAGCCTCCAGGCCCCCGCCCACCATGCTGTAAATTATGACAAACTCAGGGAAATCACTCAAAAGGCAGATAAAAACCCTGCAGCCTTTCTCAGCCGCCTTACAGACGCCCTTTTCCAATATACCCGCCTAGAGCCTACCTCCCCCGCGGGGACTACTGTCCTTGAAACTCACTTTATTACTCAGTCCTCCCCTGACATCAGAAAGAAAAAAAGTCAGAGGAGGGCCCTCAGACCCCTATTCGAGACCTGGTGAATATGGCATTTAAAGTCTTTAATTCCCCAAGGTGAACAGGCAGAGGCCCAAAGGGAGGCCCATGTCCGCCAAAAGGCACACCTACAGGCCCAAGCCTTGGCTGCAACCCTGAGGCCAGGGAGACCCGAGAAACCATCGACCTCATCTAAGGCAACCAGCTGCGCTCTGCCAGGCACCTACTTCAAGTGCGGTAAGGAAGGCCACTGGGCCAAGTGGTGCCCGCAGCCACTTCCACCCACCATGCCTTGCCCGGCTCTGGTCAAGAGGGACACTGGAAAAGTGACTGCCCCTTGGGACAGAAGTCTGGACGGTCAGTCTTTCCATCCCTAGACCTGCCGATGGCAGCTTTGGGTCTGGCTGCCGAAGACTGAAGAGGCCCCGACTCAATGACCCCATCACCCTCGCCAAGCCCAGGGTAACAATCAAGGTAGCTGGCAAGGTAGTGTCCTTTCTGGTTGACACAGGGGCTACCTACTCTGTCCTGCCTTCCTTTTCAGGCCCTACTTATCCTTCCCAGGTGTCGGTTGTGGGTATTGATGGCAATCCCTCTCGACCCCCCACCACCGGTCCCCTAACTTGTCTAATAGATGACCGTCCCATCACCCATTCCTTCCTTATCATGCCCTCCTGTCCTGCTCCACTATTGGGAAGGGACTTATTAACCAAGCTGGGCACCACCCTCCACTTTTCCTCCGGAGCCTCTGCCCTTCTTCCTCTCTCTCTCTCTCTCTCTCTCCAGATTCCTCAGCTCCGCCCACAGCCTCTCCCGCCTTACCAAGCCCTACAAACCCTCTCCTGTCTGAACTGGTAGACCCCCAAGTTTACATTAAACAAATTATATGTGTAATTTTGTTTAATTCAGATGTTGTTTAAAAATTGATTCAAAGCCTAGATTTGGAAGGAAAAATAAACCAAGATAGAAGGTAACTAATAAGGTAAAAAAGAGATGTAGAAAGGCTATGAACATGGAAATGTATTTGTTAAAAAAAAAAATCAGCGAGAAAATAATTTGTGTGGAGAAAGATCTTGTGTAGTGACTTTTTGTCCTGGAACAGAGTGGCTGGTTATTTGAGAAAGAGGAAATTTAGAACAAAAAAGAAAGCCCAAGTATGTCGTAGATGGTCTGTATAGGTTGTGATGGAGTTCATGGAAGGAATTTACAAAAAAATTTTATGTATGGTTAAGTCAGCTATAATTAAAGAAAGAAAGGTTTGGTTAAAATCACAAGATATTCTTAAAATACTGGTTTACTCTTAATGAAACCGCAGAAGTATTTTGATTCTAAATCTACTGACAGCCAAAAAGGAGGAACCTACATCTTCCTTCAGGAGAAATGCTGCTACTATGTCAATGACAGGCCCCCTCCAAAGTTCAGCTGTCTAAGCCTACTGTCACATACCTTGGACACCCTTGGACACCTTGTCTCACCCCCACTTCCCGTCATCTCACTGTTGATCGCCGGCAAGCCCTCCACGACCTCCAGCCTCCCACCACTGCGGAACAAATTCTGTCCTTCCTTGGGTTTGTTGGTTTCTTCTGACACTGGATCCCCAACTTTTCTCTCCTTGCCAAACCCCTCTATGAGGCAGCACGTGGTGCCTCCACTGGCCCACTGTTAAACCCTCAGGCTGTCTGCCACGCCTTCCTAAAACTTCATGACTCTCTCCTACAAGCACCCCCTCTAAAACTCCTCATCCTAAAAAACCGTTTTATCTCTACACAGATGAATTCCAGGGCCTGGCCCTCAACATCCTCACCCAACCTCTGGGACCTACTGTCTCCGCGCCTTAGCCGCAGCCACTACTTTCACCAGGGAGGCCCGTAAGGTCTCCCTGGGACAGACTTATATGTCTTCTCCACCCACCATTTACAGGACCTTCAAACTCACCGCTCTTTAGCCCTCCTCACTCTGTCTAGACTACAGGAATTTCATCTCTTGTTTATTAAAAATCCCACCATGACTTTTTCACAGTCTCCGACTCTAAACCCTGCCACTCTGCTCCCCATTCCCTAACTAACCCTGTCCTCACACTCCTGCTCAGAAATGGTTGAAGCCTCCACTACCCCTAGATCTGATCTGTCAGATAAGCCACTTCCTACAGCGGACTTAACTTTCTTTGTTGATGGCAGCTCCGTCACAGGTGAGGACGACAAATGCCGGGCAGCCTATGCCATTGTCTCTGCCACTCAGGTAACAGAAGCCTCCTGTCTTCCAGAAGGCACCACCTCCCAAAAGGCAAAACTCATTACTCTCACCCGAGCCTTACACCTAGCCCAAGGCAGGAGTGTAAATATTTACACAGACTCCAAATATGTGTTTATGATAGCTCACTGCCATGCTGCCATATGGAGAGAACCGGGCTTTCTCTCCACCAAGGGCTCCACTATTATTAACACCACCCTTATCTCCCGTCTCCTCGAGGCCCTTCAGTTACCCACTCAGTTAGCTATCATACACTGCAAGGGACACCAGACGGACAGGGACCCCATCGCTAAGGGAAACAACTATCCCGATACTGTCACCCGTAGTCTAACATCCCCAAAACATCCTGGTCTGGCTCTTCTTCTTTTCCTTTCCATTCCTTACCTCCAGCCTCCCTACACTCCAGAGGAGTATGACAGCCTTCTCGCCCAAGGGGGATCAACCACCACCGAAGGATGGGTCCTTCTGAAAGATGGCAAGCTGGCTCTCCCTAAGGCACAGGCCCTAGAACTCGTTGGCCAGGTCCACTCTTCACTTCATATTGGCACTAAGGACCTCTTCCACCTCTTACAGCCTCTATTTTCACACCCTGCCCTATATTCTCTCATTAAAACTGTTTGCTCGAACTGTGACATCTGTGCCTCTGTTAACACTCAAGGGGGCTTCAAACCCCCTGTATCCACCCACCAGATGCGTGGTCACCTCCCCGGACAAGACTGGCAGGTCAATTTCACCCATATGCCACCTCACAGGCGTTTCAAATATCTTTTAACACTGGTAAATACCTTTACGGGGTGGGTTAAAGCCTTTCTCACTGCCAATGAAACTGCTGCTGTTATTGCCTCCACTCTCATTACTGAAATTATCCCACGCTTCGGCCTTCCTTCCTCCATTCAGTCTGACAATGGCCCTGCTTTTGTTCCTAAGGTCGTTCATCAGGTCTGTGAGGCTCTCGATGTCGAGTGAAAACTTCATGTTCCCTACTGGCCCCAGTCCTCAGAAAAGGTTGAAAGGGCTAACAGATTAATCAAAGACCACATCACCAAACTCATTATTGAGGCCCGCCGACCATGGCTTGATCTTTTTCCCTCAGCTCTCACCCAGATCAGGGCAGCTCCTCGACATCCTACCTACCTTAGCCCTTCCAAACTCGTGTATGGCCAGCCTTTTCTCATTAACCACCATCTTCCAGCCCAGCCCCCACCTTTGGCCTCCTATCTCCCATATCTCTCCCTCGCCAGGCAACTTCTCCGGGCCCACGCAGACAGATATCTACCTCAGCTTCTGGAGACTGACTCAGATATCTCTAACACGGATATCCTCGACCCTTGAGACCAACGTTAAAAAATTAAAGTCACAGGCAAAATATACTGAAAAATACACGACTATTACCCTTCAGTGACTATTCACGTCAGCCGTGAATACGTCCTGGCCCACCAGACACAGGTTCAAATATCTATCAATATGCTGGAAGCAGAACAAACTCTAGCAGGACAACTTTCCTGCCGCCCTAAACATCCCCTCTTACCTCCTGCCTAAATATTATTCAACATACACTCGCCTTCTTAAAACTCCTCTAAAATAATCTCTAATGTCTCCCACTGTTTCCTCTGTGCCTCCCTTCAGTGACCCCCTACTGGCCGCTGTTCCCCTAAACTTTTCTAACCCCTAAAAGATTCCCTCATCGGGTTCCTCATGCTCCACTCCGCTCATTCGAGTTCCCCTATGGGAACCTGAGCCCACAAGCCAACCTTATGCGGATCACATATACTTTCTCACCACCCTCACTGACCCCAACCTACAACTTCATGGACGCTGCCTCACTAACCATACTGTGATCACGACCACCTCTTCTGCTCCAGGACAGTTCTTCTGGTACATCGGAACACTTACCCGCTGCATCAATACATCCACCCCGGGTCCTTGTTTCCCTGTCATGGTCGTCCCTCAATTAACTCTATACAGTGAGTCTGAATTTGAGTGGTTTCTCAGGGACCCCGCTCAAAATGAGCCATCTTCTTGCCAGTCATGGTAGGCCTCAACTTGGTCTCCTCCATCGCAGCCTCAGAGCCTATGGGAGGCGCCCTGGGCCACAGTGTCATTTCTGCCCAAGACTTTGCAGATCGCCTACAGCTATCCCTGGAAACCAAGTCCGCATCACTAGCTTCCCGGCAGACACAGCCGACTTCTCTGGCTCAGTTTCTCCAACGCCCCCTGCAGAAATTATCCAGAGTAGCAGTAAACCAGATGATTCTTCACCCCTACTTTCCTCTTCCACTCACCCCTCCACCAGCCGACTCCAGCCCATAGCCCCCTCTACGCCCCTCAAAAGCAGGAAGCAGCCAGAAAGACCGCTGCACTCTATTATCACTAAAAGGCGGGAATGTAAGGCTGGTGGCAGGTACCCCTCCCTTCTCTAATGAAAAAAGAAGTCCCTCCTATCCCTCAATACCCACCCCAAAGCTGAAACAAAGAAATTCCTCACTCCTCACACCGACATCTCCTGGCCGAAGCTCCCATCCCCCAGCCCTAAGAACCTATATAAACCAACTCAGACTTCTGAATGGGGAGGCTTCTCTGGTTCCCACTCCGTGGGTCCTGTGAGGCTTGCCTGGATCCCTCTCTCAGCCCCGTTACCCCCACCCAGGAGCGCTCCAATAAAGCCTCTTTACTTATCCTTTCAACTCTGCTTGTCTTTCCTTCTCTGGCGCCAGCTACTTCAAAGAAACCTTACAGCAGTAACACAGATATGTCTGACTCAAGTGCCAAGCCAGGCCTCCTATCCCTCAGGACAGCCTCCCACCCCTATCCTGCTCACTGAAGTACTGGATGACCACCCTCCCAGGAGACACCGCACTGTGCCTCTCTATGTTCCTGAAATGTGTTCTGCTTTGCACATTCTCGCACTACCTCACTGGGGTATGTTTTCCCTGTCCTTCAGGATGATTTCTCTCCCTTCATAAGTGTGAGAAACTCCAGAGGGCAGGAATCATTTCTTTTTTCCTTAGTACCAGCATCCATTTGGCTGGCCACCAATATGCCTCCAAGAAATGAAAACTGGGGCTGGGGAAGAAAATTGTAAATGTCTCCAAAAGGTAGCTTTTTAAGTAAAGGCACATCAGGATATTCCTCTCAGCCCCAGAACACATAGCTGCTCCGATGAGAGGCTCCATCCTCATATTTTAGGTTTTCAGGGAGATGAACTAGGAGCTGATATTCTCTAAATACTCTAAAAGGCATGGCCACTGTGGGCATCTTTGGTCATTCCTAGACAGGTATATAGTCCAACACCATCAAAACACACAGAGTGGCTGAGGATTCATCACCCTTAAAGTTACCAAAGGGGAAGCTTAACCTAAATACATTGGGGTAAGGTGTGTGTGCCTAGGGAATATAAAAGGAGAGGCACAAAGATATTTTACAATGAATGTTAACTGAATATTCTGAATTCCCCTCATGTGTAATGTTCATAAAAAGAAAATATTTAAGAAGAGCCACCCACTACTCTGTAAAAGAAATAATTAACAATTAAGACACTCTGTCTCTCTGAAAACTACAATAAAGAAAAAGTAGTGGACAATGAGAATTGGAAAGAGGAAGCTGGCATTTGGGAATGTCAAAAGGAACTGGAAACTTAAGATTTTACTGCAAGCCCTAGAAGAGTTAGGCTGTAGAAACAGGGTGGTGGATTTGAGACCCTACTTGCCATACATTTGGAAAACACAGTAGAAAACAAGTCGCTCTGTGGAGTGTTAAAATAACTAAATAGGAGCCAGTTAGACAGAAATGACTCTAGTGTCCTGGGTTCCTACCTAATAATATCAATATCTAACTCAAATGCATTTTTTTTTGTAAATTACTAACTTAGAGAAAAACAGTATTTTGGCTTAACCAACCAAAACCCACCAATTAACTTCTGATCACAAAACTAGAAGATACCCACCTGGATAGCCCAAATAAGGTGACTACATAATGGTACCCAAGCAATTACTGAATTGGGTTTGCTTCCGCATACACCTTATAAAAACCTTTCCTTCTAGCCCTTCTGGAGGACCCCCAAACACAGAGCAAGGCTGGGTGCTCCCCAATTCATAAATCGCTGTTTACTCTAATAAACTGTAATGTTTTAACAGCGCCTTAGTTTAAATTGTAACAGGAGAAAGGACAGATTGGGGAGCCCATGGACCTCAGCTCCCTCCACGCATGAACCCCGCACACTCAATTGGGATTCTCCCTTGATGACCCTACCCTCCTCACCACACAAGCTGGGGGAGACACAGAGCTGCAGGTGCAGAGCTACCCAGAGAGGGCTTCGGTCAGGGCCAAAGTCACGGGTAGGGATACACAGGGCCCCCAGAGTCCTGGCTGCACCAGTGGGAACTTGGTTCTCAGACTCCAGAGTGAATGGGGGAGGCTGGGTCCCACCACAACCGGTTCTGGGCGGTTCCAACACTCAGGATAGCCAGCCCCACACACCGTTTTCCCGCTTCTGTCCGACATCCTCCTGACAGATCTTTCAGTACCAGAAGGTCACAGGGTGACAGAGGCAGTGGCAGAGACACCTGGGCCTCCCAGAGCAAAAGAGAAGGAGGGCTGACCAGGGACTAAGCTTGATGGGTTGGTGCAAGAGACAGAAGCCCTCCCTGTTCCTAGAAGCCACTCCTGCCTCTCCCACTGAGGCTGAATTGATAGTTCCCACCCCAGCACTCCTGACTGGATAGGGCCCCACGACCTTCCCCTTAAGCCCCTGAGTGACAGGTGATGGGATCCCATATATTCATGGCTGTAACCAGGGCTTCCTCTTTCTACAGGGACCTGGCACTGCCTGGAGAACATTCACATTTAACCTTGTATATAATATAAGGTTATATCCATTATGAGTAATATATATGATATTCAAGATTAGAAACTATAATGACAAATATTTTAAAATTTCAGATTTGGGGCCAAGTGTGGTGGCTCACACCTGTAATCCTAGCACTTTGGGAAGCCAAGGCAAGAGGATCACTTGAGGCCAGGAGTTTGAGACCAGCCTGAGGAAAATGTCAAGTTGCCATCTTTGCAAGAAATTAAAAAAAAAAAAAAAATAGGTGTGGTGGTACATGCTTATAGTCAGCCCAGCTATTAGGGAGGCCGAGGGAGGAGGATGGCTTGAGTCCAGGAGTTGAAAGCTGCAGTGAGCTCTGATCAGGCCACGGCAATGTGGTCTGGGTGACAGAGCAAGACCATGTCTCTAAAAAAATAATTCAGATATAACCTTCATGGCCTCTGGTCTTTTCAGGAGTGCCTGAGTTTTGAAAAAGGAAACAATCTTCTCAGGCAGTAATGCCTACTATTTCTAAAGTAGGAGCCACATGTGTCATTTTAAATTCTATAGTAGCAACATAAAAGAAAAAGAAATACATGGAATTTACTGCAAACACTGAATTAACTCAATATATCTAAAATATTATTGTTTCAATGTGATCAATATCATATTATTAATGAAGTTTTTGTGGGGGGTACTAAATCTTTCACAGCCACTCTGTATTTAAAGCTTCCTGAACAACCCAATTAAGACAGCACATTTGGATACACATGTCTGATTTTTCCACATTTATTTATTTTAAGGTTGATCAATAGATCCAGGGAATGTCTGCCTCTTTCTTTCATATAATTGCTTATCGTTACTGATTAGTGTTTTCCTAATTTCACTTATTTTACTGACCCTTGTAAAATAGCAGTTTTCTAATTCTATTATATCCTCTGCATGTAGTAGTTCTCATTCTTCTGTTAAGAATTGCATTTTGTCATGAGCTCTTCATTACATTCAAAACTAACTGATCAGGAAATGAAGGATAAAAGCTTGATTATTTCTTTTACCCATTGTCACAATTATGATAACGTGGCCCTAGCAAACAAAACACATAAATGATAATTTTACTAATACTATTTTTAGCATATTTGATAGGATTCGATACACTATAGTCTATATTAATTATTGAGTTCAAATGCTCCCATAGGTCAGTGAGGGACCCTACACATTGCCGTCTGTGTTCTTGTGCCATGAGACCATATGTTCTGACAGCTTTCTTATTTTCTGGAATGAATACACGTGTGCTTCCCTTTAACTGTTATATAATTTGCAAATAGCTATCCCATTTGGCATTTTCCTTTTTACTTGAATTATGGTGCTTCCTACCATACACAATATTCTGGTTTCATACTGCACATTTTATCAATCTTTTTTGTTGTTTTTGTTCTTTTTGTTAACATTTCTTGGTCTGAGTCACAGGCGAGACTTCTTCTCATAGCTGGAAGAAATATTTACCAATGTTTTCTTCTCCTATTTGTATGTTTTCAATTTTTTGCCATTTAGATTTCTCATGTCATTTATCTTACTATTATGTGTAAAGAATTAAATCCATTTTCACCTTTTTATAAAAAAAGAAATATATATTTCCAATCACCAAATATCAATAAAAGTGCCTCCTCTGTAGTTTTTATTGCATAGCTTCTTTGATGTACATTAGTAGATTTTAGAATTTTCTACTGTCCTGGTCTCTTTGCCTATTTTTGTATCAACAACACACTGCTTTATTTACAGACTATTTTAATGTGTTTTAACTTATTATAAGACCACTCTCATTGTGTTTCTTTTTCAGGGATTTTGGCTACCCTTATATGTTTGTTCTTCCATGTCCACTTTGCAAAATAATTCCTACCTTAAAAAAAAAACTGATCCATGTCAATAAAGTATAATCAGATCAAATACAATGTTGAAATTATCTTAACAAATGACTTCTTTATATTACTGAGTTTTTCTAACCAAGAATAAGACATGATTTTCCATTTGGTTAAGTCTTCATTCATATATTTCAATAACTTTATTACTTTGCTCATATAGCTGTACATTTTTAATTAGATTTGTTCCTAGGTAATTTTATTTTACTTCTTAAAATTTATATTATACTTTTTCATTGTATTCTTCTCACACTGTATTCATAAATGATTAAGAATTAGACTTGCTACAGTTTTGTGCATCAATATTACATTGTATTAGTTTACCAAAGTATTTTTTGTATTAGGTTTTTCTACAATTCCTTTGTATTTCCAGGTATATAATCATTTCATCTGCAAATTGAGTCCTACATATTTGTTTCCCTTTTTTCTTCCACCTTCTATTGCCTTGGATAAAACTCACTGCAAATTTAATAAATACTATAGACAATATTGTGCTTTTTAGTATTGTTTCTGAAAATAGTAGTAATCTCCTTCATATTTTCCTGAATATGAAGGCAGTTTTGTCAAGTTTGAAATTCCTAATTTTAATGGTTTTAAGTAGTACTGTACATTAAATTCTGCTAAACAGACATTTTTGCATCTATGAATATGATTATGTAACCATTCTGTTTATCTTTATGAAAATGATGAACATTATCAGTGGATTTCCTAATATTGAATTACTCACAAACTTCATATATAAACTGGATTGTCATTATGTATTGTTTTTAATAATCAATTAGGATTTGTCTGCTAGTATTTTTATTTTACATATTTCTATATGTATAGAGATGAGATTTTTCTGTAATAGTGTACTTTGTACAGCAGGATCCATTTGATTTTCATAATTTATTTAGAAGTTATATTTCCATTGTAATGTCTTCAGTTTGAGTTAGAAGCATTGACTTATATGATATTTAAATATGACTATAAAATCCTCCTATTAAACCACTTGATCATGAAACTTTGTGAGAGCCTCTTTTATAAACTTTTCTACCCCTAATCCTTATTCTGTTTACATCTTGAATCTAAACAGGGGTCCATATAGGTAAACAATATTTTTGTAGAAAATTTCCATATCATCTTTTTCCCAAATCAATGTACATCGATTGGGTTGAGCTAATTATTCTTTAGTGATTTTAGTATAAACTTATGATATCATATTCCATGTTCTATATCCAACCCATTGTAGCATTCTTATTTTTTTTTTTTACATCATCTCATATTTCTTCCCATAACTTAAATAAAGGGACATCTCAGGAACCCAGGAGTTAGCAAAGTGTTCAATTTTGGGTAAAATACTTCTCATGGAACCACACAATCGAGTATCAAAACAGGCCTCACTGCCAATACCTCCAGTGTCAGACCTCAACATTTTCTTCTCTCTTCTACATGAGACCCTGTCTGCCTCCAACGATCATGGAAAAAGAAAGAAACTCTCACAAATGCTTTAATTGTCTCATTGAAGATGCTGATTAGAAACTGGCAATTATTTGGGGGATTCATGACAAAGATAATTTTTTTTCTCAGAAACAATCTCAGTTCCATTAGTGTGTACTGTCAATTCCACTATAGATAAAATGACCACAGCAGTTCTGTAGAGAGGTGAGGTCACAGAATGGCATGAGTCTAGCTCAGGGTTTTCCTGCCTCCCTTCTACATATACCGTGACTGTGAAAACGGTCACATTACTACCACCATGCTGAAATCTGGAAGGAGTCAGCAGAAGATGTTTCTCTCTTTCTTTCTTTTCTTTTTTTAGACAGAGTCTCACTCTGTCACCCAGCTACAGTGCAGTGGCATCAGCCTTGCTCACAGCAACCTCAAATTGCTGGGCTCAAGCGATCCTCCTGCCTTAGTGTCCCAAGTAACTGGAAGTACAGACACATAGTACTACACCTGCCTAATTTTTTCTATTTTTAGTAGAGACAGAGTCTCACACTCCTGAGCTCAAGAGATCCTCCCTCCTTGGCCTCCCAGAGTGCTAGGATTATAGGTGTAAGCCACTGAACCTGGCCAGGTGAGATTTTAGATTTCAGACTGAGAAGCAGAGTCTGTAAGGGAAGGAAACTTGTCAGAATTATGGGTAAGTGCACCTGTCTGCAAAATGGATTCTTCTGGATTTCAAACTGGTCCAGTGCCTAATACACTCTGGATGGAAAAATAATTCCTAGGGAAGGGTTGATCTCTTGAAAATAGACTGAGGTCCTACATCCTAGACCCTATACTGATGTCTTATCTTCTCCTAATATCATTCAATACATAGTAATGGAAGTTAATGTTTTATCTTAGTAAATGTAAGCTGATATTTAAATTCTATGATTGTCATTCTGAAATTAATCTTCTCTACTTAAATCACAGACACCATTTTCAGAAAAATAAAAATATTGGTATAAAATCTCCATACATGTGATTATAATTTAGTGGACCTATAATACAATAATCAATTGCTGTACAGAAAGCATATGTCTTAGTGGCAATGAGTAGAATGTTTCTTTTCCCAAATGCTGGGTGTGTGATGTGCTTAACGGTGACAGTACCTGTTTTTACAGAACACCTCTGTGGTTTGTTAATTATGTTGAAATTATTTTCCATGTAGAAATAATGGAATGCAGAAGTACATTGTGATACTGGGATTCATACAGCAGAAAAAACCCAAAGCCTTCAAAACTTTCTGCTTAAAAAAATTTGCAATATCACCTCAAGTCTCACTATGAATCTCTCCAATAATATTCAAAGCACTTATCCCCATGCCTTATAGATGTACTTAAGTATTTGTCTTACATTGATGTGTGATTTCATAATAATTACATTATCATTAGCTCTTATAATTCCATTTATTACTAAAAAATCATAATATGATCACAATCAATAATAATTTAGTAGTACCCTACAACGTTTAATCTTTTATTCACAGGTTCAATCCCATTGCATAGCTCACAGCAATATTCTGCAAAGATATTGGTTGTTGGTACCACTGTAATCTCATTGCTGGATCAAGAAGGCATACATAGGCTGGGCACAGTGGGTCACACCTATAATCCTAGCACTTTGGGAGGCTGAGGTGGTAGCATTGCTTGAGGTTCAACACAAGCGTGAGAAATAGCAAGATGCTGTCTCAACAACAACAACAACAACAAAAAAGACAAATTAGCCAGGAACATGCCTCTAGTCTCAGCTACTCAAGAGGCTGAGGCGAGACAATCAATTGAGCCCAAAAGTTTGAGGGTACAGTGAGCTATGATGATACCACTGCACTCTAGCCTGGGCAATGAAGCAAGACCTGTCTAAAAAAAAAAAAAAAAATATATATATATATATATATATATATATCACTTTTTTAGTGTAGTATTATGATTAGGTATCATTTTTTGACAAACAACCTAGATTTAAATCATGATTCAGGCCACTTACTGGGATGGGAGTTAAAAAAGTAATTTCCAGCTCTTTGCCTAACGTTCTTTATCAGTCATGAGAACAACATCAACAGTTTTGCAGAGCTGAATATTCAGTAACTACATGCAAATGTATAATAATAACTCTTACTCTAAGTGCTGCATAGAGGATAATAAATATGCAAACAAAACCAATAACTTCTTAAAGCAAATAATAAGTGTTTCTAAGTGAACAAATTCCACGTTGAGAATATTGGGCTGCAGTAGCCTTGAAGTAACACCATGGTCATGTTTGCAATGAAGACATAAAAATGATGAAAAATATACAAAATCGTGCTCAACAACACTAATCACCAAAATGTAAGCCAAAATTACAATGAGATATCAACTTACATCTCCTAGGATGGCCATTACTAAAAAGTCAAGCAATAATAAGTATTGGCAAGGATGTGGAGAAAAGAGAAGGCTTGCATACTGTTGGTGGGAATGTAAATTCATACAGCTATTTTGGAAAACAGTACAGAGTTCCTTAAAAATTATAATTTAATTTTCCTCAAAATATTATAAAAAATAAAAATATTACAAAAATATTATTAAAAAATTTAAAAAAAAATTTTAAATATTAAAACTACCATGTGATCCAGCAATCCCATTTGTGGGCATATATCATCAAAAGGAAATAAAATCAGTATCTTGAAAAGACGTCTATATTCCCATGTATACCGCAGCATTATTCACAATAGCCAAGGTATGGAAACAAGGGAAGAGTTTTTAATGGATTGGTGAATAAAGAAAATGTGACATAGAATGGAATATTTTTCACCAACAAAAGGGAAAGAAATTCTGGCATTTGCTACAACATGGATGGGCCTAAAGGATGCTATGGTATGTTAAGTGAAAAAAAACACACACAAAAAGACAAATACCACTAACTGAAGCACTAACTCTGTACTTGCCCTACCATGGTTAGGCTTCAGACAAGACCCAGTAAATTAATAAGTCTGAGTCATGGATACAAACTTCAGTATTTAAGGTGATTCCTGTTTGTAGTGAACCTGAGAACCAATCTACCCCACTTAATAATCACTAATGTGCATAGGATTCATCTGGAAATATTAAAAATCCACACATTTCGATACAATTGGTCTAGGGTTTGCCTGAGAATCTGTATTTCTAAGAAATTACAGACTTGTGGAGCACATTCTCGTACTTACGAGAATAAAATTTGACTGCAGACATAGCAGCCATGGTGGCAGCTGTCATGCTTTCCGTGTGACCTGCCTTACAGGCCATCGGCCATGATCTGGCACTCCCTAGCCCATGGGCCACAGCTGCGTCAACCTCGAGAGCGCTGCTAACAACGGATTCCTCCTGGAGAAGGCACCTCTGCTCAAGCCTGCACATGGCTGCTTCCCAGAGGGTGCTCCCAGCCCGGTCCTGCCCAGGACTTCCTCCCGCAAGGGCAGCAGCAAGGCGACAACAGCCCCACACAGTGTCACAGGTCTCAGAGCGCTGGTGGCAGCTACAGGTAAGCCCGCGGGCCTGGCCCTGGCCCTGGCCCATGACCAGCCTCCTGGTGCCCCGCAGCTGCTCCCAGCTGGAGGAGATGCCCGAGCAGAACCACCAGAGCCCACCTGATTGATGAAAAGACCGATAGATCAGGGGAGCTAAAAATTCAGAAATAGACCAAAGTGCATAAGAATGTCTTAGTCCATTCAGGCTGCTAAAAAAACCCAAAACCAAAACAAACAAACAAACCACCTTAGACTGGGAACTGTATAAACAATAGAAATTTGTTGCTCAGAGTTCAGGAGTCTAGTAAGTCCAAGATCAAGACACCAACACTTGGGGTATCTGTTGAAGACCCTGTTACACTTGCTATGTCCTCACATGGCACAAGGGACAAGGATGCTCCCTTCAATCTCCTAATTCTATTATGAGGACAGTCCTGACTTAATCACTTCCTCCAAAGGCCCCCACACTTAATACTATCACAATGGGGATTAAGTTTCCCCATATGAATTGAGCGGTGAAGGGACACAAATATTCAGCCTGTAGCAGAAAGTTCATAAGCAATAAAAACTACAGTAAGGATGGCATTAAAACTTGGGGTGTGGGAATTTGATTTTCCTATCACAAAGGCAAAAAAAATTGATTTATTCTTCACAACCAATAACAAAATCAAGGTCCAATGAAAAATGAATCTATATGGGAAAAAAAACTAAAATTTTGACAAGGTTAATTCTAAAAGGTTGCACCAAGGTTTTTGATGTTTCTGGGGTGCAGGGCCCCAGAATTCCTTCCTATGACATTTTCACTGAAGTTACTCATGCTCATACTTGATTTGGAAGTGAATAAAATGTTTTCTCTGTTTCATTATTTAAGAAATTGAAAATGTAGAAGGCTGATTTATGCATGATCCTCAATTATTCAGTCAGTGCTGCTCTGCTGAGGAAGGGCACAGAATCTCAAACCTACGGAAGCATAATGTTCCCTCAGAAAGGAGACTTCACCCTGAGCCAGACCTTCATCTCTCACTCATGATCAGAGGTTTCACAGGCCTGTACTGCTCTGTGGCCCCACCACACAGGCTCAACTCTGAGAATCTGACTTCAGAATGTGAGTGATGAGCACATGTCCTCTGATCCATAGGGACACTGCCCTATCTTAATAATCCCTTCCAGGGCTCTGAGATGTTTTCTGGATCCATCTACCAGTACGGATAAACTGGAAAATGTGAGCAGAAGCTTTGATTCCCACTAGGACCTTTGTCCTGGACCAGTAGTTTCTCTGGAAGTACAACATTTTAATCTCTCCTGAAAGACCCATCTCTGTGCCAACATAATTGATTTAGTAAAGTGGGAAGAGAAATAAGCAAGAGTCAGTTTATGCTGGGGGCTGGGTCTAGGGTTCCTTTACCTGATTTATGTCTCTAACTTATGCAAATACTGACAAATACAGATTCATCTCTTGGTGGTAGAAAAGCAGAGGAGGAGCCCCAGCTACAGAGGAAGGAGAAAGTGGAATCAGTGCTGCATGGATCCAGCTTAAGCTCTGCCATGGGGTACTAAGTGTCTTTGGAAAAAAGAAATAGCTCTCCATCATCTCAAACAACTGTGGCTTCAGACAGCTGGATACTGGAAGCACGTGTTCTTCACTAGAATTCCATGCCTACATCACCAGAGATAAATCCTAATTTTCCCTTTACAGCTGAGATATTTCTCAGTCCAATTTCCTTCCAGAAGATATTGTTTCCATTTAACAAGTGGATTTCTGAAGTCTTTGACAGAGTTCAAATTGGCCCACCTTAAAATTGGAATAGAAAGCTGAGGAGCCCCCAGCCCTTGATGGGTTAGGATTCAGTTTGCCAGGAGCTCTGTAGCAAGCTCACAGCTGGCTTTCAAATCAGTGTAACTAGTAATGTTAAGGTGGCTATGATTCTAAACCCCAAGGGATTTCTTTAGTGGAAGTTGAATCCCTTTGCCAGAGCCTCCAAATGGCAACATGATTAAGTTTTCCTTGACCACTGGATAAACTTCACAATGCTAACCTGCCTACATAGTTCCACTAGACCTTAATGGGAAAGCAGGACTCTGGATTTTCCTGAGTCTTATCAGCTACCCCTGCTGGCAGAGAGATACCATCCCACACAGAAGCTTATGACTTGGCAGTCAACAGAATGTCATCCACAGAGTGGAAATATTGGCCATCATAGCACAGAGTCACTCATGACAGATCCTGATCTTTCCTCTGCGGCAAATGGCAAGGAAGTTTGTCTTATACTTCTCTACCTGTCCCTCACCTGAATTGGAATAATCTACTCTGGGTCTTATGGGATAGGGAAGCACAAATTTAACAATTCCTACTATAAATTCTGATGAAGAAACAACATAGGACATTGAATTAGCCCAAAGGGCCCTACCTCCATTGCTAGGTGACTTTCCTCCTCTCACTGTGAAACCTGCTCAAAACCTGTCAGTCGAGTTTTGGTGGGTTTTCTTGTTTGTTTCT